>NC_064925.1:549295110-550495110 GCF_023897955.1 Schistocerca gregaria
TAAGAATTTTCTATCCCAAAATCATTCACGTAAATGCTTTACGGAATTTATTGTTATCTTAAAAGAAAAGTCTAAACTGAGCTTCAGCTTTTATCAAATCTAAATTAACTTCAACTTAAAGAATTCCAGTCACAAAGTATTATGAAACTCCACCAGCAGCTTATTATTATGTTAAAGAGAAGTAAGTATATTCATTCCACAGTTTGCTGTAGCAGTCAGATGGCGATCCAGTATAAATAATTAAAGGTAAGAATCAGTCTTAATAATTTCAGGTAACGACTGAGGGCCACGGCGACAACACATTTTATGTTTCGTCGTAATAATCAGCAGGTAGTCTTGACAGAGCAGCAGTTAAAAGATTTTAAGAGACGCAGCGTTCAGTCAGCAAGCAAACGTTCATCCAATATTAGACGGGAAGGTTTCACTTTGAAAAAAAATAAAGTTCCTTCCAATATGCCTGAAACTAATGTACGGGGTGGTTACAATTAAAACTTCCACTGCTTGAGAGAGCCCCATTAGAAAAGGGGTGATTGAAAGCCAATGAAACTTTTTGAAAACATTTGTAAGAACATTTGGAAAAGAAATAACGAATAAACCAATGAAAGACACAGATTTGGACGGCCACGTGGGAGGTTACCATTTGTTAATTGTGTATCAGGTTAAAAAAAGTTGTGACGATCATCTGGACCCTCACAGGCCTGGAAACCCACTAGATACGTTATCATTTAGCTACAATATAGCAGGTAGGGAACTGGAAACATTTAATTCCGTAAATTATCTGTGAGTAGGCGTTAGGATTGATTTAAAATGGAATGACCATACAAAATTAATCGTCGGTAGAGAAGACGCCAGAGTGAGATTCATTGGACGAATCGTAAGGAAATGTAGTCCGGCAACAAAGGAAGTAGGTTACAGTACAGCTGTTCGCCCACTGCTTGAATACTACTCACCGGTGTGGGATCCGTATCAGATAAGGTTGATAGAAGATATAGAGAAGATCCAATGGATAGCAGCGTGCTTCGTTACATGATCATTTAGTAATGACGAAAGAATTACGGATATCACAGATACACTCCAGTGGAAGACTCTTCTAGAGAGGGGCTCAGTAGCTCGGTATGGAGTTTTGTTGAAGTTTCGAGAACATACCTTCACCGAGGATTTAAACAGTATATTGCTCCCTCCTACGTATATCTCGGCAAGAGGCCATGAGGATAAAATCAGAGCCATACCGACAATCTTTCTTTCCAGGAACAATACGAGACTGGAATAGAAGGGTCAACCGATAAAGGTATTCAAGGTACCCTCCGCCAAACACCGTCAGGTGGCCTGCGGGGTGTGGATGTAGATGTAGATGCTATGTCCCACTTAGTGAGGTGCCTGAGAAATTACACGTTCCAGATCAATGAGAGAAAGGTTTATCACAACTCAACAGGAATTTAGCTAAACAAACACTTCATCTTACAAACTTAGTACAAAACTCTCAAAGGAATCGGTAGGCCTTCGGCTAGAAAACAACAAGTAACTAAAACGAAGGGACGTAAAGACAACTCCAATGAAGTTAACCACTGGAAAGAAGGACTATGTGCTCTGGAGCAACTAGTGGAAGAGACTTCCCGGAGGCGACGTTGGACAGGTCCGAAATCCCGCTGCAGTGGCTCCAACGGGGCTCAGATTGAAGAGCTAATATTAGCCGAAACATACGTTGGCACAGAGCGTCGGCGATGAACTGCCGATGAATTGAGCTGCACCGATGTAACTAGAAGGTGCGTGAACGTATACTTCTTGATCTAATTACTCGCACATACATTGTGGAGCGAAGTAATTCGCGAGCGAGGAGGACCTCTCGTCCCGAGATCCATCGGTTGGGATGAGACACACACCAGCAGGCGGAGTCCTGTGGGGCGACGCCTTGGCGGTACGCATATGTGCGATGTTGCCCCGTCTGCAAGGTTGCCGGTCCATCAGGCGTACTACTGCTACATTACACTAGAGACAGCATTTGACAATTATTTGCCGTACTTTCCAAACGGTGAACCATGGAATGTTCAGCTGTTGTGACTCAGCTAGTACACTGCATGAAGATCGCACATTGCGTCCATAATTTTCAGCCATGGCAACAGTAGCTTCTTCTGCATTTTGTGGCACAATTGACTGTCAGCTTCGACCAGAAGTAGTACCGAAATCCCCAATTAATTCGAACATCCGAATCAAGTAATGCTACCCCGGTGTGGAAAGAAGACACCTCCGCATTTTCTAAGGCGTCTATACTCGCGAAGAGGAGCAGCATTACTGCTGTTGTTTTGATAAAACAGCTTCACGAGTAAAGGGCCAGTAAGATTGTCCAGACCAATGTTGACTGTCTGCACCTGTAATGAACACTAGCGCTTACTTTTCAGCCCTACGTCGCTGTACCGGTATCGAAGCCTAACGACAAATACGACACTAACGCTACTAACAAGGCAAATCCTCTAGCACACAATTTGAAAATCATTTCTATATAGTTGGGTTCCCATATGCTAAATAGTTTTCCGTCTGTACTGGCTCAAGTACTGAAGGTTTTTAACCACCCCGTTGGGATGACCGACTACACGGCGTGCAGTGAGAACTTTATTGCAATTCATATGGATGAAAACCGACGAACTGCATCAAATGGTTCATATGGCTCTGAGCGCTATGGGACTTAACATATGTGGTCATCAGTCCCCTAGAACTTAGAACTACTTAAAGCTAACTAACCTAAAGACATGACTCACATATATGCCCGAGGCGGGATTCGAACCTGCGACCGTAGCAGTCGCGCGGTTCTGGACTGCGCGCCTAGAACCGCTAGACCACCGCGGCCGGCGACGAACTGCATCATAAGCGGTTTCAGAAATACTTGTACATAACCTAAATTCTACTTTGATACGTTTCTGTGTAATGTATTAAACTCATCTGACGATTACTTTCTAGGATGTTAAGATCGATTTATGATGGTATTTATGTCACCTGAAGTTAATGAATGCAACAAAAGTATTTTGGTTTCACAAATGTTTCACGTAAATAACTTAGGCACACCCGTATCACCTGTATACCCTGTATACTTACTTTCTCTGGAAGAAAACTAAATATTAGTCTTAAATTGTGTGATATTTCTGAAAATATACGTATATTGTCATATTTAAATATAATTTTATATAATAACGTATGACGTACTTGGTTCAATCAGTGACATCAGACATTGTACAAATGAACAATGTACCACGTAACTAACAAACTTGGGACATCCGAATGTGTATATCCGCCAGTAGTTAAAAGTTCTCAGAACACAAACACGAATGTACGTACTAGTGCATGTACCACAAACATGAAAATATTGAATGTTATACACACTTCGTTAAATTTTTGGTGTTGACAGTATAATTTGCAACTATTTCATGTCTGAGCAAACAGTCTTTAAGTTTTCAATGTAACAATTAGGAAACAATGAAGTTGTCCTAGATTCCAAATGGAAGCTGAGAGGTTACTAGGCATTTTATGCGTTAGTGTTATGAAACCTTTTGCCAACATTTCTTAATTATTTAATATTTTTGTGCAAGTGTGAGGTAATAAATAATCAACGTTTCAATTTTCCTCACAGGCGATAACTTGGAATATTGCCGAATGTATGTTTCTTGAGTTTGTTTATATCGAATGTAGGGTGTGGTATAGGATTGCAAATGCCATTTGTGAAACAAAACCCTCAAAATAACCTCGTTTGAAATACGCTGACCGACCGAGGTGGCGCAGTGGTTAGCACAGTGCACTCGGATTCGGGAGGACGACGGTTCAAACCCGAGTCCGGCCATCCTGATTTAGATTTTCCATGATTTCCCTAAATCGCTCCAGGAAAATGCTGGGACGGTTCCTTTCATAGGGCACGGCAGACTTCCTTCCCCGTCCTTCCCTAATCCGATGAGACCGGTGACCTTGCAGTTTGGTCTCTTCCTCCAAACAAACAATAACCCGAAATAAGCTGTTATCTATAAAAACTTAATGTTAGCTTTGCAGTGAGTTATATCCCACGTATTGTGGTAAATAGCCGTATCACGCACTTACCACATTACCAAAACCGATCACGAGTGGATCAGAACCTCGAGCTATTTATAGAGGGTGTCTGGGAAGTGGGGACCAATATTAAAGTGTTATAGAACATACAAAATTTGTTGAAATTTACTGTTCTTTATGGAACATATTAAATAACTTCTCCCATTTACGTATGCAAAATTGTATCCTTCCTATGTCCGAGCGGGAAGGAGCGATGCGTTCATTAATCTTCTCGATGATGCGTTCAGAAACATCTGGTTGGATGCCGTTGATAACTCTTTTAATTTCATCCTTCAATTGGTGTATTATTTGTGCATTGTTCACCTGCACTTCTGATTTCACAAACCCACAAAAAAGAGTCTCCATGCGTAAGTTAATTTTATCTGGCAAGCCACTCCTGGTTGCCACGTAAATAGATAATTTTTTGACGAAACTTTTCATTCAGCAGAGTAATAGTTTCACGGGATTTGTAATATGTCGCACCTTCTTGCTGAAACCAAAAATAGTTATTTTCATCAATAACTGGGAAAAACAGTCAGAAAGCATGTTTGGGTAACGGTTGCCGTTCACAGCTACGGCAGCTCCCTCATCAGTTTCAAAAACTTACGAGCCCATCGCTCCTCGTACCTAGAAACCAAACCACTTATCTTTCATAGTCACTCGCGGATTTTCGTTACTCCAAACTCTGCAGTTTTGCTTATTGCGTACCCACTTGGATGGAAGTGCGCCTCACCTCCGAAAATTGTTCTTTTTATGCAGTTCTAGTTTTCCGCTTGTCAATGCAGTACCTATACAGCAAATCGATGTCCCTTTCCACGATCTGTAGGCTTCAACTGATGTGTAACTTGAATCTTGTGTGCATGCATTTTCAGATCTTTTGAAAGGATATCATGCAGTGAGTTTGGTGATAAATTCACTTGTTGAGCTCGCCAACGAACCGATTTTGAGGGGCTTATGGTCACATTTTCAAACACGACAGCAATGTTTTCTTCTGTTCGTACAGAACGCTGTAGTCCAGTTTTATTAGCGTTTCAATGAGCATCCGTAGTCTCAAATTTCCGGATCAACTTCCGAAATGATGATTTGGTTGGAGCAGTATTACTTCCAAGTGTCACATGCAACTCAGGAATGGTTGCCTTGGGACTTTCACTGTTTTTGTAATAACTTTTTATCACGTTGATACGGTGCTTAGTTGTCAATCGCTCCACGACGAAGATAAGCATCAAACGGCAATGCTCGCCACACGAAACCTATCAGTCGACTAATGGAAGGGTCGCAGATAAACAACATCAAAAAACCACGGCTACCAACAATCATGAAAAAATGAGGCAAAATTCAACTTCGTCCTCACTTCGCCGGCCTAGGTGGCCATGCGGTTCTAGGCGCTGTAGTCCGGAACCGCGCGAATGCTACGGTCGCAGGTTCGAATCCTGCCTCGGGCATGGATGTGTGTGATGTCCTTAGGTTAGTTAGACTTAAGTAGTTCTAAGTTCTAGGTGACTGATGACCTCAGATGTTAAATCCCGTAGTGCTCAGAGCCATTTGAACCATTTTCCTTACTTCCCGGACTCCCTGTTGTAAGAAACAACTACTCAGCACTGTACAGACACGAAAACAAAGTGAACTGGAATATTTGATCCTCTGTGGTCTGCACTGTAGGGAAAGAGACTGATCCTGGAAAATTTTTAAGAAAATAATTTCAATTTTTCACCCACATAATTTAGATTATTTCAAGGGGGTGGTTCAGTGGGAGCATGAACAATTATTTACACCGTCTCAGACAGGGAAGAACGATAGCGCTGATAAGACTGAAAACAGGAGAAGTAATTAAGCAACTTTTAAAAAAAAAGGTTTAACAATATGCTCACGCGAAGTTTCATGTGATCCACGAATGACTGGCTAATTAATACACACAGTGACAGAAGTCAATAGACGGTAATATGATTTATTCTGAAGCCCTTCACTTAATGTGACAAAGGAATAGTGTCAGTTTATTGTTGTCAGGTAAGATATCAAATGACTTCAAATGCACATTAAATAGGCAGTAAATACATTTATCATTTTTTTCAGTCCAGTGAATTTGGTGATCTTACCTTGAAAACGATAGTACAATTGTGACCATCATTTAGGTCAAAGCAAAAATTTAAGACGGCGCTGAATCTCTCTCTCAATAAGAGAAATAAATTTTTCACCTACTCTTTTATATGTGGTTCCTTTCACACTTGAATAAAACATACTGGTACATAACTATTAGAGTTATTATTCTCACGTTTTGGTGCTTATTCCTGTTATATGACTCTATCTCCACTAGTATTTAACAGTCATTGCCTCTTTCCTTCTGCTGCCTCACTATCAACCACCGGATGGAATCCAAAACTAGTGAAAAATTATAGAACGTTAATCGATTGTACTGCTCACCAAATGTACGAATGTACATTTTTCAAATCTATATCCTTTCGGTAAAAGGAAATATAGGAACGCCCTGTCTCAAAGGATACAGAATCGCCACGTAGCGTCAGGCGCAATACCTCCTTGTAATCAGAAAGTGTCTCACACAACTACCTTCTACGTTTTCCCTGAAGTCGAACAAGAAAGAGCTTAAGCGCTCTGCGGAATTAAAGAGCTTTAGTACTACAAGATCCAATTTCAGTTGCTGATCCCCTGTATCTTTCCTAATGCTCCATTTCTTATCTATGTTTTTCTTTCCTTACTTCAGGGAATCGCTGCGACTACTCACAAGAAATCTTATGATTCTTAGGACGTAAATACCAACATCTGTAACGAAACCAAAAGCAGTTTCTGAATTTTAATTTTTATCTGACAAGTAACGAAACATCGAGCCTTCTAAATTTCAGCGTTATGTGGCGTCTGCAAGCATTTACAGTGTATTTCGCTATGGCAACGACAATTCTGGTACAAACTTAATCAGCTTTATAGACCTAGATATGGAACTGATTACACACTTAAACGATGTTGTAATGAATGAAGACCATTTACATTTATATCTACATGAATACTCTGCAATTCACAATTAAGTGCGTGGGAGAGAGCGTTCATTGAACAAGCTTGAGACAATTTCTCTATCGTTCCATTATTGAACGGCTTGCTAGAAAAATGAACACTTAACTCTTCCTGTGCTAACTTTCATTTCCCTTACTTATAATACGATGTTCATTTCTTCCGATGTAGATTGCCGACAAAGAAATATTCGTGCATTCAGAGGAGGAAGTTGGTAATTGAAATTTCATGACAATGTCCTACAGCAGCGAAAAGCACCTTTGTGTAACTGACTGCCACCGTTGAATCATACACTAGCATTCTTCCCCCTGCTTTGCGACGATTCAAAACGAACTGCCCTTCTTGAATCTATTCAGTGTCCTCCGCTAGTCCACTCTGATGTGGATTCTACACCGCACAGCAGTGCTACAAGAGAGAGCAGACTAGCGCAATGTAAACAATTCCCTCACCTTATCTGTAGCTTTTTCTAAGTGTTCTGCCAATAAATCACAATATTTAGTTTCCTTCCACCAATTTAACTTATTCGTTGTTGTAATCACTAAGTACTTAGTTAAATTTACAGGATTTAAATTTGTGTCAGTTACCCTGTATTCGAAATGTAGCGGACGTTTTTTAGCATTCATGTGGACGAATTCACACTTTTCATTATAAGTCCACTGACATTTTCCGCACCATACATCTATCATATCTAAATCATTCTGAAATTGGTGTTGATCATCTGGTGACTTTACAAGACAGTAAATGACAGTATCATCTACAAACAGTCTTAGAGAGCTGCTCAGAGTGAGTCCTATATCGTTTACGTTAATCAGGAGCAGCAGAGGGCCCATGACACTACCTTGAGGAACGTCGGATATTACTTCTCTTTTACTCGATGGCTTTCCTTCAGCAATAGGATTTTGGGATATATACTGTGTTGGAATATTATGGATTACTTCGAAAAAAACAAAGTGTCGACAAATAGCATATAATCAGAAAATATCGTTCTTGTGAAACACCACTGGCTCTTTATTCTCACAAAGTACTGAGAGCCATCGACAAGGGATGTCTACTTGATTGCACATTTTTATATTTCCAGACGGCTTTTGACACCGTTCCTTACAAGTGACTTCTAATCAAATTGCGTGCAAATGGAATATTGTCTCGGTGGTATGACTGGATTCATGATTATGTCAGAAGACTGTGAGAGGAACCTAACTGGTGTACAATTTGGATCAGAGATCTTGCCTTCGTGTAGTAAGTTAAGCTACTTCACTACACCGCGGATATCTGGGTCTAAGTTCCTTATATTGGCAGTTGTTCTAGATTCGATTTCAGGAATATTTACTTAGTTTTCTTTGGAGAAGGAGTTAGGAAAAATATGATTATTAACTCTGGTTCAGTGACACTGTCATCGGTGGCATCACATCACCACTGTTATAATGCTGTGAAGGTATTGATTGCTTCTTGCCGATGGCGTACTTTACACATGACCAGAACCTCTTTATGTTTTCTGCCAGATTTCGAGGCAGAGTTTCGTTCTGCAAACTATTAGAAGAAGAAAGAAGAAAAATCTGATATTACTCGCAGGGATGTGGTACGATCTTCCGCAGTGTTATTAGTGTCTAACTGTTATTAAATAGCGGTTTATGTCCTTTCATTGCGAAAAGCGAAATATATGGCTCTGTCTCGACAAAGCGTGGTAATATACCACTGCGGTAAATGATACGGAACATCTTCATAGCTGGAGATAAAACTGGAAATATCTCATATAATCAGGTTTTGAGTTCAATTAATATAAAAAAAATAGTAGGAAATACACAACTTTCTAATTTTTGTACTGATTTACACTAATAAAAACACTACTTTTACTACAGTGGCTTATGTACCGAATTGGTTGAGTTAGCGTCATGTATTTTTGGATAATACTTTATATTTTACTTGTATTTACACTCCCGTAGCAATCCCTATGGCTCTGTGTCCCATCTAGACTGTCATCAGGTAGTGAAGTAACGCCACGCTCTAAAAGATTTCGTTATCTGCACTCTCATGGGTAAAATGACAACGGTATTCAACAATCAGCCTAACAGTACTGAAAACTGTGTTACAGACTAATATTAATGGTTTTGGAATTTTTCTTGTCACATAATTACCCAAGTTGATTCCTCCTGCCCATTCTATCCAACATGTGCTAGGGCTGTAACACCGCTATATTTTCTTATAAATATGAATTTGTACACCACATTGAGAGAACATTTGGTCTTGGGGTAGTGCCTATGCTTGGTCATTAAAACCCCATGTGTCTAGGTTTTGAACCTAGCAACTGATTACATTTTGTGTAGCGGGTCGGGGTTTAGTGACACCACATATTGAGCCTTAGTGACAGAGGGGAGCAAAGGAATTATTTTGAAAGGTGAAGGCGGGAGTGAAAGCGATATTTTGTGGGCAGTCGAAGAGGCATTTTCCTCAGCTCAGTGGCTGAGGTATGAGCGAAACATTGGAGGTTCCACTATCAGCCATTTGTTAAGACGGAAAACCCTTTAAGGATTCAGAGTGCTTTTCTGGCTCAATATTATGTAAAAACCAACACCTATTTCTTTCAGGCACTGTTTATAATTTATATGTTTTACAGATTTTTTGTTGATATCAGTTACTTCAGAACACATTCTAAAGAAAATAGAAGTATTCTGAATATTTTCGAACTTCCTTAGAGCTATTAAAAGAAATTACAATGTAATTGAGGCATTTTTTTTTCCCCAAAATGCTTCCTCAAATTGAGGTACCGTTTAATCCAACGTTATACATTTGAAGGAGACCAAATTTTTAGCAGATATGCATGACATGATGGCTGAGGTACTACACCTATTTAATTCCACATAGTGTGTATATTACCAACATAAAAAATCACATTTTATATTTTAATTTTTATAGTTTTTTCCTAATAAAAAATTTATTTTTTCTATAATTTAGTTGATTCTGCAATAAAGCTTAAGTCTACTATACAAGTATGGACTATTGGAAGCTGGAGAAAAAATTAGAGTAATTCTTTATAAACTTTAGGAAATACTTGTATCTGAATTCTGAAAAATACAACTTGTGTGAAATTGCGATTGAAGATATGAGTCCAATTAAACTGTGCCTCAGAACATTCCTCAAGCAAAGCCTTCATCCTGCAGCATTTCTTCATCTTCAGGCGTCCTCTTGAGATTCCTTTTAGCACTTCTTGCTTCTTTGGTAACTTGAGAAGTGAACCTTTCAGCTTCATGCACTCGTTGTCTGTCACACGCAAGCAGTTGATCTTCCATATTAAAGCCACATCATTCATAAATTTCTCAGGAGTTCAAACCGTCCTATCACTCTATCATTGAAACATAGCACTGCATCTAGTACACCTACTTTTAATGTATTGAGTCCTACAAAAACATTCTTGGGTAATCTTGCCCATATGCAATGGTTGACTTCGTTTTGTATTCTGAGTGCCCTCCTGAAGATATTTACTAAGCAAAATAGGATCACTCAGCTCTCTAACAATTAGTTTTATTTCATTAATAACAGGCTCAGGAAGAGAAAGCTTATAATGGTATATCTGACCCCTTTCTTTTGCTTTTTGGTAACCACACCAAGAATCTGCTCCTTTAGGGCAAAGTCCGTGAACATGGTGGTCATCTGTGGACAACTTGTGTAATTAGGTGGCCCATACAGCTTTTCTTGAGGCGTAGCATATTTTGTATTTATTGTACACCAAAGGATAGGTACTTCCACAAATATATGTAGCACTTGGGCAACAAACATGCAGTGACACGTGAAGAAACTGCTTCAGCGAAACAAAAGTAAATACTAGCAAAGATAATCATTTACACACACTAGAAATCTGTACTGTTACCAACATATACAATGTATCATACGTATAATCGACGGAAAGAGAAAGTTCACAGGTCTTTTCGAAGTAATACTGGTTTCTGTAACTAAGTAAATGAGGTGCTGTATATGTAGGTCATTTCTCATTTGGAACCCTATACTGTATATATAAATGTACTCAGTAAGGACCATAGAATTTAATAAAGTCATAAAAAATGTCGATTTTGTTTACCATTCATACGTGCCCTGTATCCTTAAACACACAGAATAATACAGTGTGTTTTAACTCACTCAACTGCTTGCGACAGCAAAGCGGCGGAGGTGTAGCATGCAGGCTCCGGTGACTGCTGATGCGGCGACGGTGCTAGTCGCACTGGAGCGCCCGGCGGCGAGTCTTCTTCTTGCGAATTCACTCGTCGCGTTATTGACAAGCGGCTTCAGGGTCCCTCGGAGTGCTGAGTACCAGTATATCGAACCAGCAACCTTCAGTTTCGGCGTCATCTGGAGGAGTTCATCAGCCTCTAGGTTCACAAGTGACCCATTTGGTGAAGTCTCTGTCCCTTCGTCCTCACCAGCTAGCTGGGTAAGTACCATACGAATTTCATTCTGGTAACATCTGGGAAGATATCTTCTGCGTTGACCTATTGGCGGGGCACCGACGTATTCTTCTGTCGAGCAGCGTAGTCGTTAAGTCGTTGTAGCGAAGTATGACGGCCGCTGGCTAACCACTAGCCCGTCTGTCGAGGCGACGTTTCTTCACATTTTGTTTCTCCCCTTGAAGGGTCCTCTCATGCCCGTTTGTCAGAGGTATTCATTCGGTGTTTTCGCCAATGTTATGAAGTTTCTAGGCCGGCGAATGACTCTTCGGTCGTTGACCTATCGTTCTCAGTTTGAGCAGAAACGTGATCAATGCCGACACACGTGCCGGCATTCGTTGATCGATTGCTGCCGCATCCGAATATTGTAGCTTAACGTGTCAAAGTCTCTAAAATGTTCACTACATATTTTTCTGGCGGATTTCTGCTTTGAACAACCATAAATAACACATAATTTATCAACTATACGTTTCAGCGATCAACCGTCCTTTTTCAATTTTATTGGCAGATATAGATTTCAGCTAGCTTCTATCCATTCTCAAGGCACTATTACTTATGCTCAGTGCATGGAATGCCTCTTGGTCGGGCTTCATCCACAGTTCATTGAATATCACTGAGTATTCAATGAACTGTGGATGAAGAGCGAGCAACAGGCATTACATGCATTGAGCATAAGTAATAGTGCCTTGAGAATGCCTAGCTACTAGCTGCAATCTAGATCTGCCAATAAAATTGAAAAAGGACGACTGATCGCTGCAATGTATAATTTACCGTTCAATATAATAGTCGCTGAGTGCAACAGCTTTCCCAATGGAAGGCAACCTGATAACACATAATTGTTATGCAGAACCATAAATAACACATAATTATTATACATTATTATTATACACCTTACATTCCTCCACCAACCGGACAAATTTGCCCTAGAATTTTCTCCTATGTCCATCTACAAATAACTAACAAACAAGAAACAAAAACCAGTGGCAACCTTAGTCTGTCGGCAAAATTATACATTACATTCATTCCATAATAGCTTGAAATATTCAACATTAAGAAAACTTCTGTAAATATTGATAGAAATATGGTATAATGACGATCAATAACAATACAATGAAGATGCAAGCAACAATTATCTGTGCATATATTTCAGCAGTACACGTGTATCGTCAGGATTTTTGTAGCCATTCAACTGTAATTTGATGTAGTGATATGTTATTGTTTGTCTTGGGTTTTCGTCCGATACACAGGAAAGCAGTACAGAGTACGTTTATGAGCAAGAAGGTTGCAGAAATACCTATGCCCAATATTACTATTCGAGTTTTGTGTTCCTCTTTCAACTGTTCAATATGTTGTATCACAGCATGGGGATAAATCTTGCCTTGTTGTGCAGTGATAAGAACATCTAACGACTGCAGGATGGAGAATTAAGGGAGTTGTTAGCTAAGCCAAATTTTGAGGAATCAATAGTCGCATAGATGTTCCTGGCCAGTAAATTAGGTGGTACTATGCGGTGACAATGGTTGAATCAGTTATGATTGCAGGTAAGTGAAATTTCACGCCTGGAAGATAACATAATGTGCCATTAATTATCGGTCCACTATACCCGTAATATGGAAAGTAGTATTGCTAAGTGCATTTTACGTAATTGTTATTATGTGGCAAAAGAAAAATTATTCTGCACTTTCTATGACCGAGACACCTTTATCAATACAGTCTACTCAACTAACTATACTTGTTTAAAAACACAATATGTCGGTACTTCCTATTTAAAACCCAGAATTCCCCTTCGTGTATTTTGCTAATTCCCTTTTCTGTACCTGACTCCCTGTATGTACGTTATTACTAGAATCTGTAGTATAAAAAGCACATTAATGTTTGCATTAGAATTGTATTTTTTTTTTTTTTTTTTTTTTTTTTTTTTTTTTTTTTTTTTTTTTTTTGAGGACGCGTAACTGACTGCATGTGGCAAAATGTTACATGGGGCCGTGTGTGTGTTTTGTATAGGTGGATCAAAGGTCTTCTGTTTTTGTGGTGCAGCATGCTTTGCAACAGTATTTTCTGTTGTTGGTGGCATTACATCTGTTACTCCCCTAAAAGGTTTCAACCGGCTCGCATGAAGAATAGTTCTTTTTGTGAGTAACTGTATTTGACATTAACTGGTAATGTGATGTTTTTCGTCTTTTCTATAACAACGTATGGAGCGGACAAGAAAATCCATTGTTCAATTCTGAAATCCTGATACTTACCGTGTACGTTGCCTAATTTCTCTTGCTGTTCTAATGCTCTGGTACCTGCTTTCTGTATTTTTGCCGCACATTCTTAATGATTCGAACAAATTCCATAACTGCTTCTCCATTATTTCCTTTTTGGCTAAATAACATCGTATGGCGATGACATCTTTCTTCCATAAATTACATCATAAGTCGACAAGCCCGTTCCTTCGTTTATTTTGGCATTGCGTGCGCTTACACGGTACTGAATGACGATATAATAGTTGTATTGGTCACTGATAAAATAACTGTGGTGTCACCGCCAGACACCACACTTGCTAAGTGGTACCCTTTAAATCGGCCGCGGTCCGGTAGTATACGTCAGACCCGCGTGTCGCCACTATCAGTGATTGCAGACCGAGCGCCGCCACACGGCAGGTCTAGAGAGATTTTCTAGCACTCGCCCCAGTTGTACAGCCGACTTTCCTAGCGATGGTTCACTGACTTCTAAGCTCTCATTTGTCGAGACGATAGTTAGCATAGCCTTCAGCGACGATATTTGCTACGACCTAGCAATGCGTCATTCTCAGTACTATTGATATTGTAAACCATGTATCGTCAAGAGCGACGTTCGTCATTAATGGATTAAAGTTAAGTATTCCACCAGCTACGTCCGTTTTTCTCAATTCTAATTCCCTTGTCATGTTCCACACCTCACGCCAGCCTGCGTGAGCTAAAACGCGTGCCTTTGGGCCTCCTTTAGTAACCCTGTGTTGGTTCTCCTGGCAACCACAACATTGGCGACGAGAGTAAAAGTGTTCTTCTCTAAATTGCCCTGATTTACTTGTGTAATGGCTTCGCCACAATCTCCAGCTGTACTCTCCGAATTTTATCGCTTACATAATCAGCAGACGCAGGCCTTACTGGATGCACTTGGACAGCTCATCCAGGGTCAACTTGCGTCTCAAAACGATGCGGCAGCAGCCGCTTCACCGCTAACGCGGCCACAACACGCTGTTGCACCCACTTTTCGACCTTCTGATGCTGCACTGGAAAGCTGGACGTAGTGGTCACGCCAATTTGGATTCCATCTCGCCGCCTACAGATTTCAAGGTAACAAGCGGCAGCCTTTTTTGTTATCTTCCGTCGGGCTGAACACGTACCGTGTGATAGTCAAATTGTTTCCCCGACGCGACGTAGCAACTCTGTCCTACGAAGAAATTTTCTCGGCATTAGATGCATATTTCAAAGAATCAGTCCTTGTAGCTGCCAAACGGTATACCTTCTTTCGTACAAAACGTACGTCAGGTCTGACTAATCGGGAGTGGGTTGCAACCTTGCAGGGCCTTACTAGGGATTGTGCTTTTGAGTGTCAATGTGGACTCTCTTATTCAGATACTATGGTACGTGATGCAATTGCAGAGAACGTTTATGATGTTCGTATAAAGGAACAGATTTTGAAACTAGTAAATCCCTTCCTTCAACAAGTGATGGACATATTGGACCGGCAGGACACACTTGACTTTTCTCATGAATCATTTGAAACTTCGCCAGCAGTGTGTCAGGTTAACCGGCCCGCCGGGCGAGCTGCACGGAGCAGTAAACAGCCCTCGCGCCGCTGCCGCCAGGCTCTCAGCCACGTGTGCCGCGCCAGCACGCAGATGCAGTGATCAAATCATGCCCGCGATGTGCTACTAAACATTCGCGTGAGAATTGCCCGTCACGCCAAGCTATTTGCTTTTATTGTAATAAAAAAGGACATGTTCAGAGTGTTATTGCCAGAAAAAGCTCAGATCGGAAGCTCAAAACCGTTCTAGGCCCTTTGCTTCGCGCCGGAATCGGAATCGAACCAAGGACACTCAGGCTCGCGAAACTTCGCCCATGGAAATTCATGTAGTTCATTCCACTCCGCGCAGTGCCACTCTCTCTAACAGTGACTGTGTTCGTCCCAAAAAGAGTGTGCGTCGACATCGCCGGCACCCCCGTCAAGTCGCAAGTGATTATGTGCAAGTGTCAGTTCACGTTGCACCAGACAGTCGCTCTTGTCGTCAGCAGGACAATAAACTTTTTGTGGACTTGGACATCAATGACAAAGTGATTCCATTCCAGCTCGATACAGGAGCTGCAGTTTCCCTGATCAATCAAGACACTTACAAACTGCTGGGCACACCTTTGTTGCGTGCCGCAAATGTTCGGTTACCCATTTATTCAGGTCAAGAGATCCCTGTTTTAGGACAGTGCAGTCTTCTTGCAACATAAAAAGGACAAAAAAAACTTGGGTCATTTTACGTCCTTCGTTCTTCTTGTGCAGTGAACTTCTTTGGTTTCGAGTTATTTCAGTTGTTTAACTTACCTATAGTAAATCAGGTCCTATCAATGAACCAGACGGTGCCTTCAGACAGTATTTCTCGTCTTTTTGAAGAATTTGCAGACATTTTTGCACCGAGCCTCGGTTGCGCTAAGAACTATAAAGCACATTGCGAACTGAAAGTAAACGCACAACCGAAATTTTTCAAAGCTCGCAATGTTCCCCACGCATTGCGTAATGAGGTCGCAAAAACATTACACGATTTGGATAACAAGGAGTAATTGAACGTGTGCAGGCTTCTCTCTGGGCATCACCTTTAGTAATTTTGCCAAAACCTTCCGGAAAGTTGAGACTTTGTGTGGACTTCAAGGCAACAGTGAATCCACAACTAGTGATTGCCACTTTTCCTTTACCCCACCCGGAAGATCTTTTTGACAAACTGCGCCCGGGAAAATATTTTTCGAAGTAGGACCTCGCAGATGGATACTTGCAAATACCGGTCGACGAAGAATCCCAGCGCGTTTTGGTGGTTAACACGCATCTTGGTTTGTATCGATTCCAACGACTGCCTTTCGGGTGTGCATCCGCCCCTGCATTGTTTCAGCAATATCTACAAACTGTTTGTGCGTCGGTCCGTACTGCAGCAAGTTATCTGGACGATATTGGGATCTCCGGAAAGACGGAAGAAGAACATTTGGCCAATCTCAGAACATTATTTCAGGTTTTGCGACAAAATGGTCTTCGCTTGCGGAAGGACAAATGTGTGGTTTTTTGCTCGGGACTTGCCATACTTGGGACATGTACTCAGTGCCCAAGGCATACATCCCAGTCCCACGCACCTTCGTACCATCCAAGACTTGCCGTCGCCGCAGAATTTGAAGCAGCTACAGAGTGTGTTGGGAAAAATTAATTATTATCACGGTTACTTACCACACGCCTCTTCCATTTCAGCTCCGCTTCATCGCTTACGCCGTAAGGGTGTTCCGTTGGTCTGGACGACGGAATGCGAAAGCACCTTTCGCCAGTTGAAATCGGCATTGCTTTCCAATAGTTGCCTTACGCCATTCGATCCCCAGAAGCCTCTCTTGTTGATGGTGGATGCATTGGATTTCGGAATCGGTGCTGTGCTTGCGCACAAAGATGGATCGCACGGTCGCCCTATTGCCTTTGCGTCCCAATTGCTCTCGTCTGCTCAAAGAAATTATTCACAAATCGAGAAAGAATCATTGGCTCTCGTATTTGGTGTTACAAAGTTTCATGATTTCTTGTATGGTCGTCACTTTACCATAATCACAGACCACAAACCTTTGGCATCGCTTTTTCATCCGACCAAGCCTGTACCTCCACGTACAGCGCAGAAATTCATTCGCTGGTCTATTTTCCTTCCGCAGTACCACTACGATATCTTGTATCGGTCCACTGCTAAGCACGGAAACGCCGATGCGTTGTCCCGCTTGCCTGTTGCTGAGGATAGGGCATTCGATTCCTCCGAACTTGCTTGCATGTTCATTGATGCTGAAACCGATGACGTGGTCGAATAGTTTCCGATTGATTTTCGTCGTGTAGCTACAGCCGCAGCTGCCGACCCTGTCCTTGCTCCCGTTCTGCGTTTTGTTGCTACGCAATGGCCTTTGTCGAAGTCACGGGTCGGGGACCCGTTGGGTCGCCGATTTTTTGCTCACAAAGAGAGACTTTTTGTGCGACGTGGTGTTTTGCTGTTGCGTTCTGATAATGATTAGTCCAGGGTCGTGGTACCACGTTCTTTACAGTCCTCTGTCTTACAGCTTCTCCACCAATGACATTGGGGTATAGTGAGAACGAAACGACTTGCTCGTCAGCACTGTACTTGGTTCGGAATCGATGCCGCGATTACGAATATGTGCTCTTCTGGCATGGTGTGTGCCGAACAACAATCTGCGCCACCACGGAAATTCTTTGCATCACAAAAGCCACTTCCCCTTGGCAACGCTTACACATCGATTTTGCTGGTCCTTTTTGGAATGCTCGATGGTTGGTTGTGATAGATTCATTCAGTAATTTTCCTTTTGTTGTCCGAATGTCTTCCACGACGTCATCTGCCACCATTCAAGCGTCATCCGCTATCTTTTGCATTGAAGGCCTTCCACAGACTATTGTTTCCGACAATGGCCCGCTATTCATGTCCGCAGAATTTCAGTCATTCTGCAGGGCCAATGGTATTCAACATCTAACGTCCGCGCCGTTTTCGCCACAGTCAAACGGTGCCGCTGAACGATTGGTCAGGACTTTCAAGTCACAGATGTTGAAGTCGAAAGAGTAGCATTCTCGGGAGGAAGCGTTATTGCTCTTTTTGTCCTCGTATCACTCTCAGCCCCGAGATGGTCGATCGCCGGCTGAGTTGCTCCACGGTCTTCATTATCGAACCTTGATGTCTTTGCTACATCCGCCGCATCAGGTTCCTGTGCAGCTTTTGCTCCAGGCGACATTGTCTACTATCACCACCACCGAGGTTCACGGCGTTGGCTCGAAGAGCGTATTCTTCCCTGCCTCGGACGAGCTATGTATCTGGTTTTGGGGGCCTCTGGCGAGGTGCGCCGGCATCTCAAACAGCTGCGCCTCTGTCGTCGCACGGGATCTGCCACTCGCCGTCTGCTTTCAGCGACGGTGTCGTCCGGTCAGCGACCTGCCGACCCATCTACTGGCTCGCCTCAGCCCCAGGTGTTACCGAAGCTGCCTCCATTTTGCCCCATGGTGACACGCCGCCGCCACCGCCGCCGCCGCCGCCTGTTCTCCCCCCGGCGACACCCTCAGTGGACGCGTCGCTGCAACCGCCGGGCGCCTCCCTGGGTCACGCGCCGCCGATCGCTTCCCGTGACCAGTTGTCCTCCGACATGGAACTCTTGCCCCCTCCGGACCATATGTCGTCTTCCCCCGTCGGGTGCCCCGACCCGATGGAGGTCGACCCTTCGGCCCCTCCTGTCTCTCTACGGGCGCATACACCGCATGTTGGCGCACGCCCTGGAGCAGGTTTACAGGCGTTTCCAAGCTCCCCGCGGTCCGAATGGCAGGGTGCCTCGCCTCGCCTCGCCTGTTGTTAGGCTCCCCACCTCGTCGCATACTTCAACATGGGGTCCTCCGCACGGCCGGCGGAAGCCTTATGCCACAACCGTACGCCGATTTGCGGGGGAGGAATGTGGTGTCACCGCCAGACACCACACTTGCTAGATGATAGCCTTTAAATCGGCCGCGGTCCGGTAGTATACGTCGGACCCGCGTGTCGCCACTATCAGTGATTGCAGACCGAGCGCCGCCACACGGCAGGTCTAGAGAGACTTCCTAGAACTCGCCCCAGCTGTACAGCCGACTTTGCTAGCGATGGTTCACTGACTTGCCGAGACGATAGATAGCACAGCCTTCAGCTACGTTATTTGCTACGACCTAGCAGTGCTTTATTATCAGTACTATTGATATTGTAAACCATGTATCGTTAAGAGCAACGTTCGTCATTAATGGATTTAAGTTAAGTATTCCACCAGCTACGTCCGTTTTTCTCAGTTCTAATTCCCTTGTAATGTTCCAGACCTCACGCCAGCCTGCGTGAGCTAAAACGCGTGCATTTGGGCCTCCTTTAGTAACCCTGTGTTGGCTCTCCTGCCAACCACATCAATTTCCCCCATGCCTGTCAATTGTTTCCTTATGCTCTCCCTGAAACTCTGTGCAACCTCTGGTTTAGTCAGTTTATCCAGGTCCCATCTCCTTAAATTCTCACCTTTTTGCAGTTTCTTCATTTTTAATCTACAGTTCATAACCAATAGATTGTGGTCAGAGTCCACATCTGCCCCTGGAAATGCCCTACATTTTTTAACTTGGTTCCTAAATCTCTGTCATACCATTATATAATCTCTTTGATACCTTCTAGTATCTCCAGGATTCTTCCATGTATACAACCTCCTTTTATGATTCTTGAACCAAGTGTTAGCTATGATTAAGTTATGCTCTGTGCAAAAATTCCATCAGACGGTTTCCTCATTCATTTCTCTCCCTCAATCCTTATTCACCCACTATGTTTCCTTCTCTCCTTTTTCCTACCCTCAAATTCCAGTCACCCATGACTATAAAATTTTCGTCTCCCTTCACTACCTGAATAATTTCTCTTATCTCATTATACATTTCATCAATATCTTCATCATCTGCAGACCCCGTTGGCATATACTGATGTAGTAGGCATTGGATTCGTGTCTATCTTGGGCACATTAATGCGTTCACTAAGCTGTTTGTAGTAGCTTACCAGCACTCCTATTCTTTTATTCATTGTTAAATCTACTCCGAAATTACCCCTATTTGATTTTGTATTTATAACCCTGTATTCACCTGACCGAACTTCACTATTTCCCACTATATGTAACTTTAACCTATCCATTTCCTTTCTTAAATTTTCTAACCTACCTGCCCGATTAAGGGATCTGACATTCCACACTCCGATCCGTAGGACGCCAGTTTCTTTCTCCTGATAACGACGTCCTCTTGAGTAGTCCCCGCCTGGAGATCCGAATGGGGGACTATTTTACCTCCGGAATATTTTACCCAAGAGGACGCCATCATCATTTAACCATACAGTAAAGCTGCATGCCCTCGGGAAAAATTACGGCTCTAGTTTCCCCTTGCTTTCAGCCGTTTGCAGTACCAGCACAGCAAGGCCGTTTTGGTTACTGTTACAAGGCCAGATCAGTCAATCATCAAGACTGTTGCCCCTGCAACTACTGAAAAGGCTGCTGCCCCTCTTCAGGAATCACACGTTTGTCTGGCCTATCAACAGATACCCCTCCTTTGTGGTTGCACCTACGGTACGGCCATCTGTATCGCTGAGGCACGCAAGCCTCCGCACCAACGGCAAGGTCCATGGCTCATGTAATGAGAAAGCATTGTGTCAATTTATGTATGTATATTATCTATTTATTTCTGGAAGCTTAGGTCCAGTGCAAAAATGGTATCTGTGTAAAGACTTCACGAACGAAAAGAAGACATTTGATGAGCGAATTGCTTCAAGGAGGGACTGTGTTGTGTAAGATGAAAAGTTGCGAGAGTGTGGCAGTTTTGTGAGAAGAAGAGTTAATTAAGTAATGTGAGAAAAAGGAACAGATAAGTTGGGAAGTTCAAAGAGTATTGCAAATTTTGTTAAAATTTGAATGAATTCAGTATTGTCGAAATAAGGAAGAGCTGGGCGATAGCAAAATTCATAAATGCAGATGGCGGTGTTACTACGTACACAAGGTATAAAAGGGTAGTGCATTGCCGGAGCTGAACTTGTACCCAGATAACTTACGTGCATAGATGACCGACCTGACTGTGTCCCCACGACAGACTTTGAATGCGGAATGGTAGTTGGAGCTAGACGCTTGGGACATTCTGTTTACAAATTGTTAGGAAATTCAATATTCCAAGATTCACAGCGTCAAAAGTGTGTCGATGATACTGATATGGCCCCGCAGGCGTTAGCTGGGACAGATGTAGGGAAGACACCAGACGGCGCCCAAAGACCAATGCTTTGAATAACTGGAAGTAGGGACGGGCACCGTTTATGTAGTAAAAGATTTTTTTTCTTTAAAATCTTACAACTTTATCAACTTCATTTTAAAATAGTAGGTGAACAATTGTCATCATGAACAACAATATCTTCAATATAGTTTTTTTAAGGAAAGCTCGTGAAGTATTATTTTAACAGATCAAAGAACAGCTTGATTTTAAAATAGTAAGTGAACATTTGTCATCATGAACGACAAGATCCTCAATATAGTTTTTTAATGGAAGTTCCTGAAGTATTATTTTAACACATCAAAGAACAGCTCTCAGAATCATTATATAACGCTTAAAACTCAAAATTCCATTTTAAGCAAAGGGAAAAAGAATACAAATCGCATAACGCGAAGTCTAATAAATGATTCTAACGCTACATGGCAATACAAAATTTTTTGTAGATATCACCTGTGATCGGTAAAGTAAACAAAATATTGGTCACAAAATTTTTAATTAACAAAACTTAAATGCAATGCAATCTGATTACTATGAACGCACATTCAAACCCCGTAGCCTCTACGATGTGCAGCCAATCACAAAATATTTTCCTTCCTCTTAAACAATTTACACCATAAACCTCCCTACATGTGATGCATACCTCACTGAAAGAATTATGACAATTAAGCATAGATGTTACAACTGACCTGTTATATAATCGTTTCCCTTCAAAATATATAAAAAACACACATATCAACTCTTATTCTCTGTGGATACATCGGTTAAAAATATACAATACATATATTTTTTGATTTCGTCGTGGTCATGGGCTGTTGTGCACCGTGCTCTCCTTCAGGATCACATGCGGCACGGGATATATTTTCTGTGATGTACACAACGTTAACAGGACGCAACCAACTTACACAAAGAGCATACTGGGATTATACGTCGATGTAAATGCGGCTCGCTAATCTTAAAACGGGCAAGGGAGTAGATGCGGTACTTCTGAACACTTTGACTGTACTGCACCACACCCAACAGCAGTACGATGGGATAGAGAAGAGACAAATCGACAACTGTCGCAAGGCAACCTCAGCAAGGAATTAAAAAATATTTGGGACTTGAAACTCTTGGGAGGGCCACACCAAACCACAGAATGACGTCCCAAGCTAAATTATGATAATAGTATCGGTGATTTCGCCACGACATCTAGAACCGTAAAATACCATTGGGATTGAACTGCAATTAACATGATTGAAAAGTTCCACAGTCAATGTTACTCTTACTACAAACACTTAACAGTACCACCAACGTTCACTTGTGGATACTACCAGAGTCATTTGTTTCAACTGTAGATAACAGAGTTTAACACCCCGCGGCCGACTTAAGTCTCTTAATAATACAACCAACGATTCGGTGCCTCACTTGGATCCGCCACGGACCCAAAACAGTCGTTTACTTTAAAGCAGCTAAATAGATGGCAATGCCGATATCAAAGCTCTCTTCCCAAGCAGCGTTCTAACTGGAGACTGCAGTGCCGAAGCAAAGCTTACACCACTCACGAGTCTCATATACGCGCCATCAACGTACATCTTCAGAACCAAGAAATCATTTTCCAACCCATGAACGACGACGCGATGATCGCTATCGGGACAATACCGGCCCTCCACTATAGGCCTTCGAGCCCACGGCGTTCCGTCTCGAACCGACTGCTTCTGCGGGGCCCACCGACCAAGTGGCCTTGCCTTCCGACACCGACATCGTTCCTCACGCACAGTGCAGAGGTAACTACCTGCAGCCCCCTTCTTCCTCGTCCTGTCCTCCTTGCGGCGTGCGGGAAGCCCTCTCGCCAAAGATATGCGGTGACCAGAGACTCCAGTCCAGTCGATATTGACATCGCGGCGAGCACTGAGAAGGCGGCAGGTTTCAAAAATAAATAAATAAATAGCAAGCCGTACTGGTTCAGATACCATGATTCAGGCATGCCCTTTCACCACGGACAACGTCCTTCACTTAACGAGAGAGAGCAGTGGCGTTTTCGTAGAGTTGCAAGCAACACTGCATGAAATAACCGCAGACATCAATGTGAGACGTGTCCGTTTGGACAGTGCGGCATTAATGGGCTATGGCAGCAGACGGCCGACGCGAGTGGGTTTTCTAACAGCACGACATCGCCTGTAGCACTTCTGCTGGGCTCGTTACCGAATCGGTTGGACCCTAGACGAATGGAAAAGCTTGGCCTCGTCAGATGAGTATCGATTTCAGGTGCTGAAAGCTGATAGTAGAGTTCGAGCGTGGAGCACTCCCCGGAAGACACTGAGGCACGTTGTCAACACTGCACTACACAAGCTGGTAGTGTCTCCAGAATGGTTATGTTCGACTATCTGGAGACCACTTGTTGCCATTCATGGACGTAAGCCGGCCTGTGTGTCCGAGCGGTTCTACGCGCTTCAGTCTGGATCCGCACGACTGTTACGGTCACAGGTTCGAATCCTGCCTCGGGCATGGATGTGTGTGATGTCCTTAGTTTGGTTAGGTTTAAGTAGTTCTAAGTTCTAGGTGACTGATGACCTCAGATGTTGATTCCCATAGTGCTCAGAGCCATGGACGTAAAGTTCACGAAGAACTATGTTATTTTTATGAATGACAGTGCGCCATGTCATCGGTCCGCAACTCTTTGCGATTAGTTTGATGAGTATTCTGGACAACTGGACCGAATTACTTTACATTACTTTACTATCCAGATCGCCCGACATGAATCCCATCGAGTAATTACGGGACGTAATCGAGAGGTCCGTTTGCACACAAACTCCTGCACTGCTACCTGTTTCGCAATTATTAACGGCTTTAGAGTCAGAATGACTCACTATTGCTGCAGGGAAATTCCAACGACTTGTTGAGTCCAACCCATGACGACCTGCGGCACTACGACTGGAGAAAGAAGGCCCGACATGGTATTAGGAAGTCTCCCATGACTTTTCTCACATCAGTACATTTCATCAGGATTGACACTTAGCAACCAATTGCGTTTCGTTTTCGTGATACACAGGGTGCGTCAAAAAAGTGTATACACACTTTGAACTATCATAGACAATTTATTTTCCGTTCTACAAGGTTACATATCTGTGAGAAAGTGAAGTTATGTTTCTTCAACAGGTGGCAAGGAAGTAACTGCAACTGCGTTTGGGCTTTGAAGTGCGGAAACAGATAATTAAGTGGTACTGGAAGTTTGAGAATGTAGCTGCGGTTCGAAGACAGTGGATAAGTGAGTATGGTACAGAACCACCTTCAAGGTTAACAATTACACGTCTGCGAGACAAATTCGAAATTCATGGAACAGTGTGCAATGTGCATAAAGGTCGATCTGGGCGACCTCGTACAGCCACAAGTCATCATTCCACTACTGCGGTCTTGGAACTGTTTCAGCGTTCGCCTCAAAAAATCTTCAATGGAAGGCACGTGAGAGTAATGTAAGTTCTAGAAGTGTGCTACGTATTGTGAAGAAAGGCAAGCTACGTGTGTACATTCCAAGGCTGGTGCAACAGCTAAGTGACGACGATCCAGATGGAAGGTTAGAATTTTGTGAATGGGTTCGGGAGATTGTGAGACGTGAACCGGGATTTACGGGTAGCATAATTTGGTCGGATGAAGCCCAATTCAAACTCAGTGGAACTGTCAATAGGCACAACTTTTTTGTACTGGGCTGAAAATAATCCTCACATTACAGTTGAGAAGGCTGTGAATTTGCCTGGTGTAAATGTGTGGTGTGGTTTGTCTGCAAGGGGACTCATTGAGCCTTTCCGCTTTGAAGGTACTGTTACTGGAGAAACGTACCTAACAATGCTTGCTGACTCCATATTCCCTGCCATTCGTGCATTATACGGCAATGACGAGTTTTATTTCCAACAAGATGGGGCCCCGCCGCACTATTATAGGGACGTACGAGCATACCTGGATCACAATGTGCCAGACCAGTGGATAGGGCGCAGGGCACCAATCGAGTTTCCTGCACGCTCTCCAGACCTCACGCCGCTAGATTTCTTCTTATGGTGGACAGTAAAAGATGAGGTGTACAAACATAAACCACGTAACCTGGACACACTTTAGAATGAGATTCAGGCGGTGTGCGCAGAAATCGCATTGGACACTTCGGTACAATGTACGGAATCAGTGGTGACTCGTACTCAGAAATGTGTTGATGCTGAAGGCTACCAGTTTGAAAATTAATCACATTTGCAAAGTATATTTATTTTTCCAATTGGTCTTCAAGCTTTCTACTTCCAGAAATTTAACCTTGAAGAACGGGAAATAAATTGTCTATGACACTTCAAAGTGTGTATACATTTTTTTGACGCACCCTGTATAAGGGGAGCTACAGACTATGATCTCTGTTGTTTCCCGTTTCTAACGAGTGTAAATTTCACGGCATTAATTCCGATACCGAACTGTCAAAACTGAGGTGAGTAGTTTGAGGTCCTCCGCCCTTTGGTTTTGAGTGTAATAACAATCCGACGGAAAGAAAACTTGGTAAGTAATTAGTCTGCCGTTTTTGCTTAAGTGCAATATCTGGGTTTTCTAACCCGATAACATCCAGTTCCATATCCTGTCTGAAAAACAGGTAAAGTAGGTTTCTATTATGAGTTCTGCCGTTAACCGCCACAACGAGGCAGCAGTAATTTTTTTCAGGTTTTGTCATTATTTTAATAATTATAAAGATTTTCACCGCCACCTTGCAGAAGATCAGCGATCTTCAAGAACAGCAGAGCGTCGTATCCAGAGTATACGGTTCACTACAGCGGCGACATAAGCGAGATAAGCGAATACCTCACCTTTTTTATATTAAGTGAAAACAAAATGGTTATCTTAAACTGAGACTAACTGCATGGACAATGATAGTAATTCGTTTACCAAATGAGTAACTGTCCTCATCCAAATGTCATTTACATTTTTCGCATATAGTTTTCCTCGCAGCGGGAACATCACCAACAGAGAACACAATTGAAGTTGTGTTTACTTCGGAATTTATACAGTATGTAATTTGTTGTTCCTTCGTTTTTTGTGACACATTGACAGTACGAGAATTATTTATTTAAATACATTTTCTGGGAACTAATTATAAGATTAAAGGACATCGTAATTTACTCAGATGAGTATAATTGAAGCTGGATGTTGCTGGGAAATGTAACGGAAGATTGCGATTGGTACACAGCTACTTTGAGACTACATATAGAGGTGCCATTGACCTTCACTGTATTCAGGTACTAATCAACCTTTCGAATAATCTAACTCCACATAGAATCCAGATCGACGGATGCCACTAGTACACAAAATTACTGACTTTTCGTTATTACGAATGATCTGAACTTCTGTTACATAGCCTGCTAACACACGGCAGCAAACTTACTCAACACGCTTGTTCCCGGTATAACCATTTCAGGTAACATGTTTCAGAAGCTCTCACATACATCACGTTTCGAATCTTATCGTTAATTGATAGCATTTATAGTCACTGCAACTTGCATATGTATACTCAGTAAGGTGTTGTGGAATTTACATTTTGATTAGATTAGATTAATTATTGGACTAATCTCACTATAAATATTGTGTCTAAACTAAGGTAATGCATAACCCGTTCCGAAACCCATATTAGGATAAAGCAAGTTGTATCACCATTTTATTAGATTTAATTTAGCCCTAGTTCCACCTATCCGAGCACAACATTCTTCATAAAAAGGCAGTCACACATTCTCATATTCATAGGCAAATACCGATAAGACATTCATTAAGAATTATACGGAAGTTTTAATCATTCTTTTAACTTGAAACTTTTAATCTCTCTTATTCTTTTGCGAATATTTTCATTACTCTGTTTCATTAAAACTATTCTTACTCATTCTAGAATCTTCGCAATAATCACAAACGCTTTCAAGCAAGTTGAGTATGTCAAAGGTCGAGGGAATTATGTGGTACTTAGGGAGAAACTGAATTGTGAACATGTCGGACGCCAAATGGGATATGACAAGTGCCACGAAATTTATCAATTTGGACAACCTTTTATAAAATGCGGAAAGTTAATATCTGGTAAAATTCATAGTACGTAACTATCATGGACTTGGTTTATTACAAAAGCCAGTATTAGATACATTTTTCATAGCACATGTCGTATCACATGCCTCGAAATCCACAATACGACTCTGCGACGTACCACAACAACTGAATTGCAAGGTATGTCCAAAGTAAGGCAACAGTTCACAGAGAGATGGAGCAATGTTACATAATTGAGCAGCAGTCTCTACAAACGAGGTCTCGTTAGCTCGACAACAGCAGCTTGTGTGCCTCACCTCGCTACTGTTCGAAAAACGAACAGTTTCCGCCACACTTCCTAACAGTATCTTGTACTGATCACGAGGGCGAAATACCAATCCAAGAAAATTTCGGCCAGGAGGATGGCAACTAAACAAATGGTTACGTCGCTGTCCTCTGCTCTTTAGAGGTGGAAATTGATTAAAACGCTGATGTCCATTAATCAGCTCGAACTTGACATTGTATCGCCGTCTGGCGTGGGCATGCATAATACTGAACTGACAGTTGCAAAAAAAAAATCGCAAAAAATATTGACAGCAAATGATTTAATAGTACCGGAGAACACAAACAAAAACAATCTCGGTTGCGAAATATTTGAATGCCAATAATGCGTTTCATCCTATTGGACATCATCAGATTATCTACAAAGAAAGAAACCAATCTATTAGATGCAATCAGAGGGAAAGGAGCATGTCCTATCATCCACGGCTACAACAACAAAGTGAACTGAAAGTAAGAAAAACATATGTAAGACGCAATATGTTTTGGTTTACTTATTCTAGGATTGAAGACAACTGTGTGAGCTGAAATGACATGTTTAAAGTCGCAATATTACCACAAAATACTCGCTTTTTGCACAGATTTCAATGTGACAACAACAGACAGTTGTCAGGATAACGCATCTCGTCAACATCAAAAAGTGAAATAGTCATAAACACGACAATATCAAATATTAACTCTCAGAACGTAAAATTATCGTAAACATGAAAATATTGAAGTTTAACTACATGTTTCTTCACAAAATTGTTCCTACACATACGTTATGATATTAGTCAGTACTACGAAAATCGTTCGATTCCGGTTCAAAGTTCAGTACTACTTTTATGATGACAATCAAGCCTACATTAAGGGTTAGTTATATGGCAGATTCAGCAAAAGATTACCCAAGGTCCCTCGAGTTTTTATGCGTCTGCACGCGATATTTATTTTATGCTGCGATGCGCTGTCGTTTGCTAGGCCGGTCTCTGCCTCTGAAATGCCCATAAAATTAATAACACTTTTTCTGAATTTTCCAGCAGAAACTTTCCCTATGTTTTCGTTATGCGAGAGGACATGTACTCTTCCCTAGTCTTAGAATATGACGATATACACAGACATGGTTGGAGCAGTGTGCATATTATAATGCCCTCAAAGGTCTCGTAAGATTAATAACTAACTGCCTGGTTCCTTTCTCCACAGTAGGAGGTAAACGATGCTACAGATAATATCTAGCTCGATATAGCCGCTGTGAACGCAGTGTTCACAGAAATGACTCCTCTGCGTCGTACAGAGAGTTATGCGTTCCGTTCTGCACTTGACGCCAGTTTAGAGAGGAGTCCTCAAAAATTTCCGTCTCGTCTTACTAATAGACGAACTGTCTCCCCACCTGGGTTCTTTCGTTCTTCACGTTAAGGATTTTTTCGACCAATAGGAGCGTTCCTATTATTTTGTGGAAAATCTCTGTCCCAATCGCAAGGTCCCTACCATTAAACTGCGTCGAAACTTCGGCTCTCTTCTCCTTCCTAGCACGTTTCCACCAATCGGAAGTTTTGTGCCCATTCCAGACGCCTGAACGTGTACGTTGACTCTCTCACGTGTGTACCACTTGCTGGACATGTGATCGCAGATGCGTCACTGGACTTTTCTGTATCCATTTGGAATTCCAAATCGCAGTTTTCTTAAAGCTTTCTTTCCTGTCCTCCCTCAGATGGGCAGTTATACTCGCTCTCCTCATCTGAGTCACTTGGTCAGTCGTTGACTTTCCGCCTGGAACACCCCTGTAAGTAGTTTCCATGGTACCCCCTGTCCTGCGACCTTGCTTCTATATCGCCCTTCTGAATTCCAAACTAAAACGTCTCTCGCTGCTTGTTTCACCTTCCACTCAAACATGCATTATGGAAACGGTGTGTTAATTAGCATCGATTGAATGTCATCCGCTTTTGCATTACATACTGCTAGGCAACTTTGCTCATTACTTCCGAATTAAGTTAGGTGACATATTCACCTTCCCGTTGCGCTGTATAAAGCTCTCATGTAAGGTGCGAATCAGACCTTCATTTACTTTACCACCTTACACTTAGCAGTAGCTGGATACGTGACCCATCAGTCATAAACCACATACTCCATAATGTAGACACCAAGGCAACCGTATATACAATCCATCTGTGATGAAACATCTAAACCCTGAAGTGGAATTAGTGAAAGGAGAGAAACAGCTAGAACAACGCTGATAAAATACAAATAAGTGGTTGAAAATTATGATGATGGATGGATTATATATCTGCTTACCGTGGTGTCTATCTTACATTATATGTGTTTTTATGACTGGTGGGTCTCGTATCTACTCATTTTTATGTACGTTTTTATTACTTTTAGTTAGCGTTGTCTGAGTAGCCGGACAAGGTAATACCATGGCCATTTTCCTTAGTTTGTAACAAATTGCTTGGTTTCTTGCTTTTGTAGACAATGCTATGATGCCCCAAAATGGTGACATCCTTCATTGACATTAAATACACTACTGGCCATTAAAATTGCTACACCAAGAAGAAATGCAGATGATAAACGGGTATTCATTGGACAAACATATTATACTAGAACTGACATGTGATTACATTTACGCGCAATTTAGGTGCATAGATCCTGAGAAATCAGCTGTACAGGTACAGCTGCGAGTGCAGCTTCAAGACGATACCACAGTTCATCAAGAGTAGTGACTGGCCTATTGTGACGAGCCTGTTGCTCGGCTACCATTGACGAGACGTTTTCAATTGAAAGGAGATCTGGAGAATGTGCTGGCTAGGGCAGCAGTCGAACATTTTCTGTATCCAGAAAGACCCGTGCAGGACCTGAAACATGCGGTCGTGCGTTATCCTGCTGAAATGTAGGGTTTCGCAGCGTTCGAGTGAAGGGTAGAGCCACAAAACATCTGAAATCTTACGTTCGCAGTTCAATGTGTCGTCAATGCGAACAAGAGGTGACCGATACGTGTACTAGCACCTCATACCATCACGCTGGGTGATACGCCAGTATGGCGATGACGAATACAAGCTTTCAATGTGCGTTGATTGCGATGTCGCCAAACACGGATGCGACCATCACGATGCTGAAAGCGGAACCTGGATTCATCCGAAAAATTGATGTTTTGCAATTCGTGCACCCAGGTTCGTCGTTGAGTACACCTTCGCAGGTACCCCTCTCTGTGACGCAGCGCCAAGGGTAACCGCAGCCACGGTCTCCGAGCTGATAGCTGCTGCAAAGTCGTCGAACTGTACGTGCAGATGGTGGTTGTCTTGCAAAGGTCCCCACCTGTTTGATTAGGGATCGAGACGTGGCTACACGATAAGTTACAGCCATGCGGATAAGATGCCTGTCATCTCGACTGCTAGTGATACGAGGCTGCTGGGATCCAGCACGGCGTTCCGTATTACCCTCCTGAACCCACCGATTCCATATCCTGCTAATAGTCATTGGATCTCGACGAAAGCGAGCAGCAGTGTCGCGATACGATAAACCCCAACCGTGAAAGGCTACAATCCGACGTTTATCAAAGTCGGAAACGTGATGGTGAGCATTTTTCCTCATACAAGAGGCATCACAGCAACGCTACACCAGGCAATGCCGGTGAACTGCTGTTTGTGTATGAGAAATCGTTTGGAAACTTTCCTCGTGTCAGCATGTTGAAAGTGTCGCCACCGGCGCCAGCCTTGTGTGAATGCTCTGAAAAGCTAATCATTTGCATATCACAGCATCTTCTACCTGTCGGTTATATTTCGCGTGTGTAGCACGTAATGTTCTTGGTGTAGCAGTTTTAATGGCCAGTAGTGTAATTTCGCAAACGAGACTTTTTCTGTTCTGAAAAAAAGTCAATAAACTCCGATAAAATGCAAGATCTAGGCGCTACAATCTGGTACCGCGCGACCGCTACGGTCGTAGGTTCCAATCCTGCCTCGTTCGTGGATGTGTGTGATGTCCTTAGGTTAGTTAGGTTTAAGTAGTTCTCAGTTCTGGAGGACTGATGACCTCAGAAGTTAGGTCCCATAGTGCTCAGAGCCATTTGAACCATTTTTTTATGACAGATCCTCTATGGACGATTGATTAAAATGACACTGAAAGGCATTTCCTTTAATAACTATCATTAACTTTAAAATGGTCGGTCGAGAGGCGCTTAGCATGATCTTACTGACGGAAAATAATTTTTTTGAAGCAGACGAATAAACTAAGACTTTATTCATCCTTGGTCTTTGTAGTCTGTTGCTCCAAGTGTGTTATGTGGAAAGGCATTTGATAAATCATCATTAGTGAAACACGTGTGAAATGCGGAGTTAGAAATTTAATGTTTACGCGAGACGGAGAACCGCATCCTCAACCCGTGCCTAGTCCACTAGAGAAGCGTGCGCTTCCCGTTGAGCGGCCATTGCTCTGGCGTCATTAGCTGCGGCGGTGCTGCCGCGGGCGAGCAGTACGTGCTGTTGAGACTGTGACCAATGCTCCGCCCTAAGGGCAGAGGGTCGCCCACACACGCCTAGCGGAAGCCTGCTGGGACGGCGATCACAGGGTCGCACTGCGCTGTCCCCAGTCACAAGTCTGTACACGCGTTCGCTGTCTGCATAGCGACCACATACCGCTGCACACTGTACGCACATGCGCTCATTACCGTTACTTAGCTTTGTAAGTAGGCTGTTTAGGTTTTTATATTGGTTACGCCACGTAGCGCTCGGTATGAAAATCACTGGCTGTGCTGTGTGGTAAATACATTGTTTGTTCAAGCGTTTGTTCCATTGAGTCTAACTCTTTACGCTGTTGCTGTGTTTGTCTCTGGCGTTGTTCCATTGTGTCTATGTTTGGCTGTGTTTGTCTCAGATTTTGCTTCATTTGATGCATTAATTCCAATAATAATGTATTAGTGTCTGGAATCTGGAATCTGTTTCTCTATGCTTTTTGGCAGTGCATTTTCACCTGCAACATTCAGATTTTGACAAGCAGAAAATGTGTCTTGACTCATTTGAGAAAAACGTGAGAACCCGAAACCTGAATCTGCAGTATTTGCAATGTTGTGTCCTGTCATTCCCGATTCCTGATGCAAGCTGTTGCCGACCGATCGATCGATAATTCTTCCCTGTTCACTAATTGTTTCCCTGTCTACGATATTATTTTCACCCCACTCCATTTCCCTATGCAGAATTACCAAATTACTATGTTGAACAGTAGTTAATTCATAACACGGTGGCGCTAACACACTGCTTTCGTCTTCACAGTCATTTCTCAGTTTACTTTGGAGCCTAGTATTACTTTTTTCACATGCCTTCATTATCACGTATTTCACACGATAACAAGAAAAGCACAATTTGAAGAGCAAAAATAAGAGAACACATTAACATAGGACTGAAAATTATATTTAGTTAATCGCAAGCGCAGCTGCGAAATACTTGGTGCTAATCTACATGCATACCACAACTGTTTTACTTTACAACAATGAAAGACTGCAACTACAAAGGAGATTCTCTCTACAATTACGCTCTAGCAATAAACAAAAGCTACACTAATTACACGAACTACAAGGGAAAAATCAGAAGACTCCAGTGAGTTATCCTCGGCTAAAAGTCGACATATGTAACGTCCCCTTAGAAAAACTTATGAATGACTGTGCTGGTAAACCCCTTACGTTATTTGCTTTTCAAACAGCTGAGCAAAACTGAAGGTACTAAGACATTACTCTCTTTACCTAATCTGATCAACAGTAAACTGACACACAATATTTTTAGCGCAACGCAGTCTGACTTTTAATAATCCCTGAAAAGGAATGGCCCTGACTGTCAATAACGTATACCTTTCATGAATCACTTACCTCACAAAAATCTTCGTTACTCAAACTACTGCAATTCAGCGAGTGCCAATACTGCCAGCTAAATAAAAGATTCTAACTACTGAAGCCACTAACTACTGACAAGCATAGTTAGCAAATCAAAGAAATCAAAGATTTTGATAGAGAACAAACAATGTACTTACCTTAATAGTGTTCGGAATTCTCTCTCATGGACACACGTCCAGATCATCCGTTCTCAAAACTCCGCCATCTCTCTCCCCACATCCACCTCTGCAGGCGGCTCACATCCAACTGCCTAACACTTCAATAGCGAATATTACAACAATGCAGTGATTTTATTACCGAGCGCTACGTGACGTTACCAATATGAAAACCTAAACAGCCTACTTACAGCTTTAACTTCACTACTCGAAGGCAAGGTTTCCTTTCTGTGGAAAAACTTGAGTACACATCTCCAAGGTATGCTTTCCGTTGTTCTTACGGAAGATGGTTATCACTTAGACTTAGCTTCCTGAAGATTGCGACCAACGTATTAGAGAATCCTTCAGCATCATGCACTCCACTTTTCGTGTCCAGTTACCCTCTCCCATGTCTATCCAGTACCAGCTGGTAAGATTCCCACAAGCCTGCACACATCTGGAATACATTCGCCAGAATTGCACGTCCAGCAAAACTGAATTCTAGCGCTCTACTGTGTCTCTCATGTTTGAGAACCCTCCTCTGCTCCGACATGCTGCTACCACTCCAAACTTCCCTGTATGTCCACACGCTCCGTATCACTTCTTAGCATAGCTACACTCTGATCAAAATTAGAGACATTTACACTAAGTGTTCAGTGGCATAAACAGTCTATTGAGTAATGAAAGTCGAAGAAAGACAAATGAAGGGTAGTGAATTCTAGCGCTCTACTGTGTCTCTCATGTTTGAGAACCCTCCTTTGGTGTGACATGCTACTACCACTCCCAACTTCCGTTTACGTCCACACTCTCCGTATCATTTCTTAGCACAGCAACACTCAGTTAAAAATTAGATAGAATCACACTGCGTTTTCAGTGGCGCAAACAGTCTATTGAGTATGGAAAGTCAAAGAAAGACAAATGAGGGGCAGCTTCAGCGCAGGCGCCCGGTATTCGATCAAGGTCTGTGTCTCTTCATGTACATTTAAAGTGGGTTTCAAAGGTGTGCAGGTATGATATAGTTAAGAGGGCAGGGAGATGACTTCCCCATCATGTGACATGTCCTCTCCCAGAATTACAGTGGTATTTCGTGATAATATGAGCTCATTATCCCGCCTTGACATGCACTTCTGAGTTCTGGCCTTTTCTTTTGCATGTGTCAACACTCAGTTTTTTAAGGTTTCACTCAACCCAAGGTTGACTTCGCAGGCGCCCCTTTTTGCTCCAATACAGAGGAAGATTGCAGGCAGCAACAAATCAGCTGGACATTAATATGAGGCGTGTGTACGCCTTTCGCCTGGTACAAAGATGGGAACGATTACCCATCACTTTTATTTACGTACGAGCTAACAGTTTGTGTATAATAATGGCCTCTGTTTGAATTTACTTAAAAGTATATAGCTACACAAAGGAAAGAAAAGCATACACACCTCAGTATCTCGAATGATACAAAGATTTAGTAGTTTGAACATGCAATAGAATTGTGTGCCTCTCTGCTAAATGTCATTTGCCGTGTTTCAATGTCTTGAATTTAACGAGACAAAACGGGTGCCCTTCACATACAACATAGCTTAGAGACAAGAAATCCATCAAGCATCAATAGATGCTCGCTGTAAACATGTACTAAATGTTGGAAGAAATGACACTGTTGTGGTTGGCAGGAGAGCCAACACATTGTAACTGAAGGAGGCCGAAATGCACGCGTTTTAGCTCACGCAGGCTGGCATGAGGTCTGGAACATGACAAGAGAATTAGAATTGAGCAAAACGAACGTAGCTGGTGGAATACTTAACTTTAATCCATTAACGGAGAACGTCGCTCTTTATGGTACATGATTCACAATATCAATAGTACGGATACTGGCGCCTTGCTAGGTCGTAACAAATAACGTAGCTGAAGGGTATGCTAAATATCGTCTTGGCAAATGAGAGCGTAGCAGTCAGTGAACCATCGCTAGCAAAGTCGGCTGTACAACTGGGGCGAGTGCTAGGAAGTCTCTCTAGACCTGCCGTGTGGCGGCGCTCGGTCTGCAAATCACTGATAGTGGCGACACGCGGGTCTGACGTATACTAACGGACCGCGGCCGATTTAAAGGCTACCACCTAGCAAGAGTGGTGTCTGGCGGTGACACCACAGACACTCCCATCACACTTTTGCATTTGTAACAACTTCGTCTTTGGCAAAAGGTTGTCGAAAACGTCCTTGAGAAACAGTGTCTCCCTCCTAATGAGGAGCTGTAAAGAGTTCTAGTATTTGGTGAGGCTTATCATAATCTTTAGCACAAGTTTCGTTCTGGAACGCTTCTAAACATTCAGCTAATTTTAGCCTGGTTTATACGCTCAAGTGAGTGGAAGCAAACACAAGCGAACCACCATTGGCAGATAATTCACCAGTGTTCAGTACTATCTGCTTGTGGCTGTGTACAAGCGTTCGTATTAGAGGGAGTAGAACACGGGTTAACAAACATGTCTTATAAACACTGCGCTATTGTCACAAGCTGCGACATCGTCGCTAAAAAAATACAGTGACCCGTATATGTGATACGTTTCCTTCCATTTACTATGGTCACAATCTTTTCTGTTTAACAGATTACCGGTTTCGGTCTTTAATGACCATTATCAGATCTGTCTCATAAAATCAAAGTCCTAATGCACTGCATTAGCACTTTGATTTTATGAGACAGATCTGATGATGATCATTAAAGACCGAAACCGATAATCTGTTAAACAGAAAAGATTGTGACCATAGACGTAAATTAAAGGAAAATGCGCTATTGCTTTTGGCGTAAATAACTGGCACACACGATACAACGTTGTATATACTGAACGAAAGTATTACGAGCAAATTTCTCTGAAACCCTGTCAGTTTCCCTTATTGTGACACTGAATTGAGAAATTTGCTTCAACGATGACTACGAACCTCCTCTGTAATGGAGCAAAAGCGTTGCACCCTGTGACGTCCCCCTGGGTTCGGCGGCGCTTCAGACAGCATGCTGTCGACATACGTTAAAAACAGGCGAGAACTCAGAAGTTCATGTGAAGTGTGAGGTGGAGTGACAGCATTTTTTGTGACGCCATACAGGGGGGATCTACAATGTGCCAACTGAGCAACTTTGATGAGCACTTTAAAAACGTACGTGTACTGAGACAACTTAATATTGTTTAAGAAGCGCCTGCAGACAGGCAACCCCCTCTACACTACTCATGATACCACACGTCTACAAGCAGATGCTAGAGAAGCAGTGCAGTGCCACTTAGCTGTAGGATGTCGGAGGGGTTGCCTATCCGCAGGCACCTGGGAATCGGTCAAGGTTTGTCGCTGTTCGGGTACATTATCAAAGTTCTCATCGCATGTGTCTGGGTGTGACATAATTATGACGACACTCCCATCATGTGATATATACGCAATGACCTTCAGTAGGATTGTGATGAAATTTGGTGCCAAAGTGTCCTCATTAACCTACTTTACACTTCAAATGAACTTCTCAGCTCGGACTTTGCTTTTGCATGTACCAACACCTTGCTGTTTAGAGTACCATTCAATCTAGGATTGACTGCGTACGAACCTCGCTTTTGTGTATTACAGAGGAACCTTTGAGTCAAAGTTGGCGTTTGAGATGCGACGCGGTTTGTGGGCGACAATCTCCAGCCGAGGCAGAGGCCTTTGGCTTATTGTGTGCTATATAGTGACAGCTCCGGGTCCCGAAAGGAGGCGGCCGCGGAGCCGTTTGGCTGTCTGGGGTGACTGATCTCTAACCAGTGGGGATATTTGGGTCTTGAAATGAGCGGACATGTTGTCAGATGTTTTTCTGGCACACACAGTAGTTTCACTTTTGCGCTCGTACAGGATAAAATGCAATCGGTACACTGAAGGGCAATATGTCGTATTAAAGAAGGCAACACCACGATTCTGTCGGTGTGCAGATATTAATTGTTATCAGAATACGTAAAGAAAAAGTCAAATGAAATGCCCGTGTGACACTGATGGTCGGGAGGCATCATTTGGGGATATTCGGCGGCAGAATTGCAACTCTTATTTCAGGTGAGGCCACAATCGATGACTTACGTGTCGGTGATGAAGAAATGATAATGAGGATAACACAAAACCCAGTGCACGAGCGGGAAAAACGTTCAACCAGGCCGGGAATCGAACCTGGGGCAGCTGCGTGGAAGGCAAACACGTTAGCACTCAGCTAAGCAGGGGCACAATGTGTAAATAAAAAACCACACGTACAAGCATTTTGTAACTACCACTCAGCAAATATTTCGTAAATTTTTTATTATTTACTTTACAATGGAGATTGAGCACTCAAACTGTTGATCTCAGCGACACGTTTCGGTTAATACAATCACATGATATGTACAATGAATCCGTGAGGTGCAATGTAATTGGATTTCATTTGCCAGTTAAAAAAAAATAACACAAGAAAAATGCATATCCAGCAAGGCAGCATGTATTGCCGAATGGCGTTACATACAATATTCAACCTTCAGGTCTTTTTATTGCGTGTTCTCATTATTTGTTTCTAGATTTGCGTAGCATCAGAGATATCTTAATTATGAGTAGTGCATTGGAAAGAGGAGTAAAAATCAGTTCAGAAAGTGATGCCACATTTATAATTCTTCTAATACTCGTATTTAATGGCCCGAAGGGTACAATCTGTTTTCAAGCACTGCAACGAAGTTTTCGATCTGCTTAAACTTAAATATTTGGCTATCTATTGACTCTGAGTTAAATGAAATATGTGCCAGAAGATGTAAGCTAGGCTAGTGAAACTGCGAAACTCATTAAATGAGGAACATGAGGTATTTCCGGGACAGGGACAGACGAAGGCTACTTAAGAACGGCGGCCATCTCGTTTTTGGACACTGTTCAGTGCGACCTGTTTGAGGCTGGACCTGTGCTGGACAGGAGAGTGTTCGAAACAAGTTGGTGTGAGTCTGAGTGGGGTTCCAGCCGCGTGTATTTAGGAAAATAGAAGTTTTTCGAATATTCTTCAGGAGGCTTAGTATAATTCGGCACCAGTCTGGTCAATGAAACTTTTTTCTCCTAGAAGATCGAGAGAATTTGTGATTTTCGTGTGCCGTCGGTTTCGAACTCTGATTCTGTACAGTGAGGTAGCACTCTGACACAGTTTGCCGGAGTTGGACTCAGAATATTTCGCCTAGATTCAGTATAGGTATGAGCTCGTACACGATTCATTTATCGCTTTGTATTGAAAGGAATAGTTTACCTACATGTTAATTTCAATGAAAATAAGCGATTTTATGCAGGACTATACGCAAGACTGCCGACATGGATAGCAATTGAAACTGCATAACAAACATCCAATCAAAAGACAATGCATGTTTAAACGGTCAATTATAGCTGGAATGTATCTTGTAATTACGAGTACAGACTGTTTTGTAAATATGTTCTATATACTAAGTAATTAAACTCTGGAAAAACACAGTCCCCAACATAGCTGAAGCATGTTCACATGCTTGAAAAACAGAACAACAACATCTCTGTAAACGTTTACGGCATTCTATGTGCTGATTAAAAATGGACGGTCGTAGAGGACAAGAGAGATGCGAAAGAATTCCGAGTTGTACCGCTACGTATCAGACAGCATCATCGCTAGAAACACGTATACCTGTTCACGTTGCAAGCTACAAATACAGATACATGTCATTTCTACTATTTATCAGCATTCACTTGTGGTATGTGAAGTCTGCCAGTGGTTTTGTCATTCCAAGAAAACAGACTGATGCACATGTACCGTAATTGACTTATACCAGTCAGCAGTATTACACCAAATAACAAGAACAAGCTTAAGCTGCCAGTTGTAATTTATGCTACTTGTAGTCCTAGCAGCGATTGGTTCACATGCCGATCAGGTAAACGTGCATACACAATGAAGTATTGCATGCGACATACCGTACACTGAGGCTACAGTGAGGAATATTCCAAGTATTAATAGTACGGAGGCAATGATTCACTAAGAAGCTGTGTGAAATCGCTGACAACATGAATGACTTTCTATTGCAAAATAAAATGAAGAATATAACACCTTAAAAACAATTTTTGTTGCTCTGGGTAGAAGTCTGCCATATTTTCTGAGATACATTTGAGGAAGACGATATGAAGCACAGAGACCACTGCCATTTCTCCAGTATGTATCGAGGCGTGGAGCTTGAACTGAAGGCATTACTACACAGCCCCCATGATATTCCACAATCAGAGTAATTATAGCTGGCATTGATCACAAATATTTATGAACAAACAAAAGCCGATAGCGACAAATAAATTAAACAAAAACCTGATCTCATTTCATGTAATATACACACATCAAAGAAGCTTTGCGTCACCCCCGTACCCAGATATTGCGTCACAGACACAGTCCGTTTGACTGTTCACAGATGTCACGTCAAACGCTCAAAGTTATAAACAAGCATGCATGAGCAGCGCCTGTTAGACGGAGGGGAACCGACAGCCAATCAGTTCCAGCCATTCCACCTGGAAAGAGGTACGTGGCTCGTGTTATCTACAGTTCAACCATGCCTTGACGGTCAATACTGCGGTTTGATCGCAACCGCATTGTTACTTTGTGCCAGGAAGGGCTCTCAACAAGGGAAGTGTCCAGGCGTCTTGGAGTGAACCAAAGCGATGTTGTTCGGACGTAGATGAGATACAGAGAGACAGGAGTAGTCTGACATGCCTCGCTCAGGCCGCCCGAGAGCAACTACTGCAGTGGATGACCGCTACATACGAATTATGGCTCGCAGGAACCATGACAGCCACGCCACCATGTTGAATAATGCTTTTTGTGCAGCCACAAGACGTCGTGTTACGTCTCAAACTATGCGAAATAGGCTGCATGATGCGCCACTTCACTCCCGACGTCCATGGCGAGATCCATCTTTGCAACCATGCAGCGCAGTACAGAAGGGCCAACCAACATGCCGAATGCATCTCTCAGGATTGGCATCACATTCTCTTCAGCGATGAGTCTCGCATTAGCATTAAACCAGACAATCGGCGGAGATGTGTCTGGAGGCAACCCGGTCAGGCTGAACGCCTTAGACACACTGTCCAACGAGTGCAGCAAGGGTCAGGGTGCCTGATGTTTCGTGGTGGAGCCAACGTACGCCGCTAGTGGTAATGGAAGGCGCCGTAACGGCTGAAAGATACCTGAATGCCATCCTCCGACCGGTAGTCCAAGCATATCGGCAGCATATTGGCGAGGCATTCGTCTTCATGGACGACAATTCGGCGCCCCTCACCCCCCCCCCCCCCCTCTACCTCCTCCATCGTGCACATTTTGTGAATGACTTCCTTCAGGATAACGACATCGCTCGACTAGAGAGGCCAGCATGTTCTCCAGGCATGAACCCTATCGGATATGCCTGGGACAGATTGAAAAGGTCTGTTTATGGGAGACGTGACCCACCAGCCACTCTGAGGGATCTGCACCGAATATCCGTCGAGATGTGGGACACTCTGGACCCACAGTGCCTTGATGAACATGTGGATAGTATGCCACGACGAATACAGCCATGCACCAATGCAAGAGGACGTGCTACTGGGTATTAGAGGTACTGGTGTGTACAGCAGTCTGGACCACCACCTCTGATGATCTGGCTGTATGGCTGTATGGTGGTACCACATGCAATGTGTGGTTTTCATGAGCAATAAAAAGAGTAGAAATGATGCTTATGTTTGTCGCTATTCCTATTTTTTGTACAGGTTCCGGAACTCTAGGAACCGATGTGATGCAAAACCATTTCTGATGTGTGTAAAATAATGCAAATCTTTTTTTCAAATGCTTTGTTGCACCCAGAACTGTATTGTGATTTACATTCCGGCTTACCGAGTAACTATATTTCTACTAATTCTCACTCGAAAAGAATGCATGATATCTGAAAATATATGAATTAAAGGTAATAGGGACACATTTTCATGGTGATTGAGAGTTTAATCAACTTAACCATAAAGGAGTACATGACCAAAGAATTGATTTTAGTGGATGGTCACTTACCCTCAATTAATATATATAAAAGTTTATTGACAGGCGAAAAGATAACAGAAACCGGGATCCTAAGAGCATTCAATGTGTGAAACGTATTAGGATGTAAAACACTGAGAGACTATTGCAGTTTATATTTGTAAACAGACGTAATAATCCTTACCGAGTAACTATATTTCTACTAATTCTCACTCGAAAAGAATGCATGATATCTGAGAATATATGAATTAAAGGTAATAGGGACACATTTTCATGGTGATTGAGAGTTTAATCAACTTAACCATAAAGGAGTACATGACCAAAGAATTGATTTTAGTGGATGGCCACTTACCCTCAATTAATATATATAAAAGTTTATTGACAGGCGAAAAGATAACAGAAACCGGGAACCTAAGAGCATTCAATGTGTGAAACGTATTAGGATGTAAAACACTGAGAGACCATTGCAGTTTATATTTGTAAACAGACGTAATAATCCTTGTTGATGTCTCGGTAAACTTTCCCAATCTGTGTCTTAAATCATTTGAATTGTATCTTGCGCATTACATTAATTTGCCTATCTTGGTGCGGTACGCTCTGTTTGAAATTACGAAAGCGACATTGCAGCTTACTTCCGGTACCGAACAACTACTGTTTGTAGAAAAAGGCATTAGAGGCAACGTTGGTTATTGTTCATGCAGAAATACAGTTGCCAACAATAGACTCATAACGAAATTGACAAATGTTACATCACATAGTTTGCAGTGAATAGCCTTTACCATTGAGTGAAGTTCCAATATGTTCCATTGTTGAATTCTGTATGGCTTTCACTAGTTAATAAAGAAACTTTATATGTGGAAATCGTTTCGGATAATTCAGGCGAACATAATATTTTAGCAAACAATCTCGAATATCCCTAGAGTAGTCATGATTTTCATTAGTATTGCCTTTATGGCTGGAAAAAAGTCACCAACATCTGATCATAAGAAAGCAAAACAATTTTTCTTCGAATTGTGTAATAAGGAGAATTGTGTTATTCACCACACAAAATTGAAACAATGTTCACAAAGCATATTATTTTTAAAAAATATTTATCAGATTTTATCATTTGATCAAGCCCTGTGGATGAAACCATATAATAAGCCGAATATTGTGAACTGCAACTGTACTGAACTGATGTGGTTTCGTATATTAAACTTCGTGTGTTCCTGTGTTGTAATCCTGAACAATGCAAGTGGTGTAACTTCGGAAATGCTGTCTGATAAGACTTATTCGCCAAAAGTACCTCAAACTGGACGACTGTAACTGAATTAATATTTTACTATATTAATTATAAAACATAGAACTGTATGTTAAATAAACTGTAATGTGAAACTGTATATACTGAGCAATGCAGTGAACAGTTTTAGAATGTGTGGCATCATAATACACGACATGCAGTTCAGACACACAAAATTAGCAGAATACAAAATGCTTCGTGAAACTACGAAACGAATTTCGAAAGGATAAATAACCATAACGTTTTCCTCAAAATGCTCTGTGATTGTACATAACCAAACGACTAAATAAAATTTCAAACTCTGGGTAATATGTACGCAAATGCAACACTTCACTGTGTCAATGAGAATGTCTGTATAATAAATGTAATCTCAACTGAACTTCACCTGAACTGAACCTGATATTAATTTTGAAATGCAACCCACGGCTGTGAATGATTTGTCTGTGTAATGGCTGAAATTTTAAACTACCCATAATAAATTTCTGTGGCTACCTGTGACAACGAAAGCTTGGTACAGCTCGCTGCTCGAAAATGATGAACCAAAAAATACAGCGCAGCAGCAACGCATTCAAATAAAAGAAAATTCTTGAACCTCGCAATGCTGGGACACGCAGCTACGTGCAGCGCATTAAATTTCAGGTTTACTTTTATGCAACTGTGTTCCACTCAGTGAAATGTGCGAACACACAATAAAAAAAAAAAAAATTAAATTCGTGAGGAGACGGTGCACGATATTGCATTTACTGAATAATGTAAAGAGACTAGCATTGAAAAATTACTCTGAAATACTAATACGTTCTGTACCAATTAAATCCATCCTCACAAAACAACTTCTTATTGCAAATATGACTCTCCCATGAAATTAACTACTTAAATCGCAAAGGAGCGACAGTTCCTTAACTTCTTACCGCAAGCCACGTGAACAGATAGGTTTACTTAATGACGTCTCAATAATCAAACTAACTGACTCCGACTAATGAAGAGAAATACACTACTGGTCATTAAAATTGCTACACCAAGAAGAAATACAGATTATAAATAGGTATTCATTGGACAAATATATTATACTAGAAACGATATGTGATTACATTTACACACAATTTGGGTGCATAGGTCCTGAGAAATCAGTACCCAGAACAACCACCTCTGGCCGTAATAACGGCCTTGATTCGCCTGGGCATTGGGTCAAACAGAGCTTGGATGGGATGTCAGGTACAGCTGCCCATGCAGCATCAACACGCTACCACAGTTCATCAAGACGGAGTGTGACGAGCCAGTTGCTCGGCCATTATTGACCAGACGTTTTCTATTGGTGACAGATTTGGACAATGTGTTGGCCAGAGCAGCAACCGAACATTTTCTGTATCCAGAAAGGCCCGTACAGGACCTGCAACATGTAGTCCTGCATTATCCTGCTGGAACGTAGGGTTTCGCAGGGATCGAATGAAGGGTCGAGCGACGGGACGTACCACATCTGAAATGTAAAGTCCACTGTTCAAAGTGCCGTCAATACGAACAAGAGGTGACCGAGACGTGTAACCAATGGCACCCCCTACCACACGCCGGGTGATACGCCAGTATAGCGATGACGAATACACGCTTCCTATGTGCGTTCACCGCGATGTCACCAAACACGAATGCGACCATCACAATGCTGTAAACAGAAACTGGATTCATCTGAAAAAGTGACGTTTTTCCATCCAGGTTCGTCATTGAGTACACCATCGCAGGCGCTCCTGTCTGTGATGCAGCGTCAAGGGTAACCGCAGCCATTGTCTCCGAGCAGATAGTCCTTGCTGCTGCAAACGTCATCGAACTGTTCGTACAGAAGATTGTTGTCTTGCAAACGTCCGCATCTCTTGACTCGGGCATCACGACGTGGCTGCACTATCCATTACAGCAATGCGGATAAGATGCCTGTCATCTTGACTGCTAGTGATACGGGGCCGTTTGGATCCAGCACGACGTCCGTATTACCCTCCTGAATCCACCGATTCCATATTCTGCTAACAGTCATTGGATCGACCAACGCAAGCAGCAATGTCGCGAAACGATAAACCGCAATCGCGATAGGCTACAATCCGACCTTTATCAAAGTCGGAAACGTGATGGTACTTATTTCTCCTCCTCACACGAGGCATCACAACAAAGTTTCACCAGTCAACGCCTGTCAACTGGTGTTTGCATATGAGAAATTGGCAGGAAACTTTCCTCGTGTCAGCACGTTGTACGTGTCGGCACCGGCGCCAACCTTGTGTGTATGCTCTGAAAAGCTAATCATTTGCATATCACAGCATCGTCTTCCTGTCGGTTAAATCTCACCTTTGTTGCACGTCATCTTCTTGGTGTAGCAATTTTAATAGCCAGTACTGTAATAATAGAAGTTTCTGTTTTTGATACTCATCGTAAACTATTCACAGGCAAGCCATGCGGGAGCAACATTACACGAAAATCTTCACTGCTCAAATCAATTTTTACCAAACAATATTCCGAAAATTCAACTTCATCTGTACCTTTATATCTGTGCCCTGCAAGTTGTTTCCAGAACTCTCAGTAGTGTGACCAGCAGTCGACTCTCTCTCTCACTTCTCACGCAATGCTACGGGCAACGACAATGCTACCAACAACCAAACGTCACATGGCTGGCACTCAGAACCTCTGTGGTGTATCATATCGGTTATTCAAAACTGCTGTTTATAATATCCAGTGCACAAATATGAGCAGTGACATATCAACTGAAATATAGAGCTCACAATACGTTCCCTAATTAGCAAAACTAAACTAGAAACCTCACATTGTGTGTGTGGAAAAAGTATGCAAAATATGTGAAAGATGCGGAACCTAAGACTGGTGACATCTCGGAAAGATATATATGAAGCAGTAGCATAAACTGCCAAACCAAATTTTCTAATGATTGTATTTTTAAGAAAATTCGGTCTAAATTGAATTGATGTTCTTCATCTTCTCTTTCGTAAACCCACTGCAGTGGGAATGGTATTCCCTTCTTATAGACTTTTGTTATCGACACATATGAAACAAGTTTCTGGCAAATGACGTAAAACTGTGCTTCACCGGCACTGATGTATGACATAAGAACTGCAGATGCGTACGAGGAACGCTGTGTATGCAAGCTTTGATGCTTCAGGTTTCCCTCGAAATAACAGATAAAGATTCCGCTAGTAAATAAATAAAAATTTCGATTAAACAAATGCGAACAGAGTGGTGAATGTATTACAGCATTATTTGGTCTACGAGTCAAAATATATGCAATGAAAACAGAGTCTGGATGCATAAAGTGCAGTGTAAAATTCATAAAACATAAACTTCAGCTAGGAGGTTAGCCATTGATGATACAGGCAATGTGTGATGGAATCAGAAGTTAAAACAACAGTGCGGTATGTAGTTCAGTGCAATCAAAATATAATTTCCTTTTTATACGACAAAACTTTGCACATCTATGCAGGATGGTAAATGATTTACACTTACAGATAAGGTGATCATATTGTCTTTGTCCCATTACAAACAATGTTGTTATTGCAATAATAGAAGAAAACGTAAATAACTGGAAAACGTAAAATGTGTTTGTATGAGTGCATGTGTGTAAAAAATTTAAATTGTAGACTGACAAGATGAAAACTTTTTGCTGGAAATTTGTGTAATTGGGTTTGTCTATGGTTGATAGTTATTCATTATAATTGCTCAGATAGCGAAAATGTAAAACATTGTACAATTTAAACTATGAATATTCCTTATGGAAGCTAAATGATGTGTAATAGGGTATGCTGAAATATGGAGACACAGAATGTAAAATCTTTCTATGTAAAAACACTGGCTGTAAGACCATTGCATGAGATTATAATTTTTTATATATATCTGCAGTAGTTTTTCCCTCTCATTCCCTCTGTAATATAGTGTGTGTATTTTATGCAAGAAACGTACATAGCATTTGATGTGTATCATCTCTCTCCTAGCATCCAGCAGCTGTAGTGTCAGACACCTCTACCACTGAAACATAAAGAAGTATCTCTTTCTGTCACACTGACTTCCACAGGATCTCTCTCTTCAGCAAGTGGCTGCATTTGAATCCATAACATGTCTCCCTAGTGTGTTTGTGTGTGTGTGTGTGTGTGTGTGTGTGTGTGTGTGTGTGTGTGTGTGTTAGTGTAAGAGAGAGAGAGAGAAAGAGAGACAGGAAAGGAATTTACAGAGGAGTATAAACAGAGAACATTACACTATAATCGGTTGCCCCATTTTAGTACTACACTGAGGTTGACTGTACGGAAATATGAGGTGGAGGGCATGACTTCCTATATGGTAATAATGACGTCAGTGATAAGGGCAACGCCATCTTGGACTGTGATGTCAATGCCCCTGTATGTATTAAAACCACACTAGAACTTGGGCTTGAAACCAATGGCACTGCAAGGTTCAATACCACATTAAGTGCAAAGTATGCTCGAGTCACCGTCGATGGGTGTGGGCTAATAGAGAATGTGTTACCACAATAGTAGTATATTACTATTGTGGTAACACATTCTCTATTAGCCCACACCCTATCGGAGCAATATAAGTAACATTCAGTTAAAAAAAGAAAAAACTACCAGGGAGCTTTAAGTTCTTGGCATACGATGAACGAGGGTAACAACACCGAAATGAAAAACAAGTACGCCAATAAATTGTAAATTTAGATTCCGAAGTTTCAGCAACACATAGACGGTCCCCCGTGTGCCACATTAATTTATCAAAGCTTGTGCCACAGCTGTCCGCATTTAATATTTATGATGCTGCCAGAAATCAGGTTACAAAATTAATGATCACTCCTCTTCAAATGAGAAATGTTATTTGCGTATTTAAGTACCCTTTTTTTTTGTACGAATTTGTCATAACCACGGCAAACGTTATAGTATCAGCAACCACCGACCCAAAACTTCTCTATCAAACATATTATGACACTTTTTTCTATGATGTAATGTAAATTATTTAGAATCAAAATTCCCCAATCACCAGCACTTGCGGCGAAACAAGCGCTGTATCATTGAGAGAGACACAGAGATGAGCGAGTGTGCCGGACTTACCCAAGTTCACTACTACTAGCGCCTAGTGATCACAAAGCGACTGTTCTTAACATACGAAGGATTGTACCATAATCAAAGAGTGACATTAAAAATTAAAATAACTTTTCCGAACTTGGTCATTGTATGCTTAAGAGTATTACAGTAACCATTGTGAAGTCCCAGAAACATCTAATTAATATTGTTTGCTAAATATATGAATTGAAGATACGTTAGTGGCACTACATAATGAAGACAGAAAGAGAGGCATTGTTCAGAATGTGTAAATGTATGCCACAATCAAAAGTTACAAGTCTCAACTCGATCGGTCAATATTTTGATCAAAATCGGCATTTTTTACGAAAATGTTGAGGCACTACATATTAGACTGAGAAAGATCAAAATATGTATGCACCCTCAGTTTGATATAAAAACATTAACTATGTGACTCCATTAAGCTACCTCAATTACTTATCAAGTTATGCACTAAAAACAAAATTTGAACGGAAACATGCTTCTTCCTAATAGCTTAAATAACATTTTTATTTGTTATAGGAAGTTCTGACTACAGCACTTGGGTCCATTGATAAAATAATACGGCTGTACTGTTTCAAGACTCTAAAGGAAACAACAGTCACTTAAATGACAGTTCAGAGGTCTTGTTCTACTGTAGGTTCCATTCTAAACATTCTAGCAGGCAACATTTGTCTACAGTCGAGGTAAAGCTTCTTCAGTAACTATAGAAAACTTAATTATTCTAAAAATTAAGAGGGTTTTAAATTGTTAAACGACAGAGATATTAATTAACACGTGCCCGAGGAAGGGGCCATTTAGGCGGTGCTACCTGTGCCTAGAGCGGTTGATAACAGATGTTCCATTTAGCTAGGCGTTGCTCCCATGTATAAATACAGCCCTAGCAGCAGTAAAAGAAGGCACTTCGCACGGAGATATCAACTTGTCCGCGTCGGTCAAACGCCTTCACATGGTGTGCCTTGGAGTTTTTGGTAGAAGTCGGAAGTGAACTCGCGAGAACTGTACTCTGTCCTGGATCACTTAGTTTTCACAGAAGTAACTGTTTGTGTGCCGCCCGTAACGTTGACAGAACCGCTTGGCATGTGGCGAGATTATTTTCCTCTTTTAAGGTGAGCAGTTAACTTTGATGATTAGAAATCAGGGTGACAGACCATTTCATTTGGAACTTGCAGTAGAGGTCACCTCTGAAATGTTGATGTTGCTGTTTCTGATAGGCGGATCATTATTATTATCAATACTATTATTATGCCTTGTGCCTGTGTACTTCTACTGGATATATCAATTAGTTAAGACTCAAAACTTTTATTTACAGTCATAGTTCCTGATGCTGCTGAGTAAATAATAATTAGGAACATTTTCTTTCAGTGAATACAGTGACTAATGTGGCCTTGCAGACTGGACGGTATTTTCAGTATGTTCTCCATCATTTTCTGGCTGACCGCAAAAGCAGTTTTCAGGCTCTTGTAAACGGCAAGGATACAGTTATTCGCCACCCCAAGCTCTTCTCACAGGTTTTCCAATAATTATCATTATCTACTAAAGTGTAAGCCTTACTATTTACGTGAAGAAATTCGGAACCAATTTAAATAACTAGAATATTGTATTATTTTAGCATGAAAATTCATTTATACAGTGTTGTGGTGATACCAAGTAATTATTTGTTATAGCTACAGCTAAATGTAAAAACAGAGAACGGTCAGATAATGTTTAGAGCATATACAGCAAAGTTTAAAAAAATGCAAAGTCTTTCCTCTTTCAACGGTTTTAACGTCACTTTTAACACAAAAAATCGTAATTCATTTCCTCTGATACTGTATAAAAGTATTTTCCCATCAGGCTAAGTCGAAAAGCGTGTCCTCTCATACGCATTGCTTCTGTATCATGTGATATGATTGCTATTATTTTCTGAGTTTCAGGGGTAGTAGATCAACGGCATCTACTGTCAATAAATGACTGATTCCTATAGACTGTGTAGCAGACATCATCTCACAAAGTATATAATTTTTATCTATATGTTTACATTCCTAATTTTCGTTCACTTACACTTTCACTTCAGTGCTAGTCAATACCGCGCCTCTACGTGACTGGAGGAAAGGGTAAACTTCTCTGGCGCACGCCAACATAGTCATTGCTGTAGCAGTTAAGCTGCGTGCTATTTAATCTGCGTGCTAACGTCGTCGTTGAATGGCGTTCGAAGAGCGTCGACCTATTATTAATAATAGTCTGGATGGTGACTGTTAACAGTTTTTATGATGCTCGCGTTGGAGACTAAACGTCTATAAGGTTAAATTCATGGATAAAATGTAATGAAGTACATATGGGTACCGTGAATAACTTGAATTTTCTGTTTGAAAATACGGTTGGTAGTGGGGCACAAAGCAGACTGTCGCTTGTGATGAATTTAGTGTATACTATCCAGGGACGATAAACAATCATCTTCTTACTTGCGTATTCCAACGTCATCAAACAAAATATATTTTTTAAATGCGAACATTTTTAGGTTAGGCTTTACCGTGACTGTTATTGACATTAAATGAAACAATAAGTTTACTGTTACCAGTCACTGTTTATATTCGAAAATAGCCTTGATTGCCTGACTGGGCAGATTAACTTTAAATGCGAACATTTTTAGGTTAGGCTTTACCGTGACTGTGACAGTGACTGGTAACAGTAAACTTATTGTTTCATTTAATTAAATATATTCTTGTCAAAGTATCCCGGTGAGAGGAAGAAATCCGATTGAAAGTAAGGCAGCAGTGGTGCACGAGAAAGGGGTCTAGTGAAATGACGATTGCACACACCTTATTATTCAGTCAAAACCAAAATTTTTCTGCCACTTTTCTGACTTTTATCATTCCTGGAAAACTAAGTGCATTTACTGTTGTGTATAGGTGTGAGTAAATCAAGTAATCACGGCAAGTTCTCCTTTCTGTCAATGTGTCAAATTGTACCAACGTCAGCAGGAGGCCAGGAACAGACACAGTTCGTTATAACATAATACACTGTGCATGGTGCTGCTACATTAATCTGACTATCACTCTCGGTATCTGATGATGTCAAAGAATTACTTTGAATGTACGACATCCGTGGAGAAGAGTGCTACTGCTTACAAAAGACGGTATCAAACTATCCCAGAACAGGCATTACAATACAAGTTAAAGGCTACATTTTCATACTAGAATTATTTAATTTAAGCATATTACAACCCAAACTAATTCATTATCTTACATCATGGAAAAAATTTTGGCACTGGAAACATCTGCATGCAGATCGTAGTGATTCACAGTGCTTCAGCGAAAGATTTTCAAAATTTTACGTTATGGAAAAGATTTATTTCCATTCTTTAATGCAACCTCAACTAATTCACTATCTTACATCACGGAAAAATTTTGGTATTGAAAACAACATGTGTATGCAGATCGAAGTGATTCAGAGTGCTTCAGGGAAAGATTTTCAAAATTTTGGGAAAGAATAATTTCCATTCTTTAATCTAACCCTACTCATATTCTGGTTGGAATGCCCTTCAGTTAGTAAGCAACGATGACTGCATACAAAAAGCATTGGAAATCTTTAAAATTTTCATCTCCTTATTCATGTTTGAGTCTGGTTCTCAGCCAATAATTACGTTATTTAAAATGTCTTTTGGCTCGTATATAATGACAAAGATAATGCTGTTTCCAAATGGAATCGCCTCAGACAGAAAAACATAGGTCCTGACTGTGATTTCTCTTACAAATCAGGCATTTTCTGATACTGCCGTCTTTCAAAGGAGTTTTCTTAGTAATTTTCGTGTGGCATTATACTATCTGTACGTTAACTTGTAGTGTTTGTTTACTTACGAAGTAAACGCGTAACAAATAACCAGTTTCTATATAAATTTGTTATAATCTAAAGTTCCAGTAATTTTCAGGTAGTGTGCAGAAATTCAACTCTGGCCTACGCAGTCGAGCATGAAGATAAGTATATTCTGCTAATGTGCAGATGGTCACCGCTGTACTTGTGACGTTTACCAGACATCTTGACTTGCCTAATGGTGCACTGTATCTTGTTAGACCACCATGGTGTAGGAGAGTAAGGTAAAACTCTTCTGAATTCGACGTGTGTGCTGATTTAAACGGCACAGTGATTTTCTGGTCTTGGCCCTCTGGGTCGATGTAAGGACATGCGGGCCCTGCAGCAGGGTGCGGGACCCTATTCAGCAAAATGTACTTTTAAACAAGCTGTTCTCCTTCCATAAACATGCTACATGCTGAAGTTTTGCTTCACTAACATAAGGACAAGAATTTGCTCTATGCTTTTAGTTTGCAACCATTTTCTGACAAGAATAGCAAGAATTACTCAACACGCTAAAATTATCGGTCAGCGTTATTTTCATTAGCTCTCTTCACATCGCAAGGAAAAACTTCATTTTAAAACTAATAAGAGTTTCCATTGTCAAAAAGAAGCAGATTTTTGTGACCATCACCTACAATCAAGTGGAGAGAATGTTCTCAATCTTGTTGTCACTGCTGGGAGGAGTAAGGCATCAAGGCTTACTAGTGTTCATATTGCTGATAAGGAGAATTCACAGATGACCGCCATTGATACGCTGCCTCGAAACTGATTATAATATTTTATAGATTACGTTATGAAGCAGACGGTATTGTATTATGAACTTATAGTTTCTGACCTCTGTGTGGAACAAAAAATCGCTAGTTACGCCAGAGGGAAACTGGTCATAGTAAGACATCGCGTTAGCGAAAGACTGAACTACATTGAGCTTGGCGGTGGAAGCTAGAAACGTATTGCTGCGACATTCGGCGTGAGACAGTTAAGCACACTCGCGTATCTGAAGGGGGAAACATGAGAGGGAAATGAGGTTAAAATGGCAGAAAAGCGTGTTGTAAAGACACATGGCCACTGATATAATAATAGTATTAATGCAGATCACGCTGACAGAAACCACTTGTGTTTTGGACATGCTGGAGGCCGCGAAATGCAAATCACTCACAACGACGATGCCAACCGGGGTAGCGTGCCACGGGCTAGCCGGCCGCTGTGGACGAGTGGTTCCAGGCGCTTCAGTATGGAACCGCACGCCCTCAGGTTGGAATCCTGCCTCGGGGATGGATGTGTATGATGTCCTTAGGTTACTTAGGTTTAAGTACTTCTCAGATCTGGGGGACTGATGACCTCAGATGTTAAGTCCCATAGTGCACAGAGCCATTTCAACCACTTTGAACCACGAGCGACAAACATTGTCGCAACCCCAACAACATTTCACAGTCTGTTTGTAGTCCAGGCAGCGAGTATGAATAACAATAGGGCTTGTAGCATTCGAAGAATATAACAGAGGCAGTCGTCGAAATGTCGTGCAGAGAGAATGGAATCAACTGGGATTAACACACGACGGCAGAATAGATTAGATTAGATTAGTTTTTCGTTCCATAGATCCGTGCTGAGGGGATCCTCGTGGATGTGGAACATGTTTTTTTTAAGCTGAAATAACAATACTAATAGTATGAGTATATACAATGCATCATTTTTATTTTTAAGATGCCGCGCGGGATTAGTCGAGCAGTCTTAGGCGCTGCAGTCGTGAACCGTGCGGCTGCTCCCGGCAGACGTTCGAGTCCTCCCTCGGGCATGGGTGTGTGTGTGTGTGTGTTTGTCCTAGGGATAATTTAGGTTAAGTAGTGTGTAAGCTTAGGGACTGATGACCTTAGCAGTTAAGTCCCATTAGATTTCACACACATTTCAAAGTATTTTCAAGGTCGAATAACAATGCTAATAGTATGAGTATATACAAAAAAAATCGTCAATTGAGTAGAAGCAGTTGGCAACTAGTAAGTCTTTAAGGATCCTTTTAAACTGATCTTTATTTGTAACTAATTTTTTTATGTTTGCTGGCAAATTATTAAAGATGAGTGTTCCCGAGTAGTGGATCCCTTTTTTAACTAATGTAAGTGCTTTTAAGTCCTTGTGCAGTTTATTTTTTTTCCTGGTATTTTGTTCCTGGTATTGTATGTATAAACTGAGTCGTTTCTTGGAAAAAGAGATATATTATTTAGGACAAATTTCATTAACGAGTAAATGTGAGAGGCAGTAGTTAGTATACCCAGTTCTTTGAAGAGGTTTCTACACAAATAATACGTATTACACGCTTTTGGACTCTGAAAACTTTTGTTTGACTTGAAGAGTTACCCCAAAATATTGTACCATATGACATTATGGAATGAAAGTAGGCAAAGTATGCAAGCATTTTCATTTTTATGTAGCCTATGTCTGCTAACGCTAGAATTGAAAATACAGATTTCTTAAGGCGTTTATGCAATTCTGTGGTGTGGTCCTCCCAACTGAATTTATTATCAAGTTGTAGTCCCAGGAATATAAGACTGTCAACCTGTTCTATCTGCTCTTCTTCATACTCTATGCATATGTTGCGTGGAAACCTCTTACAGGTTCTGAATTGCATCTAGTGAGTCTTTTGTAAGTTTAATGTCAGTGAGTTGGCTTTAAACCATTTATTAATATCCACGAAAATATCATTAGTAGATCTTTCTGGAACTACACTCGACATACTATTTATTGCAATACTTGTGTCATCTGCAAAAAAAAAAACGAACTCTGCTTCTGACAGTGTAACTGATGAGAGATCATTAATGTACACAAGAAAAAGCAGTGGCCCTAAGATGGATCCATGTTGGACACTCTGATGAGCCATAACATTATGACCACCTGCTTATTAGCTTGTTTGGCCATCTTTGGAACGAAATGCATCACTGATTTTGGGTATAAGGGATACGACAGTTTGCTGGTAGGTTTGTGGAGGGCATGTGCATTAGATGTCTACGCACAGGTCATGTAATTAGAGTAAATAACGGGCTGCTGATTTGCGTATTATAAAGACTCCTTTGAAAAAAAAGAACTACTACTACTAGGCTAATTACTGTTTAGCTCTACAGGACCTTCATACTGAAATGTTTCCCCACACCACCTAGTATTGTCTTTCTATGTGTGTGAGTAACTGTATGGAAAGCCAAGAAAAACCTCGGGGTAGATTTGCCATCCTCGTATTTCTCATTTGCAAAGAAAATTAATTGAATTTCAATGGAAAAAATATTTACAATATGGATTTTTTAATGAATTTAAACACTGTTCACAAAAGAAACACCACATGGTTAATCTTCTGTGTCTTGAGGTGAACCGTCGATGCGTTGGTTTATGTCCATCTACGATTCCCTTCTATCTGTCATCTCCGGGTGACTGATTGAATTCTATTCCCATTTCACCGTTTCCTCGTGGGTATTATGGTTTTCCGCATATGGTTAACAAGAAAATAAGATCAGTGTAATTTCCGTGGAAAAGGTGTTTGACCTATAATGAGCTGAAGTAGAATCTAATCCATAGTTCTTTCTAATTCTCTGTCCTGAATTCGAAATATTCGGAAGTCGTTAGGTGTTCTTCATTTCTATCAACAACCATAGAATGCACTATACACAAATCCAACTGGTGATGCCGTGTCAACTTATGCTTGTCATCTTTCAGATGGACTTTAACACATGATGATGTGCATGTAACTGAAAAGCATTTGCTCAGTTGGTAACTTAGCCAGCAACAATTGACATAACATAATATACATACACAGGTATGTTACAACAGTAGTACAATTATAAAGACAATGTCCATCACAAAGGATTGAAAAAAAGTAATAGGCAGTTTTTTTTATAACTGAGAACGGGTTACCCCTTCCGAACAGCATGACTTCAGCTCAGCGAGAAAAAAAAAACAACAACAAAAAACAAATACAAACATACACTGACATTGTCAAATTGACATAAGAAAAAAAATATCTTGCCATCGACCAGATTCATTTGAGTCACTAACCCATGGTCATTGTGCATTGTGAAACCTGCTTGAAGTTACTATCAACTAAAATAATTTTTTTTAAAAGAAATCATTTATACTATATCTAAATTCTCTGCATACTGAAAAGAAAACTTGACTTTACAGTGGAAAACAAATACATAATGTCTGCATATCTCTCGTACATTATGCCTGAAAAGAAAAACTAACTACTAAATTGCAAAAAGAAAGAAACTATCCTAAGTATGATTCATAGATTTAACTAAAATTGTCTAATCAATATTATTTGATAAGAATTGTATCTTCAATCTTCAGAATCTTCAGTCATCATGAAATTGCTGTAACAAGTGATAAGGATACATTCCTTACACCTTTCCATTCTTCACATCCTTCAAAACATAAGTTCCTGGATGGGGTATTTTGGTAAGCACAAATGTTCCTTGATACAATAATTGACATTTTTTATTCTTTCTCTGTATAAGTGAATCCTTAGGATGAGTTTTTACTAAAACTTGGTCTTTCACTTTATATATTTTTAATTTTCCAAGTCGATCTTCAAAATATGTTTTCCTTTCTCTTGCCTTGTCCATTATATTGAGTAAGGAATGTCGTAATTTATTTTGTAGGTCTATTTTGTTAATAGATACTTTAGGAATTGGTCGAATCCAGTCATTCTGTTCCTGTTTTCCAAACATCAGTTCGTATGGGGTGTATTCTGTCGTAGTATGTGGCATATTGTTTACAATTTCCTGAAAATCGTGAAGATAATCGATCCATTTAGGATGCTAGTTGTGGCAATATGTTCTCATGCACCGGTTTAATTCAAGAAAAATTCGTTCCACGGGATTCGCCGAGGGGTGGTAGACTGATGTTAGAATTTGTTTTGTACCACAACTGGTTAATGTTTGCCTCCAACGAAATCCAGTGAACATTGTCCCATTGTCAGAAAGAATAGCCTCTGGTTTGCCTACCTTGACTATATGATTCTTGACCAGCTTCTTGGCTATGGATGCAGCAGTAGCTGATTTTAATGGATGAAGTTTGACGTACTTAGTGAATATATCAAGAAAAGCTACAATATATTTGATCCCCTTGATGATGGTAGAGGACCGCAGACGTCGACCGCAATGATTGACAGCGGTTTAGTGGTTATCATAGGATGTAGGAAATATTTCACACAAAAATTTCCTGGTTTGGCTAGCCGACAAATTTAACATTTCCTTAACTGTCTGTGTACTTTTCTGCGAATATTTGGGAAGTAGCAATATGATTGAATCTTCCGAGCACACTTTAATACTCGAAAATGTCACCAAGTGATGTGCGTGTGCAACATTAAGGCATTCTCATTCTTCTCGGGAATACACACCTTACAATTATCTCATTCAAGATGCCCTTTGAAAAATATGACGTCGTCCTCAACTTTGTACAGTCTCTTCAGATCATCGTTTCCAGGCTTTGCTAAAGTTTCCTTTATTGAATGCCAACGAGGATCTTCATTCTTCAGTTTTTCCATCTTCTTACAAATGTCAAAAAATGTTTCCTATATATTCTATAAGTAATTATAAGAAGATTAAATTCGGACGGATTGTCCTTGATGTTGATAGTTGAAAAATCTCCATGTGGCATTCTAGACACTGCATCGGCGATGAAATTGCCCTGTACGTTTTTGTATTTAATTTCAAATTGAAACTCTTGGAGTGAGAGTGTCCATCATACTAATCTTGGATGTAATAATTTACATGTTTGCAAAAAACTTAACGCTTTGTAGTCACAGTATACTGTAGTCTTCGCTCCGTATAAGTAATAGTATAATTTCTTAAATGACCAGACTACGGTAGTCGTAAATGTTCTTTCACAAGCAGTTAAGAGTCGGCTAGCAAAAACTGTTGGACAGAAAGTTGATTTTCTATCTATCATCTTTACTTGGAAGAGGCATGTACCTATTCCTATTTCAGAAGCATCTGCCATTAAACCGAACTCTTGGCTCATATCTGGATGGTATAATATTTGTGAATTGACTAAGGGATGTTTTATTGCTTCAAATGCATTCTGACATTGTTGCGTCCGCACCCACGGAGTATTTTTGCGCAGCAAGCTGTACAACGGTTCTGCAGTAATAGAGTGGTCGTGAACGAAACGCCTGAAAAAAAGAGACAACTCCGAGGAAGCCCTTTAATTGCCTTTTTGTTGTTGGAACTGCAAAGTTTTTTATTGCCTTTAGTTTCTCGGAGTCCGGTAAGATGCCTTTTCCTTTTATAAGATGACCCAAAAATTTGATTTTATCTAGGGCAAAATGGGACTTTTGCCGATTTGCGGTTATGCCTGCTTCCTTGAAACGTGCTAACACTCTTCTCAATAAATCAACGTGCTCATTCCATGTGGTCGTAGCTATGAGCATGTCGTTCACAAAAAAAGTTAAGTTGCTTCGAAGTTCAGGTCCAGGTGCGTAAGCTAGAGCATTTATGAAAACTCCTGAGCTCACGTTTAGCCCGAAAGGTAAAACCTTAAATTGATAGCTTCTACCTGCATGTACAAAGGCGGTGTACTTTTTTGATGGTTCGTCTAGAGCCACCTGCCTAAGTGAACTTACAGATCAATATTTGTTAAGTATTTTATCCCCTCGAACTTTTGAATTGGCTCATCGATATTTTCCGGATGAGTTCGCACAGGCACGATAATCGTATTTATCTGCCGTGCGTCTAGCACGAAACGAACTCTTCCTCCCCTTTTCGTGACTACATGAAGCGGACTACAGTATGGACTCGTCGAAGGTTGGATCAGATCCCATGCAAGCATCTGGTGGATTTCCGCGTCAACTGCCTTTCGTTGGTGCCACGGTACTGGATAAAAAAAATACGGCAGAAAACTTGGTGTGGTATCACATTTAAATGGCATGTGTATCCCTCGATTACACCTGGTCTTTCTTGAAAAACTTCATGATATTCCTGTAGAAGATCATACAATTGCTTTCTTTAGTGTTGTTGCTAATAATCAGATTCTTGCACCTTTTCATATACCATATCTTCACGGTTTAAGACTGGTTGCAAGTAATTAATTTGGTAATACCGTACAGGTTTGCTACGTATCCACTTTATTTGCAGCTTTCGTCCCTGACAATACTTTCCATGGGTACTTTATTGCGTGAGAAGATTCACTTTTTGCTTCTGATCCATTATTGTAAAACTGGCACGGCCTAGAGAAAAATCGATATGCCAATTTCTCTCTCCAAATTCATCTATACCCAGGATACAGTCCTCAACCAATTTTTCTGTTACAAGGAACGTGCAATTTAGAGCTACATTTCCTATATCTAACTGGAGTTGAGTCTGCACGTTAACCTGAGAAGACTTATGACCAGTAGGACCTACAATTCTACAACATTGAACAGGAAAAATCGGTGGATTTGCTTTCTGAAGTATTCTTTGAAATAACTTATCAGAAACTACATTTACTGCTGCTCCTGTATCTAAAGTAATTTGCACAGTAATGCCTTCAATTGCCGACTGAATTTTCGCAACAGGTTCAGTGATAAGTTCCTCTTGACAAGGCATCATTTCCTGCTATTCTTCTATTAATAATCTGCCATAATTGTACCGAAAAAAATTGACGCTTGAATTTTCGCCCCTCAAAACTTCGTCGACTGCACTGTCTGGGCTTCTGACAGTCGATTTTAGTTTGACGATTGTCCATTATTAGTAGATGTCTGCTCCGTTACGTCAGTTATTGTTGATGGTTTATTTCTCCATTCATTTTCATTATTATTTGGTACCCAACCTGAAGTTTGTGGTTAGTTGTGATATTCTCGGGTTGGTTGCTGATATCGGCGTTTTTGCTGATAATTCCCTTCTTGACAGTATCCTTTCTTCTTCCTCCATTTCCGTTCATATGTCCGTTCACATTGTTGGTCATGATTACACTGGCCTGGATTTTCATTACCAAATTTCACATTTTTCTGGAAATAATTCACCTGTGTGTCTGGAGAATTGTGTGCAAAAGGTTTGTTTCCATTATAGTTGTTGTTACTATTGTATTTGTTAGGTTGGTAACTTGGTTGGTTATAGCGCACACGTTATTCTTCGAACAGAGTGTCTATTGAATCCAATGTGGCTAGAAAATCTTCCACACGTTGATCAGGCACATGTAGAAGTTTTCCCTTAACTTCAAGTGGAAGTTGCCCTTTAATATTCGAATGATATCCTGCGACGACATTGGTTCATTCCAGTATTTGCTTTTATTTATATACTTCTCGAAATTCATTCTTAAAGATCCATTCTTGAAAGAAAAAGGTTGTGGGTCAAAAACTTCCTTACGTAGTCTTTCTTGTACTCCAGTATTCCAGTATTTGTGCAAGAAAGCGCGTTCAAATTGGTCATAATCTTGACACCAATCAGATGCTTCTGACGCCCACATTGATCCATCTCCATGTATGAATCCTGCAACGTACATAATGTTTAGTTGCTCAGTCCACATTCGCGGCAATATCCCTTTAAATTGCTTGATAAATACCACGGGATCGGTCGACTTCCTTTCGGGAATAAATATCTGGAATTGACGATATTTAAGCATTTTTTCTTCATTCATAGTCACAGGTTTATTCTGGTGGCTACTTCGCGGTGAATGATAATCTCGATAATTTGTTTCTGGTTGATTACGTTAATGTGCACCAATACATGGATATTGTTGCATGGATTCGGTTTCACTGGTTTCATCAGGAATAATGTCTGCTTTTGATAAACTGCAAGTAGGATGTGCCCCTCTAGTATTAACTAGACCCTGCTGGCATGCTTTTAATTTATTTTCTATCTTCGCTTTCCAAGCTGAAAATTCATCTAGTATATTCCACTTCATCTCTTTAACTTCTGCTTTAAGTTGTTCTTGTGCAGTTTCGTTGTTAACTTGCACATTAGAAACCGTTTCTTTCAAGGTTTGGTCAACATAATTTCGCACTGTCTCGGTTTGCTCTTTCGCCCAATCTTCAATGTCCTTAGATAAGGCGGTCTTATATTCATTGAAAAGTTTCTCTATGTGTTTTTCGCCTTCGAGACTGAGAGTATCTATCCTTGAGTAAGCCCAATGACAGCTTGCTCGTTATCGTGCTTAATTGTATTCACGTCCTGTGCAAGAGTGTTCTGTACATGAATAACTTCTTGCACTTGATGATTTAGTGTATCTTGACGACATAAGATGTCTTTGTATTTGTTTGTTAATTCCTGATACTGTTGTTCTTGTGTAACTATGAGTTGTGCCTGACTGGCAATCAGGTGACTCTGCTTTGCTTCCAAACTCTGGATTTTTTCAGTAAGCTTATCATTTATTTCTTTTAGTTTATTAGATTGCTCCTGAGCCAAATTAAATTGCGTACTCTCCAATACTTGAAATCTACGATTCATGTCATTTGCAAACGTGGATTGCGTGGTTTCCAAGGCTTTAATCCCTTGTGTTATGACAGTCAAACTTGACATCAGCTGGGATAACATATCGGTATTCTCAGCAATTGACGATTGCACTGGACTTAATGAGGACTGTACCGACACAATATTCGGTACAATCATTCCGTTTTCGCACGCATCTGTGTCAGAGATGAAATTCATGTTGTTTGCTGGTTGCTGCATATTTCTCTGGACTTCTTTCGACATATGCATGTCTGAAGTAGCAACCGTTTGTGTCGACGGCGTGAGCGCATTAATTACTGCTGGTTGCTCAGCCGTAATAGACATATCGCTAACTACGGCGGTATTAAATTCTGTGGCACTAGTTGACGATGCATTCACACTATTTAATTCATTTTGTGGCATTGCGATGCCTACTTGCTTATTGGCTTTGGACATAGATCTAGTTACCACCATGTAAATAAGCAATTAACAGATTCTCCGCTAAATAAGTCCTACAAAAGTGACTATTAAATTGGACACACGCAAAAAACCTTAATGCCCTAATGCTGTTAATGCATACTTTACAATGTGACACAAACGCAGTACATAAGTAAGAAATAAAATATTGTCTTACTATATTTACTGAAATACTGGAATTCTTGTAAAATTAATGTGGCAACACTATTGATACTTATAAAATTAATGCGTCAAAGTTGGCTGCAATGTATAAATGCTCAAGAAAGCTAGTAATTCATATGTTCTGGCCGTTTTGAAGTTTCTGCTCGGCTACTGGGTCGGCGTACTCGTTCTCTTCACAAGACACTCCATCACGTTCCTTTAGCATGAAACATACAAAGGACCATAATGTAGTTACTCTATAAAACTAGACATATATACACACAATGAAACATTAATTACTAAATTATTAACATAGTTATATTTCAGGTTCACTATGAGTGTTGTATCAGGATCGTGTCCTGTCTAACGGTAGACATATAAAGTCCTGGAAATTGAAATAAGAACACCGTGAATTCATTGTCCCAGGAAGGGGAAACTTAATTGACACATTCCTGGGGTCAGATACATCACATGATCACACTGACAGAACCACAGGCACATAGACACAGGCAACAGAGCATGCACAATGTCGGCACTAGTACAGTGTATATCCACCTTTCGCAGCAATGCACGCTGCTATTCTCCCATGGAGACGATCGTAGAGATGCTGGATGTAGTCCTGTGGAACGGCTTACCATGCCATTTCCACCTGGCGCCTCAGTTGGACCAGCGTTCGTGCCGGACGTGTAGACCGCGTGAGACGACGCTTCATCCATTCCGAAACATGCTCAATGGGGGACAGATCCGGACATCTTGCTGGCCAGGGTACTTGACTTACACCTTCTAGAGCACGTTGGGCGGCACAGGATACATGCGGACGTACATTGTCCTGTTGGAACACCAAGTTCCCTTGCCGGTCTAGGAATGGTAGAACGATGGGTTCGATGACGGTTTGGATGTACCGTGCACTATTCAGTGTCCCCTCGACGATCACCAGAGGTGTACGGCGAGTGTAGGAGATCGCTCCCCACACCATGATGCCGGGTGTTGGCCCTGTGTGCCTCGGTGGTATGCAGTCCTGATTGTGGCGCTCACCTGCACGGCGCCAAACACGCATACGACCATCATTGGCACCAACGCAGAAGCGACTCTCATCGCAGAAGACGACACGTCTCCATTCGTCCCTCCATTCACGCCTGTCGCGACACCACTGGAGGCGAGCTGCACGATGTTGGGGCGTGAGCGGAAGACGGCCTAACGGTGTACGGGACCGTAGCCCAGCTTCATGGAGACGGTTGCGAATGGTCCTCGCCGATACCCCAGGAGCAACCGTGTCCCTAATTTGCTGGGAAGTGGCGGTGCGGTCCCCTACGGCACTGCGTAGGATCCTACGGTCTTGGCGTGCATCCGTGCGTCGCTGTGGTCCGTGTCCCAGTTCGACGGGCACGTGCACCTACCGCCGACCACTGGCGACAACATCGATGTACTGTGGAGACCTCACGCCCCACGTGTGAGCAATTCGGCGGTACGTCCACCCGGCCTCCCGCATGCCCACTATACGCCTTCGCTCAAAGTCCGTCAACTGCACATACGGTTCACGTCCACGCTGTCGCGGCATGATACCAGTGTTAAAGACTGCGATGGAGCTCCGTATTCCACGGCAAACTGGCTGACACTGACGGCGGCGGTGCACAAATGCTGCGCAGCTAGCGCCATTCGACGGCCAACACCGCGGTTCCTGGTGTGTCCGCTGTGCCGTGCGTGTGATTTTTTTTACCACTACTACTACTAGGCTAATTACTGTTTAGCTCTACAGGACCTTTATACTGAAATGTTTCCCCACACCACCTCGTATTGTCTTTCTGTGCGTGTGAGTAACTGTATGTTCACTGTTGTGGGTAAATACAAACAGCGTACACAGGGCGATGTGTGAAGTTGATCACGATTACACGCTTCCGCTGCTCCAGATGCTGCAGATACCGTGTTGAGCTGAAAGTGGTAACCAAAGTACCGAGAAATATTCTTCAGGGCTGTGTTGCATACCAATCAGGCTGCTTTCAGTTCTAAGAAATGTCCAGGTACTATTGTGGATATGAATGATCCATGAAGTGACTTCCTTTCCGAAGAAAACTTCGAACTATTTCACTAGCACTAACGCTCCCGTATAAACTGTTCTCAAGCTGGTGTTTATTAGTAAATCACAATAGAAGTATTCCGCTGAGTGTATAATAACACGTACGTTCTTGAAATGAACTCTATTTTATTGTTCTATTAACTGATTTTCTTCCATATCCACATATATTTTACAATGTGAATCAAAAACTCGCAGTGGCATCGATTTATACATCACGAGAATGGCTCTCCTCTCCTAAAATTTTTACTCTTCAGATGAAGAAAATCTCTATCTCCGAAGAATAATTATGTGAGCGCTGACCGCCACAGAGTAATAAACAATATCTTTCTCTCTCTCTCTCTCTCTCTCTCTCTCTCTCTCTCTCTCTCTCTCTCTCGCACTGCCACAGCAAGTTACGCTGCATGATACATCGTAGTACTGGGTAATGGCGCACCCGATAGCGAACCAGATGGGTTCCGTAGGACTTACATCAGACGAATTTGGTCACCGATACATCAATCGGAGTTTACTATCATACTCCTAGAAACATTGCAGCACAGTTATGTCTCCGAGACACGGACAATTATACTGGTGAAAGAGGACATCGCCAACGGAGAACGCATGAAGCATGAAGGGTTGCTGGTGGTTCGCAGCTGCCAACGTGTCTTCAATTACTACCACCGGACGCAAGCAAGCACCGGAGAATATATCCCATAGCATAATAATGCTCCCTCCAGCATGCGATCGTGGTGCGCTCCATGTTACGAGCCAACATTAATTTCAATGAAAACACTGTATAGACCACCTAGTCTACCAAAAATGTGATTCACCAGAAGAGCCGACACATCTCCATTGATTGTCGTTCGAATTCCGATGGTCTCGTGCCCACTGAAATTGTAACTGACGATGTCGTTGGGTCAACATGTGAACACCTAGGGCTGGTCTGCTGTGGAATTCCATGTTCAATAATGTAAGATGAACGGCGTGCCTCGAAACATCTATACGTTCTCAAGCAATGTGCTCTATCGGCAAAGATGCCGCGTATCACTATCCTACTTTACAGAGCAGGCAAGCCTCCGGAGCCCACGTTCTGTGGAAAGTCGTAGACGTTCAACTATTTATTGCCAGGCGACAGTTTCACTGTCCTACCTCTTTCTGTAGTTGCTCACGACAAAAAAATTGCTCTGAGCACTATGGGACTTAGCATCTATGATCATCAGTCCCCTAGAACTTAGAACTACTTAAACCTAACTAACCTAAGGACTTCACACAACACCCAGCCATCACGAGGCAGAGAAAATCCCTGACCCCGCCGGGAATCGAACCCGGGAACCCGGGCGTGGGAAGCGAGAACGCTACCGCACGACCACGAGCTGCGGGCGTTGCTCACGGCAGTAGGACGTGATAGTTCGACCAGATTCGCCGTTTTCGAGGTACTCGTTCACCGGCTCTGACTAATAACCGTCTGCCCTTTGTCAAAGTTGCTCATCTCAACGGATTTTCTCATTTGCAGCCCATATCTTCGCTAGGGTGATCCCTCGTCAATGTCTGCTCCGCTTACAAATATTTGTTACCTCATCACGTGCTACCAGGCTACATCCAACGTCTCGTTGGGCAATGGTCACAATGTTTTTGCTTATCAATGTATCTAACAGTCACGCACACGTTTGGGTAGCCAGTTCGATGTTTTCTGTTTGCTGGGCTGATGGCAAGCACGCCGTTGCGTTGCCAACCGTTGTCCGGCAGCGAGGAATACCTCAATGTCAAGTAGACTTTGTGAAAGCTTTCGATGTATTTGCATACGGTGGCAAACGGAACATTCGAACAGATATGCGATTACGATGAAAACCTTGTAGCAAACACTAGTTATTATGTCGTTTTTAGTGAGGAGACGTCTTGAGATGCCAAGGCCGAGTCCTTTATACGTAAGGTAGGTTGACCGCTGGTATGTGACTTGAGAATAACGCCTGTAGTTGCTACCAGTTCAAATTTTGTGAAGGGAGGCGATATCGGCAGAGACGTTACAGATGCAAAAAATTGCCAAGTGACTCCGCTCATAAATGAAGTTATTGCAAGACACGTAATTAAACGTAAAGGTGCCCTACAGCAGTCACCGATTACGCACTGCAGCCAGTCACAGTAAACATCTTGTTGTTTGAGTCCTGAAAGATTTAGCATGATACCCCCACAAAAATTTATGCTTCGAGAACGCAGATGGGATAGAGTTAAGTCTCAGAAAGCATAATTTATATATGAGAAAGATAGGAAGATCTTTGGAGTATTCTTCACTAGTCTTGGCAGTCTGGCCAAACTCTCTTAATTACAGACATACGAATGATTTAAGGAGTAACTGCACAAGTAATTGTAGATTTCTTTAGTCAGTGTGAAAGAGCCGCAGCTGTGTTTACCTACTACAGCAAAGGCTACAAGAAAGGAAGTGTGCATTGCTGAGAGCATCACTCACGACGGTCCGAGAAGGCACGCTGCTAACCCATGGATAAACATACTATTATAACCCCTACGTACTGAAAGATTCATCCTGCGTTGTAACTACGATGCTAGGATCGAGAAAATTCGGGACAATGCAGTGGACTGCCGTCAATCTTTCTTCGTTCGTTACATTCGTGTACGTATTGTGAACCAGGCACTGTGAGATACATTAGATTGCTTTGCTCAGTAACTCAGATCCTCCTGCAGACTCATCCCAATTTCATTTAAATAGTCGTCAAGAAAAAGTGCTACTCCTTGCCAGAGTGTAAAATGTTGTTAAAAATCATAATACGTCGCACCGATGCTGATGCACCACAAACTGTGCACTCTGATGGGTCCTCGTGCCCAAGAAGTGCTGATCTGTCAGATAATTACCTCCTTTCTCAGTCGTACTGAAATCACATTTTTCCATCTGTGTGACTGCAATGATTTTCACCACGGAAAAACGTCTTTTCTTGCGAGTAAATTGCTTTCCCTACACGTGTGCCTGTCAACTTCCTCACTTCCCATAATCTGCCTTTACGGAATGGATTTTTTTTAAGTGTTTCATGTGTGTTTGTGTTGGGTATACCAACAACGCCATAACAAGATTACTGTCAATAAATAACAACCGAAATCTTTCGTTGTATTCAATGTCGCCCAATCCGCTTATAAATGGAATTCCTTCGTTGCAGTGTTCAGTGTTATAGGCAACCATAATGCGACCCCAGCGGTAGTATCTAACTTCGTGATCGGCCGCACGCCAAGGAACGATCGCGTGTGGCCCTATGAGTCATTATTTTAGTCACGATACATGGAACTAAATTACCTGAGATTACATGTGTTTTTTCGTACTCGCAAATACGTTTCAGAATAACTCCTCAACACTTGCACCAGCGGCACGCTTCTTGTCCCACTTCTCTCTACACCTCGTTCGACAGAGCTTGTCCTTTCTTCGACGACCACTTCCCTCATAATCAGTGCCGCACCTCGCTAAATATTCTCGTACGTAATGAAAAGTACACATATGAAGTGGAAATTCGTTCTGATATAACTATTTCTCGCAGATGGAATATGCTGATCACTTGGACTCGAGCAGTTACTTCAGTGCGTTATCTAAGCGTTTCTAATTCTTTATGGTAATGTCCAATGCCTTACAGACTTCATGGCGGATAATTTAGCGACATTGCTCGACTATTCTCGTGATTTCCTCGCGTTTTTCAGTGGTTTGTTTTCCCTCTGATGTTTTTGCCTTCTCTGCCTATGACGATGGTGTAAGAAACCGAAACTGGTGAAGAAAAAAAATATGTATATACCTTGTACGAGGTGAAATTTGGCAGTTAATTGTTTGCCACTTATCGCAAGGTAGGAGACGAGGTACTGGCAGAGGTAAAGCTGTGAGGATGAGGCGTGAGTCGTGCTAGGGTAACTGAGCTGGTAGAGCACTTGTACGCCAAAGGTAGAGGTCCCGAGTTCGGGTGTCGGTCCGGCACACAGTTTTAATCTGCCAGGGTGTTTCAGATGGTTACAATGTTATGTCTCATAAGTGTATTTTGAAATGAAATCGGAGGGAAAGAATGGACCAGTACCAGTCGTTCAGGTGAATGGAGTCATAATCCGTAAAACGTCATAAAACGTCAGTTGATCGGCAGGGCGTGAAATTTAGCCTGCAAGCGGCAGGAGCCTCTCAGCTTGCAGTTACAGATTGCTGGCTGTCAATTCGTCCTACGACCACGCTGATCACTAATACTCCTCTCGAACAGCAGACGGCACCCTCCTACTGTGACTGTGCGTGATCTTTCACCACAGGCCTTTCATAAACATTCCGCCTAACACGAGGTCGGTTGTGGCCAACACTGACAACATAGTGATGGAATTACACATATCCTGCTCCAAAACCACGACAAGAGTGAGCCTGTGTTAACCTACTGAGCTCTATTTTAAGACCTGTTCCATTACAATAAAAGAGTACAATTTCCTATCGCAAACCTAGAGTCAATGGTCAATTTTACAAGTGGATTCTTAGTATACTCTACAGAGTGATCCATATATGACTGGTACTGACTGGCAGGTACCTCATTGAAAAGGTGTATATGATGATGATAATGTCGATGGTGTTGGTGTTGATTATGATGTTGCTATAGATCGTGATGTCGGTGATATTTATGATGTTATTGATGAGGTTGATGGCGGTCATGACATTGATGATGGGGATGAACTGAACAAAAACTTTTTCTAGTAAAAGTTTTCTTGTGATCATGCAGCATAAATGTATGTAACACGTGTTTATTTATTTATTTCAAATGTATGACAATGTCAAAGTTTGCGACCGAACATTGCACTGCCCAGTCAGGACACACTTGCATTAGGAGCTGCCCCTCAGCAGTACCCATCACGCCAAACACCGCTCAACTCAGACAGCAGACAAGCTGTTCTCAGAAAGGCAAATACCTTAACATATAAAATAAATAAATATTTTGGGAGATATTCTCGTAAAGTATCTTTCTGGACTGTAACTTCATACGGAATTGAAACATTGATTATAAACAGCAGATACAAGGAAAACATAATCTTATCGAACGTGAGGCTAGATTGATAGATTGTATAACGAATAGATTGGATAACGAATGAAAAGATACTGTTTCACAAGTCCAGTGATTTAGTACGTACATGGCTTGGTCAAGTTTCAGCGCTAAGGATACATTTGGTATTCGTAGTTTTAACAGATAAAAACAGTTTAATTTATCACAGCAGTGTTTTAAGATAATATATTATAACACCGTAGTTTTACGGAGCTGATGTACATATAATTGTAAAGCGTTTAGTTGTTTTCATATTAATGTAATCTCCACAAGTGCTTATTGCTGTCATCTTAAATCAAAATTTTATGACTGTGAAATTATATTTATGTCAATCATGGTTCATAATTTAACTTAGTTTTAAAGGCTCTGTCGTTCTTTGTGCATGTGACCTGAAAAACGAAGGCAACGTATTCTCCACTAGCGCCATTTCTTCTACATCTGCAAACGTTTGAGCCAAGTTGGCAGTTGATGGCCCACTTAGTTCTACATTTAATGCTACTGAAACTTACATTCTTCTACAAGTTGAAAATCTTTTTAGCTGAAAATCTCATTTTTTGCGACTTTATTTACAGCAACAATTCATTTCAATGTTAACTAGAGGGCCGATGAGGCAATGATCTTCGCAGAAGGGAAAGTTGGAAAGAATTATCACAACACAACAAAACGTATGGGTACACTGATAAGACACATAACAAATTATCCATTAATAGTTGAGTTGGTAATGGGCAAAAGTTTGGGGATTCAAATTTCAGATGGAGACCAAAGTTTGTGTACAGAAAGCATGATGAGAAGGATGTAAGTACACATGCACATATAAAGAGGCTTCCACAGTGTTGACTAGCATGCAGATCAGACCAGTCTGAAAACGCGCTTTGGACAACCCTTCGCACATTTCTTGTAAACTTCATACTGCTGACGTAATATTGTGCATAATGTCTACTTCTCTCTTTATTACAATTTGTTCCGCCGTACCAGAGTCACTGTTTTCATAACTTAGCAAATTTGTCTTATTCGTGTTCGGGTGCCCCTCCAATCAGTTGTTCGTCAGCCGCTTCGTGGCTTCGAGCGATGTATCGATGTCTGTTTCACCTACCTCAAACTAGCACTCCTGTTCGCCTTGGTAGCTAAAAAAAATGTACAAATGGCTCTGAGCACAATGGGACATAACTGCTGTGGTCATCAGTCCCCTAGAACTTAGAACTACTTAAACCTAACTAACCTAAGGACGTCACACAACACCCAGTCATCACGAGGCAGAGAAAACCTTGGTACCTGCTCGGTCATGATGATGGTGGTGGTGATTTGGGGGGGGGGGAGGGGAGGGGAGAGAGACGCAGATTGCTAAGCAAAGAGGCCCAGGATCTATTCCCCGCCAGGTTGGAGACTATTTCCGCTCGCGAACTGTTACGTGCTGTCCTTACCATCGTATCCTCATAATTGACTTTACGGTGTTGACATCGCTGAATGAGTACAGCACGAAAGCCAATAAACTGGAAAAAACTTAGCACGCTGCACGTTCTACGATTAGGCCATATTTTCTGCAACAACTGCGAATAAATAAACATTATTTATAGAGACTCAAATGCCTCAATATATAAGCTTCGCACAATAAATGTTACGTAAATGGTGCTCAAGTTCACTATGTGCTCTGTTGGCTTTCAATGTGTCAATTAGTAACTTGTCGAAATTTTGTCTCAAAACGCCAACGGCTTTGCCTGCCTTAATTATTGTAGAGCAGACCTTTCATTACAAAACTTTATAGTCCAGCATATTGTATGCCGCAGTACATGACAACCTATATAATGTTGTCGATTTGTGAATGGACAGAGGTTTGGGGGTTAAAAATGGAGATAAGGACCACAACTTGTGTACAGTAATTAGGTTGAGACGGTTGTAACTTTTGGTGCTTCTGCAAAGATAAAGAGGCTTCCACAAAGTCGACTAGCGTGGAGACCTGCATCAGACTGATCTGGAATCACAACACGCGCTCTGGATGACCCTTCACAAATTTCTTGTAACCTTCAGACATACCGCTGACGTAATACTGCGCATAGTGCCTATTTCTCTCTTTCTTACAATTTGTTCCACCGTATCAGAGTCCACTGTTTTCATATTTTAGCAAATTTGATTTTATTTAACGTTGTGTTCGGGTGCATTTCCTGTAAATTGTCCGTCAGCCTAACAACGGTGGCTTTGAGTCATTCGCGCCTGTTTGAGTCTTGTGAACTTAGGTTTGTGTTATCGTATTCTGACTGTTTGTGTATTGTTTTGTATGAGGCAAAGACTGACAACCAGTCAAACATTTCTAAAAATTCAGAGTATCGCTACAGTTATAGTGAATAAAAAGATCGCAAGTCAGGATTTTAATCACTTGACGCTGTTGGAAACCCGATAGTTTTTTTTTTATTCGGTTCAACATTTTCTTAACAAATAAGAGGAGGAAACCGCGTAAAACCGAAACTCAGACTGACTGGTGAATCAGACCCATGGTGATTAATACGTTGCATGGTTACGATCGAGTAACACGTGTATCTGGTGGCTGCACGGTCAGGCGGAAGAGGGGGGGGGGGGGGGGGGAGGAGGCGCCGATTGGTAAGCGAAGAAAAATGTTTCATATGGTTCTGAGCATTATGGGACTTAACATCTGAGGTCACCAGTCCCCTACACTTAGGACTACGTAAACCTAACTAACCTAAGAACATCACACACATCCATACCCGAGACATGATTCGAACCTGCGACCGTAGCAGCAGTGCGGTTACGGGCAGAAGCGCCTAGAACCGCTCGGCCACAACGGCCGGCACTAAGTGAAGAGGCCCGAGATCGATTCCCAGCCATGTTGGGGATTATTTCCTCTCGGGGACTAAGTAACGTGCTATGCTCGTATCCTCGTACTTGACTTGACACATTTGAGATGACTGCATGAGTACCGCCAGAAAGCCAATAAATTGGAAGAAAACCTAGCGTACTACATACACATTCTACGATTAGGTCACAGTTTCTACAATAAACACAAATAAAGAAAAATAATTTAAAAGGACTCAAATGCGTAAATATATAAGCTTCATACAATAAATGTTAATTAAATGATGCTCGTGTTCAAGTTTACAATGTGCTTTGTTGACTTCTCGATATATCAACTAATGACTCGTCGAAAATTGGTCACAAAACGCCAACATTTTTCGTTTCTTGGTTATTGTTGACCAGGCGCTATTACAACAGTTTATAGTCCAACATCTCGGATGATGCAGTACCTCACACACTATGTAATATTTCACAACATTCAAACGGAGTGACGTATGAGCTAGCACAGCGCCACTAGCGAGCAATGCGAATAGTTTAATCAAATAGTGGTTACCATTAGAGTTATCTTTCACATCGTTCACCCCCAAGATCCACACAACACAGAGAAATGTCAGGATGATGACATTGCTACCGTCATGAGCATTTTCACAATTTCAAAACCTACTTTTATCTTTAACTTTTAATTTTTGGTGCTTCAGCTCTTTCATTTTAATGGTAAGTTCTAGAGATTCACTTTCGGAATAACAGAATCACCAATTCTGTTTATTCATTTCTCCTTTCACGTAGATGTGTTCATCAACCAGACGCAGCCAACATCAAATTCTTCATTTGCAATCATTGCCAGAATGTGGTTCGTAAAGTAAGCACAATTCATGCTATTACGGCTTGGCGGCTAGTGGATTTTGAATGGTAACGTTTGTACGGTCTCTCTCAGTGTTTTCTGCGTGGTGGAATGCTTAAAACCTGTCAGTGCTGCAGCTCTTTCGTCGGACATCCGTGGACGTTGTTGAATAATTCCTGAAACTGGAGCTACATTTTCAGAGAGGCGTAACTTATCAGGGGCCAACATTCCCCGTTAGATCTTTACCCGTGCTGTCTGTCTGTTGGAATCTGTTGAAGAGCCTGCTGATGATTTTCGCTTCGCGTCCTTCTGCAAAGCCGGCCGGAGTGGTCGAGCGGTTCTATGCGCTACAGTCTAGAACCGCGCGACCGCTACGGTCGCAGATTCGAATCGTGCCTCGGGCATTGATGTGTGTGATGTCCTTAGGTTAGTTAGGTTTAAGTAGTTCTAAGTTCTAGGGGACTGATGACCTCAGAAGTTAAGTCCCGTAGTGCTCATAGCTATTTGAACCATCCTTTTGCAAAATCAAATTGTCCTACTTGAACACTGCGCCTTGTTGTCTTAGGACAGGTCTTAGGCCTGTCTTCAGCGTGACAGACAACATAGAAACTGGACAGTCGGTAACTGGAATGGTCTAGTCTGGTTCGGCGTGTCACTATTTGGACCTATTTCAGCTACTGTAAACCATCGAGATCCGACGTTTTTAAGCCGCAGTACGTCATAGCTGTTGATCTGGGCTGAGATGGAAATGCGATGTTTGTCTTCCATGACTGCGGTCCACTCATTGAGGTAACTGTGAAAGAGAATCAACACATTTATTTCAACATTATCGGTGAATGAGTATGATCCTTCCTTCGACATATTCGTGCTGAGTATACTGTGGACCTGTCTTCCAAGGTAATAACAGGGCCGCACGCATACGTTTATGATTTGACAAACATTCAGGCATCCCATCGTACCTAAGCTGCCGCAGTAAATCATTCGATCTTAGTTCCATAGAATATGTCTGCAACTATCGGCAACAGTGGACGTTACATAGCAATAAACCTACCCGCAATTTTGTAGCTAAATTGCATCCAATCATCAGATATTGAATTCACAGGGATATGACGCACCTGAAGAATCTTGTTAATTTTCTTCCTCCCCAAATGGGAGATATTATCAACGCTGAGGGCTGTGTACACGGTATTATCGTGATGTCTACCGGGGTGTCATTAATCTTTCCTCCGGCGTCCTTGTTTTAATTCCTCACATACCGAAGGATTATGAGACGTATAGAAATCGATACTACCAGCGGCGCGGTACCATTTGCCGCTATCTAACGCCCTCCAGGGGCAACAACAATTGGATTATCAACATTTTGTGAAGTTACCGTCATAATTTAAGATTTTAAATTGCCGTCGTAATCTAGTAATTAAGAGAGACAATCATATGTTAAAAGTTTAACACCGTAAGACAAGTCTTATATTTAGAAATTATTTGTTTGTTTTGAGTCTGCATAACTGATGGCTCCCAAATGCCCGGAATTTAGTCATCCAGTACTTGAGGATGAAAGCAGTCAGGGGCTTCCAATAAACTTTCCACATAGTTTCGAACATTTACTACACTGTTTATCGCTGACACTCCCAACGAAAGGATGAAAGGTAAAAACTTTACCGCTTAGTACATTTTCGAATTTCATGCAATCAAACTTCAGCAACAGACGTTACGTTTTGATTAATTACTTCTTTACTATTTACTCTGTTCGCGCAACAGTTTGCAGACATTATTCACGTACGTTGTTGAATTTAGCTGCAAAATTACATCATTGTACGGCCCAGAGTTCAGGCGTATGAAGATATAAACATTGACATGCGTGAGGAACTAGATTTCGCTTAAAATGGAGCGCAAATCACGAGCACCACATAAATCCAGTGTTTCAGCATACAGTGAGAGCACTTAATGATTTTCAACAAGCTTTAAGCATAATTTCAAACCTTTCTTAAATATTTTCTGGATTGCTCGCATAAAATTAAACACTTAACGCATTAAATCATTTAAAGTTTTCAGACATTTGAAGCTATTTTGTAAATGAGAGTACGATTTGTTAAACAAACGAGGGTTTACTGGTTTGAACTGATGGTTCTACCGCCTTAAAATTTGTTTTACACTACAAGATGTCGATACAGAATGATAGTACCAAAACGAAACTCGATTACGTTTGTACAACTACATTTATTTACATCTATACTTGATAATGAATTAACTTTTAGCTTGTTTCCTGTAACCAGACCGGACGGTCCTGGCATATAACACGAGCTAACTGCGCATCTGATACTTCGTGGACGTGACTTAAATAACGCCTCACACACATTAGTATTCAGCTACATACCCTCATTTTCCCATAACTCTATCGAAATAGCAATAACTGTCATCGAATCACTTGCGCATTCTCTGCTGCAGTGAGGACCAATATTTTCTCTGGAAGAGTAGCGGAATTTTAGTTTGTGAAATAATACAAAATTACATTTACGTTCGCGTGTGCGGAGAAAATTATGCCTGACAGGCAAGTTCCGATTCGAGAATCCAAAAGCTACGCCGCCCGGTTGAGCTGTTCGCATCAGCTGTCGATAGGCAGGGTGTAATTTTATCAACATAGCACCTTGATTAATCATTCATTCAGCGTACGCAATTGAAGCTTTGCTTGCGGCGTTGCGACAGGCATGCAAATTTTTTATGCTTCAGATTCACGGGTTCTCTTAACACAGAGGCGATTGTAACGGTACATATATTTCCTCAGTCATAAACACGCAGTTCCTTCGTCAATTACTAATTGTAAATACTGATCTATTTTGATTTAATCATGATTCACGCAGCTGAACGTTGTGACTGTTCCTTTATTAGGTGCTGAACAATACTCGCTTCCAATCATAATGCAGTTGGATTTTACCTAACACTGATGTGATGACTAAATAGATGCAGCTGAAACAACTGTAAGAGAATAAGCACATATGTTGAAAATATGAATGTACTTACTTATAGATGGAGTATCCTTTATTTATCATATTTTTTACAATATTAAAGACGAAATATATTTTTTAAACTACTGAACATTTCTTACTAAAGTAATATTGCAGTATGTTTGTAGAAAATATTGTAAATACAGTATGAATTATGATATGGGTATTCCAGCTATATGTAAGTTCATTAATACAGCATTTCCAACACGTCGCTTAGACACTTCTAGCTGCTTGATTGATGTCTATTTAGTCGTTGTCGCATTATTTTCTGTTTATTTACAGAGTGAACTCCCGCATGCCATGGAAATGAATGTCTAACCACCTGAAAATGGACGCAAGTGCGAAACCGAACGTGTGTGGTAATGTGTTATGTTAGTTTGATCTATGTGGAGCAACGTCGCGAGACAGGAATCTAATCTGTATATTTATAACAGCCCTGTCTGCAAGACTAGAGACATCTCGTTCCAGTATAGATATAAAGCGTTAAATCTTAGTCCAAGATGTTTAACTGTGTGAATGTAATAGGAACTGTACAAAAACTACGTATCCCAGAGGTAGGCAGGTTACATAGCCCTATTACACCGTAAACACTATGTCAATACTACACTCTTCAATACTATTGAAGTGGTTAATAGTCAACACACTTTAGTATTGGTACGTCTCATTATATTAATTAGTGTTTAATTGAATTTTGTGCACACTGCACGTTAGCTGAAATATAAATACGGTCGTATAGTGAGCCGTAACAAGGGTTGCTATTGATAACCACAGTTTAAGAACTCTCGGTAAAACTGCGTACGTTATAACCTGTAACTTCCGCCATCTACGGCGTTAATATTCACAATTTAAATGACTGAAACCTCTTAATGACAGCAAACAATTTTATAACCCGGAATAACTATAACTCTCGCTGGTTATTTTCGTTGTTCACGCTATAGATAAGTAGTTTACTACGCGACAATTTTTCACTGACCACTATAAAACAAAATTACCTAAATATGCTTGATAAATATTACCGTGACCAAAGTTTCATTTACATATGGTAAATCTCAATTTCGTACATCTTTGATCATCTCAACTTAAAAGACAGTTTGTTATTACGTTAGTTCGAACGTAGCAACAAAAGTTATGATTTCAATGCAAACCAGCGTGTAGCGGTACCTATGTCTGCGATACTACTAACTCTCTTTCGATCCGTAAACGTCATTTCTTATTGTCCCTTTTCCTTATTTCTTTCTCTTTACATCCTTGAAATAACCACCTTCTCCATTTCCTTACATGACTTCTAATTAAATCCTTTTTCTCTAATTATTGATCTGCCATAAAATCTCAGTAAGACATTGATTCTTTGAGTCTATCTCCTTGAAACCTGGAATAACTCACACGTCTGTGCGAAACTTACATTCAATTACTCTGTATCAATGCAGCTCTTTATCATTTACGGCACTTACATATTTTTCAGTGAGAATGCAATCCTTTCCATTGCAAAATTAGATCCCGAACTCAGCATTAAGTTCAACTTTTCTTTATTGCAATCAAATTAGTAACTCACAACTTTCATGTGAACGATTAACATTCATTAAATTTAAGCCGCACACAAATCACGATAGGACAGACAAACAAAAACGGAAACAAAAGAACAAATACTACATACCACAACCACTTTTCCAAAAACGAAAATGTAGCAATCGAGGTACATCCACTACAAATGTCGCCAATAGTGTTCCCTCTAACAGACCCTAAGTTAAATTTGCCACTCATCACCGTACCCAAGAATCAAACTCAATATCGTCGGATAATATTGATTGGATCCACTAGGATACGTAGTCAGTCCTCAAACGTTATTGTCACGAAATTTACGGGCAACAGTAACTGTTAGTGGCTCCTGGTTCGTGGCTTTATAAAGCACCATTTGCAAACTCAGTGAAACGCAATTATAATGCCACTAACCCTGCAGAGCGTACTCAAAATATATACCAATATCAACCTCTCTAAGCACTTGCCTACCTTAGACTGTGCGTCCTAAATCACAGCCGCGCTGAGCAGCCACGAAGTCTCAGGCGCCTTGCCACGGTTCACGATGCTGTCCCCGTCGGAGGTCCGAGTCGTCCCTCGGGCATGGTTCAAATGGCTCTGAGCACTATGGGACTTAACATCTGAGGTCATCAGTCTCCTAGAACTTAAGAACTACTTAAACCTAACTAACCTAAGGACGACACACACATCCATGCCCAAGGCAGGATTCGAACCTGCGACCGTATCGGTCGCGCGATTCCAGACTGAAGCGCCTAGAACCGGTCGGCCACTCCAACCGGCCCCTCTGGCATGGGTGTATGTGTGTTGTCCTTAGCATAAGTTAGTTTAAGTTAGATTAAGTGGTGTGTAAGCCTTGAGACCTGTGACCTGAGAAGGTTTTGTGGGGCGGCGAAAAAGTTGGTAGAATGAGTTGTTTGAATGTTCATTTCACGTAACAGACTATTGCCGATGCAACATATGTGGGACGGCGAAGAAGTTGTCGTAAGTCGAATGAAAGTTGAACATTGCCACCTTAAATCACGCGAGCCTGGCAACTAATTTGGTGGCCAGTCAGAAAGCGAAGGGAAACTTACTGACCTTAGTTCCCAGTCTGCACGGCCACATTCCTGTACAGCCCAGCTAAACGAAAAATATCCATAGTTCTTCACGGGATTAGGGCTGCTTCAATAAAATTTAAAGTTCCAAACAAGATTTTATTATCTTAAAGGCTCACACAAATTACTCGAAACTTCTGAAAATGCTAAAGACATTAAATATTGTTAATTCAGCCACTCGTTTAATAGTTCAGAGGCGACTTCTACAGCAAGTTCCTCCCGAATAGTTCATTACTCTAACTAACGGTGCTCTATTAATAGTTCGCAATAATGTTAAAAAAAAAGATTAATGCTCGCCTTAAAAGTGGAGTTAGTCACCACTTGCCACGCGGAATTATACTTCACACGGACGGCACAATAACAGTTTGTTACCGAAGTCTAAACGATCCAGGACGGTGTACAGTCCTCGCGATTTTCAATGTCTGTTTACATTGCTAAGTACGCGCATGTCACAGCCCGCTATGACGTCACCCGAGGCGAGGCGCGATCGGACGTTAAGCTCGCGTGGACTAGGCGTTGGTCTAATGCGGAGTGAGCTTACTACTGCCTCTGCCGCTCTTTTTATATAGCTCCGGCGCGTACCGCCAAGAGAGCATCTGTTCTTTCCGTTCCTATGCAGATGCCTGCAGCCTCCAAATGATCGCTATCTCAGGCACATAATCTTAAATATCACATATAATAATAGCTTTACAAACTTCTCAATTTTTGTATACATACATCTGAGCAGTACAGAAGCACGTAGAAAATCTCAGCCCGCTAAAATTAAAACTTTACTCTCTAGAATTTTTACAATGGAACTAACGGTAGATTGTTACCTCTGAACCATAGCTTTATCAAGACTTGTATCAGCTGTTAATTATGCTACAAGACTAAAACTTGGTGTAGCTTTGTTAATTGTCCTATCTGATCATTGGTCTTAAAGAATTTGTTTTATCATTAAAATTTAAAGTACTTAATCTATAATGCTTATGTACATTTTACTCACAAAAGTAGTTTTTACTAAATTACTAAAAAACTAGAAGAGGTAACTGATTGTGGTATTTCCATTATTATTATTAGGGTGAACTGAAGCATCCTACCAATTTTCAATATTGTAGCTCTATTATTTTGCGCCTCTGATTTTTCCGAAAAACGCGGATTCTGGAGTCAATTTTAGTTTTATGGTTTTGGAAACCAGCACCACTCATTAATGACTTCTTACTGCACCTTCTCACCAAATTTTGGCTTCCTAGCGTCATTATTTAGCGCCTCCTATTTTTCTTTCAAAACGTGAATTTTACGTAAACTACTAATTTTATAACATTAAGATTTGTTACCTGAAACATTATTACATAGAACTATACTTTAACAAAGTTTTACACACAAATCTTAATTTTTTACTTTTATGTTAAATGTGGTGCAATACTATATGCAGGCGCGTTACGATGACGTGACGCTACTAGCAGTGAACTAGGGTAAGTCCCGTGCACTCGCTCGCCTCTGTATCTTATACATGATACAGCGCTTGCTTTGCTTCATCACCCCCTTTTTAATTTTCGTGAAAATCTATTTTTGAACAAAATTAAATTTCTAAAAGAACAAACAAGCGATGGATTACTTTAGTATACCTCTTTCAACTTAAGTTGCTTCTTCTTAGGAAATTCCTTATTACTACATACACAAAATAACCATACTCATATACACATAGAAAACCTAGTACAGAAGACATTCACAAATTATTTACATACATTTACATGGAAATATAAATTTTTCAATGGTTACAAAATAGTTATTTTTTTTTTCTTTAAAATCAGTCTCTTCCTGAAAAAGAAAATACACACGACTTTTATCACTGCAACGCACTCACATTTTTCTTTTACTATAATACTCGGCACTGTGGTGGGTGTCCTATTGTAACACTCATTTAATTTCACTGATTGACAAAATTGTGGGAGGAAATTGTATTCACTGTGGTTTGCGTCTCTACTTCCAATCTCCCTACCGCTTGTTGTCAGTCATTCATGCAGCCTGCATGTCCCTGAGAAACAGACAATACAGTCTAAGTTTCTGTTTTCAACTTATATCTAAGGTAGGACAAAGTACATTTTATAGTTTATATTCTGGCACTATTTTACTAATTGTGAAGTTGTCAGAAAGACATTTAGCACTAAGTCGTATCTGATACAATAGCTCCTACTTTCTTCTTTCATAAATAATCTTTTAGGTTCCTAAATAGTGAAAATTCTTTTAGCAAATTAATATATTAAGATCTTGCTTCAACTTAGAAAATTGAGTAACCTTTTAGTTTTAATGTACTCTGGCTTAATTATCGTATGGATTAGTTCATCAAAGAAGTCATTTGCTGACCAGCACTTTGCTTTATTGTATGAATTACTAAAGAAATTAGTTATTTTCAGTATACCGATTCCAAATTTCTGCATTTTCCAATATTTGTGTGTTTCTGTTGTCTGTTTAACTATTTATTTGCCTCAAGCAAGATTTAGCGTTTTTCACCATTTCACGAGACGTGAGGGAATTATTCTTTAATCCTACATCATTTACTTCAATTTACTTACTTCACTTCTTCACCTTATTCATTTTCTCCCTTTTCCTTCCAGATTCAAAAATACTTCATTTCTCCACTTCTTTCTCCCTTTTCCTTTTGTCAGTCTATTGACGTCCTGTTTCTATATATTTGGTGCGATCCTCACACCACTTCCACACATCTCCATTTATTTAATTCTAAAACGCCATTGCTTGCCTCTATGAGCATTACCTTCTTACTCTGTTTTCCTTCAGACAACCTTATTTCTAGCAACATACTACCTTCTGCATAATCTCATGGATTATTCATATTCATACCGTACTTCGTATACTGCAAAGTGTCTCTCTTAATTGTAGTTTCTAACCCTTTACAATTACATGAAATATTTTAATTTATTTATTTTAGCCATGTTTGCCTCTTATTGGTACTCAGACTTTTGTTTTGCCATTCACTAGGTAGATCCTTACTAAGAATACTTAAAACCTAATAGCATATATACAACATGAAGACATATGTGATTCTTACCTGTTATGATAGACCAGAAGAAGGGAATGAAACTTGAAAAGGAAATAAAGTTTCACCCAGCTGGGACTGCACGGTACGCCAAACCGTGTATCCGCCAAAGAGTGGCAGACTCCCTACAGTAGTTAATTACTGTTAATTTTAAATTCCTTTAGATCCACAATTTGCTTTGTTGATTGTACCTTTTCCTCTATTTCCTTTAGGATGTGTCTCTCTTCAACCTTAGCTCTTTCCTCATTCTCACTGAAAACCAAATTTTCCTGCAAGTATCCTTTATTCTTTATTACTCTAATAGGCAGTTCCCAAGTTTCATTACTACCGCCTATATGACTTCCTATAAAAGACTCTCTTATCACTTTAGAGTCAGGTAAAGTTAAAATTAAGTTGTTCTGATCAAAATTGATCTTTCCCTGGTACTTTGATAAGAAATCAGTACCAATCAACATATCAACACTTAAGCCTAGCACAATCAAACAAGGATGATCTATTACTACGTCATTTATACCAATGGGTATCAAAGCTTCGTGTTGAACTGGTCTAGAGACTTTTCCAGTAGCACCTATAATCTTTAAGCCACTTACTTTCATTCCCTTCTTGTCTTAATGGCATAGTATTTACTTCTCCACTTTCGTCATAGTAGTTGTTACGAAAGCGTGGTGAGTATCTACCCCCTCTTCCTCTGCCACGGCTTTGGTTTCGATAGTTTGTTTTGGTGTGCCTAACTTCCATATTTCTAACGTTCACGTTTCCATTATTTTGTACGTGATTGTTAGAAGATTTGTTATTCTGCTGCACCTGCTCCTCAGCAGCAGCTACTCTTTCCACTCTTTCCAGATATTCAATAAATTTGTCTATATTATCTCTAGGGGCGGAAATGATCCTCTTGTGCCAGTACCACGGCAGCTTACCTTCTAAACCCATAATGATCATATCTGGCTTCATCTTTTCTGTCAAATGTGACAGTCTTGAAACCCACTTCCTAGCGAAATCCTTTACTGATTCACGCCCTGGGAAAAACTTCTTACCACTCCAGAATTCCCTTAACACATCATTTTGTTTGTTATGTGACCAGTATTCGTTGAGAAATGCAGACTTAAATTCAGATAAAGTTTTACATTTGATCATTACATCCGCTGACCATCGCAAAGCATCACCTGACAAATGACTTCTTATAAATGAAATTTTTTCTCTTTCTGACCAAGTGTTGGGGAGAACATCCTCAAAGTCATTCCAAAATTCAAGAGGGTGAATGTACTTATCAGGATCAAAGCGCAAAAACTGTCGACACCCTATAAAAGCGGCGTCAACTGAAGTCACATGCTGTACAGTAGAATGACTAGAATTAACAGAGGTTACTCTATTTTCTAGGTTAGCAATGTTAGTATTTAATTCCTCTACTTGTGACTCTACTGCTTCTATCCTGGCAGAACATCTTTGTTCCACTGCACCACGAATTTCGGTACAGGTTTCTTTTACTTTCTCAATGTTTTTCTGACAAGTATCTACTTTAATTTGTACCTCTTTAACTTTGTCAGAGCAAAGTTTGGACTCGTTGCTCAATCTTTCGGACAACCTCACTTCCAAAAGTTCATCTGCCTCTTGATAATTTTTTTGAATTTGATCTATTTCACATTTGAAAGTACTATGCATTTTAGTTAACTGTTGCCCTACTTTTACTTGAATGTCATGATGAATAGCATCTATCTTATAATTCAAACTATTCCATTTTGATTGCAGTTCTTCTTTTAGTTCTTTATTACTATCCTCAATTTTAGCCTCAATTTTATTTTGGTTTGATTCGAGTTTGGCAAACAGTATTTGCATCCAATCCGGAGCTTCTACCTTGATACTTTGTATCTCTTGACTTGACTGAGCTGGAGATATATTGAGCTCAGTTTCACTACCTGACAAAGTTAGCAACTCTACTGGCTCCCTTTTGACTTCTATTTCACTTATTGATTGCATCCCTGCACTCTCATTTAAATTAAAGTCATAATTTACTGGTGACAAATTACGTTCTAGTTCAATATTTGAGGGATTAATGGAACCATCCTCATTAAACTCAATTCCTGATCCTGAGGATTCTTGGTCAGAGACCGGTTCCCTTCTGAAATGTACACTACTTTCCATATCTTTTAGTTTGTTAGCAGCAGTTAATAAATATTTTAAAAGTCTTTGACTTAACTTAAATGCTTGATTTCGACGAATGATGTCGTCGCGGTGTACCAGCAATCGTGATGCGACGCGTCGCGACGTATTGAAGGCAGCAGCAGCAGCTGTAGCGTCGAGTACCGCCACAGGAATCGCCTACTGCAATAGCTCCAGGGGGGGGCAGCAAGGCACCGTTGACCGCTCGGCGCAGCCGGCAGCTGTCTCGCAGATCAGCGCAGCTCCGCGATGACGCACCGTCTTCCTTTAGTCTCAGCGCCGTCGGCAGCCGCGATCCAGCATCGTCGCCTTCCTCACCATCGTCACTAACCAACGTACAGCGGTAGACAATTATTGTTTATACACTACACCCGCCTTTACTGGTAACACTGTTCCCACACCAGTTCAATTCAGTGTCCTGTTATTGCCTACCGAGTTCGTTAATTTATACCAATCGCTTTCACACATCGAGCACTTTTATTTGCTTTTAATTCAGTTTTCCCGGCCGATAAGCACCATATGTGGGGCGGCGAAGAAGTTGGTAGAATGAGTTGTTTGAATGTTCATTTCACGTAACAGACTATTGCCGATGCAACATATGTGGGACGGCGAAGAAGTTGTCGTAAGTCGAATGAAAGTTGAACATTGCCACCTTAAATCACGCGAGCCTGGCAACTAATTTGGTGGCCAGTCAGAAAGCGAAGGGAAACTTACTGACCTTAGTTCCCAGTCTGCACGGCCACATTCCTGTACAGCCCAGCTAAACGAAAAATATCCATAGTTCTTCACGGGATTAGGGCTGCTTCAATAAAATTTAAAGTTCCAAACAAGATTTTATTATCTTAAAGGCTCACACAAATTACTCGAAACTTCTGAAAATGCTAAAGACATTAAATATTGTTAATTCAGCCACTCGTTTAATAGTTCAGAGGCGACTTCTACAGCAAGTTCCTCCCGAATAGTTCATTACTCTAACTAACGGTGCTCTATTAATAGTTCGCAATAATGTTAAAAAAAAAGATTAATGCTCGCCTTAAAAGTGGAGTTAGTCACCACTTGCCACGCGGAATTATACTTCACACGGACGGCACAATAACAGTTTGTTACCGAAGCCTAAACGATCCAGGACGGTGTACAGTCCTCACGATTTTCAATGTCCGTTTACATTGCTAAGTACGCGCATGTCACAGCCCGCTATGACGTCACCCGAGGCGAGGCGCGATCGGACGTTAAGCTCGCGTGGACTAGGCGTTGGTCTAATGCGGAGTGAGCTTACTACTGCCTCTGCCGCTCTTTTTATATAGCTCCGGCGCGTACCGCCAAGAGAGCATCTGTTCTTTCCGTTCCTATGCAGATGCCTGCAGCCTCCAAATGATCGCTATCTCAGGCACATAATCTTAAATATCACATTTAATAATAGCTTTACAAACTTCTCAATTTTTGTATACATACATCTTAGCAGTACAGAAGCACGTAGAAAATCTCAGCCCGCTAAAATTAAAACTTTACTCTCTAGAATTTTTACAATGGAACTAATGGTAGATTGTTACCTCTGAACCATAGCTTTATCAAGACTTGTATCAGCTGTTAATTATGCTACAAGACTAAAACTTGGTGTAGCTTTGTTAATTGTCCTATCTGATCATTGGTCTTAAAGAATTTGTTTTATCATTAAAATTTAAAGTACTTAATCTATAATGCTTATGTACATTTTACTCACAAAAGTAGTTTTTACTAAATTACTAAAAAACTAGAAGAGGTAACTGATTGTGGTATTTCCATTATTATTATTAGGGTGAACTGAAGCATCCTACCAATTTTCAATATTGTAGCTCTATTATTTTGCGCCTCTGATTTTTCCGAAAAACGCGGATTCTGGAGTCAATTTTAGTTTTATGGTTTTGGAAACCAGCACCACTCATTAATGACTTCTTACTGCACCTTCTCACCAAATTTTGGCTTCCTAGCGTCATTATTTAGCGCCTCCTATTTTTCTTTCAAAACGTGAATTTTACGTAAACTACTAATTTTATAACATTAAGATTTGTTACCTGAAACATTATTACATAGAACTATACTTTAACAAAGTTTTACACACAAATCTTAATTTTTTACTTTTATGTTAAATGTGGTGCAATACTATATGCAGGCGCGTTACGATGACGTGACGCTACTAGCAGTGAACTAGGGTAAGTCCCGTGCACTCGCTCGCCTCTGTATCTTATACATGATACAGCGCTGGCTTTGCTTCATTTTGTCCCATAGGAACTTACCATACATTTCCAAATTTCCAAAATCACACAAATACCGCAGCCGCTCGTTTACCTTAAAGCGTTCGTGAATAAAACATCCACGAAGTTCAACCATAACGACTTCTAGAGTCTTGTGAACACCAGTAATACCACGAGTCGTTATCTTAAGTCCAGTCCAATGAGCGACTAACACTTTCAAACATACATCAAATATGGAACACAGTTTCACCGTAATCAGAGCGTAAATTTGCAACAGCACGTCAGCCCGTTACTTCAAACATAGCATGATCACTAATAAATTTCATTCACACTATTGCAGCGTCAGTTAACACCTTCCACCACATATACGATTGCAGCAAAAATCTCTTCAGTGCCATGACCCAAAATTAACACCAATCAATTTCTTTAACGTACCATACTTTCTCTCACGGAACAATACAAATTGAAACCGGTACACTGTGAAACAAGTCTAACGTCACACTACGTTCTGATCTACTGCTCCGACCAAATACGGTACAAACTCAATAACACGATTCTTGTAGTGGCCACTTTCGCAGCTGTTGTATATAAATTGCACCTGTTTCAAAGAAAATGCCTTTTTTGCACGGTGCACATCGAAATTTTTATTCATGCACCCAAACGCATTTCGCCTTTTTTTACGAGGGATCTTCAGTGGGTGCCCTGAAATATTACATGATTTGTCCATTTTTACACTTAGGTTATGGTTTCATATTTAGGTTATAGATTTAAAAAACATTCCTTTATGTTTATTTATGAAGTAGAAAGGTACTTACAGGTAAATACTAATTCATTGCGTCCACGGAAACTGCTTTTTCTCATCTGGCAACCAGGTGGACATCCTACAGTTCACATTCAGTTCACTGTTTACGTTACACAAGACTGTAAATCCCATCTTTTTAATACAGTGTTTCGTTTCTTTTTCTAGGTAATACCAACATCCTCAATTTCCCTCATTGAACTGTTTTGTGAATGAATGTGTGTGTGTGTGTGTGTGTGTGTGTGTGTGTGTGTGTGTGTGTATGTGTATTAAAGATGGACTGATATTTCTTTTTCTTAATGAAAAAAAATGAAAATTTTTTACTTCATTTTCATTACTATTCCCATTCATTTATTTATTCTTAAAATTAATAATAATAATTGTTATTATTATATTTTCCTGTTTATACTTATGAGAGGATTCAGATGTGTAATCATTTGTTTGGATTTCTGTCTATTATATGATCAGTCAGAGTAAACAGTGAGTTGTTAGTCATATTTACTTGCTCATTTAGTAGTTGTTTCTTTTCAGCATTTGTTTTTTATATATGACAATTTTCCTGTTATGTTACGAGATGTGTTTCATTATTTATTCAGATTATTTTGATATCGTTTCCTCTTGTAGTAGGTTTGTGGTTCTTTTCTTTCAAATGTTCTGCAAAAGTTAAGTGGCTCGTTCCATATTTCCATGCTCTGATAAGTTCTTTGTACCAGGTGTCATATGATCTGCTGGTTTATCCAATATACCTTCCATCACTTGTGTTGCACTGTAGTTAGTATATTCCTGCTTTTTGGAAGATATCTGTTTTTTATGTTATTTTTGGAATGTGAATTTGGACTGAATTGTCTGTTTTGAATGCTATGCTTATCCTTTGCCTTTAGAAAACGTTTGTTATTTTATGTGTAAGTTTGTGGTTATATGTCAGTGTGTACCATCTTCAATCTTCTTTCTTGTTTTCCTGTATTCTTTGTGTCGTTATTGTTTTGTCACTGTTCATGCCTGTTTGTGTATAGTTTCGTTGTGCTGTTGTTTATGGGTGTTTATGTACTGTGTTCACTGACTGTATTTGTTTTTCAATTTTTTTGTTTAATTTGGGGACTATATCGCTATTGTGCCCATTGTTTGTAGCTTTTTGTGTGATGATGTCTAGTTCTGTCTGGTAATCGTCTGCGTTGAGTCATACTGTGTTAAGTCTACAAAGCATGTATCGGTGCTGATTGTTTCTCTGAGTGTGGGTGATTAGATATCTCATGTGGGGTTGTGTCACTTGTTGTAGGTTTATGGTTGATTTCAAAGCTATGCTGATTGTTTTATTTTTTAATGGTTACATCTAAAAAGTTTATTTGGTTGTTCTGTTCTTTTTCCATTGTGAATCTTATCTTTCTGTGTATTGTTTTTACATCTGTGTGCAACTGGGCAATTTTTGCTTGAGGTTGATCTATTAAACAAAGGGTGTCATCTATGTATCTGACCCAATAACGTATGTTGTCATTCTTTTTGATAACATTTTTGAAAATGAAGATTTCTACATGGTTTATGAAGATGTTTTCTAGGGCACCTGATACTGGGACCCCCATTGGTAACCTATCTTCCTGTAAATAGTATTCATTATTAAAATTAAAGTAGTTCTGTTCAGTTATCAGTTCCAGCTACTTGTGTATTTCTTTGATATGTTCATCTAGTAGCTGGCTGTTCTCCTTCAGGTACTGTTCTATGATGTTTATTGTTTCTGCCATCGGAATGTTAGAGTACATGTTTTCTATGTCAAAAGAGAATAGAGTAGCTGTGTCCGGGATTTTTTATCTATTATAAGTTGTATTAACTGTGAGGTATTCCTTACAGTTCTGTCACCTTCTACTTTATAAGATTCTGTTAGTAATTTCAACGTGTGTCCTGCAAGCCTATAAGTAACAGGTTTTTTGGAGTTTGTAATGGGTCTTACTGGGATATTTGGTTTATGGATTGTTGGTTGGCATCTGAGGGTGGGAGCTGTAGGATTGGTCTGTATTAATTTACCTTTTTCTCTGTCATGTCGTGTGTAGTTTATATTTCTTCACATAGTCTTTACCTTGACCTGAAATCTGTTTGATGGGTCTGAATTTAACTTTTTAATATTATTTTGTGAAATGAACTCTTGTGTTTTGCCAATGTATTGCTACTTGGCAATAGAATTACTGTATTTCCTTTGTCTGCTTTAGTAATAATGATGTTTTCATTGTAGAGTTCCTTTCTGAGTTTTCTAAGGCTTTCGGATTCTGTATTTGTACTGTTTTTGTCAGTCTGCTTTTTTGTATCTGTAATAATTTAATGTATTTCCTTTTTTTATCAATTCCATTTTTAGCCCTGTCTGTTCGATGCTGCTTTCACTTTTCTCCTCTGGCTTTAAAATGGCTTCTGATTGTATTATGAGGTTTTCTATATTTCCTTCATCTACTTTTGTATTCACGTACTGTTTCAGTCCATTTTCTAAGAGCTCTTTTTCTTCATTCTTTAATTGTAGGTCTGGGAGGTTTAAAAAAATGTGGATAAAGTAGTGTGTGTGCTTTCGTTTTTTATTGTTTATGCTCCTTTGTTATGTTTGTTGTCTCATGAGCTGTGTTATCCTTTTCTTATGTTTTCATTCAGTTTCTTTCAAGACATTGTGTGTGTAAATTTCAACCATTTTGAAAAGGGCACAGGTCATCCCCGTTTTCACGAAGGGACGTCGAACAGATGTGCAGAACTAGACCTATATCTCTAACGTCGATCAGTTGTAGAATTTTGGAACAAATATTATGTTAGAGTATAATGACTTTTCTGGAGACTAGAAACCTACTCTGTAGGAATCAGCATGGGTTTCGGAAAAGACGATCGTGTAGAACCCACGAGACTCAGAGGGCCATGGTCACCGGTTCCCAGGTAGATGCCGTGTTTTTTGACTTACACAATGCGTTTGATACAGTTCCCCACAGCCGTTTAATGAACAAAGTAAGAGCATATGGACTATCTGACCAAATGTGTGATTGGATTGAAGAGTTCCCAGATAGCAAAACGCAGCTTGTCATTCTCAATGGAGAGAAGTCTTCCGATGTAAGAGTGATTTCAGGTGTTCCGCAGGGGAGTGTCGTAGGACTGTTGCTATTCACAATATACATAAATGACCTTGTGGATGACATAGGAAGTTCACTGAGGCTTTTTGCGGATGATGCTGTGGTATATCGAGAAGTTGTAAGTACTGAAATGCAGGAGGATCTGCAGCGAATTGACGCATGGTGCAGGGAATGGTAATTGAATCTAAATGTAGACAAGTGTAATGTGCTGCGAATACATAAAAAGAAAGATCTCTTATGATTTAGCTACAATATAGCAGGTCAGCAACTGGAAGCAGTTAATTCCTTAAATTATCTGGGAGCACGCATTAGAAGTGATTTAAAATGGAATGATCATATAAAGTTGATCGTCGGTAAAGCAGATGCCACACTGAGATTTTTTGGAAGAATCCTAAGGAAATTCAGTTCGAAAACAAAGGAAGTAGGCTACAGTACACTTGCCACCGACTGCTTGAATACTGCTCACTGGTGTGGGATCCGTACCAGATAGAGTTGATAGAAGAGATAGAGAAGAACCAACGGAGAGCAGCGCGCTTCGTTACAGGTTCATTTAATAATCACGAAAGCGTTGCGGAGATGATAGATAAACTTCAGTGGAAGACTATGCAAGAGAGACGCTCAGTAGCTCGGTATGGGATTTTGTTAAAGTTTCGAGAACATACCTTCACCGAGGAATCAAGCAATATATTGCTCCCTGCTACGTATATCTTGTGATAAGACCATGAGAATAAAATCAGAGAGATTAGAGCCCACACAGAGGCCTACCGACTATCCTTCTTTCCACGAACAATACGAGACTGGAATAGAAGGGATAACCGGTAGAGGTACTCAAGGTACCCTTCGCCACACATCGTCAGGTGGCTTGCGGAGTATGGGTGTAGATGTAGATGTATATTAGATGTAGACCAGATCAGAAATACAACAGGACTGTTAATGTTATTTGGAAGTTGTACATGTGTTTTATATAGTTTTGGTTGCATAAATGAAAATAAAAATTTCGATGTGTAGCATGCAAAAAAGGTATTTTCTTTGAAACAACTGCAATTTACTAACTCAATACTTCAGTAAAATTTCTTGACGATATTCTCACAAGATTTATTAGTCGCGATCCACCTATATCTGCGATCTATTGCCTTTCCCGTTGACTGTTAGAGACGATAACTAAAAAGAGGTTGGATCTACCAGCTCTAGCGTGGACTTCCCTAGCAAGTCTCAGAATTGAATATCTAAATCGCAAAAACCAATTTAAACAATCACCTGACAATTCAAATGCTTTTAAGATTTCAATGTAAGGTCTTCGGCAGCCTCCGTTTTGCTGAATAGCGACCAGGTCGATGTGATGATATCTCTGGCTCGGACAACTGATGTCTGACTGCTGCTGCCAGCGCTAGGAGACTCTTTGCCGCAACTTGTTAGTTCTGTTGAGCGCGATAGAAAGCTCCCTTTTGTACAACAGTTGCGCACATAGAGACTTCAGTTGCAGAACGTACATGCATTTATGACTATTCATCACGATTTTAATACTTAACAACCGCTAAGTTTCGTTGAAGCGGATCAAAGTCTGTGACGCCACCCAAAAATTTTTGTTGAGTGTGAAATATAATCACCTTGAAACTTCCTGGCAGATTAAAACTGTGTGCCGGACCGAGACTCGAACCCGGTACCTTTTCCTTTCGCGGGCAAGTGCTCTACTAAGCACGACTCACGTCCCGTTCTCACATCTTTAATTCCGCCAGTACGTCGTGTCCTACCTTCCAAGCTTCACAGAAGCTCTCCTGCGAATCTTGCAGACCCTAGCAGGTCGTGTGTTGGTGATGCAATGTGCAAACACAAAGGAACAACAGCAGCTAAACTAATAAGTGATCACTTGAGTGCGATATCGCAAAAGGTCAATGACATTTACGGTATTCGACGTCCCCGTTATTGTCTACCATGCAACCACAATATTGGCTGCTAATGGCAACAGGGGGCGGGACTGGAGGTATTCAATGTTGAGCACACCATGAGGCTAGGGAGCGTAGGTGAACTGCTTAGTGGACGAGTAAGTCACGACAGTGCTACCGCGCTAGTGGTGTTGATACCAAGTAGGTCAGTGGCAAGTACAAACAAAGCAAAAATTGCATTGTATCTACAACAACAGTTACCGAAGACGACATTTCGTTAGAAAAAAACGCAAGGAATTTAACAGACTGAGAAATAAGAGGCAGATGAACGCTCAACTGTTCGGACAGTATGCATTAGGAGTACAATCATAGCGATAAGTGCTCAACAAATGAAAGTGATATTGAAACAAATGTAGAACCATGTAGTTCATCATCCTTGTCGGACAGGGAGATACAAGTCCCACCTCCAGTGAAACGGGTGCTAAACATAATTAAGTAGTGGGAAGATCATACACAAGCTAGAGGGAAAAAAAGGTGCAGTGCACAAGCAGAACTAGGGATATTCAAGTGGGGTCAACACACACTTGCTACAAATACTGATCTGCGCTTTTCAAGGATGCTCGGTACCACTTACAGGATGTGCGTCACAATGATATACTACGTTATGCACATCAAATTGCCCGACATAGATTGCAGTGATTTCAGGGGAAACAGCGGACTGATGCATAACTTCAAACAGTGCTGCAGAATTGAGAGACGTAAGGTAACAATGTTTCAAGCAATGATTCAACTTGAGGATGCACTGCAGAGCTGGCCCGGAGACTTGTAGATCAGGTAAAGAAACTTATCCCATCGTTCACCTAGAATGTTTTTCAACTCCGACCAACCGGGATTTGAAGAGGAAATAAGAGGTACCAAGAGAGCCGTATCAACATCAACTAACATCGATACCTTAACGCATTCTTATACAGTTATGCCGACTGTCAATATGGATGATAAATTGGCTGGAAACTTCTTTATTGCGTTGCAAAGTTGGAGGCGCTCTGTTCCCTACGATTCTGTCTCGCGTGTGTGATGTTACAGAGGCAGCAGGTAATATTTACGTAAAAACAAGCCAGAGTGCGGAAATGGAAGTACGAGAACTGCAACAATGATAAGAGAAGTGCTATTGGCCAATAGCTGGTCAAAATAACATGGTTTTACTTGATTCCCGGTTTACGTAGATTCCTGTACAGCAAACGATCCCTCCTGAGAAGTGTGTGACATTGCAGGTGATGCTGTCCGGAACCACTGAACAAATTCGACCTTTGGATGTTTGTTTTTTTCCGTGAGTGTAAGACATATTGTAGCACTATTTACAGCTAGGCTTAAAAGATAGCCAGTTTCACGATTACCTACATGACCGACTGTTTCGCTTTCAGTTCTATGCCATTGAATTCCATCAATTCTCATCACCCCCCCCCCCCCTTACATCCACACGATTATGTACGAATTTCTTTTAAGAGAGGTTACGTAGGTGTACCTTCTGCATGGTTTGTAGCTCCCAATCGTGGTGTTGCTAAAATTTGTGATCACTGGGTGCGCTATTTTTCAGTCGATGTTCATTGTGCAACCTAATGGTTTGCTTCTAACGTTTCTTGAATGTCGACGATCTCCATTTTGTTAAATGTAATACCTACATTCCAAAGAAGTTTCATCTCTTCACCATCAGGACACTCATATTCAGTCGTCCTCTTGATGCACATGGTGAGTGATTAGCAGCTAATACCTTTGCTGTCATAATTGTTAACAAGATACTTTCAAACCAACCATACAAAAGTTTAAACTGGTTACCAAGGTGTCCCTTGTAAGACCAAGCAGACCTCAAGTATTGGTGCACCAGGACCACCGAGCACTGCGAGAGTGGTTGTAAAAGATCGCATGAAATTAGCGGAAGACATCATTTCGTGGTTCCTGACGAGAAACCCAGAAAGCACCATGACTGAGTGTAGAGACTTATAAAGGATGCAGTACAACGGTGGAGAATCTCCTCAAAAGACACACATTTTTATACTCAATGCTAAGAGAGGCTTGAGGTGGTATGCCTCTGGACAACGGATGAATGGGAACGAATAATTTGGAGTGGTGAGTAACGCTATACCCTATGGCAACCCAATTAAATGGCCTGGATTTGGCGAATGCCTGGAGAACGTCAGCTGCCGTTATGTGTAGTGCCAACAATGATGTACGGAACACGGTATGGGGGAGTGTTTCTTGGCTTTAGGGGAGATTTCCTTATTGCAGCTCAAAAAAGGTTAATGACGAAAGGATACGAACACCTCTTACGGTACTGTATACTGTGCTGCAGAGGAACAGTTCAGAGGCGATTATGGTTCTGTCAGCAAGAAAATGCTCCCTTTCGTAAGGTAACACCTGTGAGGCAAGGTTTAGTGGACAATAAAATTCGAGATATGGACTTATCTGCCGAGAATCCGGACTTGAAGGCAATGGAGCATCTCTGTGATGAGTTTATATCGTAAGCTTCGCTCCAGATCCCACTGTCCGACATCGCTCTCGCCTCTCGTTTGGGCTCTTGAGGAAGAATGCACTGCCATTTCTCTACAGATAATCAGACACCTAACTGGAGGTGTCGCCAGCAGAGATCAAGCTGTGGTACACGCAAAAAAGCCGTGGTACACGCAAAGGGTTGATACGCACCATATTAATGTCCACTAATAGATTTCCGGTAGCTTTGATTAGATAATGTATGTACCCAAAGAACAACTCACAAAGTAGTAGCGAACTGCAGGAATAACTACAAAAACCATACGAAGTCTGTCAGTGGCAATACTGATAAAAATAATGTACTGCGCATAAACACTTGCAACAGATCTACCTCGTTCGATTACACTATTGTTACATTACATAATACCTGTTCCATAGACCATGAACACGATATTTTGTAAAGACTTGGATCATTCCAGTTTAAAGTAAGTTTTCATTACACAGCATATACACAGTTACTACTTCACACCTAAGAATTCGTCCATTGGGTGGAATCAGTTGTCATTCAGGAATTCTTTTAACTTCTTTTTAAATGTTGATTGGCTCTCTGTTAGACTTTTAGAGGTATTTGGCAAATGACCAAAGATTTCTGTGGCAAATGTATCATCCCTTTCTGTACCAAAGTCCGATTTACGCCAGAATAGCGAAGACCATCTTCCCTTCTAGTGCTGTAGCTATGCACTTCGCTATTATTTTTCAATTGGGATGGGTTATTAATAACAAATTTCGTAAGTGAATACGTCTTGCGAAGGTATTGTGAGTATCCTGAGTTTCTTAAGTAAATGTCTGCAAGGCGGTCTTGGGTTTGCTCCAGCTATTATTCTGATTACACACTTTTGTGCAATGAATACATTTTCTCTTAATGATGCCACGTGAAAGCAGTGAATGAAAACAGGAATAATACTCTAAATTACTCATATGTTTAGCACCAAAATTTACCGTAAACCTTATAGCATAAGCTTATCATTAGTGTTTTGCCATTTACTGTACAGAATGGTAATTATTGTGTTTTCTCAAAATTAAGTCTGGGCCCATTTCCAGACAATCACTTAACAATTTTCTGAAAGACATTATTTAGAATTTCTTCCCCTAATTCTTGCCTGTTAGGTGTGATTACTACATTTATACCATCAGGATAAAAGTAGTAGTTTTGCATCTTCATGAATACAGAGTGGTAAGTCTTCAATATATATTAAGAACAGTAAGGTCCTATGATAGAACCCTGTGGGACACCATTGGTGATACTTACCCTGTCAGAGGAGTCTGCTGATGTGTGCAGACTATCTGTAGCGTTAATTTCTAACTTCTGTATTCCTCCAGTTAAATATGATTGTCAATCTATCAGCTGAAACTAAAACGAATTACACAATATCTCGGAGTATGTGCCAGTAGCGACCTGTACTGGAACGACCCTGTGATAGTAGGTTCGGGGTACGCGGATACCCGACTGACATACGTTAGTAGGATGCAAAGGACATTTAATTTTCCCGAAAAACAAGCAGCTTTCATAACTTTCGGTCGACTGGCGAGTACTGTACATCAGTCTCGGTTTCTTACTAGATAGGACCAACAGAAGACAGGGAGATATCCAAAGACTTGGTAATAATCATCAGTAAACTGATAATACTTTGGAGATACCTATCAAATGAAGTGGAAGACAGGATAAATAAGGTTCTGTGCCAAATGGAGCGATTTAATAATTAGCTTGCTGTTCAGAACTATCTAAGCCGCGAGTTGCTTCACAGCACATATATCGTGCGGAAAGGTCATGACAGGAAACTTCAAAGAAATTCCATCTCGTATGGATTACCGCCCGTTGTTCCTACAGCATGTTATTCACGAACTGAACTATAAAATATTGACGGAGACTGAGGGTGGGTTAGCCTTATAACGCTATTAGCTTCATAGATGTCTTCCGCAACACAATATTCCAAATGTAGATGCACCCAACCTTTTTTAATTCTGAAGAAATGGACTCAGATATCCCAAGCTGTGTTTACAACTTTAATGCGAAAGAACACTGATAGATTGATAGAATGAAGAAAGAATCTATTCGGATTAAGTTGTTGTTGTTGTTGTTGTAGTCTTCAGTCCAGACACTGGTTTGATGCAGCTCTCCATGCAAGCTTCTTCATTTGTAAGTACCTACTGCAACCTGGATCCTTCTGAATCTGCTTAGTGTATTCATCTCTTGGTCTCCCTCTACTATTTTTACCCTCCACCCTGCCCTCCAATATTAAAATGGTAATGCCTTGTTGCCTCAGAACGTGTCCTACCAACCGACCCCTTCTTATAGTCAAGTTCCGCCACAAATTCCTCTTCTCCCCAATTCGATTCAGTACTTCCTCATTAGGTACGTTACCCATGTAATCTTCAGCATTTTTCTGTAACACCACATTTCGAAAGCTTCTATTCTCTTCTTATGCAAACTATTTATCGTCCACGTCATCTCCATACAAATACTTTCAGAAACGACTTCCTGACTATACTCGATGTCCACAAATCTCTCTTCTTCAGAAACGCTTTCTTTGCCGTCCATAGTCTACATTTTATATCCTCTCTACTTCGATCATCATCTGTTATTTTGCTCCCCATATAGTAAAACGCATCTACTACTTTAAGTGTCTCATTTCCTAATGTGATTCCCTCAACTTATCTTACCATGCACGAAAAGAGCACAGCTTCAGGTACAGGTAGAGATGTACTACATTGAGCTGTTTCTGACGGTGCGTTTAACGCATCCGTTACTGTCAATTGTCGCAGCTTAGGACAATGATTGTTCCCAGTAAGTTGCTGTGTCGTACAGGATAACAGGCTTTTTCTCTAGGTTTTACTTCCCAGAACACTGTAAAATACTGTGCATTGGCTTGGGAACGGTTAACTTCGTGTTCGAAGTAGCTACGCAAACAAGGTTTGGGGACATAATTCTGTGCTAGTAATAACTTCAGCGGTACCTTAAAATAGTGAACCATCTCTAGAGCCACAGACAGTTTAATGGTAAAACGTATAACATACTGCCGGAATATTATTTCCAGGTGGGCGGCTGAGATGAAATACTGCGGCCTACAGGTGTACGGTATATCCATAATATTCTGGCAAAATCAAATAATGAGTCTGGCAATTGTCCAAGAGTCTTTGTCTCTCAACGCTGGAGACGCAAGAGCTTTTTCCACCTCTGAAGTGAAATGAGCTGCATATGCCAACATAGGAAGGTAATACTGAAAAACCATTCGCAGTACATTTTTCACGGAGATTTTTTTTTTTTGTTTCATGTCAGATGCTACCAATACAAAACTCAAGGAAGAAAAGGTATCCCCAGACATTGAGCAAGGGTGTTTTGTTGTCCGATACACAACCCTGAACTGCGACGCGACTGTTGTAACCATGCATCGACCATACGAATCGAGCATCGTCCATACCAATATTTGTAAAATATTGGCTCATTACCTCAGAGATGAATAAAAAACTGATACAAATCGTTACCAAAACAGAATTCAATTGCTATTGGTCGGTTGAATGTTCAGTTTAGATAATTCTACAGATTTATACGCGTGTGATTACGTTTTACCGTCAACAGTTTTTGATTCTAGGTAGGTCACACAGCTAAAAATAATATTGAACGTAACCTTCACTGCCCCCCCCCCCCCCATGAACCATAGACTTTGCCGTTGGTGGGGAGGCTTGCGTGCCTCAGCAACACAGATAGCCGTACCGTAGGTGCAACCACAACGGATGGGTATCTGTTGAGAGGCCAGACAAACGTATGGTTCCTGAACAGAGGCAGCAGCCTTTTCAGTAGTTGCAGGGGCAACAGTCTGGATGATTGACTGATCTGGCCTTGTAACAATAACCAAAACGGCCTTGCTATGCTGGTACAGCGAACGGCTGAAAGCAAGGGGAAACTACGGCCGTAATTTTTTCCCTAGGGCATGCAGTTTTACTGTATGGATAAATGACGATAGCGTCCTCTTGGGTAAAATATTCTGTAGGTAAAATAGTCCGCCATTCGGATCTTCGGGCGGGGTCTACTCAAGAGGACGTCGTTATCAGGAGAAAAAAACTGGCGTTCTGCGGATCGGAGCGTGGAATGAAAAATACCTTAATCGGGCAGGTAGATTAGAAAATTTAAAAAAGGAAATGGATAGGTTAAAGTTGGATACAGTGGGAATTAGTGAATTTCGGTGGCAGGAGGAACAGGACTTTTGGTCAGGTGAATACAGGGTTATAAATACAAAATCAAATAGGGATAATGCAGGAGTAGGTTTAATAATGAATAAAGCAATAGGAATACGGGTAAGCTACGACAAACAGCACAGTGAACGCATTGCTGTGGCCAAGATAGACACGAAGCCCACGCCTACGACAGAAGTACAAGTCTATATGCCTACTGGCTCTGTAGATGACGAAGAAATTGATGAAATGTGCGATAACATTAAATAGGATGGGAGACGAAAATTTAATAGTCATGGGTGACTGGAATTCGACAGTAGGAAAAGGAAGAGAAGGAAACGTAGTAGGTGAATATGGATTGGGGCTAAGAAATGAAAGAGGAAGCCGCCTGATAGAATTTTGCACAGAGCACAACTTAATCGTACCTAACACTTGGTTCAAGAATCATGAAAGAGGGTTGTATACATGGAAGAACCCTGGAAACACTAAGAGGTTTCCGATAGTTTATATAATCGTAAGACAGTGATTTAGGATCCAGGTTTTAAATTGTAAGACATTTCCAGGGCTAGATGTGGACTCTGACCACCATCTATTGGCTACGAACTGCAGATTAAAACTGAAGAAACTGCAAAAATGTGGGATTTTAAGGAGATGGGACCTGGATAAACTGACTGAACCAGAGGTTGTACAGAGTTTCAGGGAGAACATAAGGGAACAATTGACAAGAATGGGGAAAGAAATACAGTAGAAGAAGAATGGGTAGATTTGAGGGATGAAGTAGTGAGGGCAGCAGAGGAACAAGTAGGTAAAAAGAAATGGGCTAGTAGAAATCCTTGGGTGACAGAAGACATCTTGAATTTAATTGATGAAAGGAGAAAATATAAAAATGTAGTAAGTGAAGCAGGCAAAAAGGAATACAAACGTCTCAAAAATGAGATCGACAGGAACTGCAAAATGGCTAAACGGGACAAATGTAACGATGTAGAGGTTTATCTCACGAGGGGTAAGATAGATACTGCCTACAGGAAAATTAAAGAGACCTTTGGAGAAAGGAGAACCACATGTATGAATATCAAGAGCTCAGATGGAAACCAAGTCCTAAGCAATGAAGGGAAAGCAGAAAGGTGGAAGGAGTATATAGAGGGTCCATCCAAGGTCGATGTACTTGAGGGCAATGTTATAGAAATGGTAGAGGATGTAGATGAAGGTGGAGTGGGAAATATCATACTAGGTGAAGAATTTGATAGAGCACTGAAAGACCTAAGTCGAAAAAAGGCCCCGGGAGTAGACAACATTCCATTAGAATTACTCACAGCCTTAGGAGAGCCAGTCCTGACAAAACTCTACCATCTGGTAAGCAAAATGTACGAGACAGGTGAAATACCCTCAGACTTCAAGAAAAAATATATTAATTCCAATCCCAAAGAAAGCAGGTGTTGACAGATGTGAAAATTATCGAACTATCAGTTAAATTAGTCACAGCTGCAAAATACTAACGCGAAGTCTTTACAGACGAATGGAAAATCTGGTAGGAACCGACCTCGGCGAAGATCAGTTTGGATTCTGTAGAAATATGGGAACACGTGAGGCAATACTGACACTACGACTTATTTTAGAAGCTAGATTAAGAAAAGGCATATCTAGGTTTCTAGCACTTGTAGACTTAGAGAAAGCTTTTGACAATGTTGACTGGAATACTCTCTTTCCACATCTGAAGGTGGCAGGTGTAAAATACAGGAAGCGAGAGGATATTTACAATTGGTACAGAAACCAGATGGCAATTATAAGAGTCGAGGGACATGAAAGAGAAGCAGTGGTTGGGAAGGGAGTGAGACAGGGTTGTAGCTTATCACCGATGTTATTCAATCTGTATACTGAGCGAGCAGTAAAGGAAACAAAAGAAAAATTCGGAGTAGATATTAAAATCCATCGAGAAGAAATATAAACTTTGAGGTTCGACGATGACATTGTAATTCTGTCAGAGACAGCAAAGGACTTGGAGGAACATTTGAACGGAATGGACAGTGTCTTGAAAGGAGGATATAAGATGAACATCAACAAAAGCAAAACAAGGATCATGGAATGCAGTCGAATTAAGTCGGGTGATGCTGAGGGAATTAGATTAGGAAATGAGACACTTAAAGTAGTAAAGGAGTTTTGCTATTTGGGGAGCAAAATAACTGATTATGGTCGAGGTAGAGAGGATATAAAATGTAGACTGGCAATGGTTCAAATGGCTCTGAGCACTACGGGACTTAGAACTACTTAAACCTAACTAACCGAAGGACATCACACACATCCATGTCCGAGGCAGGATTCGAACGTGCGACCGTAGCAGTCGACTGGCAATGGCAAGGAAAGCGTTTCTGAAGAAGAGAAATTTTTTAACATCAAGTATAGACTTAAGTGTTAGGAAGTCGTTTCTGAAAGTATTTGTATGGAGTGTGGCCATGTACGGAAGTGAAACATGGCCGATAAATAGTTTTGACAAGAAGAGAATAGAAGCTTTCGAAATGTGGTGCTACAGAAGAATGCTGAAGATTAGATGGGTGTATCACGTAACTAATGCCGAGGTATTGAATAGAATTGGGGAAAAGAGGAGTTTGTGGCACAACTTGACTAGAAGAAGGGATCGGTTGGTAGGACATGTTCTGAGGCATCAAGGGATCACTAATTTAGAATTACAGGGCAAAGTGGAGGGTAAAAATCGTAGAGGGAGACCAAGAGATGAATACACTAAGCAGATTTAGATGGATGTAGGTTGCAGTAGGTACTGGGAGATGAAGAAGCTTGCACAGGATAGAGTAGCATGGAGAGCTGCATCAAACCAGTCCCAGTACTGAAGACCACAACAACAACAACCCTCACTGCAAATACAATGCATGTAAATTCTGTTACTTTTAGCGATAGTAATTTCCAGGACATAAAAACAAAAAAAACTCTTCATTGTCATAACCACAGAGTTGATACCATGCAACAGTTACAGATTATGCCTTACACGGAGTAATAGCTGCGTCAGAGAGCTGGTTTGAAGAAAGTTATTAAAATTTCGGTAAACAGGAACCAATAAATTGCAATACCTGTCCCATTATCCACAAAAATAGGAGTCAAAGTGTTAACACAAGCCAGAAAGAAGTGTAGCGCATGTAGATGGCCAGCCTTGCTGCGTTTCACTTTCAATCAAACCCATTTCAGGTGTCACTAATAGCTAAAGGTGCCATGTTTTACTATGGGATGTAGTTCATATATGTTTTATGTTAATACATATTAAGCTCATGTTGGAGAGAGTCATAACGAAAAGGTGGCGATACGGTGTGTACTTTAGGTTTGAAGATGACTATCGACGAAAGTCCGTTTTATTAAACCACAGTTCACGTATGCTACAGATGGTTTATTGAGATATTCTCTTCCGTTACGGGCTGCTGTGCGTTGATACAAACTTCCGGCACAATAGTGTTTACAAAAATTATTTGCTTTACGTTGTTAGTAATGCTCGCCGTGAAATCGTTTGTTTATGGATCCTTGTATCAAATTCGTACACCCCTGTGAAAAAGCGTCATCAGGAGTAAGTCACAAAATCTCACAGCTTTTTATTTCGATTACGGTTAGTGATAACCTGTCTTAATAGTACATTTCTTTAATTGTAAAGTTCTCATGCATTCTCGTACATTAAACAATTCAGAAACTATAGCGTACTCACTCCTACCCATCAAATATTACGGTGACGGGTTCCAGCTTCCAGTACAAAACCCAAGGACAGTAAGGCATCCCCAGACACTTAGAAACGCCGTTTTGTTGTCCTGTACACAACTCTGAACTGCGACACGACATTTTCTTCAAACCATAGGTCTTAACCTCGAAGTTCACAATGAAACGCGTTTCACTTTTTAACGTGAGCCTAAGGCAGAATCTGTGACGATGGGAAGCTGACCGTTCTATTTTTCAGTACTTGTCCCCCCGGGAGGCACCTGGAACACCGAATAACTTACTCTTCCATTGTTAGTGAAAGGAGGAGTATGAGAATTTTGGTCACGGGGTCAGTTTCGATATATACATGGCTCAAACACGTAGTGATACGAAAATATTGTTTGTACACAGTGATTTTTGTCTTTAGTGTGGAGAGCATAAACTCAGTCGCGGCAGATGATATTAGTGTCTTCACTAAAGCTCCTTGTAATCAACGAGGGAGCTTATGTTTTTGTGTATGGAGGTTTTGGAAAGGAGGGAGGAAGGGAGGAGAAAGGTGATACATCCTCACTTGTGTGTGCCAGTTAAGATACATGGCGTAAAAGAATTAAATGATCTCTTCTTCGGAACCCCATAATTCCCAGTTAAGTTTGATATTTAGGTGACAGGACCATACAACCTCCTCCTGTAATAAGGCAAAGGCGTAGCACTGTATGACGTCATTCTCGGGCTGGACAACACTTCTAGCAGGGAGGTTACGACACTCGCGAAAAAAGGTCACAGCTGAGAAGTTAACGTCACGTGTGGGGTAGATTAAAGACGTCACGTTGGCACTAAACCTCTTCACAGCTGTGCCCAATGACATCACGAGATCAGAAGGTCGTCATTCTTCTAACCCCTATTTCACCCCTTCTTTTAACGCCTCTGTGATGTTGGTCAGAACCTGGTCGTGCAGCATTAAAATAAGACTTTTTTATTTTTTATTTGTGGCCGAGGAAAGCATTTCAGACGGACCGTCGCTCAGAACCTGCACTAAAAGGCTGCAGTCCCTGAGGAGTTGATTCCCACACATTCTGCGATCGAAACCGACAGTTCGTAATGCGATGAATGATAGGAACACACTCTTCACTACCTTTAACACTGCTGTCACCCTGAGGCGCTACATCCATTATCTACGAATACTGGCCACCAAATGTGATTTCATCCTTCGGGAGACACGTGCAATCTCAATTTTTGCTCTCCTGTACTGGTTGGAACCACTAGAGACCGTTCTAAGCTTCACTGAACGCCACCGAAACAGCTACTGTTATTTATGCTTTTACAGCGCTTCTATTTTGTATCCTACTGTGGCATGATCAAGGAGAGATCCGACAGTGACACATTTGCGAATAAAACAGCAACTGGTCCCCCTGAGACCCCACAGTTCGGCAAAAGTCTCAGTGACTCCTGATCACCTTTACCGAGACTTTCAGAAATGCACATCTGCAGACAGAAACTATGACAAGAGTTACAGCCGCCTGGAGACAGACTTTGCTGCTGCTCTTTCACCACTACAAAGCTGCTCTAGCGCCTGACAGTAGGCCATCCAAAATCGGAGGGTGTCAAAGTGGTTGCCGGGTTCGGTCTGCACAAGTGCATTCAATAAATTCCGTGCTGCCGAGGATTTCACTCACCTGGGCGGTTTTAGAGGGACCCTTTGTCGATTTATTTACGCATGTATCCATGTCATCACGACCAGGGGACACAAAATGGAAGCTCTGAAAAAGCAGCAACAGCCTTAGCTGCTTTGGAACACATTCCAGTTTCGTTTAATGGTTTTCAAAGGTCGATTGTGGTTCCAACCAGTACACGAGACTACAAATTGCTGTCTCGGTGCACTCCAAACGGATGTGATCCCGTTCGGTAATGATGTAGCCCCACCCAGTGTCCTTCGGGAAGGGTGTGTTAAGGACAAGAATGTCTTTCGGTTGCTCATCGTACGGCGGGATGTCTTTTTAGACAGCAAAATATAGGGGAATCAGTGTTCCAGGGAATGTGGTGCTCTTATTTATGGCACACTGCGAGACCTTTCCGTGCCGCTTCTGAGCGGCTGAGTGTCTCAAATCCACGTGATTGAAACGGTTGAAGTATTGGCTGTAGTGTGTGGTGTAGTGCGGGTAGGAGGGGCTGTGCCGACCTTCCGATTGTGTGACACGTCCGCGGAGGGACTGGACAGAATTTTGTTGAAATTTGGTGCCAACATGGCATATTTAACCCACCTTACAAGTCATATGAACTTTTGAGGTGTGGCCATTTCTTCGTATGTGTCGACACCTTGCAGGTTAAAGCGCCGTCATGCTTTTGCACCATTATGGAGGAAGCTAGTACGCTCCGTCGAGTCAAATTTCAAAATAGAGCTTCACAATCGGTTGGAATTACCGAGTTTCAAAAAATGTGATCCTTTAGTTCTTTTACGGAATGTATAGCGCCCTGTTTCCCCCCTCCCCCCCCCCCCCCTTCCCCACCACTCTCCCACGATCCAAATATGTCCAGTAAATGGAAAGCTTGTAAGAGTGTTTCAGGCGCTGTGAGGTTCCAAGTGCGTGCCTTTGCCGTATAAATTACTGTGATGAATGGCTGTACAGTGGAGTGTGCGATCTGTGTTGTTATGTGCGAAGCGAACCCTGTGCCAGCACATAGCCCACTCGTGACGAAACGGAGCCAGCGTCCCTATCCGTCGGGCTGACCACCATCAACACTGTCAAATGACCTTACTTCGAGAGACACTGTTGAGTGGCTTCCAGTTTAATCCAGGACATAAGCGCAGGGTCTTTATTCCGTCATATCTTCACCCATTTGCCGAAAAGGCAAAGGGAAAACTGGCAATGGGATATCACGTACCAGGGCAGTCACCCTTCAAAATGCCGGCCAAACAATACGTCGGTGATCTGATGAGACCCATAAAAATGCACAGTGGAATAGCAGATGCTGCTGCATCCATAAAAAAATAGTTAGTAATTCGTGCAATCAGAAAAAAGCATGAAGTTCGTGAGGTGAGCGGATACGTACAGAAATGCAAACAAGAAAATATTGTGTATAAGAGCAGTGCAGTGTGTTAAAAACCGTGCGCCTCTGTGTATAGGATGGTATGGAAATAATGAAAGAGCCAAAAACGGGAGTAATAAATATGACTATAAAGAGGAAACTTCTTAATGATCTTGTTTAACTGATTTCCAAACAAATCGAAAATGGTTGTAGCGATCACTGAAGATGCTTAAAAAAATGAAATTCGGTTGATCCAAATAAAGCTTAAGACAGTTGCAAGGTACGGAATAATTCCGACTATACCTGTAAAACTGGACCTGCGAAATATGGAGTTCTAAAGAACACAAAAACTTCCCGCAATATACTCTTTAAGAGAGAAAGTAGTCCAACATATTACACTTTCCTTCGACTGTCAATCAAGATTGACACATTGGTTTTTAAAACCTTCATGCTCCTCCTTTCGTGACATTTGTTTGTCCAGATCATAGCCGAAATACGTACGTGAAGAGAGCTAAAGAGCAATTAACACTAATACATAGTAAATAACAGAATATAGTGAACTTGTGGAGAAACGAAAGTCAATGGGACTAATGCGAAGTTGCAATGTAAAAAAAAAAAAAATATATATCAAAAAGTGTAATGTTTTCAAGGTATTTTAACTAAGCTTCACATTGTTGTTAAAAAATATTATATGGTTACGCACATACGCTTTCATGCTTACTGAAGTTACAGGCTTTTGATTATAAACAATAGCATTTTTTCAACAATTTGAGTACAAATGTTCTTTTTCGAAAATTATGTGAAAACGGAAGCTCCGTATTTTTTTACAAATTCGAATACTGATGTTTTGCTAGATTTTTATAGCTCTCCAGATTTCATTGAAAAACATCTTTGACATTTTTTCTCTTACACAAAAGCCTTAGCTTTGGACTAAACGAAAATTCCTTCCACAGAATATTTCACCATAGTATTTATTAATTACCTGCCAAATTTAAGTGCTATTAAGTCAGCGGTTTGTGAGGGGAAAATACATAACTTTACGGATATGTAAGGTATGGGAAACCTGAACCAAAGATATGACAGTGCTTATATTAGGCTTTACCTTATCTGGGTGAATCTGCGCAAACCATAAGCATTCTCCTCTTCATCCTCAAGCAGCCTTTTATTTTGCTTGTCCTCTTGGGTTAAAGTCATTTTCAAACTGAGTAACAGTAATGTCAGCTGCACCAATTCTGTCATGGATTTACTTCCATATTGACAGTGTGAAAGCTCCTGTATCAAATCCTTGCCTCTGAAGAGTCGGTAGTTTCCGAAGATTAGCACCGTTAAAAACTAAACAAGTATCGTCCGCTGGTTCTTCAGCTGTAGTTGTGGAAACCAGTGTTGTCTTGGAGCACAGTTTTCCGATCAGAGTTGTAACTTTAACGAGAACTTTGAATTTTTACAAGCACACACTTCAGCAGATGTTCTAGATCTGCTAAAAAGCGAAATATTCCCCGCATTGTAACTGCTTAAAACTGGACGAGAACGCCGTGAGAACGAATAATATGAGGAAGCGCAGAACAACAAAGGGACGTTACCCTGTGAAAGCTTTTGTTAGTTATTAGTGAAACTAATAACTGGAATTGAAAAGATACATTCAGAAATTGAAATTCCAATAGCAATTACAGGAACTACAATTTTAATCACTTTCACGAACGTTCCCCTGAGCTCTAGCATAAAGAATTGATTAAAATCGTGTGTTATTGTTTTTTGACGCCTGGTTCTCTCAATTACCTCATCCCGTCATTTGCGCGTTGTGCCTCGGTGGACTCCCATTCCTCTATTAGAGTGTTTAAGGCGTGCTGTGGGTCCCAGGAGAGCAGGAGGTGAGAGGTGGCCCAGCTGACGAAGACAAATGAGTGCGCCCCTACCGCTGACCGCGAATCTGCCCTGAGGCTATTTCAGAAAGTGCCGCGCACTGAACACAGGCCATTCTTCATCTGTAGACAGAGTTATAGCCATCAATAATACGGACGGTACGCAGCTAATATCTGAGTCTATTTCGAGGAGTAGTTTCAATCAGACAAAGTCATCTGAGAACAGGTTGTGATCGCATTATTTAAAAAAAAACATTGCAAAGGTGAACATAAGGAGTAACAGTCCAGTGTATCAATGCTGTTTACTGTAAATTGTTTCTGTATTATTTGTATGGTTTTACTTTGTAACAAATGGTTTCCGACAATGAATTAGATGCCACGATATTGTAGCGTTTCTAGTCACTTGATTTGTATAAGCAATACAGCTCAGATCCCCTATAAAATAAATCACGGCACAAATCCATAGAACGGATTATCTCTACAACAATCACAAAATGAAATGGCTGCAGACAATTCCAGGCGAATGATCTCTGAGTTCACTCGTGATAAGGTTGCTATATTCCGCGTATCAACATATAAGTCGAATCATTCAAAGTAGGTGGTTTATTGGTAAACACAGTCCACAGATACCATAATTATCATATCCACAGTAACAATCGTCGGCCTCACTGTTGTCTTCACTACGTTAGTAGGCAATCACAAAAGTACGCGTAATTCTGGTCACACAACCTGTCACAGTCTCTGTTAGCACTGCCAGTGGCATCCTTTAAAATATATAAATAAACGTGCCTCTCTCAACAACTTTAGGGGATATGTCACAGAAAGAAAGTAAAAGTATGTACTTCATAACAGAAGTAATCTGCCTGGTGGAAAACACTATTTTAATTGGCAACACTTTTACCACAAATGGGATTGTTACTTGCATATTAAATCAGTCAGAACGTATGTAAATGTGGTAGCAACAACCATTTAATCAGTTATCCCTTCCATGTGTCCCTCTGCTACCTTAGACAAAATAACCATAATTTTTTTTACAAATTTTAGAAAGTCAATGAAATGATGCTTAAAGTTGCTCGTCTTAAAGCATTTGTTGTGATGATTCTAAGACTGGTCTTAGATTTTCTGTATGTACCAAATTATAGAGAAATTAATATTATGTTAATATTTTCTTAATATTAATTCATCTGTGCTATATGAGGCCCAATTATATGCATGAAACATTATATGTTATTATTTAACATTGGATGGATGAACTTTCCTACTGAAAACATAGTTTAATTCAATTCTGATATCGTACAGAAGATTCCTTTGTCAGTACACGCAACGATTTTGTAATTAGCCAAAGGCGTAGGTCCCCCATGAGGCTTCAATGCTGTCGTCATCTTTAGTTATCAAAGACCCTACTTTACGGTAACTACATGTGGTGTGATGGATTTATCTGTTTCCAACAATATAAATATTGATTTCTTTAAGGGGATTAGAAAATAGAATTTCAGAAGGTTTGTTTGGTATTTTTGGAATCCGCAAACAAAATAAATCTTATACTGGCGTTAAAAAACATGCGTTACCAAAATAGAATGTACATAACATCATGTTATGCTAGTTATCGTCAAATAGTCTGTTGAAAGGTATTGGAATCGGCTTTGCAATATCTGATAATCGATTGCTTCAATTTTATCTCACAGAGGATCTCATTTCTGTTAAGAGTCGTTCAACAAGCGTTGGATGCCGTAGGTAAGAGCATCGTAAAATCAGTCACACCCCTGTGTATAACACCTCTAGCAACTGGGCGAACGAAAGAATCCACAGGCTTACTCAGGAGCGTCACATCCAGTTAAAGCATCTCACTGATACGCAGATCCTGTAAACGAATCGCTGTGTGGAAGTTGATTGCTACGTCCCACCTACTGTTAAACAGCGGTCCATATATTTTGGTGAAGTCAAGGTCTGGTGATTTATCGGATCAGTTGAGGTGTTTAGAGTGGTCTAAGTGTTCGTAAAATTTGGAACCTAAACGTCAAGTCTGTGAATAGGTCGAAAGACTCGTATCCAACATGTAGAAGAAAGGGCAATGATGGTCACCGACAATGCTGAACTAAACAACCTGGCCCGTGTCCATGGTAAGCCGAATGAATGGATGACCATCGATATATCCAAATACTGTTGGTCTTTCCTGCCATTCTGGCACGCCTCCTCCCATCTTGCTGCGCTGATTGCATAAACCGTCATTCACACTGACGTCTTTGCTGACAGACAATTTACAGACTCCAAAGCGAGCAGTCTATTCATTTAAGAGTGAGACTAATGCACTCTCGGATTAAACTGTATTACATGTCACATGAGCAATGTGTCTCAAACAGCAAACCACAGCCGACATGTTTTCGAGGTTTTTCTGGGTACGCTGCTGAAGTTTCGCTGGAAAGCGCTTACACATCCTCAACACAGCCCCAATCAGTCCTGATGCAACTTCCGCATTTTTGGAAGCCTAAAGGAAGACGTTCGTGGGTGTCGGTTTGCTTCCGACAAAGAGGTGCACGCCTGAGCAGAAACGCTGTTACGAAGGAAAACACAAACATTTTCCCATGAAGGCACTGACCGTCTTATTTCACAGTAGGGTAAATGTAATAAAGTGACAGCGATAGGGAAATTAGAACTAATACAGAGGCTTATCGGTAATCATACTTTGCATGCGCTATCCGCTACTGGAACAGAGAAAGGGTACCAATTAGTGGTACCAACCCCACCACACCCCTCCCCCCCGCCCAGCCAAACACCGTTAGCTGGCTTGCGGCGTATGATGCAAATGTAGATTACTTGTGAAGTAATAAATAGTTTACTCTCCTTTTCCAGTCTGTCTGATTTTCATTTGACTACCTTTTATAAAAATGATCTTCATCATTGAATACGAATTGGATTGATCTTACCAAATTGCTTATACATCGCAATGTCTGTTTAACAGAATGGATCTCTGCCAGACAAAGGTGACATCCTTTTCAACACTGTGTAGCTTCAAGTAGAATCCGTGAAGTAACTCTTCTGAAACAAAGAATCCAAATAATTTCCCAACCACGAATGATTTGCCGCTAGACGAGAGCAAACCTGCTCGCCACACATTAAATACTGACACAGTGGCTAAGTAAAGTGGTTGCGAAAAGAGCTTGTACCGATAGAGAGAGTGTCCCAGGAATGTGGAGCCAAACGTCGAGGGGTTGTAGAGGATGTGTTGATCAAGAAATCGAGGATCTGAAAGCTGCAACCGGATATGTCATCCAACGACGCTAAAAGACTGGCGTAGCTATACGCGCTGGCGCCTGCCACTAGGCCACTCGTTCAGCGGCATACGAGGCTTTGTACGCTGACCGACCGTAGCCGGAAATTCCCGCATTGTCATTTGTTATTCAGCGATCGCGAGTGGTGAAGATGGAGCCAACTGCTGCGCAGACAGGTCTTGTCTGCTATGAATGCGATGCTCTGTTGCGTTGTTGGATAACGGTTTCAGACACTGGCTTTCATCTGCAGTTTTTCTTCCTTATACCGAAGAACATTGTAGAGGCTTCCGAAAGCGTCATATTCTGGGGAAACTGAACATCGCGTTCGTACAAAACAATGCCTCTCTACGCCGCAGCTGGCTACATCTTCTGCACTGGCGATCAGTTGAGATCACTGAATGACAAAGAACACTGCGAGGCGTTCAGCCGACAGTCAGCGTGCAAAGTCACGTTTGTTGCTGAAGGTGTTGCCTATTAGCAGGCCCCAGCACATCTAACTTCCACGCTATGTAGCGTCCGGACAAGGATTCCTACCCCCGATTTGTTCCTTAACATAGCCTCTAAAATCCATCGAAGCTAGTCGCAACATTTCTGGAAAACCTGGATTGAAACTGGTTACAGTGATATATCACAGATTAAAGCAAAATAAGTAACACTGTTAGCAAAAATGTTAGAATTACTCCTTTCAACCTCTTTCCCCTGCGATTCTATTATGTTTTCGTTGGTTATTTACCTATATAATTTTTTTAAAAAATTGTTCAATTGGCAATGAGCACTATGGGACTTAACATCTGAGGTTATCAGTACCCTAGAACTTAGAACTACTTAAACCTAAGGACATCACACACATCAATTCCCTGGGCTGGATTCGAACCTGCGACCGTAGCGTTCGCGCGGTTCCAGACTGAAGCGCCTAGAACCGCTCGGCCACCCCGGCCGGTAATCGGCCTTGAAGTGGCAGGCCTCGTGTGAGTGATTCAACTGTTGATCGTGTTTTGCAGTCATTTCAATGGAGTCCGTCTAAATCTACTAGTCAAGAATCACATGAACTTCAAATACCGTAAGCAAGTGTGGTGAAAATTCTTAGTGAAAGGCTTAGGTTGCATGCTTACGAACTGCAAATCGTGCTGGCCTTGCAACCGAATGATTTGCTGAAACGTGCTGAACGAGCAACTGAGATTCTATACAGGATTGCCGGCGCTAACGATTACTTAAATCGCATATGCTTCTACCGAGGAATCAACCTTTTATGTCAGTGGAATGCCAAATATCCATGTATTGGGTTTAGAATCTCTACATGCTAGTGTTCAGTTACAGCAAGACAGCGAAAGAGTGAATGTTTGGTGGGACTTCATGCACAACAAGGTTTTTGGACCGTTTTTCTTCTCGGAAAAATCCATTACCGCTAAAATTTACTTAGACTTTATGCAACTGTTTATTGTATCACAGTTAGAAGATTATCAACCGTGGACACTTCTCCAGCAAGTGCGTGATTTCCTGGATGAAACATTTCCGAAACGGTGGACTGGAAGTAATGGTCTAACACCCTGGCCACCCCGCTCTCCAGACGTTACTCCCATTGACCATATCTTCTTGGGCTCTATCAAGGATACAGTCTTCGTCATACCAGCTGCTGATGTCGACTAACTGAAGGCTAGGCTACACGCTGCTGTGGGTACTGTGACAGACCACATGTTTCGTAACACCTGGGGGAACTGGAATACCGCTTCGACGTTCTCCGAGCTACCAACGGAGCACACGTTGAGGCTTACTAACGTAAGTGGTCTTAAAAAACCTAGTAACACGAACATATGTAACGGCATCAGATGTAAATTATTATGTCAAGCGGTTACTCTGTAATAAATTGTTATAATCAGAGCAAGGCTTTGTGCTCACCCTATACACAAGGCAATGATCCGTGCATCTCTAATGAAGATTTCTTACAATATGTGAGTTTGTCAAATTATAGAAGGTTGTTGCAGTGTTTGGAGTCCATTTAGAGCAGGTACGACAGCAAACATCGAATGAATTCAGAGACGCACTGCTATGATCGTAACAGGTCTGCAGAGAAAATACAAGGGTGTAACAGCACTTGGTCAGGGGCTTGAATAGGAAGCTACTGAAGAAAGGTGACGTAGTTCTCGTGATACTATGTTGGGTAAATTCAGGCAATACATATCTCAGGATATGTATTTCATGACCAGTGCCCTTCGTGAAACAATACAGGAAAATACGTGAGGGAAGTTGTATGCACCACCTGTCTATGAATCAGGTAAAATTTCTTCTGTATTAACGTATTATAACTATGTGAGTATCGTATTTTCTGTAGTGGAGATAGTGGACTAACCCAGCAATTGCCTAAGCGAGTGTGGGCACACACTTAGCAACCGCTCTCAGGCTGTTTGGCATACCGGGCCACGCTCGTTAATCAGCCACGCAGATTTTATACTGGTCTTCTTCAACGTCCTGTTTTACTCTAAGAGAAGATCTGTTTCATATCACTTCTTAGCATTTCTTCTAAATAATTACACAATGTGACATGCTCCACAGGTTTACCATTGCGCTTGTGATCAGATACCATAGGGTTCTCTGTTTATTGTATAGACACTATCGTAACGTATAGATTACTGCCAATCATTACACCAGTTGGGATTTTGTCCCAGACTTACTTAAAATACTTACGATCGCCCAAAAGACGATATACACCTCTACAGAATTCCACTGTCAGCTATCAGTGATATAGTGGTGCTGATCAACTCTCATAAATGATTTATGTGTGATGGAAACATTAGAGGAATTATTGCGCGTCAATGGAGCTATTTCGTTGTTACTTTCGTGTGGAATGTACTGGCGTTCTACCAGTCAAACATTACTCGTGAAATCACGTATTTGCGAAGAAATTCCGTATGATCAACTCTTAGTTTTTAATCATCCATGAGACAATTCTGACACGTGATGGAAATCTGAGAGGTTAGATCCCCAGTTTATTTTAACTGGGGAGGGGGAGGGGGGGGGGAAACAGTTACTGTTTGAGGGTAGCAGGTCTCCCTCGAGGAATGCCACAGTATTCAATGGGACTGTGGCATTGGCGTACTCTATGAAGCAGCTAAGACAGGCTACCACAAACATATCCAGAATGAATAAATATATCAAGGGGAAGTTTTACTCAAGTTGTGGCCAGCAAAATGGCTAATTTTCGCAAGTAATTTTTGTCGGCTATTGTCGTCGAACTACGACACGACTTTTAATGGAAATATTTATGTTTTTCTGTGACATTTGACAGAAACCTGTAAGAAAACAATGACGTAACATGTATGGGGATCGATCAAATAGTATCGAAGTCACAGGACCGCAAACCAATGTCCCGCAGACAGGAGAAGAGATTCTACAAACGTCTGCCCTACTCTACCAAATGTAAGCAAACATGCAGCTCTGGTATAGTTCTAGCACCGGGAGGTTCCCATGAAAGTGGAGCTACTCACAGAGGACCTTTGTGGGCTGTAATCATCGTATGGTAACGAAACTTGGTATATACCATAATGCGGAATCGATTTTAGTTCCAACTTTGGCCACCACATACAAATCTGCCGCTATGAATGCAATAAAGCGTCTAGTAATTGTTTCCACATGTGACGGATTAGGAATGGGGCATGGACAGAAGAGGTCAAACAAATATGAAAGGCGTAATGTTAAAATCATCTCTTACATAATTTGCCCAATATGAGCACCGGAGACGTCGACGAGACGCTGGTCTAGGAGAATGACTTGAGCAACAGTTGTTAGCAGCAGTTTCGGTGGAATCTGAGCAACGTCCTCCTGCATACAGGTCTTCAGATAGGTAGGGACCGAACATGTCAATGGTATACGCTTTCACGTGGATTCGGATCATGTGCTCTTGCAGACCGCCCAACTGAAAAACATCTGTATATAGCCTGTTCGTGAAAGGTTGCATTAGGCAGGTGTTTCAGCGGGGCAGCGAAATGAGGTGTTTCCCCGCACACTTGCTCTCGTCTAAAGCAGGATTCACATGCTGTATGACGGACGTCTCGATAGCGTGCGTACGTCGCGGATTACCTGACAGGCCCTCTGAAGTATTTTCTTCAACGAAGAACGGGTCGAGAATAAAGGTACTTATGAATCCACATCACACAGTCACATGTAGAGAGTGCAATGACTCTTAGTGCACAACTCGCGGTTCCGCAGTTCAATGTATTCACAGCACCCTGTAGCATAAAATGTACCTCGTCAGTCCACTGAATATTGCCCGGCCACACGTCATCTATTCCGACCAGTGACAAGGACTGAAGAGTAAATTCGGAACATTGCTGTGGAACAATGAACTTTCAGTTGGTCTGGATCTTGTACGGGTACCAATGTAATATAGACCACAAACATTCGTGTAGTGTTGGCCATGGTACTAACCATTATCGTGACACTGTAGGAGCACTAGCACAAGCGCTAACAGGAGGACCTGCTGCATGGTCAGCTGCAGGAACAGCAACTTCGTTAATAACTTCCACCGGGATAGGACGCCTTCCTCTTCCAGATGTCACTCAAAAATTACCCGAGTTTCCCAATTTCATTACCATTTTATTTAAACCACTTAATGGCATCGGACATCTCCTGAGTCGGCGATACTGCCTCAATATATGACTGTAATGGCTGCATTTCACATAAAACGGTTTCAGTAACGACACAAAGTCTTTCTTCTCAATACCGATACTGTTCAATCACGTTGGAGCCTTGTAAAATGACTGTGGGAGTGACAAACCGTACTGCAGACAACGTAGAACGCCAGATTCACGCCTAATGACCTAATGTTTTTTTTTCTTTTTTTTAAGTGTAAACAGGTTCCGCATTAACGTATCTACCAAGTTTGACCATCATGCGATAATTACAGCCTACACTCGACCTCCGTGAGTAGTTGCACATTAATTACAACCACACGGTATTTAGCTGTGCGCTTGAAGCACATCAGTTTGTGTTCTGCTTTTGTAGCAATGAGATAACTTGCTCGCAAAGCTGTTGAGACATTCGCAATGATACGTCAGTCGAAAAAATAAAAATTGTTTATGCCAAATGTCACCAAATTATTAGACTAGCTGTGCTATTATATCCGAAGAGTATCCAGATGGTGCTTAGCATTCACGGTCTGTCTTTGCTAACATTGTAAAGAGAAATTGTTGAAACTGGAAGTGTGGAGAATAGAATATGCCAAGGAGAAAGAAGATCAACTGATGAAAGAAACGATATTAATATTTAAGTAGCAGTAACATACAATGCAAAAACCTCTAAGAGGATTCTATTGACCAACGTAACGTGTGTTCTGCGAACACATCATTCCGTCACATTTAATCCACTTCACATTTCTCCGCATCAACAGCTTCATGGTAATGACTTCCAAAATTCGTTAATTTACTCCAAATGTTATCTACGAAAAGTAAAAACTGATGCGATATATCTATGCTAAATTTTGTTTAAGGGAGGAGCGTTGTTTACAAACCATGTGCAAGTCAGTATTCGCAATACTCATTAACCCACAATACAAAATCCACGCTGGCTCAAAGAAGTGGATAAAAAGAAAGCTCTTGGTCTATCAACGTTTGATCGTGTTTTTCAAGACTTATTATACTGAAGTATCTCGAATTCCAAGATGCTGTTCCAGTTACTGGAAGACATCCAACTGTACATACGAAGCCAGTGTCGTACCACAAAGACGAATTTGCCTCCCAATCCGCACATTGAATGTCAGGCCCTCGTAAGAGAATTTCTGGGAAGAAATGGAACGGTTATTGGGAAAGCGCAAAAGGTCTGTACATTCACCAAACTTAACGCTTCCATACTTTCATCAGTGGCGAAACTTAAAACAAGAGCTCTATTAGGAAAAATCTACATTTTCTGAAGGCATGAAATTCCTCTTAGCACGGGCCTGTGCTGCCGTTAACTCCATACGAAAATCAATGTGCAGTATTATTTCTTCACAATCACTTTATATCGTGAAGCAATGCTGAATGTGAACAGGTATGACAGCCGTAATTATAAACGAGAGAAACTTACATTTGGTATAATAGCGCAGACGTTTATACAAACTGTTCTCCTCACGGCATGACAATGGTTTGCGGCGCTGTTATCTAAAATGTTTAATTAAGTCCCATAGATCTTATGGCGCGGAAAGTTCTCTTAGAAGCTCTTTTCAAACACCTCAGAAAATGTATATAGTTCCATCAGAAGGAGACAAAGTTGGTGCCATATTTCGGTGGCTATAAACGATAAATACCACTTAAGAAGGTGAAGAGATGCGCCATATTGTCCGCTATAACTTGGCGAAAACTGCACCTCTTCATATTCATACGGTCTGGATATGTTTGGAGTGGCCTGTCTTAACTGTGTCACCCAGTGTAATTCAGTCCATCCCATCTCAAAAGCGAGATCGACAGAGAGTGCAGAATGGCTAAGCAGGGATTGGCTAGAGGACAAATGTAAGGATGTAGAGGCTTATCCCTTGAGGGGTAAGATAGATACTGCCTACAGGAAAATTAAAAAGACCTTTGGAGAAAAGAAAACGACATGCACGAATATCAAGAGCTCAGATGGAAACCCAGTTCTAAGCAAAGAAGGGAAAGCAGAAAAGTGGAGGGAGTATATAGAGGGTCTATACACAGCGATGTTCTTGAGGCGGTAGATGAAGATGAAATGGGGGATATGATACTGCGTGAACACTTTGACAGAGCACTGAAAGACCTAAGTCGAAACAAGGCCCCGGGAGTAGACAACATTCCATTAGAATTACTCACAGCCTTGAGAGGACCAGTCTTGACAAAACTCTACCATCTGGTGAGCAAAATGTATGAGAAAGGCGAAATACCCTCAGACTTCAGGAAGAATATAATAATTCCAATCCCAAAGAAAACAGGTGTTGACAGATGTAAAAATTAACAAAATATCAGTTTAATAAGTCAGAGCTGCAAAATACTAACGCGAGTTCTTTACAGACGAATGGAAAAACTGGCAGAAGCCGACCTAGGGGAAGATCAGTTTGGATTCCGTAGAAATGTTGGAACATATGAGACAATACTGACCCTACAATTTATCTTAGAAGAAAGATTACGGAAAGGAAAACCTAGCATTTGTAGACTTAAGAAAGCTTTTGAAAATATTGACTCGAATACTCTCGTTCAAATTCTGAAGGTGGCATAGGGAACTAAAGGCTATTTACAATTTGTACAGCAACCAGATGGCAGTTACAAGAGTCGAGGGACATGAAACGGAAGCAGTGGTCGGGAAGCGAGTGAGACAGGGTTGTAGCCTCTCCCCGATGCTGTTCAATCTGTATGTTGAGCGAGCACTAAAGGAATCCAAAGAAAAGTTCGGAGTAGGTACTAAAATCCATGGAGAAGAAATAAAAACTTTGAGGTTCGCCGATGACATCGTAATTCTCTCATAGACAGCAAAGGACTTGGAAGAGCAGTTGAACGGAATGGCGAGTGTCTTGAAAGGAGGGTATAAGATGAACATCAACAAAATCAAAACGAGGATCTTGGAATGTAGTTGAATCAAGTCGGGTGATGCTGCGGGAGTTAGATTGGAAATGAAACACTTTAAGTAGTAAAGGAATTTTGCTATTTGGGGAGTAAAATAACGGATGATGGTCGAAGTAGAGAGATGATATAAAATGCCGACTGGCAATGGCAAGGAAAGCGTTTCTGAAGATGAGAAATTTGTTAATATCGAGTATTGATTTAAGTGTGAGGAAGTCGTTTCTGAAAGTATTTGTTGGAGTGTAGCCATGTATGGAAGTGCAACATGGACGATAAATACTTTAGACAAGAAAAGAATAGAAGCTTTCGAAATGTGTGCTACAGAAGAATGCTGAAGATTAGATAGGTATATCACATAACTAATCTGGAGGTATTGAATAGAATTGTGGAGAAGAGGGGTTTGTGGCACAACTTGACTAGAAGAAGGGATCAGTTGGTAGGACATGTTCTGAGGCATCAAGGTTGAACGCCGGAAATGCATATCCTCCTATTTCCATCTACTGTACTATAAATTTTTCCTTATTATGTTACCTGAAGATATAATTGTTTGTTTTGTAAATATTATTTGTATTTTTACGCCGGGTCTGGCCTATGGCGAACTAGGCTATAGAATGATTACATCGATAAGTCGTAGTGTTAACTCTGCCGTGGGTGGAGAGTCTGGCGGGAGTAGGGCAATGGAGCTTGTGTCTTGTGTGACCCCACCGCGAGTTGCCGCGCTTTCTGGGGTTTGGCAGCATGTAATTGCGCTCGACTTGCTATGTTTGTTTCTGCCATGGTGTCGCGGACGGGAAGCGTTAGCTGCGACACATCAATAGCCCATTTCTGCTAGTGACCGTGTCGATAAGAAGACGCGCCAACATCCAGCTTCTTCAACAGCGACGGCGACAATGAGTAACTGTCGCCATCTCCTCGATGGACGGCTTCAAACCTTCAATCAACCATCAAGCAAGACAAATCACGTAAGGTTTTAGAGCTGTACGGCAGACCGCAGCTTTTCAAAATTGTTCTATTTGCCTGGCAAAATCACAGCAACTTAGCACGAACCTTTGTTGCTCATTGTCCCAATTGCAATACCAAGTAGGGTCGCTTCCTTTTCCGAAATGATCCCGAGTGTCGTTGAAATTCAAACGTCAGCATTAAAGAAATATCATTCCATTTCACTGCTTTAATTTCAAAGTTCAGTTAAGGTATTCACAGCTGGCTACAATATTTACATTACACAAGCACAAATTAAGAGTGCGAGTTTTGTTACCGTATTTTAACTTACCTGTGACTGCAGCTCAGCTTGGCACGTACTATATTTTACTATTGTTAATTGTTCAGAATCATTTAATTCAAGTTCAAAATTGAATCTCTTATTTCTAAGTTGCGTAAATTCAAGTAGCTTTTGAAATGATTGTTGAGGTAGCCTAAGACTAACTTTATGTTACTGAATTTCGTAGTGCTTCAGAAACGAAGCTCACTATTAATTTCAGTCACTAAATTAACTTTCTATTTTCCAGTTTTATTAATTCTTTTGCTACATTAAGTCATAGTGTAGGGAAATTTATTACTTCTGACAAACATTCAGTTTTCACACAACACGTGTCAATCTTCAGTTGCCACGCTTTTAGTCCTAATTACGTGTGCAACAATCTTTCATTTTCAGTTATTATAGTAGTTTCCACAGGACTGGCGACCATAATGTTCCCCAAATCTCAAATATCTAAATAACGCCAATATATTGTTAACGTAACGACCGCACATTTACTTTCTTTATTAACTTTACCCCTTTTCAAAATTAATTTCCACCAATTTCGTTACCATATTTCCTTTCATTTAGATGTAACCCTTTCCTCCCTCTATACCGACAGATTAACTTCGGTGACGATTGCTTTTCCCAAATTTCCATTAGGTACACGTGGTTTAATTTTTCACTGTCATTAAGGTCGATAGGTGAGGGGGATGTTACAAAGGGATCACCAGTTTAGTACTGGAGGGCAGCGTGGAGGGTAAAAATCGTAGAGGGAGACCAAGAGATGAATACACTAAGCAGATTCAGAAGGATGTAGACTGCAGTAGGTACTGGGAGATGAAGAGGCTTGTACAGGATAGAGTATCATGGAGAGCTGCATCAAACCAGTCTCAGGACTGAAGACCACAATAACAACAAGAACCACACAACAGGTATGTTGTGTGGGCACAGTACCAGTTAAATCAAAGTAGTGTGCTGGGTAGCCTACACGTCAGGGGCAAGAAGCAGTTTCCCAGTCCTCGACATGTAGACAGCCCTAAATGCAAGTGCATTATGTTGCAGCAGCATCAGCCTGCTTTGTCGACCTGCTTTGTCGGCCTGCTGTGGATGGCAGCCTATACATCAGCGCCAGATAAATGACTTTCAAGCCCCTGATGCGTAGCTGGCCCTGCATGATGGACATACTGTATGTGTGCTTCAGCCTGCTTTATTGAACTATACTGTATGGAATACATGTGCGAGTCATCGTCTATGAGACAGGTTGAGATGGATAGATGGGATGGGCAGAGTGAGGGGGTGTAAGAAATGGACAGAGAGAGGGGAGAGCGAGATGAATGGTGGAGGTCGAACATATACAGCGGTAGATAGCAATTGAGAAATTACTAATGGAAAGATAGAGAGGGTGGATGGGGTCAGTGGGTCTGGCAGACGTTATGATGAAAAAGAAGGGGTAGAGGAAATAACCAAAGAGGGAGGGCAGAAGGGATGAAGAGACAACGACAATGGGGAGGAGAAATCAGGCAGGTTAAAGCGAGAAGATAAAGTGGACAGGTGGCGGAAGAGAAGAAAATAGTGTGTGGGAGGAGGATGTGTGTTCAATGTAAGTGCTAAGCACATACGCAGGAGAAGCCACAGAAAAAGACTTGTAATACAATAAAATCTGAGAAATCCTGTTAAAGCGAAGAATAAACGATAGATAGATTAGAAGTCATATGAAATGGGACGTTTGTATAATAGTATTAGGTATGCCGATTCCAAGACTTGGATTTGTTGCACGGTTTCAGGGACTGTGCGGTGCATCTCTAAAGAAGACTGCATACAAGATGTGAGTTTGACAAATCATAGAATGTTGTTCCAGTGTTTTGAGTCCATTTCGAGCAGGTACGACAGCAAACATCGAATGCATTCAGAGACGCGCTGCTCTGATATCATAGGTCTGTAGAGACCATACAAAGGTGTAACAGAACGTGCTCTGGGGCTTGAACAGGAATCTACTGAAGAAATATGATGTAGTTCTCGCGATACTATGTTGGGTAAATTCAGAGAATACATATCTCAATAATACTGTGGAGCTATTCTGCTACGAACAGTTTACATGGTTTGGACAAACAAATGCAAACACCGCGAGAAATACATGCTTGAACATCAATGCAAATACTGGCCAAGCCTGCAGAAGCACATGTGCAATATCATCGCTACGTTGCAAGTATGAGTCGTTGTTAGCATAGTTCTCGTGTAGGTGAGGGAGATTTGTGTTGGATGTGAGTGAATTCGAACCTTGGCATATTGTTGGTACTCTTACAGTGGGTGCTTCCGTAACCAAGATAGTCCAAGAGTCTGACGTTTCAAGAGGCACCTTATCGTAGTTTTATACCACGTACAGTGAAAGCGGAAAAAAATCATCCTCTGAGTCACTACGCGGACAAAGTGTGATCCGAGTTATCGTGACGAACCGGCGTTCAAGATGACGACGGCTGAAAAGTCACAGCTGAACTGAATGTCGCTCTCGAATATCCTGTCAGAACCAAAACACGAAGAGAGTTCCATTATCAGGAATTAGCAAAGCGAGCTAGAATTCCAAATCACTCATCAGTCACGTAAATGCACAAAAAGAGACATCGTGGTGCCAGAGCCGTAAAACACGGTCTCTAGAGCAATAGAACGAAGTCATTTGATCAGATGAGTCTTTTACCACACTATTTCGAAAACATAGACGGCCCCATGGCTGTTACACAATAGAGTATGGCTGCCAAGGATTATGAAACAATTTCTTCTGATCAGGCCCATCTTATGGTACAATGTTTGTTCCTAATGATGATGCTGTGTTCCAGCGTGACACGTCACCTTTTCAAACAGATCGCATCGTCCAGGACTCGTTTTATGAGTACAAGGATGAAATGTCACATCTCACAAGGTCAGTACAGGCACCAGATCTCATTACTATTAATCCTTTGTGGTGTGCTTTAGAGACAACAGTGCATCGTTATCCACCTCCATCATCTTTATCTGAACTTGCAACTGTTTTGCAGGAAGAATGCTCTGAGATTCCATTCAAAACCATACACAGCCTGTAATTATCCATTCCTAGACGACTGAAAGCTGTTTTGGACGCCAACAGCTTTTCTACAAAAGATGGTTCAAATGGCTCTAAGCACTACGAGACGTAACATCTGGGGTCATCAGTCCCATAGACGTACAGCTACTTAAACCTAATTAACCTAAGGAAATCACACACATCCATGCCCGAGGCAGGATTCTAACCTGCGACCGTAGCAACATCGCGGTTCCGGACTGAGGGTCCTAGAACCGCTCGGCAACATCGGCCGGCGCTTTCCTACACTCCATTAAGTGTGCTGATGTGTTGCTTTTCATATTGGACAACACCCGTGTATCTCACGGAAAAAATGAACCAAGTTGCGTTGCTTGTAGACCGTCATTTTACCTTCCCTCGATATGGTGTACCTGCCATCATTCCATGTAGAATAGCTTGCTGAGTATTTATATAGATGTAAACGTAGAGAAATAGATGGAAGAACTCATCACTGTTCAAGTACACTATTTCTGATGAATCTCTATATAGTTGTTAAATTTCTAGAAGTAACCGTTCGAAGCGACCTGTTCTTGAACGGCCACATGAAACCAACTGTAGGAAAAAGGTATGTCAGAGAGAGATTAAATGCAAGAGTCCTAATGAAATATTACACATCTATGTAAGAAGTAGCTCGAAAAACCTCCATCCAACCTTTTCTTGATATTGCTTGTTAGTCGGGGTCTATTACTGACAGCTTATTTGATCACGGGGCCATTTAGAACGTGTGAGAACGTCACTGATATGTTAATCAAACGCCAATGGCTGTCGCTACGAGAGAGGCGTTTTGCATAACCGAGCACTACACTGTTACAATTCCGAGAGCGTACGTCTCAGCGACAGTGTGTTAACGTACACAAGCTACTTCCTGACACCGTAACGTGTTCGTGAAAAAAAAATGACTCTGAGCACTATGGGACTTAACATCTGAGGTCATCAGTCCCCTAGAACTTAGAACTACTTAAACCTAACTAACCTAAGGTCATCACACACGTACATTCCCGAGGCAGGATTCGAGCCTGCGACCATAGCGGTCGCGCAGTTCCAAAATGAAGGGCCTAGAACCGCTCGGCCACTCCGGCCGGCTGTTCGTGAAGAGAAATTACAGTCAGATCGGAGGCTTATTAATTATTGCCCTTCCCACACACCATTAGCGAATGGAAGCAGTGGACTGGGAAATTACAAAGGTAATATATGTAACTTTGGACGTGCATCGTAAAACTGCTAGGGAAATGGAGATGTAGGTTTACAATAACGTAATTGTACTCGCTTAAGTGACCAGAGCTGACAGAGGAAGAATAAAATATTGGCTACCTCAAATCTCGGTTCCACCATGGCCGTTTGTTTCTGACAATAAATTGACATACTTTGTGTTTGATAATTGTAGCTACATATGAAAGAAGCAAGTAGAACGTAATGAAACAAGTAAATAATGCCAATAAAATTGGCCCGGAACGTATGGTTTTCCTGATACAGTGTATTACAACTGAGTATACGAACACCGTAATATAGAGTTCCCGAGGATCCAAACCGGAGATATGCATTTGAGGGTACAAACAATACGAGAAGCGCTACTTCCTGGTGTGTTAAAACTGCACGCACTGAGATTAGGGACTCCGACCTTTGCTTTGCGCAGGAAAGTGGTTTACTGACTGAGTCCTCCAAGCAAGACTCATGGCACCCCTCACAGTTTTACCTCTGCCTCTACCTAATCATCCTACCTTCCAAGGCTCCGTCAGTACAGCACTTGTTCGCGAAATGCAAAGGTCCCATTTTCGAGTCCCTGTCTGCCAAACAATTTTAATTTTCCAGAAAGTCTCAAATCAGTGCACACACTGCTGTAGAGAGCAAAGTCATTCTGGAATACAACAAATGTTCCGCGTTGTCACCGTTCCTGTGTAGTAAGGCTTCAGTACATCTTCTTATCGATGCCCATTCACGTTAAAATATCACAAGCGAGTTCCAAATGCACTGACAACGATCCGCCTCGTTTTCCCGTAGTTCATCGACAATATTAACATGGTTATACCACAACGAAGCTTTTAAATGTTCCCATGAAAAATATCCAACGCGTTCGAGTTGCGCAAACTCGGAGGACACGCTAGTGGTGAGTTGTGACCAATATCCTTGATGTTGAAGATTCGTGCTATGCATTCCCGACCTGACTTCGTGCTAAGTATTAACCACCAGACTCACGAAATTATAAAGGATTACACACTACATACATATCTTATCATCATAAAGAACGTCAAACAATAGTCGCTTGGCCCTTTCTTGCGGGAAATGAAGGTACATACAGCTAGTAAGTTGGTTGGCCAACTAGAAAATGTGGCCATTTGGTAAAGCTATTGGTTTCCGGACCCATGTTTACCAGGATTATTTGGTCCTTTTGTTTTCCTCTAACCAATTTTTATTTTAGCATTAGTACCTAGTTATTAGAAAAAAATTGAAAAAATTCCATATGTACCGGAAAAATACTATTTCCATCACAAAAGTGAAGAATTATTCTATAACGCTGAAAGAATGAAGGTCAAAAAAACCGACTAGTACAAAACACGTACCGAAATGGTATACTCAGGAAGATATGTTCTTTCAGTAAATAAGACATTTTTGTTCGTGGATTCTCTGATTAGCAAATATTTTTGTAGATGAAATAAAAACCCTAGAAAGTAGATGTCCTCAGCAATAGAAGCAGTATGAAACACAACAAAATTTACGGGTCTCCCATTTCCAAACCAGCTACTTAGTCCACTATGATGCAAAAGTCGTAAACTTTGATCGAAGGAGCCTACAACAATCTTCTGCAACGATTGTAACAATGCATAAGTGTGATGTCCTCCTACGTCATCCTCGGGCTCGTCGGCGACGCTTCAAACAACGACCTATCAATACGTAAAAAAAAAAAAAAGGGAGGAATCCCGAGCTCAGAAGTTGATGTTCGCGATAATGTGGGACAATGACGTCACACTTGCGCCGTATTTCACCACAATTACGCCCAACACCAGCGTGTACTTGTCACACCGCTTCCCTTCACCCTCCAGAAGTAGGTCAGCCTTAGAGAATATCGTGCAATTTGGAAGTTTATCACTTGCGTTAAACTCATGGAACTGGATACCGGTCTGGCAGAGTCCTTTCATTCGGACGGTGATAAACACACCACGACTTTCCAACGACCTTTTGGCTTCATAACAAGCTCAGGTCGACTAGTCCAGTGTGGTTAAAACTGGCGTATAATACCATTACATAACAGAAGCTGACGTTCTTCTTTATGGTCCTTAACTAGTCTTTGTCACACTCACCTTTATATTTTGTTGTAACATTCACCACCGTCCATCAATTTGAAATTAAAGTAATAATTTCCCGCAGTACTCTTATCTTCGTACAGATTATGCTTCTCACGTTAAGTGACATATGAATTTAAAACATTTATAATATATTTTACGTTTTGCCATTCACAATTTCATGGACAGAGATGTCTCATACACAAGCCACAGGAGTAGTTGATGATAAGTTTACATTTCATGACTTGGGGCTTCATCAAGGCAGAGATAAAGCGACTTGCAGTGCCAAACCTCTGTTTCAAAAATTAGGATATGACAGCACCTGCTGAGAATTTTTCTGATTGGCTCAGTTGTTCCAAACGCTGTTCAACAGGTGTAAAGTATCAACGATAAAAAGTGATGGTGAACAAGATTCTCTAGGACTCAAGTGGCATCACTGAGTGTTGCCCATAGACCATAGTTCCCTTACAATCCGAATGGTTTGATGTGTATCTTATCAGTCACTAATGAGACAACATGTTCCTCTACAATTAAACAACTAAACATCAAATTTGTCCTAAACAAGAACGTTATGAGGTCTTTCACCAAACATTAACCACTTCTTTTGAAGTGTACGTGGATGTGGAGAAAACGTGTAGTGAGACTGTCTAATAAATCTATAAGTATATGGAAAAAACTGAAATTAAAGGAGGAGGAGGAGATTAGAGTTCCACGTCCCGTCGACAACGAGGTCATTAGAGACGGAGCGCAAGTTCGGGTGAGGGAAGGAACCATCCAGACATTTGCCTGGAGCTATTTAGGGAAATCACGGAAAACCTAAATCAGGATGGCTGGAGACGGGATTGAACCGTCGTCCTCCCGAATGCGAGTCCAGTGTGCTAACCACTGCGCCACCTCGCTCGGTGGAAAAAACTGAAAATAATATGGCACGGATTACTATAACTTCAGCTGAATACTTTGACTGTTCTTGAGCTACAGTCGGTAGCCTATCTCATTCTCTTATAAATTCTACAATCCTCTCGGTTCCTTCCGAAGCTTTCACGGTATTTTGCAAAACATCATAAATTATATTTATTTTGTATATTGATCAGTTTGGCTAGGAACAGTTTTAAAATATCACTTAGTTGACCAACATCCTGAATCTTTTGGGTGGAATTGTGAGTACGAGCAGGTTTTAGAGCCGTTTGTTCTCTAAAAACAAATAATACACAGTTTTTTGCTCATTATGGTCATGTTGTTTTTATGGTCCATAAACTGGTTTGATGCAGCTCCCGATGCTATTCTATCCTGTGGAACTCTCTTCACGTACTTCTATACAACTGTAACTAACTTGCTTCGGAAACAGTTTAATGTGCTCAAAGCTTGGTCTCTCTCTACAATTACTACACTTCCTCCAATACTAAACTGATGATTTCTTGATGTCTCACAATGTGTCCTATCGACCGATCTGTACTTCGGGTCAGGTTTTTCCACAAATTTATTTTCTTCCCAGTACTGTTCATTACCTCTTCGTTCTCTAAGTGACCTACCCATCTAATCTTAGGAATTCTTCTGTAGCCACACATTTCAAAAGCTTCTATTCTCTTCTTGTATAAACTGTATATTGTCCATGTATCACTTCCATACGTTGTTACACTTCATACAAAAATTTTCAGAACACTTAATTCTCTATTCTATGTTAAATTTTTTTCTTGAGAAACTCTTTTCTTGCAACCTCCAGTCTTCATTTTGTATTCTCTCTACATTGGTCATCATCAGTTATTTTTCTGCCCAAATAGCAAAACTCTTTTGTTGCTTTAAGTGTCTCGCCTCCTAATCTAATTTCCTCAGCATCACCTGATTAAATTCGACCATATTTCATTATCCTTGTTTTTCTGTTGTTGATGTTCGTTTTATAACCTCCTTCCACGATATTTTCCATTCCGTTAAACTGCTCTTCCTAGTCCTTTGCTGTGTCTGAGAAAATTAAAATCTCATCGGTTTTAATTCATATTCCTAATTTCTCTTTGGTTTCCTTTGCTGCTTCCTCAATGTACAGATTGAATAAGAGTGGCCATAGGCTACAATCCAGCCTCAATCCCTTCTCAACCACTGCTTTGTTTTCACGCCTCTCGATTCTTGTAGGTGCCATAGGGCTTCTGCCTGTATTTTATCCATGCTACCTTCAGAATTTCAAAGAGAGTATTGAGTCATCATCGTCAAAAGCTTTTTTCGTAAACTATCTCTTAAGATACGTCGCAGGGTCAGTATTGCCTCGCTTATTCCTCTATCTCCAGAATCCAAATTGAACTTGCCCGAGGTCGCCTCTGCCAGTATTTTCATTCATGCTTAAATAATTCATGTTAGTAATTTACAGCCATGGCTAATTATACTGATAGTTCGGTAATATTCACACCTTTCAGCACAACCCTTCATAGAAATCGGGATTACTACATTCTTTTTTGACTCTATGGGCATTTCTCCAGTCTCATACATCTTGCACACCTGCTGGAAGAATTTGGTCATAGCTGACTCTCCCGGCACTGCCAGTAGTTCTCACGGAATGCCGTTCAGTCCCAGGGTCTTGTTTCGACTTAGGTCTTTCAGTGCTCTGCAAAATTCTTATAGCAATATTTTATCTCCTGTCTATCTTCATCTCCAAAATTTCCTTTAAGTTTATCTTCTATGTATAGTCCATCATTATTGGTCCTGCTTTCACTAAATTCTTCCCTTTCCATGCAGCCAGTAAAACTGTCCTGAAGCCTCTCCTTTCCTGTAACGGGTTATACGTACACAGGGAGTGAAATATTGCAGCAAATAAAGAGCGGTTAACCAGCTTTGTCCTTTTTCCTCAACGTCCTCTCGTTTATTCTTGATCGCTGTGTGATATTCAGGACAGATAGCAGAAACTGATAGCACAGATCAAAGTTGTGGTGTGCAGATTGGATGGAGCCACTATTTTCCGTTCAGATTTTAAGTCTTCTGGAAAAAGTGGTTCACGTACAGGAAAATCATTTCAAGAATAACATCTAAAGTTAAATACTCATCCTAATATCTTACGTCTCACGAGTCAAAAACTAAAATCCATCCTGAAAAGAACAGAAACTCTTTGGGAAAGCTATCATTGCCAATAAGCAGGTTACATAAATAATGGCTTTGAGTAATTCGTAAGTAACATAGGAAACTCTGTAGCATCTAGCATCATCATTATCATTTAAGACTGATTCTGCCTTTCAGCATCTATTCGTCCGTGAAATACTACAAGCGGAACTGACCGGTCAAAATTCGTTTACGAAGGAAGGCTATTGAATTTTTTTTTCATGGTTACCTCCTCCTTGGCAGTTTCTGCGGGAGATCCGACTGAGGGACTAAGACGGAATCTTTTGCCAATGAAGAGAACATCAGACGCTTTTTCATTTACCGACCACATGCCATGTGGTCACACGTTATCTGTCTTTCCTGAAGTGATTTCATCTGCCTTCTGCAATCACGTGCTGATTTTTCCACCTTTTAGGATCAGTTTCCCACATAAAGAGCAAGAGAGTGCCCTGAACGTCTGTCCGCTCCTTCGCCCTGGTTGTCAAGGCCATTGGGTGAATGTGGGTGACTTCTTATGTCGTAAATCCTCGGCCGCTGATTCTGATGATTTTTATTAAAATTTTAATCTGTGGCGGGGTTCAATCCATCAAACGGGGAAGATCTGGCTACTTATCAAAGACGCTTCACATAGACCATGTGTGCATGGTGCTCGATTAAAAAAACCGTAAAGAAATCGAGAAAGGAATGATCGTCGAAACGACTGAGTCAGCTTGTAGAAAAGATCCGGAGAAATTAAAAGTAAGAGTGACAACATTAAGCCAGAAATGCGAAATTCACTGTTAAACAGTGACAGAGCGGATAGGTGTAAAGAGGACATTGACGGCCTCTGTGAGGGAGAAGAGTTATCTGATGATGTGATTCAGGAAGAAACAGGAACCATTACAGAAGGGACAGGGAACCCAGTATCGGAGTCATAATTTGAAACAGCTTTGGAAGATCGAATAAGACAGAATCAATCTATACACTGAAGAAGCAATGACGGAAATCAAAATTTGAGGTGAAAATATATCAACGATAAGATTAGCTGATGACATTGCTATCCTCAGGGGATGTCAGGAAAAATTACAGGACGTGTGGAATAAAATAAACTGTCTAATGGGTACAGAATATGAGCTGAGAGTACGAGAATTATATTATTATTATTATTATTATTATTATTATTATTATCCTGTCCAGGACGGTACAGTACAGCTACTTACAAATTTAAAATAATACAGTGCAATATATAAATTACACTTTGTAGACGTCGGACTGATTTTGAGGACCTAAATTAGGCAGTCTTGGTTGCTGCGACATTTGCTAAAATTAGGTCTTCCAGTGTGCAGGGTTCAACCAAAGTCAGGCAGACCAAGAGTTGTTCATTTTCGTGAGGTTCTCCACCTTCGCACTCTATTCAAAGTCATACACGTCTGGTAGGATGGTAGGAAACCAACAGAGGGTTCTTATTTTAGGTTTAGGTTGTTACTTCCAGTTGACTTGTTTTACCACAGTTGTGTTCGGTGAGCGGAAGGAGATGATATAATGGCTTCAATTGCTCGAAAAAGGCTCATTCTCGACTTAACCCTGGGTCATAATGCTTCACTTCGAAGTATGAGATGCACGGTATCATTTTGCTGTTTCTTCTACACAATCTCTGCCGCTGTTTTGCATCTGATATCCGGCGTTCCTATGCTATAGGATGATAAATTTTTCCAAATGCAGTTGGTCGTAGCCAACCAGTTATAATGCGGTCTTCCTGGCTAAGAGTGGCGTCAAAGTGTCTGGTGTGTGCGGAGCTCTACCAGACTGATGCAGCATATTCTGCTGCAGAAAAACATACAGACAGAGCAAACGTGTGAAGTACATTCGGTTGAGCACCCGCCATCATGTGTTGTTCGTGTTGTTAGTCAGCGAGCCTGTGATACCATTTCTCCTGTAGACTTTGAGAGTCGTTTTCTCGCAAAGATCTTTGAGAGTAAGTCTGTAGTCGAACTATATTCTGCGGCACTGCTGCGCTAGTGTCAGTCGTATTTGGGAGAAAGGGAAATTTTATCAAAATTCAAGGAAGACCGGGTAGGGCGACAAAATGTGAGGCCACTGGCAGAGTGTGATAACAGGTAAACATGGCACTCGCAGGCGCGGAGTGGAGCAACAATAAGGCAGGAAACCGCAGCATTGCTTTAAGTTATTGCGATGTATGAGGTGGGGCACTAGGCCAGAGCCAAGAGTGGCGATTTGTAAATGGCTGACGAGTGGGAATCTATGCTGCCACAGATTCTGCCTCTCTATGACACTATGTCAAAAGCAAGGGAGAAACTAATATAAATAGATGGACAATTTTAGCTTGGGAGAGTGGACCAGGTCAGTCGAACATCGGGACAGACCAGTGCTGGTCTACACTTATAGGGGCCAGTCTGGTAGCCATATTATAACTATTCTGCATTAACTTGTATTCTATTTGTGGGTACTTTTTAGGGCTATATTCCGCCTCCGGGGACACAGGAACAGAGAAGGACAGAACGGCAGCCTGGACATTGGAGATCGCATGGTCTGCCTGAAAGAGGGCAGTGACTGTGGTCTCTAGTGGGTCGAGGAGGCTATAATCCGCCTCTGGGGACACAAAAACAGAACCTAGAACTTGGAGATCGCATGGTCTGCCTGAAGGAAGGCAGTGACAGTAGTCTCCAGCGGGTCCAGGAGGCTATATTCCGCCTCCGAGGACAGACACGGGAGCGGGACAGAAGGGCAGCCTCGACATAGGAGATCGGATGGTGTGCCTGATGGAGGGCAGTGACAATGCTCTCCAGTGGGTCCAGAACTCTATATACCGCTTCCGGGGACACAACAACAGAGCTGGAGAGAACGGCAGCCTGGAACTTGTAGATCGCCCGGTCTGCCTGAAGGAAGGCAGTGACAGAGGTCTCCAAGGGATCCAGGGAGATATATTCCGACTCCGGGGACACAACACTGGGGCGGGACAGAATGGCACCCTGGATCTTGGAGATCGCACGGTCTGCCTGAAGGAGCGCAGTGACAGTGGTCACCAGCTGCTCCAGGAGGCTTTATTCCGCATCTGGAGACACAACGCTGAGGCGGCACAGAACAGAACCCTGGAAGTTGGAGATCGCATGGTCTGCCTGAAGGAGGGCAGTGACAGTGGTCACCAACTGGTCCACGAGACTTTGTTCCGCCTCTGGAGACACAACGCTCGGGCGGGACAGAACAGAACCCTGAAAGTTAGGGATCGCACGGTCTGCCTGAAGGAGAGCAGTGACAGTGGTCTCCAAAGGATCGAGGGGCCTATTTTCCGAATCCAGGGACACAACACTAGGGCAGGACAGAACGGCACCCTGGAACTTGGAGATCGCATGGTCTGCCTGAAGGAGGGCAGTAAGAGTGGTCACCAGCTGGTCCAGGAGGCTTTATTCCGCCTCTGGAGACACAACGCTGCGGCGGGACAGAACAGAACCTTGGAAGTTGGAGATCGCATGGTCTGTCTGAAGGAGGGCCGTGACAGTGGTCTCCACGGGTTTCAGGAGGCTATATTCCGCATCCAGAGGCACAACACTGTGGCGGGACAGAACAGCACTGTGGAACTTGAAGATCGCATGGTCTTCCTGAAGGAGGGCAGTGACTGTGGTCTCTAGAGGGTCGAGGAGGCTATATACCGCCTCCAGTGACACAACAACAGGGCTGGAGAGAATGGCCCCCTGGAACTTGGAGATCGCATGGTCTGCCTGAAGGAGGTCCGTGACAGTGGTCTCCAACGCATCCAGGGGGATATATTCCGACTCCAGGGACACAACACTGGGGCGGGACAGGACGGCACCCTGGAACTTGGAGATCGCATTGTCTGCCTGAAGGAGCGCAGTGACAGTGGTCACCAACTGGTCCAGGAGACGTTATTCCGCCTCTGGAGACACAACGCTGGGGCGGAACAGAACAGAACACTGAACGTTGGGGATCGCTCGGACTGCCTGAAGGAGGGCAGTGACAGTGGTCTCCAACGGATCGAGGGGGCTATATTCTGAATGCAGGGACACAACACTGGGGCAGGACAGAACGGCACCTTGGAACTTGGAGATCGCATGGTCTGCCTGAAGGAGTGCAGTGAGAGATGTCACCAGCTGGTCCAGGAAGCTTTATTCCGACTCAGGAGACACTACGCTGTGGTGGGACAGAACAGAACCCTAGAAGTTGGAGATCGCATGGTCTGCCTGAAGGAGGGCAGTGACAGTGGTCTCCAGGGGGTTCAGGAGGCTATATTCCGCCTCTAGAGGCACAACACTGTGGCAGGATAGAACGGCACCGTGGAACTTGAAGATCGAATGGTCTTCCTGAAGGAGGGCAGTGACTGTGGTCTCTAGTAGTTCGAGAAGTCTATATACCGCCTCCAGCGACACAACAACAGGGCTGGAGGGAACGGCACCCGGGAACTTGGAGATCACATGGTCTGCCTGAAGGAGGGCAGTGACTGTGGTCTCTAGTGGGTCGAGGAGGCTATATACTTCCTCCAAGGACACAACAACAGGGCTGGAGAGAACAGCACCCTGGTACTTGGAGATCGCATGGTCTGCCTGAAAGTGGGCAGTAACAGTGGTCTCCAGGGCGTTCAGGAGGCTATATTCCGCCTCCGGGGACACAACACTGGGGTGGGAGAGAACGGCACCCTGGAACTTGGAGATCGCATTGTCTGTCTGAAGGAGGGCAGTGACAGTGGTCTCCAACGGATCCAGGCGGCTATATTCCGCCTCCGGGGACACAACACTGGGGCGGGACGGAACGGCACCCTGGAAGTTGGAGATCGCATGGTCTGCCCGCAGGATGGCCGTGACAGGGGTCACCAACTGGCCCAGCAGGCTTTATTCCGCTTCTGGAGACACAACGCAGGGTTTGGACAGAACAGAACCCTGGAAGTTGGAGATCGAATTGTCTGCCTGAAGGAGTGCAGTGACAGTGGTCTCCAGAGGGTTCAGGAGGCTATATTCCGCCTCCAGAGGCACAACACTGTGGCATGAAAGAACGGCACCATAGAACTTGAAGATCGCATGGTCTTCCTGATGGAGGGCAGTGACTGTGGTCTCTAGAGGGTCGAGGAGGCTATATACCGCCTCCAGGGACACTACAACAGGGCTGGAGAGAACTGCACCCCGGAACTTGGAAATCGCGCGGTCTGCCTGGAGGAGGGCATAGACAGTGGTCTCCAGGGGGTTTAGGAGGCTATATTCCGCCTCCAGGGACACAATAAAATAGCTGGAGAGAACGGCACCCTGGAAATTGGAGATTGCATGGTCTGCCTGAAGGAGGGCAGTGACTGTGGTCTCTAGTGGGTCGAGGAGGCTATCTACCGCCTCCAGAGGCACAACACTGTGGCATGAAAGAACGGCACCATAGAACTTGAAGATCGCATGGTCTTCCTGATGGAGGGCAGTGACTGTGGTCTCTAGAGGGTCGAGGAGGCTATCTACCGCCTCCAGGGACACAACAACAGGGCTGGGGAGAACTGCACCCTGGAACTTGGAAATCGCACGGTCTGCCTGGAGGGCATTGACAGTGGTCTCCAGGGGGTTCAGGAGGCTATATTCCGCCTCCAGAGGCACAACACTGGGGCGGGACAGAACGGCACCCTGGAACTTGAAGATCGCTTGGTCTTCCTGAAAGAGGGCATTGACTGTGGGCTCCTGTGAGTCAAGGAGGCTATATACCGCCTCCAGGGACTTAAAAAAGGGTCTGGAGAGAATGATACCCTGGAACTTGGAGATCGCACGGTGTGCCTGAAGGAGGCAATGACAGTGGTCTCAAACGAATCCAAGGGGCTATATTCCACCTCCGGGGACACAACACTGGGGCGGGTCAGAACGGCACCCTGTAACTTGGAAATCTCACGGTCTGCCTGGAGGATGGTAGTGACAGTGGTCGCCAACGGATCCAGGGGGCTTTATTCCGGCTGCGGGGACAGAACACTGAGGCGGGACAGAAAAGCACCCTGGAACTTGGAGATCGCATGGTCTGAATGAAGGAGGTCAGTGACAGTGGTCTCCAGGGGGTCAGGAGGCTACATTCCGCCACCAGAGGCACAACACTGTGGTGGGTCAGAACGGCACAATGGAACTTGAAGATTGCATGGTCTTCCTGAAGGAGGCCAGGGACTGTGGTCTCTAGTGAGTCGAGGATTCTATATTCCACCTCCAGGGCACAACAACAGGGCTGGAGATAACGGCACCCTAGAACTTGGAGATCCCACTGTATTTCTGAAGGAAAGCAGTGACAGTGGTCTCCAACGGATCCCGGGGTTTATATCCCGCCTCTGGGGCCACAACACTGGGGCGGGACAGAAAGGCACAGTGGAACTTGGAGATCGCATGGTTTTTCTGAAGGAGGGCAGTGACGGTGGTCTCCAGGAGGTTCAGGAGGCTATATTCAGCCTCCAGAGGCACAACACTGGGGCAGGACAGAACGGCAGTGTGGAACTTGAAGCTCTCATTGTCTGCTCGGAGGAGGGCCGTGACTGTGGTCTCTAGTAAGTCGAGGAGGCTACATACCGCCTCCAGTGACACAACAACAGGGCTGGAGACAACGGCACCCTGGAACTTGGAGATCGCACGATCTGCCTTAAGGAGGGCAGTGACAGTGGGCTCCAACAGATCCAGTAAGCTATAATCCGCCTCCGGGGACACAACACTGGGGTGGGACAGAATGGCACCCTGGAACTTGGAGATCGCTTGGTCTGCCTGAAGGAGGGCAATGACAGTGGTCACCAGCTGGTCAGAGGAGGCTTTATTCCGCCTCTGTAGTCACAACGCTGTTGCGGGACAGTACTGAACCCTGGAAGTTGGAGATCACATGGTCTGCCTGGAGGAGGGCAGTGACAGTGGTCTGCAGCAGGTCCAGGATGCTATATTCCGCCTCTGGGGACACAACACTGGGGTGGGACAGAACGGCACCCTGGAACTTGGAAGTCGCACGGTCTGCCTGGAGGAGGGGAGTGACAGTGGTCTCTAACAGATCCAGGGAGCTATATTTCACTTACGGGGACACAACACTGGGGCGGGACAGAACGGCACCATGGGACTTGAAGATCGCTTGGTCTTCCTGAAGGAGGGCAGTGACTGTGGTCTCTAGTTAGTCGAGGAGGCTGTATACCGCCTCCAGGGACACTACAACAGGGCTGGAGAGAACAGCACCCTTGAACGTGGTCATCGCACGGTCTGCCTGAAGGAGAGCAATAACAGTGGTCACCAACTGGTCCACGAGGCTTTATTCCGCCTCCAGAGGCACAACACTGGGGCGGGACAGAACGGCACCATGGAACTTGAAGATCGCATGGTCTTCCTGAAGGAGGGCAGTGACTGTGGTCCCTAGTGGCTCAAGGAGGCTATAAACCGCCTCCAGGGACACAACAACAGGGCTGGAGAGAAAGGCACCCTGGAACTTGGAGATCGCACGGTCTGTTTGAAGGAGAGCAGTGACAGTGGTCTCCAACGGATCCAGGGGTCTATATTCCACCTCCGGGGACACTACACTGGGGCGGGACAGAACGGCACCTTGGAACTTGGAGATCGCATGGTCTGCCTGAAGGAGGGCAATGACAGTGGTCACCAGCTGGTCAGAGGAGGCTTTATTCCGCCTCTGCAGTCACAACACTGTTGCGGGACAGTACTGAACCCTGGAAGTTGGAGATCACATGGTCTGCCTGGAGGAGGGCAGTGACAGTGGTCTGCAGCAGGTCCAAGGAGGGGCTCTTTTCTAGTCGAGTCTACAGGCCATGTTCTCTTCCCACCTGGCGTACTGGGGTCTGGGCGAGGCGTACGCTGCGGGAGGCGCAGCGGCGCTGCAACAGCGCCAGTGACGGTGGTGGGTGCTGCCATTTGGCAAGTAAGCACCATTAGCGGCAAGTTGTGGCACACTGTCCAGAAGGGGGCGGGTTCGAGTCCGATGTTGTCCTGGGAGAAGTGACGCTCCGAGGGCCATTACATCCACCATCGCCACATGGTAGGCCAAACCGGACGGAGGGCGGCGAGGACCAACGCAGTAATAGTTTCCAGAATCGCAGACAGCAGCGCTGTGCAAATCGCAACGTATCGGCGGGCGGCGACCGGGAGAGCGATGGCCGACTTTCATTCTCCGGCGGCCGTGATGACGCCAGGAGCGGCGTCGGCATCGAGGAGTCTTCTGAGCAAGCTGGACTCGCGGGACGGTGCGTGGCTGCATTCCGAAACTACGCTTCACCCATCAAGTACTGTAAATTATCGGAATAACCAAATGTTACCGAATACCGCTGTATCACTCTGCACTGCCTCTTGACGCTCTTGAACTTTCTCGGCCTCCTGCAAAATTACGGTGCGGAGAGCCCCGGCTTCAGCTTGGCCATCTGGAGCCTCGGGTTCGACCCCGCGACCCTACAGCAGTACATAGGGATGTTCTAATGCTGTAGTAGCCTTCTGCTTCCCAGGAGAAATGCAAAGAAATTTGTTCTGAACAGATCAGGCTTTATATGGTTATCCTCATAGTCTGCTGGTAAATCTTGGAGAGCTCCCGTTTGATTTCTACTTCAAATGTTGTTCCTTGGGCTGCAATCGCCGTGTCGTCGGCATATATGAAAGATCCTGCGTCTGTTCTAGCAGGTTGGTCATTGCTGTAGATACCGTACAGCAGCAATGCCAATGCACTGCCCTCTGGATTCTCCATCGGCCTTTTGAGTTGATCAGTGTGGCAAGGAACGGTCTGTTTTGTACTTGGGTTTGGATGAACTGCGTTAATCTGGAATCCTTGGCTGTCGCACAAATCTTCCTTGCGAATATGCCTCACACGCTGCGGTCAGGCCACCAATGCCATGCCCCTAATCTGCTCTCTCTCACTTATCCGTTGGCTGTTACTGAGTAACTTTGAGGATGTGGGCCACAACTCGATTTTCCTGAGCGGAATCGTGCCTGTCGTAATAAGAGTCTGGTATAGGAATCCTGATATGCTGTTCAGAATCATTCTTTCCAGCAGTTCCTGTAGATGACAGAAATCAGACTGGTCGAAAATTCTTGGAGTCCGTCGGATCGTCCCAGGTTTTAATATAGCACCACTCTAGCTTTACGTCAGATTTAGGGTACCTGTAACTTCGAGATGCAGTTGTTAATGAAATTTAAAGTCCACTATTTATTACCTGGTCCTTATTTTTTCAACTCGTGAGTCATCTGGGCTTGGAGCTTCTTTATTCTTCATACAACGCATGGCGTCCTCTAGTTCTTCTAAAGTGAAAGGGCAAGCACCAAAGCCATTGTCTTCAGCATATCCTTGCAACTTTATCCTCTAAGATCGTCTTTTGTTTTGCAATTATTGTAGCAAATGATGAGTTGTTTGATCAGATGTTACATATTTCCTTCTAGAGGCAGATATTCTGGACAACAGTTGTTCACCTGCTTGAATTGTTTCTTCAGAGGAAGAGTCCTCACTGAGAAGTCTTTTGTATATCTCGAGGAGTGTTTTTGAGACTTTGTCAAATCGTCGAGAAGTATGTTCCTGTGTGATAGTTTTCACTAGATTGACGAAATGATCACACTTTCCTGGGACACTTTCCTCTCCAGGTCTGCATTCGGGTGGACGACGGTTCAATCCCGCGTCCGGTCATGCAGCCACTCCAGGCAAATGCCGCGATGATTCCTTCGAAAGGACACGACACCACAACCCAACCCAACCCTCCTCTCCAGGTCTTCAGCGGAATTAGTCCACTCTGCTCTTCCAAAATTAAATTGTCTTTTCAATGGAACTTTCTTTGTCACCGGAGCTGCTTCTACAACACAGATGATCGGTCGGTGGTGAGAATGTAGGGATTGTTACAAAACATAATTTTCCGACCTGTGTGCTATAGTTTACTTACAAAGATGATAACAGGATCTTATCCAGGGCGCCAGCTCCCACTGTTGAAACACGGTAGTTTCTTCAGGTCGTATATGAGCTTCAGTTTTATGCTTTTGGCCCAGTATGTAAGATATTTCCTGTAGCCCCATGAAGAGCTGTGGAAACTGAACTCACTCACTAGCTCCGTAGGTTTGAAGCAGAAGTTATTTGGTTCTCTGAAACTGAAGTCGATCTTTTGTGGTTTATACACAGATGTTACTGTGCCTTAGTTAACTTCAACAGTGATGATTTCTATGTCTTCTTCTGGCGTTAGGTCCATGCATAAGATAAGAATGTCAGGTTTGTCAAATATTGCTGTTCCATACCGAGCGTTTCGTCTTTTAGTGATGAGTTTCTTGACGTTTAGCTTTGGCCTCCGGGAATAGGGGCCTCTATATATGATTTGTATCATAAATAAGTCACAGTTAGTGTGTTTACATATGCGTGATAGAAGAGCTTCTTTCTGATATCTCCTGAATATTATTGTAGGTTGCCGTTAGAACTGGCTTTGATAGAGCATTTTGGTCTCATTATCGTTCTTTTCCTGGTGGTGGTAGTCTCTGCTGGTAGGAAAACTCCAGGCGTTGTCCAGAGAACACCTGATCGTCTGCTATGTTATATTATCAGAGGAGTGATCTTTCTGGAGGCCCTTCCCTGTACACAGAGAAATAGCAGAAACTAGATCACTGAGAAACTTAACATAAGGATACCTGATCGCGAATTAGATGAATTTTAGGAATTCAACTACCGAGGCAGTAAGGTAATCCATGACGGACGGATTAAGAAGGACATCAAAATCAAACTAGCAATGACTGAAAAGGGCATTGCTGGCGAAAAGAAGTCTGCTAGTATAAAAGAAAAGGCTTTAATTGGAGGAAGGCAGAGACTGGAATACATCCAGCGCATAAGAGAAAACACAACTTACAACTCCTGCACTGCAGGAGAATTCGTAACGGGCAACACCAAAACTGTCAGAAGATAACTCAAATCGGTACTTGCGCGTGGTTACAATGTCGTACAGAACTGCAAGAGAAATAAATAAACCACGAAGACCTATGAGAAACTGTTAAAACAAGCAGCAGTATCGCGTTTACTTGTTTTGGAATACTTGTTTTGTGAAAACGCATACTCATGAATAGCGGCAATCCAATTGCGACGAAGGTTTTCGTCTTTTGGAAAGTAAAACACATCTACCGTATATACATTTGAATAATTTCCCTTACAGTAGGGAACACAACACGTTTAACTATTGTGAAATCTCTTTCTAAGATTGGCGTACTCGAAAAATCACAGGCCGCGCGGGAACAGCTGAGCGGTCTGTGGGCGCTGCGGTCATGGACCGTGCGACTGGTCCCGGCGGAGGTTCTAGTCCTCCCTCGGGAATGGGAGTGTGTGTTTGTCTTTAGGATAATTTAGGTTAAGTAGTGTGCAAGCTTATGGACCGATGACCTTAGCAATGAAGTCCCATAAGATTTCACACACACATTTGAACATTTTTTTGTAAAAACTGCAATAAGCTACACACAACTGAGCGCAGTCTTCGTTCAGTACTCACGACAAAAACACTGATGACATAGCGGCTGGTCCTTTTGTAGAATCTGTTTGCCAGGATTGGAAAGTCAACTTCTTACATATTACAGTGCTCGTTAAGTACAAATGCTGGCAGATTTTTCAGTACTACATATTTCATTCCTCACACAGTGAAAAATGTTCCCACTTTTTCAGTACTCTTTGTGTTATTTACGAGGTTCAAGTGCGACCTTTACTTAATGTGTACCATTTTAGTGAAGTTAAAATAGTAAAATGTCTTTGTATTATAATTTGTTATTGACTTAATAATAACATGATATGCCATCTGAAGTACGTTCCCTAATATTTATCTTTACATCTTTTTCGATTTATTATGGATTCATCAATGGCAATCTCATAATTTGTTTGTAGGGACAATAAAGATACTTTTGTTGCAGTGTGTGTTGTCAAACAATGAATCACGGTGTCGAAAAAAAGAAAAGAAAAATCGTTTCAGTTGTATGCTGTTGCGGCAACGTGCGTGTCCCTGTCCTGCTTATCGAATCAGGGGTTTGGAACCAACAGTTTAATATAGAATCCGATACCCTGGTTGTTCCTAGCGACTCCGCACATCGTTGTTAGGTGAACTGTAGATTAACGTCAGGTTGAAAATTTCCGTGTTTCGGCCTGGATTGGATACCATTCTTTCACCTTAGTACTAAACTACCAGACCCGACAGTTCTCAGGTAAAATTGTAAGACTCAGAATGAAGATGTCTCTTCCAAATATGTATGCTTTATAACAAATGTGTTTTAACGATAGGTAACGGAAAGTGTATTAAAGTTGACGTACAGGAAGTTATTAGTAATCATAAGGCTGTGATAGTAAATATACTACAGGTTTTGCAAGGAATGTTAAGAAAAGTATGGAAATATTTTCGTTTAGTAAGAGTGGTAGGATACAAATTGCAGAGTATGTGAGTGGCCAACATCAAATATTCAGTACTAAGTAGAAATATGTCGAGCACAAATGGAAAAAAAATCGAAATCGCTGTTAAGTATGACTTGGAAAAGTATCTACCTAACAAGGTCCTAGGGAATGGGAAATACCCGCTGTGGTTTAAAAACCACTAGAAAATTGCTACGTAAACAAATAGAGCATCAGCACAGTTTCGAGAAAAGTGAAAATCTAGCTGACAAACGAAAACTGAACTAAGCGGAAACGAGCTTAAGGAGAGCAAAGAGACACGCGTTCTATGACTTTGAAAGTAAATTTTTTTAACTTCTCTGAGTGAAAACCCTATGAGCTTTTGGTCTTACATAAAATCAGCCAGTTGTCCGAAATCCACTATTGATTCAGTCAGGGACCATACTGGCACCGATAAGGAATACTAAATTCGATCTTCCGAAATTGTATCATAGTCAGTGATCGTAAACAGTCGCTTCTTTCAGTCATCGTAACGCACGTCGTTATGACAGATATTGAGGTAACCGATCGCGGACTAGGAAAATAACTACAGTTCGCTGGTAGTGGAAAGGCATCAGGACCAGATGAGATACCTATAACGTTTTACAAATATTATGCGATAGAATTTGCTCCCCTTCTAGCAGCAGTTCATCGTAGGCCGCTGGAGCAACGAAGTGTACCTAGTGGATGGAAACAAAGGGAGGCTCATTCATTATCCAAGAAGGTTCGTAAGACAGTTGTACATAATTACAGACCAATATCGTTGACGTTAGTCTATTGTACAATTATGGAACTTCTTTTATGTATCAAGATTTGTGACTTTTTGGAGAACAGAAAACTCCGCTATAAAAATCAACAGGGATTCCACAAATAAAAATCTTTTGAAACAGAGCTCTCTCCCTTCCACGAGATCCATAGCGCTGTAGACATCATCGTCCAGATTAATACAGTGTTCCTCGACTTCAGGAAGGCATCTAATACCGACCTTCAGTGGCGTTTAGAGGGAAAAAAAGTAATAGCCTACCTATTATCGGACCAGATTTGCGACTGAAGCTAACAATTTCTTGCAGACGAAACTCAACACGTCGCTCTTGCCTAAATAATGTCGACAGAATTAAAGGTAATTCCGGAGTGTCCCAAGAAAGCTTGAAAGTCGCGTTGCTTTTTACAGCGTGTTTGAATGATCTACTAGAAAGCGTCGAAATTTCTTTGTGACTATTCGCATATGATGCTGTTGTCTATATGAAAGTAGCAACGCCTGCAGGATTGCAGAATGACTTGCAGAGGATTGATGAACGGTGTAGGTCCTGGCAGTTGACCCTGAACGTAAATAAATGAAACCTATTGGGCATACATATGAAAAGGAATTCACTACTCTTCACTACGCTATTGGTACCAAATTACTAAGAAACAGTATCTGCTGTAAAATACCTATGAGTAACTATCCAGACCGACAGAAAGTGGAATGGCCACAGAAGACAAACAATAGGAATAGCAGATGTGAGACTGATACTCATAGGAAGAATCTCATCAACGAAGGAAGGTGGTTACAAGGCGCTTGGTAGACTGATTCTTGAGTATTGTTCATCAGTCTGAGATCCTTACCAAGTAGGATTGATAGAAGAAACACAGAAGATCCAATGAGATTGGCGGGTTTCATCACAGGATCCTTTTGTCGACGCGAGAGCATTACAGAGACTCTAGTGGCAGATGAGGAAAGAGAAGGGTTGTGCATTACAGTGAGGTTTACTGCTGAAATTTCCAACGAGCCCTTTCTGGGAAAGCGAAATTTGTGGTATGTTCCTATGCCACCAAACTTCTGAGGTCATCGGTCCCTAGGGCTACACACTGCTTAACACTAGAACGACGGAAGGGATCAAATGACCCCTGTCATACTTTTTTCGTTCATTGTTATGTCTATTTTGTTTACTTCGATAATGCAATTATATGACTTTTTCTAATTTTTTTCTCCTCTTTCTGAAGATGTTGTAGTATTTAAAAAAATATTTTAAATTTCTTCGCCATTTCATTTAGTATATCTAGAACGGTGGAAGGAGTCAGTTTCACCCCACTGTAATTTATCTTCTCAGTATAAGTAAATTATCGAATAATACAGTGGCAACTGTGAACAGGAACGCAGAGCGGTTGCTCCCCATCGTTTCAACTTGGCACGTGTACATTCCAGTCCGCCACAGCTTATGTTGCATCACTCACGCAGTCTTTGTTCTTGAAACACGTTTTCGAACATGTATCGTCAGCGTTGACTTTCTGATGAAGAACTGTTACATCTCTTAGAGAATTCCAAAGTTGAATCGGAAACTGATGATTGTGTACCTGACACAAGTGAAGATGAAGATATGGGCGATTTGTGGGAGAGGATTCAGATGCTGATATACGTCAATCATCACCTCGTTCACCACAGCAGGTACAGTTGGAAGCGTCTACAAAGCTGATTGCAAGGGATGGAACCGTGTGGAGGATTGGAAATTATTCATCTTCTTTAAGGCGGTCAGCTGTGAATGATCTGAAGGAGAGACGAGGTCCCACTGCTTATGCTTACCAAAGAGTAGACAGCTCTGTCGTCAGTACCTATCGTTTTATTTTTTATGAAGCAGTGCTACGTCTCATGAAGAAATACACAGAATCAAATGTTCGAAAGTGCTAAAAAACGATGACTGGACTGTGTCACTTGAGGAACTGGAGAAACTGATAGTCATCATGTATGTTCACCGTGTATTGTGCACAAAAGGTACGTCTGTGGTTGATTTCTGGTCGCACTCTTCGGGGCGTGCTTTTATCAAGGACATTATACCAAGGCTCAGATGTCAGGAGCTTCTCAGATTTCTCCATTTTGATGAAAAATCAACCGTGTCTGAACGCCTGGCAGCAAACAAATTCGCTCTTGTATCTGAAATTTGGGGAAGGTTCATTGAAAACTATTCGCACTTACCACCCTGGAGAAAATGTAACCATTGACGAGAAACTGTTACCAAGCAAAGCAACATGCAGGTTTACTCAATTTATGTCGAACAAACCAGACAAATATGGTCTCAAATTCTGGTTCACGATGAAGTATATATGAAATTCCTTCCTGTACCTCGACAAAGAGGGCACCCATAGGGAGAAACAACCACTTGGAGAGTAAGTCGTCCTGCATGTCATGGAGCCATTTGTAAATCAAGGAAGAAATATGACGACAGACAACTTGGTAAAATGCTTTAAGACACGAAAACTCCATTATTTGGTACAGTGAACAAGATGCGCAGTGAAATCCCCGATGAAGTGTCGAAGCCGAATGCTGAAATTCAGTCAACTACAATACTGCACAATAGTGGCAGCACAGACTGCAACGTGAGTGTAGGAAAGAAGTACAAAAATGTCATTCTTCTGGGTACGCTGCATGCTGAAGTAGCAATAAGCAAGGAAGGATATTAAAAAACTTGGAACTGTAACGTTCCACTATGCTACAAAGTGCGGGGTAGACGTGGTTGATCAAATGACCCGTAAATACACTAGGAATGTTGCATGTAGGAGATGGCCAACGCATGTCCCCTACAACACACTGGCCATAAATGCATGGGTCATCTATAACATAGCAACGAATAAGAAAAAGGAAAGGTAGAAGTTTATAATTCAACTGGCAAAGAAACTCATGGGAACAAAAGAGCAAGAACATCAAGCAAAGAAAGAAGATGTGGGACTAAAATCACCTAGAAAGCAGAGGTAGTGCCAAATCAGTCTCTGCAAAGGTAACAAGACCAGCAAAAACTGTGTAAAGTGCCACAAAGGATTGTGCGGAAAATGTGCGCGTAAAACAGAAATCACCTCTGCTATGAGCGTCTAACAGCTTCAGATGACTTAAGTGAAAAGTAATACAGAGCTGTTTGTAAGACACATGTGAGAGTAGAATGGATAAAATATATTAAATGAGTCTAGAAGGTTGTACGAGTAGTTAATAAATTAAAATCTGTAATTGAGAAACAACATCGAGTATAGATTTAAATGTCAGGAAGACGTTTCTGGAAGTATTTGTATGGATTGTAGCCATGTATGCAAGTGAAACATGGACCACAAATAGTTCGGACAAGAAGAGAATAGAAGCTTTCGAAATGTGGTTCTACAGAATAATGCTGAAGGTTAGTTGGGTAGATCACATAACTAATGAAGAGGTATTGAATAGAATTGGGGAGAAGAGGAGTTTGTGGCACAACTTGACTTGAAGAAGGGATCGGTTGGTAGGACATGTTCTGAGGCATCAAGGGATCACAAATTTAGCATTGGAGGGCAGCGTGGAGGGTAAAAATCGTAGAGGAAGACCAAGAGATGAATACACTGAGCATATTCAGAAGGATGTAGGTTCCAGTAGGTACCGGAAGATAAAGAAGTTTGCACAGGGTAGGGTAGCATGGAGAGCTGCATCAAACCAGTCTCGCGACTGAAGACCTCAACAACAACAACAACAGCTCAAATACGTATTGCAAAATGAGCTGAATGAGAGGCTTACCGAGAATCACTCTTCCCAAGTCCCAAACGCGAGTGCAACATGGAAGGGGAGATACGTTGGTGTACCAAAGGTATCCTCCGCCACACACCGTTATATGGCTTGCAAAGTATGGCGTACATCAAGAGAAGGTAATTTTTATTTGCATTTTAGTGTAGCTTTTAAACTATAGCATTACTAACTCATTCTTCTTCTTTACTTTTAAACTATTCCGATACAATAATTTTACGACCGCGCATTTCTGATGCGGTTCAAGTGTCTTGTAACAGCAAGAGTCCCTTGTGTTTGTCATGATTCAACATATTCTCATGCAACTGCTCTCGGTAGTACAGCGTTACTAATCCACGAAAGATAAAGAATTATATCCGTGTAGTGCGCAATTTTCCACTTATGCGCTCATCTGTTGACCCGCCGCGGTAAGCAAGATTAATGGCGGTAGGTGAAGCAAACGCGCGGTCCTCGGAGCTTTCCGCAGTTACTCAGGCGCAGTCAGGTGCGCAGAATGGTGCTTTGTTCAAAGTCGCCGGACAAAATGTTTTAATTTTTTAGTGGACGGGGCGTAGAGCCCGCTTAATTACAGGCAGTGTATTTTCCAGGATCATTTATCTCAACATTCTCTCCCTCCCCCCCCCCCTCTCTCTCTCTCTCCCCCCCCCCTCTCTCTCACACACACACAACACACACACACCGTCTCTCTCTCTTTTATATTACTGAACAAAAAATTTCTTGGCAGCTGTGGAGCTAGCAGCTGTCCAGGAAACAGTAAACAACGTAGCTGTGCGTTACGATTTAGAAACATTTGGTGAGCTAATGTTGTAGTTAAACAGTGGAGAAGTTCTTAGTGGGAAGCATCTTAATATGTCAAGCTGTCTTGAATGGTCCATTCAAAATATTCACCAGCGTCATCAGTTCCACCATCATTATGATTTGTCCTCAGATCCTGAAAGCTAGGTGCCGCTTTAACCTCCGCCCGGTCTCCTTTAAGAAGAACGACAACTTAGTTAGGAATTTCCCCTGCTCAACAGGACATCAGGTCATAGATGTTACACGTACCATGTTAACATCCCCGCTGACTAGTGTTGCCCAGTGTCAGATAATCCGTTCGGTGAACCCTCGAAGGCATCAAACTCTAGTCTCAACCCACAGGCTTATACAGCTGGCTCACAGCCAGCCGTAGGTTTCGTTGTTACACCGCCGGCTTTGAGGAAGGCCTAGTAGCTATTGTTTCTTCTAAGGTCTTTCTTTTTCTCTGTTAGTAGATGGCATTGTATGTTAAACGCCATTGATAAAATGAGAAATCGATCTAACTAGTGGTGTATAACACACTCGATTTTTTTCGATATTTTGCTTGTTACGAGCAATCATTTTCAGTTTTTGGTAGGTTTACCCTCCTCAACCCCACCAAGAAAAAACCCACCATAAATTGTGTAATGGGCAAAGCGAGGAGGAAGAAAAGTGATAGACAATATACGTGTGAAGAATGTCTCGTGCCGCTCGGGGTAGCCGTGAAGTCTGAGGGGCCTTGTCACGGTCTGCACGGCTCACCCCGTCCGAGGTTCGAATACTCCCTCAGTTATGGCTGTGTGTGTTCTCCATAGAGTTAGTTAGTTTAGGTTAAATTAAGTAGTGTGTAGGCTTAGGTACCGATGACCTTAGCAGTTTGGTCCCAAAACTCTTACTACAAATTACCGATTTCCAGTGTCTCGTGGCGTTATACATGCCTCTATTTTGTCGGGTATACCATACCACCGAAAACGTCTAAAACCCTAATATCGTCACTCGTGATCACTTCAGTGAACAGTGAGGAGAGATTTATAGGGATTTCACACTTTTTTGAAAAAAAAAAAGAATTGATTTGATTTTGATAAATGTAAGACCAACTATACCGACTCTAGAAAATTTAAATGGTAAATACAGAGTCGACTATAGGGAAAAATATTAGTAAGTCAGTGGGATAAAGAGTCAATATTTTGACTTATCAAAGTTAACCACTGGGATATGGGAGAACAGAAATAGCCATAGCACAATCATTACATCGAAAGAGGAACATTGTCTTGGATAATTGTGATAAATTTCCAAGAAAATGTTCCCATTCACTTAAAATGGTGAAGTCCGTGACGGGGTATTGGTCTGACTGGACCACAGCCTAGTTTCGGAGCGGCGCTAGGAGGGATACCTATCGCCCCTGGCGGTTTTTACTCTCGGGAAATGGTATCGATAATCATTTGATAGCATATTGAGTCGATCTTGGGCCATTCTGGATTGACTGCCACGAGGGAACATGACAACTACTACCCGGGATTGAACATGGAACCTCTAGAACCGAAGTCTACCGCTCCGCCACCTTATTTGTATACACTCCTGCAAATGGAAAAAAGAACACATTGACACCGGTGTGTCAGACCCACCATACTTGCTCCGGACACTGCGAGAGGGCTGCACAACCAATGATCACACGCACGGAACAGCGGACACACCAGGAACCGCGGTGTTGGCCGGCGAATGCCGCTAGCTGCGCAGCATTTGTGCACCGCCACCGTCAGTGTCAGCCAGTTTGCCGTGGCATACGGAGCTCCATCGCAGTTTTTAACACTGGTAGCATGCCGCGACAGCGTGGACGTGAACCGTACGTGCAGTTGACGGACTTTGAGCGAGGGCGTATAGTGGCCATGCGGGAGGCCGGGTGGACGTACCGCCGAATTGCTCAACACGTGGAGCGTGAGGTCTCCACAGTACATCGATGTTGTCGCCAGTGGTCGGCGGAAGGTGCACGTGCCCGTCGACCTGGGACCGGACCGCAGCGACGCACGGATGCACGGCAAGACCGTAGGATCCTACGCAGTGCCGTAGGGGACCGCACCGCCACTTACCAGCAAATTAGGGACGCTGTTGCTCCTGGGGTATCGGCGAGGACCATTCGCAACCGTCTCCATGAAGCTGGGCTACGGTCCCGCATACCGTTAGGCCGTCTTCCGCTCACGCCCCAACATCGTGCAGCCCGCCTCCAGTGGTGTCGCGACAGGCGTGAATGGAGGGACGAGTGGAAACGTGTCGTCTTCAGCGATGAGAGTCGCTTCTGCCTAGGTGCCAGTGATGGTCGTATGCGTGTTTGGCGCCGTGCAGGTGAGCGCCACAGTCAACACTGCATATGACCGAGGCACACAGGGCCAACACCCGGCATCATGGTGTGGGGAGCGATCTCCTACACTGGCCGTACACCTCTGGTGATCGTCGAGGGGACACTGAATAGTGCACGGTACATCAAAACCGTCATCGATCCCATCGTTCTACCATTCCTAGACCGTCAAGGGAACTTGCTGTTCCAACAGGACAATGCACGTCCGCATGTATCCCGTGCCACCCAACGTGCTCTAGAAGGTGTAAGTCAACTACCTTGGCCAGCAAGATCTCCGGATCTGTCCCCCATTGAGCATGTTTGGGACTGGATGAAGCGTCGTCTCACGCGGTCTGCACGTCCAGCACGAACGCTGGTCCAACTGAGGCGCCAGGTGGAAATGGCATGGCAAGCCGTTCCACAGGACTACATCCAGCATCTCTACGATCGTCTCCATGGGAGAATAGCAGCCTGCATTGCTGCGAAAGGTGGATATACACTGTACTAGTGCTGACATTGTGCATGCTCTGTTGCCTGTGTCTATGTGCCTGTGGTTCTGTCAGTGTGATCATGTGATGTATCTGACCCCAGGAATGTGTCAATAAAGTTTCCCCTTCCTGGGACAATGAATTCACGGTGTTCTTATTTCAATTTCCAGGAGTGTATTACTGAAAGTAGTGCGCTCCGTTTTAGTCACCCCACAAGGAAAAATCGTTGGTCTAACCGGGAATCGAACTTAGGTCCCCCACATGGCAGTCAGCCGCTCTGACTACTTCTTCGTTATGTTAAATTGAAACTGCGTCAAAAAACTGCTAAAGGACCAAATACGTCCCTAAATGTGTTTTATCCCCTGTCTGCAGAAGAGAGCACAATTGGCGAAACAACTTACTACGTACAGAAAACGAAAAATGATAAGGGTTATATACCCCAATATGATGCCTCGACATTGTTTCAGCTAAGGGCGACACCAGCTCAATGCCTTAAACAAAATCCTCTCTGGTAAACGTGAGACGCAGCATGTTAGCAATATCATCCCGATAACGGAGCTATTGCAATACACTGACGGAAAAAGAGGCGAGAAGGAGCTGTGCGACATAAACGAAAGTTGGTAGGCGTGTGCATGACTGATGGCAGTGGCGGTCATGGGAACCTACGGTCGCAAGGCGACTGGGACTTTGGCGGCCACGTGGCTGAGGAGGAACTTCATCGTATTCGGCGTGTGGCTTCAGCACATGGTACTGCATCTGCATCACATATATGAACGGCCATTGGCAGCACGGAGGCACAACGAACAGTTAAAAACCGGTAACTTCAAAGACAGCTCCGATCTAGACACAATGTAGTGTACATTCCACGATCCCAAACCACTGCCCTTTGCGATTTCATTGGTGTCAAGCGGGAACTAATTGGAAGGCAGTGTGGCGGTGTCTAGTGTTTTATGAATAATCTGGGTCTGACTCGGTTCCAGTTATGGCCGTGTTTTGATTAGAAGGAAGTCAATTGAAGTCCTGCAACCATTCTGTCTGCGTTCTGGACACACTAGACACACACCTGCACTTAAGCGATGTTCCCTGACTGCAAAATAGATCGTCAGTCTCTTAATTAGACCTGTTATGCTGCCATTCATTATCAGCATTACGGGGGTGTTTTCCAACGGGATAACGCTCTCCCACGTACCCGCTGTTGCAACACAAGCTATACGGAGTGTCTTTACATTGCCTTTGTCTGTCAATCATCAGACCTTTCTCCAATGGATCACATATGGAATCATCAGGCGGCAACTGCAGCGTCATCCACAGGCAGCATTAACCGTCCCTAAATTGCCCGACCGAGAGCAACAGACAGGGAACTCCATTCCACAATTTCATTCCGGGACCTGCACAACACAACGCATGAGGGTTCGCACACTTTCATTCAACGTTGTGATGCTTACACCTGTTATTAATATACTAGCATTTTAAATTTGCATTGGTTTTTTCTAGCGCTAACATTAACCTGTGCCGCGCGGGATTAGCCGAGCGGTCTTGGGCGCTGCAGTCATGGACTGTGCGGCTGGTTCCGACGGAGGTTCGAGTCCTCCCTCAGGCATGGGTGTGTGTGTTTGTCCTTAGGACAATTTAAGTTAAATAGCGTGTAAACTTAGGGACTGAAGACATTATCAGTTAAGTCCCATCAGATTTCACACACATTTAAACATTTTTTTTGAACATTAACCTGTGATCTTACAATATTAATCACTTAAGTAATGCCACGCGGAGTGGCCACAGGGCTACAGGCGCCATTTCCCGCATTGCGAGCCCCCTCCCACCGCAGATTCCAGTCTTCCCTCGGGCAAAGGTGTATGTCTTGTCCTTGCGTAAGATAGTTTAAGTAGAGCGTAAGTCTAGGAAACGATGACCTCAGTAGTTTGGTCCCTTAGGAATTCACACATTTGAATATTTTGAATTAAATATGTTACCTACATTTTTTGATGACAGCCTTTCCATATAAATCGGTTAGACACTTGCACAATTTTTTCATTACCATTTTGTGAATATGAAAGACCTGCGTGATATAACATGGCTCACAAAAAACAAAGGTCTGCAGTACTCAACTTTCGGCAGAAATGGTAAGCAAGCCTCATTCATGTTTCAACACGGCAGCCCGAATTTTATCTCTTACGGATTTCTAATTCAAAGCCGCCATATTCACTGGGAAACGAGAACCTCCAAAGATGTATGTCGCACCACAGAACGTGACCAAGGTTCAAATGGCTCTAAGCACTGTGGGAATTAACATCTGAGGTCATCAGTCGCGTAGACGTATAACAATCCTAACTAACCTAAGGACATCTCACACATTCATGCCCGAGGCAGGATTCGAACCTGCGACCGTAGCAACAGCGCGGTTTCGGACTGAAGCTTCTAGAACCGCTAGGCCACAATGGCCGGCTCGTGACCAAGGAAGAACAAGTTACTGGAAATCGCGTAGGTAGAGGAATCTGTATTTGTCTTCATTAGTGAACACCTGAAGTACGCTAGAACCATCGATTATCTTACTACCTGTGTGGTTCAACCCCCCCCCCCCCCCCCCCACTCACACACCGAGAGATTTAGCCCATCATCAGCAAGTGGCTGCAACAACGGCTCAAGAGACAGGACAGACAGTGACGTAGAGAGCGGACTGCCCTGAGGAACTCTCCAACACAGAACAACCAGAAGCGTCAGCCGTCCGTTGACTGACACTGACTCTTCCGTATTCTTGTACAAGTTATAAAGGACGAGACATGCAGGAATGGTAAAGCCAGTAGTCTTCAATAGGCGATCGATATCGATACCCACGTGACTAACGCTATGAAAAGCGTTAGAAAAATATAAGAAGGCAAAAACAAAACGAACAGATGTAACAGCAGCCACCGAAAACACATTCCTGTGTTTTGTTGCCAGAGTCAAAATTTTAAGATCAGGGGGGCAACATTCATGTTTACCAGTTACACAGGCAAGCAGTAAAGACAATCTGCGGTTCACATCCCGAGCAACAGTCGAAACTAAGTAGCATTAGGAGACGAAAATCAGCCGCTCTTAAACGGTCACGAATGAGAACAGATTTCCCCACCTTAAAGACCGCGGGCACAGTTTTTCTCCATGAAATCTCTTCCATAGCGAAAATAAAAGTGGAACGAATGAGTTATCAAAAGTTTAAATGAAATTCTTTTGGAAGGCCGTCGGAGCAGAATGTTTATCGCAGGGGGGAACTAGCAATAAAATGAAACACTTTACCCACATCCACTGAAAATTCAACATCCTGGTCATCGCTTTCAGGGTCGCAAAACTAGCGTCAGAAGGGAAGCCCTTGACGACACCTGTTGCAAACAGCTGTGCGTAGTGTCGATGTAAGGCTTCAGTCACCTCACCTTCAGTGGCCAATTGACGGTCATCATGTGCGCTGAGGAAGGTAATACGAGAGCGACGATGACCTGATGGTGGAGAAGATGGTACAATGACGTCTGGCCCATCTTAACGAGACAACTTGGCCTATTCTTCATCCTCCACCCTTTCATCTTAATCAGCAGCAACTTAGCCTTGATCCACCGAATGTCAGCGAGCCCCAGAGGGGCATCGCTTGCTCGTGCCTATAATTCCCGAAGAAAGCTATAATAAAATTCATACGTGTTGCGGAAGTCTCTCGCCCTTGTCATGGCAGGCTAGGCACTGCGTCTTCAGGCCACAAGTGGCCCATCGGGACCATCCGACCGCCATATCATCCTCAGCTGAGGATGCGGATAGGAGGGGCGTGTGATCAGCACACCGCTCTCCCGGTCGTTTCCATGGTTTTCTTTGACCGGAGCCGCTACTATTCGGTCGAATAGCTCCTCAATTGGCATCACGAGGCTGAGTGTACCCTGAAAAACAGCAACAGCACATGGCAGCCCGGATGGGTGCCCACCCATCCAAATGCCGGCCACGCCAGACAGCCGTTAACTTCGGTGATCTGACGGGAACCGGTGCATCCACTGCGGCAAGGCCGTTGCCTCGCCCTTGTAGGACAATAACATATATGCATTTTACGGATTTGCAACTGTGCCTACTCATACCACCATCCCAATACAGATGGAGAACGCTCTATAGAATGGAGGCAAAATTCTAACTGAGCTTCAATCACGGCATCAAAGGACCCGTCAGATAGACGACAAACGTTAAACATCCACTCAGCACGACAATATTTCACTGGTTGTCGGGCTAAGAAGTAAAACCTCTCAAGTTTGATGCTAGACGTCGCAGGCAGAAACATGAATTTCAGCAATACGGGAAATTTATGTTCCCAAACATTCATCAGACGCATCGTACGAACCAATTCAAGGAGATCACGACTAAAATTAAAATATGGGGACTGGTCAATAGGAAGCAACACGCAGTTTAAGTCACAATCCAGCAGCAGGTTCCGAGGATTCTTATGCAAAAGATAAGGGAACTCCACTACGTAAAATTTCCAGGGCACCACCGTTTGACCCGTGGCAGACGGTGAAGAAAGCATAACCAGGGTAAGCACAAATAGACGAACAATGCCTTGGCCAGAATCGAGAACTTCAATGTCAGTGCCTGCATCTCGTGGTCGTGCGGTAGTGTTCTCGCTTCCCACGCCCGGGTTCCCGGGTTCGATTCGCGGCGGGGTCAGGGATTTTCTCTGCCTCGTGATGGCTTGGTTTTGTGTGATGTCCTTAGGTTAGTTAGGTTTAAGTAGTTCTAAGTTCTAGGGGACTGATGACCATAGATGTCAAGTCCCATAGTGCTGAGAGCCATTTGAACCATTCAATGTCAGTGACGGGAAAACCTTAACGATGAAATAGGACACCACCCATCGTGTATTGAAAAGCAACATTAAAATGAAACCCTGAGGTTAGAAAAAGTTGCAAGCAATACTTCCTGCTAGAATACAATATATGTAAGTACAAAATCTCCAGTAGAATCGTAAATGAAATGACGTAGAGCAGCGAGAAATAAATCGGATTCAGTGCGATTGTCATTCAAACTAACAGAGGTGTATACCTGAGTCATCTACCAAACTGAGACTAAAAGTAAGGTTCATTTATGCCACATTCCGACCAACAATCCATTTCTGTGTTCATAGACGAGTCCAACAACGACCCTGCTCAACACTTACGCTGTCGTTTTTCTCGCTAGACAGCGCGATCCAGTTGGAAACAGTTACACTGGCTTTGAGGCAAAATCGTCTCAGAAGCCGGAAGAATGAGGGAATCGAGCACGAGATCTGAATCTGCCCGCACTGGACCACGAAAAGTAATCTACTTCACATTCACGTCATCCAGCTTGACACACAGGGATGGAACAACAGGGTTAGCAGATGATAAGACAAACAACTATTGGCGACTCCTACACACTAAGATTCAGTGGAGGAAGTTCCGAGGGTTGGCATCGACTGTGGTCGATACAGTGACAGGGAAGCGTCGCTGGTCACCAGACTGCAATATCTGGAGGAGGAACGGATCAGACTCACCGGATTACTGAGCGATTCTTAAGATCCCCGCCAAAGGGCGAACGAACCGAGAAACTGCGGCCACACAATCTCGACTGAAGGACAGGAGAATACTGCACAGTTTGTATCATTTAGAGAGACCCTTGACTCAAGAGGTGATAACACGGGGGGAATACATATCGTAAACATCTGCATGTTGGATACGATAGTATTGGGACAAAGCCATCTCTACCAAATTCTCCATTGTTGCCAGATGTATCCAAGATTTCGGCGTGTAGACTTGGCAATAGCACACGATGTCATCCAAGTTGACGTCTACGACGACATTCCAGATGGCGGGTTTTGGCGGGAAGATAGGTCAGTTGGTCTACTTCCAAATTTAACCCTCTCCCCCATAAAATGGTGGAAAGTTCATATTCCATCAGGATAAAGCAACCTCTACTAATTTAAGAAAAATGGTGAGAAAGAAAGTGCAGTTCGGGGTCCCTCCACTAACCCAAGTCATCCGACAGTGACCTCTTCCTAGGGATTGGTGCAAATTCCATCAGGACAATACAACACATCTCTACTAACCTAAGAAAATGGTGGGGGCATAGGTCAATTGGGCTATCTCTACTAACCTAAGAAAATGGCAGGAAAGAAAGTGAATTTGGAATACGTCCACTAACCTAAGTCATCCGACCACTGTCTCTTCCTAGAGATCGGCTGGGAGAGGACTCAATCTGTGGTGGACATAAGTGTTTGTTTTGCATGCAATATTAATTTACACATTTTGATGCTGTATAGCCATCCAGGGTGTTCACCAAGAGCTCCAGAGTGCAACTGACCTACTACACAGTACAGCGACCAGAGTGCATTGTTGTCCACTTCGTGACGTAATCCTAGATGGCTAGGGAGAATGGCGGGACACAGTGTGGTAACAATGACGTCCAGACTCCAGTTGGCCTAGTACACAGTACTGCCACCAAAGGGCGCTGTCATCCCTTCTGTGACATAATCCTAGAAGGTTGTATGATGGTGAAGAGGAAGGGCCTCATAATGGGAATTTCAAGGGATACATTGTTTATTTTAAAAAAATCTGTGTGTGGGGGTTAGATTTCTCTTGACAATCATTCTCTGCTCTTTGGAAACATGTAGGTCTTGTTAGAACTAATGACATATTGCATAAGACAATGTTCAGCACTGTACTCTGGGTGTCTTAACCTAATGTTTGGCCCTTTGTCAGCACCTTACGTGTTGTTCTGTAAGTGGTTTTCTGTGTCACCCCAATTCCCTAAAACTATCCTAACATCTTTGATATCAAATTAAGAAATTAGTTATGACCTTCCACTATTTTCTGGTTCACTTTTCGAATTTCACAAGCTTTTGAAAGTCATTTCTGGCGCATCTTCTTTGTCAGCCACGGCCTTAAACTATTGTACTAGGTTTTACATAAAAATTATGCAAATTAACCTTGTGTTCCGCACTTAACCTGCTGTTCTGCTCCATGTAACCCACCCACGCACAAGCGCCCCTTAACTATTGTACCACTAACATCACACTGATATAAAAAATTTATGCAAATTAATTAAATCATTTTTAAGATTTATACAAAGCACTCCGTCTTCAGGCCACAAGTGGCCCATTGGAACCATCCTCAATAAGAATGTGGATAGAAGGGTCGTGTGGTCAGCACACCGTTCTCCCGGTCGTTATGATGGTTTTCTTTGACCGGAGCCGCTACTATTCGGCATCACGATGCTGAGTGCATCCCGAAAAATGGCAACAGCGCATGACGGCTCCGATGGTCACCCATCCAAATGCCGACCACGCCCGACAGCGCTTAACTTCGGTGATCTGACAGGAACCGGTGTATCCATTGCGGCATGGCTGTTGCGTTTTAAGCTGTATGGGTTAGTTTTTTTTTTTTTTAAATATCAGCATGCTATTCGTCGGAGAAATCGATAGAATACACTTTAAACAAAAGATTGCTAATGAAACGCACATCTCGCCACTCGACACCCGACGCCACCGCCGCCCTCGTCGCAGCCGCCGACGCCACCGGCGCTGCCCACGGTCCCGAGCACACCCCAGCCGCCGCCGCCACAGCATCACTCTGGCATACATGAACCGCCCTCCCTCAGGGTAGCGGGTTAGGGCTGCAGCAACAAGGCTGCTTGCAGCGGTCCGATTCTGCAGCAAGTCCTATTCTGCCGTCACGTCCTCACTGAGCCCATGAGGTACAGCTCACACCCCTGTCCACCTTGCCACAGAACTCCAAGGCACACTCACACCGTTCCCATACATGAAACGCCTCTGGGAGCACATGTGTTTACAATGGCTGACGCTATATCTATGGATAACGATGTCACAGATTGCCCTATAGCAATCTGTTCCTGAATAGCACATCCTGCCTTCTCCCTAGCGATCCTATCGGAATATACGATCTGCATCTAGCTGTGCTTATATCTGTATGGCGTCTCACCATCTGAAGGGTTCTAAATGTTATTCTGACGCCACATGGCTATGGAAAATAAGAGCCAAGACGACCGCTCGGAAATTGTATGGTGTCTCAGAAATAATTAACATTCGCTTTTGTAGAGGCTTTTATGATGTCTCATCTTGTCCGCATGGAAATTCTTGTCCCAACAGAACCTGTTTACGAGAATAGCGCGGAATAGTGCCGAATGCATTCCTCCTGATGGACCTAACATGGTACCTCATCCATTACGTCTTACCATTCCTGCTTTCAACACACACAAACGTTGTCACCGCTATGTAGAGTCTCCTACATTTCAGCACAAACAATGTCTTGTGAAATGAATGAGGCAGTATGATTAGCTCTTGTCGAATTTAGCGTCTGAATTACTGATGCCGCCGGTGTCGAAGCACCGTCCACCTTTATTTCTTTCTTCACACCAGAGATTCAGCAAATACTTCACACAGATCGCCATATTGCACTGTCAATTAAACCTTACATACTACCCTACATAATGTCAACTGCGGAGAGACACTTACTCAATTACACTGCTCTCCCACTGAGGACAAGAGCTTGAATATTAGAATGTGGAACCAATCTCTAACTCATCACTATATCACCGGATATCTTATCGATCAAGTAAACATGCAATTCGTATCCTGCGCTATACAAAGTCAGCCCTTTTACATAATTCGTACATATACCGCGAAAACAGACAGCGCAGTACGTATACTCACTGCTCGAGATATTTACCTCGAGGTCTGGCGATCATCCACCCCTGACGGGTGACCAGAGCGCCCTACGTGGACCACTGTCACTCTCAAAACTGTTCTACCGATTCGGGCTCGTCCCCCCTAGGCACAAACGCGTTACTGTTTCTGGTCTGGACCTGCTTGCTTTCTTGCTTGTTTTTCTGCACCCATCTCATTACTCTGAGATCACAAGAACACATGTATTTTCGCATGGTTTACCATAATGTAACATAATTTTCGCGGTACTTCTCGACATCAAGCACACAGCAGTATCCTACCGATCACTTGCGCAACATAATTCGGAAGATATAGAGTTGAAATTATTTCTCTAGAAACCCAAAACATTAGCTAGGTGGGGCGTGCTGTAAACCACTGACTAACTAGTAACTTGTCACTTCTGTGGAGACATTTACACGGAAAATAGAAAAAATAGAGAAGACGGATTTTTCTATTCGCAGATCCCGATGTTGGTGATGTAGCAGCAACAAAGGTGTTTCTCAAGCATAGAGAATTGGCAAACGTGTCTTCCACTTGCTAGGTGCATACTCAACAATCGATCTTCTCTCAACTAAATGAAGACGAGAAATGTGCAGAAGCAATCAACCAAAGTACTTACATTTGTGGGAATAACGGTCCAGCGCAAACGCACCTCCTTATTCAATCTTCTCATATATCCACGCGATCACGAAAGCTATCAATCACGTACTAAGTATTAGTTCGCTATTCGGCTGTCTAGAGGACAACACTGTTAATTCATCTACATTCACGAACTCCAACAGGCCAATCTGACAGCTCCTACCTATCTAAGGTTTGGTTTCTAGAGAAATAATTTCCACTCTATATCTTCCGACGTCAGCCAGGGTAGCCGAGCGGTTCTAGGCGCTACAGTCTGGAACTGCACGACCGCTATGGTCTCAGGATCGAATCCTGCCTCGGGCTCGGATGTGTGTGGTGTCCTTAAGTTAGTTAGGTTTAAGTAGTTCTAAGTTATAGGGGACTGATGACCTCAGAAGTTAAATCCCATAGTGCTAAGAGCCATTTTCTTATCTTCCGAATTATGTTGCCCAAGTGATCGGTAGGATACTGCTGTGTGCTTTCTATCGAGAACTACCCCTAAAATGGTATAATATTATGACAAACCATGCGAAAATACACGTGTTCTTGTAATCCTAGAGTCTAGAGATGGGTGTAGTAGAGCAACCAAGCTAGTAGGTCTGGACCCGAAAAAGTAACGCGTTTGTGCCTAGGGGGAGGAGCCCGAATTGCTAGAACATTTCTGAAAGTGACGTCGGTCTGCTGAGGGCGCTCTGGTCACCTGTCAGAGTTGGATGATTGCCCAACCTTGAGGTAAATATCTAGTTCCACGAGTATACGTACTGCATTGGCTGTCTTCGCCGTATATACACGAATCATGTAAAAGGGCTGACTTTGTATGACGCAGCATACGAATTGCTTGTTTACTAGATCGATACGGTATGTGGTGATATATTGATGGGTCAGAGATCGGTTTCACGTTATAATATCCAAGTTCCTATCCTTCGTCGGACAGCAGTGTAATTGAGTAGGAGTATTTCCGTATTTGATGATATGTAATGTACATGGTGATATATTGATGGGTCGCGGTTCAGCTTCACGTTGTAATGTTCATGCTCCTGTCCTCGGTGGGAGAGCAGTGTAATTGAGTAAGAGTCTTTCTGTATTTGACGATATGTAGGGTAGTTCATAAGGTTTAAACGCAAGTGCAATATGGCTATATGTGTGTAAAAAAAAAAACGCTGAAAGTCTGGTCTGCAGAAAGAAAAAAAAGTGGATGGTGCTTCCACACCAGTGACGTTAGTAATTCAGAGGGTAAATTTGTTGTTAGCAGTACAAAACTTAAAGGGAGGTTATGCGAGAGTTGGTGACATGGAGTAGAACAGCAGGTTAGGTAGAACACTAGGTTAATTTGCATCATTTCTATGTAAAACATAGTACAATAGTTTAAGGCGGTGGCTGACAAAGAAGAATGCGCCAGAAATGGCATTCAAAAGCTTGTGAAATTCGAAAAGTGTAACAGAAAATGGCGGGAGTTCATAACTAATTACTTAATTTGGTATCAAGGGCAGTATAATGTTAAAGGAAATGGGGGCGACATGGAAAACTACTTAACAGAACAATTGGTTAAGTGCTGACAAATCGCCAGACGTAAGGTTAAGAGACCCAGAGTACAGTGCCAAACATTGTCTTATGCAACATGTGTGCTCCATGTAATGACTTCTTACAAGGCCTACATGTTTCCAAACAGCACAGTATGATGAGCAAGAGAAATCCAAACCCAAAAAACTGATTTTTTTTTATAAATAAACAATATACCCCCTGAATTTCCTGTAATGCGGCCCTTCCTATCCACCACCACCAGACCGCCATCTTGGATTACGTCACAGAAGGAGGACAGCGCTTTCTGGTGGCAGTATTGTGTAGTAGGCCAGTTGCAGTCCAGACCTCATGGATACCACACAGTTCCCTATCGTTTTCCCTCACCATCTAGCATTATATCAGGGAGCAGACGACAGCGCTTGTGGCCATACTGCGTACTATGTCAGTTGCTCTCTGGAGCTCGTAGTGAATAGACTCGATGGCTAACTGCATCAAGTTGTTTAAATAAATACCGCTATCAAAATAAATACTTATGTCCAGCACAGCCCGAGTCTTCTCCCAGCCAGTCCCTAGAAAGAGTTGGTAGTTGGATGACCTACGTTAGTGGCAGTAGTCCAAATGCCCTTTCTCTCTTGCCATTTTCATAGGTTAGTAGAGATAGTCCAAGTGATCTCTCTTCCTACCATTTTGTTAGGTTAGTAGAAGTGTGTTGCATTGTCCTGATGGAATTTGAACTTTCTTCCATTTTCTGTGGGAGGTGTTAAGTTAATGGAGGTAGCCCAATTGACCTATCTCCATACCAAAATTCAAACTTCTCACTAAAATCCGTCATCTTGAATGACATCATAGCCGCCATCTTGGATGACATCATGCACTGTAGCCAAGTCTACACGCCGTCACCTTGGATGATGGCATCGATTCCATCTGGGATACATCTGGCAACAATGCCTCTTATGCTGCAGCATCTGAGCATTGGCACAGGAACCACATGGTGCCAAGTCGGTCTTCCTTATGAACGGCATATAATCTCAAATGTGGCTATGGACTGCCATTAAAATTAGCACAAAGCGTAACGAGATCAGTTACCTTCAATTTATGTCGCAGTCCAAGAGAGAGTTTGAGAACATAAATCGTGTTCGAACAACTGAGACATTGGTAACCACTCTCATTATGTAAGAAGTGTGTCCCCATCTGACCACGATAAGTAACTTGGATCCAATAAACACCTATCTGAAGACGTGACCGTGGGTCCTGTTTAATATACATCGCGACGGAATGTACACTACTAGAGCATTAAAGATGATGTTGATTCGACCACTTTTTCCAGTGAATGCCCATAATGTCATCACATATGATACTTTTATTCTCTAACTCTTTTATTACTAGTGTTTGCAACCCATTTTTGCAAATAAATCTAATTTTTCTACTGCATCCTCACATAGTGACTCAACTCTAGGAGGCTTCTTCCCTGCTCCTCACCTTGCCAGATAGCATAAACTATTCTGTTGATACTTTCTAGGAAATTGTTAGTGTGTACCGTGTACTTCTTGTATCGAATGTCGACGATTCGATAGTTCTTTTATTCTGAAGTTCCTTTATGTGGAACTTGCTTCAAATGTATTAAAGAAGTTACAATGTTCTTTTGCTTCACGGGCACATCCTTTCATTCATTGTATGCCACACTTACAATAACTCATTTGTGTCTGCTAGTAGCAGATCTTTTGAAAGGTGAACATGCTGCAGCTCGGTTGTCAAACAATCCTTACCGGATAATGCTCGAGCTCTGTATACCAGGGTGGTGTGCACAGATTTGAACTGCATTCGATGGCGGTACCTACTGGCTTACTATAAGTCCCTATTTGTCTTCTTCCTGAAGACGAAATATCCCAGTGTAATACCAGGGTTCTTCTTTATAGGAAAATCTAGGAACAGTTGGCCTCCGTTTTATTCTACCTCCATAGTGAAGCTGACATTATCATGTATGCTCTCAAAGCGGTTTAGGAATTCATTTAGGTTTCCTCCACCATATGGCCTAACCGAGAATGTGTAGTTCACATTTCTGTAAAACGCCTTTGGCGTCAGGCACTTGGTTTCGAGAGCTGTTTCCTCGAACTGTTCCATACATGCATGGCGCTAGAGGGGATCCTATGGCGACGCCTTCTGTTCGTTCACTTTCTACGACTCTGGAATCCTTTACTGAGACTCGAGCGAAGAAATACATGACATCGAAGTTTACTAGGAGATCGCCCTTGTACGGAGATATAGGAATATCTCTTGACTCCGTGACCCACGAGTGGTTTTACCAGCTGTACCAAATGTTTTTAATGGCACACGCTATTCGCTGTAGCGAATACAGGGAGACCATATACCCGTGATGGCGATGCTGCAGAGCTCTTGAGCGTATCTGAGATCTAATATACTTAATTTGCTGAGCCGGAAAACGCATCTGTCATCAAATCGGTATGGATTTACAAAGCACTGCTGGTGTAAAATTTTCCTTCATTTTTCTCGCATGACATCCTGCAAACCATGGACGGAGGACAACAGGTAGATTTGATATTCCTAGATATCCGGGAAGTACATGACACAGTGCCCCACTGCAGATTGATAACGAAGGTCCGAACGTAAGGAATAGGTTTCCAGATTCGTTAGTAGCTGCAAAGCTTTTAAAGTAACTGAACGCAGCACGTTTCCCTGAACTGTGAGAGCCCTCTGAGACGGGGTCATTGTCTGGAGTGTCCCAGGAAATGTGACAGGACGGCTGTTGTTCTTTATAAAATGGTTTAAATGGTTCTAAGCACTGTGGGACTTAACATCTGAGGTCATGAGTCCCCTAGACTTGGAACTATTTAAACCTAACTAACCTAATTACATCACACACACCCACGCCCGAGGCAGGATTCGAACCTGTGACCGTGGCGCGGTTCCGGACTCTAGCGCCTAGAACTACTCGATCACAATGGCTGGCTTCTTCTTTATATACATATATGATTTGGAGGACAATTTGAGCAGTAATCTGAGGCTGCTTGCTGATGATGCTGTGTTGTACGAGAAGGTGTCGTCGTTAAGCGACTGTATGAGGATACAAGTTTACTCAGACATAAGTTTTAGTTGGTGTGACGAATGGCAGCTTATTCTACATGCAGAAAATTGTAGGTTAATTCAGATGAATAGGAAAAACCATACTGTAAGATTCCAATACAGCATTAGCGGTGTCCTGCTTGACACAGTGACGTTCATTAAATATCTAGATCCAACTTTGCAAAGCGATGCTAACGAGCACTAAGGACGTCGGTAATGAAGACGAATGGTCGGCTTCGGTCTGTTGGGAGAATTTCGGGGAAGTATAGCTCATCTGTAAAGGAGACAGCTTATTGGAGAATAATGTGACCCATTCTTGAGTACAGCTCGAGCGCTTGGGATCCCCGACAGGTCAGATTGAAGCAGTTCAGAGTCGTGCTGATGTGTTTGTTACCGGCAGGTTCCATCAGTAAGGAAGTAATGCGGAGATGTTTCGTAAGCTCAAATGTAAATCTCTGCAGGGAGGACGAATTTCTATTGCGGAAATTTAGAGATCAGGCACTTGATGCCACCTACACTACGATTCTACTGCTGCCAATGCATATTTCGAGTGAGGACCACAAAGATGGCTGGTACGGTGGCACATAGACGGTCGTTTTCCCCTCGCTCCATTTGCAAGTGGAAGAGGAGAGGAAATAGCTGGTAGTGGTACACCATGCGGTGCTTTCTGAGTTAGTAGTAGTTGTAGATGTCGATGTAGATGTAGATATTTATGTCGGTGATAGTAGCCTATCAATTTATTACTTATCAACAAGATTACCCGAGGCTGTACGTTGCCTGTGTTGGTCGGACTTGCCTCTATACAGAAGCTGTTCGACTTTTACCAACGACAGCACCTCCTCGAAAATTCTCAGCCATGAAAAACCGTATGGTCATGGGATGCGGAAAGACTGGAAAGCCTTCTACCGTCAGCTGGTACGACTGATGAACTTTGGCGTAGCTTTAATCAGCATTTGTCACAGGAGCTAAATTAGACTCAGTGCGCAGACGGTTCAGAGCCATTTTTGCTGCTGTGGAAGGCAGCTCTTTTTACTATAGTTTGAATCCTGTACATGATCGAATTAATTTAAAATTTAAACATTTAGTTTGCCTGTTCATTTGTGTACGCATAATATAAGGGGCAGCCAAATGAAAACGTGCCAAACGAAAAACAGTACGTAAAGTTGATCATACAATGTAAGCTTTCACGGCCGGTATTGTCTTTACTTAAAACTTCCGGGCTGATAAGCCGTGGTCGAAATATAAAACTGTCTCCTGACGTTTCGTCTCCGATTGCGGGAGACATCCTCGGAGGTAAAACGGCGAACTGCGAACAGAACTCGAGGAAGCACTGATTATATAGGCAGTACAGAGGGCGCCACTGTCGATCACGTGGCGTCAGCTATGAGATTGTCTCTGGTAGTGCAAACATTCTCGATTGAAAGTAATCGATCGTCACGCTTGCGGTGCAACGCTGACATCCAAATTTTATCCAGTTTAACACCTTCGTCTTTCCTGTTAAAATCATTACGATGTTTATCAATCTCGATAGCCTCTCTATACAAGCGTGCATAATAATGCGAGGTTTATGATATGACGATTGTCTCGCTGAATTTTATTTCATGATCACATTCCTGGTAAACATGTTCCGCTACGGCTGATTTATCCGTGTGACCCAGGAGGCAATTCCTCTTATGTTCAACAAGACGGGTGTTCACACTTCTCTTTGTGGTACCGATGTAAACCTGTCCACAACTACAAGGAATTTTATATACCCCGGTGTAGCCAAAGAGTGCCGTGCATCTTTTGTCGACCTTAAAAATTCTTTTTTTTCCTAGTGGGTCTGAAAGTAGTTTCTTAGTCGCCTAAGACTTCTTGTTGAAAGTAAGAGGAATCGCCGCCTGGGTCACACGGGTAAATCGGCCGTAGCGGAACATGTTTACCAGGAAGGTGATCATGAAATAAAATTCAGCGAGACAAGCGTCATATCAAAAATCTCGCATTATTATGCACGCCTGTATAGAGAGGCTATCGAGATTGATAAACATCGTAATGATTTTAAGAGGAAAAACGAAGGAGTTAAACTGGATAAAATTTGGATATCAGCGTTGCACCGCAAACGTGACGATAGGTTACTTTCAATCTAGAATGTTGGCGTCACCAGAGACAATCTCATAGCCGACACCACGTGATCGACTGTGGCGCCCTCTGTACTGCCTATATAATCAGCGCTCCCTCAAGTTCTTTTCGCAGTTCGCCGTTTTACCTCCGAGGATGTCTCCCTCAGTCGGAGACGAAACGTCAACACACAGTTTTATACTTCGACCACGGCCTATCAGCCCGGAAGTTTTAAGTGAAGTACGTAAAGTGTTGATTATTTCAAAAATAATCGCCTCAAATGTTAATACATTTATCCAGCTATGAGAGAAGACGGTCAATGTCTTCATGTTTTTTGGTTGCCTACTATATTTTTCCACTATGATTCACTAACATTTAGTAACAACAATCGCAATGAAAAAGCATCCGACATATTACCGAATCATGGCATTTTTGCAAGATAAAAATAGCGCTGTGAAAAGTAGTTATATTAGGTACCGATCTCTCCTTATATTTTTATTAGATGCCGTCATCAGTCATGAGGCTGTCAATCATTTATCAAAACATTTTAGATATTGGTCAGGGCTTTGATCTGTAAACGACTCAAAATTACTTATTTTACTGTTTCTCACATATTTTACCGTTTTTCTTGTCTCGAAACATAATACTTATTACACTTTGCATTACAGGGTTCTTCAAATTAGACTCACATCTTTGATACAAAACAAACTTCACAAAACAGAGGTGAAACGTAACTGAGTGGAGGCATAATCACAGACGTGACATATGGTATCAACCTACCGCCTACGATTGTAATACACCAGATAGAGTTTTCAAAGAAGTGATATTGATCTGTACTGTGACATTAATTTTCTACAACGGAAAAATAGAGATGCATGCGTTATTGTGAAATATTGTTTCTATTAACATCAATAAATTCTCTTATCCAAATTTTGTTAAAGATAAATGTGAAAAATACCTGAATGACTGGCTTTCTAAGTTACTCAATTTTTTAATAAGAGGCATACCGAAAATTTTCATAACTTTCCAAAGAGTATAAAAATACAAATAATGGGTAACTGCTGCAGAAAATAGCCGCACAGCAGAACTCAACGATTACGGAAATATCGACAGAATGTGGTATTGAGATTTACTAACAGTGAGATCGCCATGGATAAAGTCAATTTGACGAAAGAAAATTACGCTTGGGTGGTGACACTATGCAACCATGATTATACCCAGGCGTGTGCCTCTTCGAAGCAAATCGACGGCCACAAATCCCTTTGCTTAGGGCTCCGCTCCAGAAACATGGTAATCGCAATGGGAAGACTTATGGACAGTATAGAGGTTTTGTAACAACTTCTCAGTGAAACTTCTTCAGCGTACTCATAACATACTTGCCAACATTTGGGCGGACGTATTGTTTGCTGCATGTTTCGACTATTCTGTAGCAGTTTCGTTATGAAGCCATTACTAAACCTGCGTACTATCTCGACATCTCCCAAAGCGATTTACCCATTATTAGAGACTTGAAGAAAGGCTTATGGTCTATTTTCTTCGAGCGAACAGATGCATGTCTGGGTTCAAGCAGTGTTCCGTAGGCAACAGCAAAAATTTTCCATGAAGAGATTTATCATCTTTTCTAATGTCGGATAAATGTCTCAACAGTGATGGCAGTTACTTTTGAGATAACAAAGGGGTTACTTACATTTTTCCCTTTTGTCTGTCCGATACATATACAGGGTGGTCCACTGATGGGTGACCGGGCCAAATATCTCACGAAATAAGCGTCAAACGAAAAAACTAAAAAAAAACCAAACTCCTGTAACTTGAAGGGGAAACCAGATGGCGTTATGGTTGGTCCGCTAGATGACGTTGCCATAGGTCAAACGAATATCAACTGCGTTATTTAAATAGGAACCCCCATTTTTATTACATATTCGTACAGTACATAAAGAAATATGAATGTTTTAGTTGGACCACTTTTTTCGCTTTAAGTACTACACGAATAGGTAATAAAAAATTGGGGTTCGTATTTAAGAAAACGCAGTTGACATCCGTTTGACCTATGGCAGAGCCATATAGCGGGCCAACCATAGCGCCATCCGGTTTCCCTCTTCAAGCTAGACAAGTTAGGGTTTTTGTAATTTTTTTCGTTTGACGCTTATTTCGTGAGATATTTGGCTCGGTCACGATCAGTGGACCACCCTGTATAACATTTCGTTATTTGATATCGTTCGTGGAGTCTTGTTCCGAGCCGTGTAAATTCACTCCCTAATTGAATAACGTTGTGTAAAAGCTTCTCATTGGTGAAATTAAATTTGGGGCCAATATACTGCACTCTACTGTCGACCATAATATTTGAAAGGAGATAAAACCTCCTGTAATACTTCTCCATGGAAGGAAAGAAGAGGCTATAATAGGCATATGGCCGTGGGCGCCCACGAAGAGAATCGATTACAGAGCCCAGGAACCAGACAGCGCTCTCTGCGACTCCCGGCTTTCGCTCTTCCCTTTCGCCTTTCAGAGTTCGCTACCGTTCGTCTCTGGTATTGCAGCGCTGAGTGCACCCGCTCTGTGAATCGGTAAGCACATATTCCATCAACAGTGACAGACCTTTTGAGATACTCTCTCCCTCTGCCGTGTCCTCTGGTAATTTCGCAGGCGGAGCTGCACCGACCTCGTAGATCCAATTTCCTAGCTCCGGCTAGCAAAAGCGAAAATGTGTTCTAACCTAATGCATTAATTGACCGTCAAAAGGGTTGAAGCAGTTCGGTTATTAACTTCGTTCTCTGACGTAGACTTACATTAAAAGGATAGGATAAACCAGTTACGGGATTCGAACGTAAGTTCCTCAAGAAATACTAAAAGTACGAAGTAAAATAAACGGAAATGGCCGCCAGCCCAAACCAGACAAAAAATGTGAGAATAAGAAAAACTAATTTCAAATATTATAGTGCATTCAAAGCTTGTAGCTTTCGTTTGAGAATGCAAAAATAGGAATGGAAACGCCGGCCGGGGTGGCCGAGCGGTTCTAGGCGCTTCAGTCAGGAACCGCCAGACCGCAACTGTCGCAGGTTCGAATCCTGCCTCGGGCATGGATGTGTGTCATGTCCTTAGGTTAGTTAGGTTTAAGTGGTTCTAAGTTCTAGGGGACTAATGACCCCAGATGTTAAGTGCCATAGTGTTCAGAGACATTTGAACCATTTAAGAATGGAAACAGGCAAGAAAATAGGAGCAACTTCAATCACGTACTACCGCCATGAAGTTACCCGTCACTGAACATGTTTAAGGGAACGAAACGTCACAAACTAACGTGTGCTAGAAGAGCAGTTTGATAACCTCCACGCCCTTTAATACGAATCGACTGCTGACAATCTCAGTGTCAAGTATGTGTGTATCCTAAAACTGTTATGGAGACCGTGATATTTTAAGAATAACTTTCTTTGTAGCCACACATATCACACATATAGGATATGAAGACAGTACTCTTGAACGAACGTTGATTAATTTCTTGCCTACACAGAACCCAGAAAATGGGGTGGGGGTTCCTTAAGCATCCACAGCATATAATACACTTTTTAAATCATTTATCATACCCAAAACCGTATAACGTGCTTTGTAACACCAGTTCAAGCAAAATCAAGTTCGTATAACCGAAGTTTTATGCAGTTATTTAGATTTCAGACCACTTGGAGCAGTGGAACACCGCATTTTCGCTCAGACCTGAAAACTAATTTCACAATCATAATTTCGCTAGAGACGGCAAACACTTTAGCAATTAATGTAACTAAATATTTAAACACCTGTCAACACTTTTGTGAACACTCGGAAATGTTCATGGAGTAGGAAACTGTACCCTAATACACTACACGTGACGTACGTCAGTGATATACATGCAATAGACATACCTTAACTTCACACATTTGTTAAACATGTGCACTGAAACCTCTGATCTAGCCAGTAGTATCCTTATAACAAGTAATCTTCTTATTGCGAGAAGAACACCACGCACAGCTGGATGATATTGTTTAATGCGACATGACAGGTTTCGTCTCATATAGCCACATCCTCAGATGTACATAAAAGTGTAAGTCACTAAACACACCAATGTAGGAAAGAAGGGAGATACAATCTCGACTGGTAAAACGGCAATACCCGCCAAATGACGGTAGTTCAGTTAAAAAAGGAGACGAATGGTGCGTACATCATCCGATCTAAAAGGGAGGAACATATTATCCAGCACATCCTAGTGGCAGCTGTACCGGTCGTGTACCATTAAAGATCATCGTACAGTAATGTTCTTTTTTCGCTTTATATTAACACAACTCCGGATGCCCGGAGCACAAGGTTAACTTTTTTATTGACTGTAGATGCTGAAGAGCTGAGCTGCTGTGGTGGTGTCGCTGAATTAATGCGCAGCTTTATCTCTTTATGCATTTTTATCTGTAAAATCTCCTCCTGATAAGGTCAAAATTATTTAGACCATTGCACATTAGGGCAAGATGCAAAATATTAACGTAATTTCCACCTGTATCTCATTTAGTAAATACACTCATGGAAATTGAAATAAGAACACCGTGAATTCATTGTCCCAGGAAGGGGAAACTTTATTGACACATTCCTGGGGTCAGATACATCACATGATCACACTGACAGAACCACAGGCACATAGACACAGGCAACAGAGCATGCACAATGTCGGCACTAGTACAGTGTATATCCACCTTTCGCAGCAATGCAGGCTGCTATTCTCCCATGGAGACGATCGTAGAGATGCTGGATGTAGTCCTGTGGAACGGCTTGCCATGCCATTTCCTCCTGGCGCCTCAGTTGGACCAGCGTTCGTGCTGGACGTGCAGACCGCGTGAGACGACGCTTCATCCAGTCCCAAACATGCTCAATGGGGGACAGATCCGGAGATCTTGCTGGCCAGGGTAGTTGACTTACACCTTCTAGAGCACGTTGGGTGGCACGGGATACATGCGGACGTGCATTGTCCAGTTGGAACAGCAAGTTCCCTTGCCGGTCTAGGAATGGTAGAACGATGGGTTCGATGACGGTTTGGATGTACCGTGCACTATTCAGTGTCCCCTCGACGATCACCAGAGGTGTACGGCCAGTGTAGGAGATCGCTCCCCACACCATGATGCCGGGTGTTGGCCCTGTGTGCCTCGGTCGTATGGAGTCCTGATTGTGGCGCTCACCTGCACGTCGCCAAACACGCATACGACCATCATCGGCACCAAGGCAGAAGCGACTCTCATCGCTGAAGACGACACGTCTCCATTCGTCCCTCCATTCACGCCTGTCGCGACACCACTGGAGGCGGGCTGCACGATGTTGGAGCGTGAGCGGAAGACGGCCTAACGGTGTGCGGGACCGTAGCCCAGCTTCATGGAGACGGTTGCGACTGGTCCTCGCCGATACCCCAGGAGCAACAGTGTCCCTAATTTGCTGGGAAGTGGCGGTGCGGTCCCCTACGGCACTGCGTAGGATCCTACGGTCTTGGCGTGCATCCGTGCGTCGCTGCGGTCCGGTGCCAGGTCGACGGGCACGTGCACCTTCCGCCGACCACTGGCGACAACATCGATGTACTGTGGAGACCTCACGCCCCACGTGTTGAGCAATTCGGCGGTACGTCCACCCGGCCTCCCGCATGCCCACTATACGCCCTCGCCCAAAGTCCGTCAACTGCACATACGGTTCACGTCCACGCTGTCGCGGCATGCTACCAGTGTTAAAGACTGCGATGGAGCTCCGTATGCCACGGCAAATTGGCTGACACTGACGGCGGCGGAGCACAAGTGCTGCGCAGCTAGCGCCATTCGACGGCCAACACCGCGGTTCCTGGTGTGTCCGCTGTGCCGTGCGTGTGATCATTGCTTGTACAGCCCTCTCGCAGTGTCCGGAGCAAGTATGGTGGGTCTGACACACCGGTGTCAATGTGTTCTCTTTTCCATTTCCAGGAGTGTATTAACGATATGAAAGACACTTAAATTAGGTACAAACTGGTAGTGCACATACTTCAAAATGTGAACGTCACTACAGATATTCGGATTTAGTTTAAAACATGTTCGATACGCCATTGGCGATGATGTAGAGCAGTCGAATAGCGAAATTTTGCACAAAGCGTTGATCGATGCTGTCGAAGCTTCTGACCGCCTGTTTGCAGCTCAGCAATGGTTTTTTGGTTATTGCTATACCCCTTCTCTTTCATATAGCCCACAACACGGAGTCGCCTGTGTTCAGATCCGGAGATAATGACTGCCAATCGAGGTCCATACCATTGGCCTCTGGGTGCTGTAGAGCCAGAGTGCTGTCACCAAAGTGCTCCTCCAGAACCTCAGACACTCTCCTGCTTCGATGGGGTCTTGCATGGGCCACTATCTTATCGAAATCATGGTCATTTTGGATGCGAGGAATGGAACCATCTTCCACAACCTTCACGCACCGTTCGGTAGTCACCGCGCCATCAAGGATTATCACACCGATTATTCAGTGACTGAACATTTCACCCATTGAGGATTAAGAGACTTCTCGATCGCGAAATGTGGATTCTCAGTCCCCCAAACGCACCAATTTTGCTTATTGACGAAACAGTCCAAATGAAAGTGGGCTTCGTCGCTAAACTAAACCATATCCACATCCAAGTCCTTTTTGTCAGTTCTGTGGACAATAGGGCTGTCGAAGCACAGCCGCTGTTCCATGGCCCTGGGACTTAGTGACTGACGGGTTTGAACTTTTAAAAGGAAGAGAAGCAGATTTTCAGCGACAATTGGTCACATTGTCTCCCAGTTGATTCCCATCTGTTGTACAGCTCATTCGATCGATATCCTGAGGATGGTTCAACTCACAGCGTGTGTCTTCTCGATATTTTCAGGGGTTTTCACCCTTTTTGGACGACCGACATTTCCAAAACTGTCATCAGGAACACTGTCCATTCTCTAAAACCTGCGAATCATATTTTTGATTGTTGGCAGACTTGTACCGGTTGTCTTCAGCTTGAACCCGGTACTTAACTTCCACTGAGCCGCAGTTAGGTTGTTATTGTTCGCATATAGGCCTTCATAAGCGCTATATTCTCGGGTACGCTGTACCGTGACATTTCCACGTGCAAATAGCTGACGACACCTGGGCGTGTGTGCATGTGCATACGAATTACCATCACGTAAAGTGAATTCGCAATTGCGAATGACTACCATCAGCTGTAGAATGGAATTACGCCAGCGAAAATTTATGCCGCACCGGTACTCGAACACGTATTTCCGGCTTATCGCGAGCGATCGCCTTACCATTGGGGTATCTGTGCACGACTTACGTAATGGTTCAAATGGCTCTGAGCACTATGGAACAAAACATCTGCGGTCATCAATCCTCTAGAACTTAGAACTACTTAACCTAACTAATCTAAGGACATCACACACATCCATGCCCGAGGCAGTATTCGAATCTGCGACCGTAGCGGTCGCGCCGTTCAAGTCTGAAGTGCCTAAAACCGCTCGGTCACAACGGCCGGTTACGACTTATGGCCATACCCAATCTTCCGTATGTCGTCTACCTGTAACACTATTTGTTTATGGTTCATCTAACTTTTTATACATTTTTGCTGTAAAGTTTGCACATATTGGTTCTACATCCAATGCTATGTAAATTATTTATTATGTTTAATAATCTTCTGATGATATTTTGTATTTAGAAATGCAGTACTGATGTGTATAAACTGTTCATGTTGACGTAAATTTGACAATTGTAAGAAATGGTCAAGCTTAGGAACAGTGTCAGGAATAGGTGTTGTATAAAAGCCAAAGTGCTTCTGTTTGATACGAAAGTGTCTCTGAGGAGTGGAAAAGGTGGCAAGGGCGAATTGGCGCGCTACCTATACCATGCCCAGAAAGTGGCACACAGTCTGTAGGCCGCAGTGATTGAGGCATCACCTTTGTGGAGCAAGAGAAGCTTTGCCTGAAAATTTGCACAATAATCCCTCGGATGGAGACTGCAAACGGCTTACGGCATAGCTGTGAGTTGTAGGGCAACTGTATGTAAAATTAAACTTTATGTAAAATTAAACGACGCCAAGAAGAGAAACTGAGCCCACACAGCAAGATACTCGCAGTCCGTACTGCGGGTAGTGTAGTCGTCATAACTTTTCGCCACACCCAAACCTATTGTCAGCAGATAAGATTTTTATATATATTTATTTTTGTACACAGTGAACAATTAATTTAAACTGTGTTTTAATAATCATTCATGAACTTGAAAGAAACTGGTTCATCCTGTTATTTCATCCTAATCATATACGTGTAAAGGGCTCCTTCCTGGAGTTTGATTAATCCGAGTATCCCGTTTTACAGACTTATGAAGTCCCAAGTTGATGTACAGACGCACCATTTAAATAGTTTTTGTGTAAATAATGAGAAAGTTTTCTTAGGTACTGCAAAGTGCTATAGCAAAAATTTGCTTACGAAACATTCAGTCAGAGTAAAGCCAAGTTACTAGAATTTGTTAAATGACTCAATGGAGTTAGTTCAAAGAATAATAGCTTTTGAAAATTAATTCCAGTAAGAAAGAGGTTTCCTTGGAGTTCAATGTTCGGTATAAAAAGTGTGTGCTTTAGCATCTAAGTACTTATGTATTTATGTGCGTTAAATATGGAAAGTGCGTTTCTAAAAGTCCCCCAGGCCAAATTTTAATTGCTTCCTTGAAATTATCTACTAGACCTTTTCTTTTCTAAAAACGTAATGTACAAGTGTGTAGCACAACATTGTTCACGTGGAGTAATACTTATTTGAAGAAGCAACTTTAACAGAGGCAATAAAACAGGCAAAATTCATACTTCTGCTTTTCCAAACCATCACTGTTGCATTGCCTGGATAGTCTGGCAACCGTTAGTACATATTTTAAACCACTGAACTTCTGAGTTTTTCTAGCTTGAATGTAATACTACTCATACTGCGTTTCTTTCAAACCGCTGTGTAAGATCTTAGGAAAAGAAACTGCACGGTCAAAGACACTTTGTGTCGCAATCAAAATAAGACAGGCACTCCAATATCGTATGTATCTTCCAATACCGGGCAAGCGCCTTTGAAGTACAACGTCTGAGCTGTCTGGGAACATACATAATGGGTGAAATAGGAAAGTTCAACTCGTCGTCACAACGGTTTATAACCCTAATACTACTATTATAGTTTAGTATGCTTTTCTCTAAATAACAGAAAAACCTGTCTCTGTGTTACGACGTATAAACCTCTTAATAACTTCTACTTAGTTTCCGAATAAAGTACATTATGGGAGGATAGTCCTGTTGATAGGAAAAGCTAATCAATAGAGTGACCCTTTTTACAACATTTGACCGTGTCTTGTGTATAATGGAAAAGTAAATCTTACTATTCACCTAACACAAACAGTTCAAAAGTTATGACTACTTTATTTCCCATAGTTCAATAATTGTCCCCCTGAACATAAAAGGTATAAAAAGTTGGTGTCTTAACACAGGTGTTACAAACTGAAGGGCTGGTGTGGGAGGATAGGGTGACTGGACATGCTTTTCCCTCCTTGGATTGATTCTAAATACCGATAAAGGGCAGGGATGAGAGTAATTTGGTTATTACGGAAGTATTTACAACGGCAAATACTGACTTTTTATTATTAGCAGGAGTTGACCGCATTGTTCGTGCCTAGAAAGTTAACTGCTTCCGCAAAGTGTACATTATACATGTACTGATGAGCAAAAACGTTATGACCACCTATTTAAAAGTTTGTTGGTCCACTTCCGGGAAGCAATTCAGCTGTGATGCTGAGTGCCATGGATTCTACAAGTAAATGATAGGTTTCTACAGGTTGTGGCACCAGATCCCTGTGCACAAATAATGATACCTAACCATTCGTTGCTTCGAATGCAATAGTTTTGTTTCTGTATAGTTTACAGCAGTCTGCAAAACGACGAAGATCAGATAGTTGGGGGAGAGAGTGTTGTACCTGGAGGGTAGTGTATCTAGGGAGCCTAGAGACAGATTTTAGAATAACATGAAGGAATGCACACTAGAGGCCGCCTTAAGTAGGTTTCTCCAATTTCTGTTGTATTTGTTCACACGAGCCATGAGGCTATGTTTGGTACAGTGTTTGTAACTGTTTTCAGTTCCACAAATTTAAGTGTTGTGGAATGTATTACCGTCACTTGGTAGACGTTGTGAATTCTTCAGTTACGGAATTCTATAGTGGGTAAAATTCTGTATATTTTTTATCTATGTTATGTTACGTGTCGATAGTTAAGCCATCCATAATCTGTCGTAAACCAACTTGTACATTGGAACAGACCATGTGATATTGCAGTTTAACTTTTCTAGACAATGGAAATTCGTTTTAGTTTCCAATAGCTTGTAACGGGACATCCTCCTCTAGCATTACATTTCCCTCAAAAATGCCTCAGAGCACTATTGGTCTTAACTTCTGAGGTCATCAGTCCCCTAGAACTTAGAACTACTTAAACCTAACTAACCTAAGGACATCACACACATCCGAGGCAGGATTCTAACCTGCGACCGTAGCGGTTGAGCAGTTCATGACTGTAGCGCCTAGAACCGCTCAGCCACTCCGCCCGGCACATTTCCTCAACGGTGGTGGTCGATACCTAGTATTATTTTTCGAATTTTGGACAGGTCAATATTATCTCAGCTGCTTTTCTGAAAACTTTCTATGTAAATTGGTACACAGTATGTCATATTTCAAGCTAAAATTTCTGAAAATAATTGATTCGTTTTGGATGTTATAATCGATAAGTACTAGTTCTGAACGTACAGTTAAAAATGTTTTTAGAAGCATTTGAAATTACTAATTATTTGGCACACTTAAAATTTCTATTGTTAATTACACACTCTAGTATTGTTTACTATGTTTATTTCTGGATTCACTGATGAAATAATAATCAAAACTGATAGCAATGCATTTTTCAAGGAAAGCTATAAATCCTTTGGAGTATCGTTATTTCCGCTGAGTGAGTCAGTAGTAAGCATGCCTCTGATGTGATCGGACGTATTTTTTGTTATTTCTCGAACAGTGTAATTTCGGCTTTGTTAACGTGAAAAAAAACCTATGTGATATAATAAAATGTGATAAATTATATTAAAGTAACTACAAAAACTCTGCAACAAGAGTCTTCAAATTTATTTATTTAGGTGAGTTCAACCACGAGGACTTAAAATGTGAGAATTTCAGCTTCAAGTATCAGATCTATAGACAAGAAGAACTGGAGCCAACTCTACGTGAAAAGATAAGTAAATCAGAAAGTTAATTTTAATCATCGCTCCTCTCAAATCTTCGTAAAAGACTAATGCACACAATAGCTGCAAGTTGGAAGGAGGGGGTAGGTCACAAGTTTCTGTTGGTAAATATTTTTATCTTGATTTGGTTTTTGATAACACTTTTACTTTATTTCATTTTTCTTATTTATTATGGGTGTCTGGGAGAGTTGTATTGTAACAGTTAGTCAACTAAATATGACACATACAAGATTCTCTCAACTGCAACAACTTTAAATTTTAGTGGAGTACTTGTTCCTAGCTACATGACCAAGCTATAATTTGAAATATTTTTCCACGTTTGGAAAACCTTAGTTTCAAGAGTAGTTTTTGTTACTTCAGAAAAAGTTGGCAGCCCACAAATTTAATGCTACAGTTACCATAACTGAATGATAAGAAATTATAAACTTCTGTTGATGGGCTGGATTGAGGTGAAAAAAAGGAAATATTGGGTTGTTTCGGAACTTCGTTCGTTTTGCTCGCGCGTTTAAATTTAACGCCTGAAAACCCTGCACCCGCCTTTCCCTCATGGTGACATAGTTGCCTAACCGCCTCTATGACGTAGTGGCCGAAACCACGACGCGCTATTAGATAAGTCAGTGTGTATTTGATCCAAGATATGGAATTCCCATAAGGATCATTTCTGACATGTTATGCTGTTTTACTATCGTAAGGAGAAGACTTGTGCTGGACACGGGGACGACGCAGCAAAGGGTCGAGCATGTCAAAGTTGTTTAGTCGATGACAAGCTGGAAATTACGTTGGTCAATGGTTCCCACGTGGAACGTCTTAAAGACATGATAGTCAACAATCCACGAATGACAATGCGGGTGTTGGCATTGGAGCTCAATGTCGCTCGTGCCACCGTAGTCAGGAATTTGAAGAAACTGCCTTACGGAAATACACTCCTGGAAATTTAAATAAGAACACCGTGAATTCATTCCCAGGAAGGGGAAACTTTATTGACACATTCCTGGGGTCAGACACATCACATGATCACACTGACAGAACCACAGGCACATAGACACAGGCAACAGAGCATCCACAATGTCGGCACTAGTACAGTGTATATCCACCTTTCGCAGCAATGCAGGCTGCTATTCTCCCATGGAGACGATCGTAGAGATGCTGGATGTAGTCCTGTGGAACGGCTTGCCATGCCATTTCCACCTGGCGCCTCAGTTGGACCAGCGTTCGTGCTGGACGTGCAGACCGCGTGAGACGACGCTTCATCCAGTCCCAAACATGCTCAATGGGGGACAGATCCGGAGATCTTGCTAGCCAGGGTAGTTGACTTACACCTTATAGAGCACGTTGGGTGGCACGGGATACATGCGGACGTGCATTGTCCAGTTGGAACAGCAAGTTCCCTTGCTGGTCTAGGAATGGTAAAACGATGGGTTCGATAACGGTTTGGATGTACCGTGCACTATTCAGTGTCCCCTCGACGATCACCAGAGGTGTACGGCCAGTGTAGGAGATCGCTCCCCACACCATGATGCCGGGTGTTGGCCCTGTGTGCCTCGGTCGTATGGAGTCCTGATTGTGGCGCTCACCTGCACGGCGCCAAACACGCATACGACCATCATTGGCACCAAGGCAGAAGCGACTCTCATCGCTGAGGACGACACGTCTCCATTCGTCCCTCCATTCACGCCTGTCACGACACCACTGGAGGCGGGCTGCACGATGTTGGGGCGTGAGCGGAAGACGGCCTAACGGTGTGCGGGACCGTAGCCCAGCTTCATGGAGACGGTTGCGAATGGTCCTCGCCGATACCCCAGGAGCAACAGTGTCCCTAATTTGCTGGGAAGTGGCGGTGCGGTCCCCTACGGCACTGCGTAGGATCCTACGGTCTTATCGTGCATCCGTGCGTCGCTGCGGTCCGGTCCCAGGTCGACGGGCACGTGCACCTTCCGCCGACCACTGGCGACAACATCGATGTACTGTGGAGACCTCACGCCCCACGTGTTGAGCAAGTCGGCGGTACGTCCACCTGGCCTCCCGCATGCCCACTATACGCCCTCGCTCAAAGTCCGTCAACTGCACATACGGTTCACGTCCACGCTGTCGCGGCATGCTACCAGTGTTAAAGACTGCGATGGAGCTCCGTAAGCCACGGCAAACTGGCTGACACCGACGGAGGCGGTGCACAAATGCTGCGCAGCTAGCGCCATTCGACGGCCAACACCGAGGTTCCTGGTGTGTCCGCTGTGCCGTGCGTGTGATCATTGCTTGTACAGCCCTCTCGCAGTGTCCGGAGCAAGTATGGTGGGTCTGACACACCGGTGTCAATGTGTTCTCTTTTCCATTTCCAGGAGTGTATTTTCGATGTATTGGTTCCTCATGAACTGAGAGAAGCGAAATTGATTCAGTGCGTGCCATCAGTGACTCATTACCGATACGCAAACAGAAAGCTCCTTTTCTCGAACGACTGGTAACTAGACGTGAGAAGTGGAGCGTATACACTAACGTCCGAACGAGTGAATCGTAGCCCGGTACAAGGCAGCCACCACTTTCGGTTCCTGAATCAGTCTCAGGACTGAAGACCACAACAACAAAAATGCGTCTGGTGAAATTGTAAAGGAGTCCTGCGTTAGGAACTTCTTCCGAATCATACTATCACTTCCGAGAGATATTGTTCGCAGTTGGTGCGTCTCAAGGCCACCATTGAAGAGAAACAACCGCATTCTGGACGCGATATCGTCTTTCACCTCAACAGTGCCTCTACGGCGACCCACCAAAAGTGGGATGTGTTTCCGCTACAGCCGTATTCGCCAGACGTTACCCCTTCCGACTTTCATGTATTCTGTTCGCTGTAAAATTTCCTGAACAGCAAACAGCTCAAGTCCTTGGAGGACTTGACTTCTAAGAGTTCATCGACCTGAACAACCCCCCCCCCCCCCCAATTTTGTTGGAAGAATGGAATTTATAAGCTTCTAGGCGAACGACGACATATTGCCCACTATAATCGTGTATAGTGCAGAAAATAAATAGTTTACAAAACCGATCCGCCTTATTTAGTTATATCGGGCACGGAATTGTGTGCGAAGTGTGTAAGCAGACAAGCTGGCAACCACTCTGTTGCCGCTGTGCTGCAATGTGGTTTGTTCCCAGGTGCTCTTTGTGGCTGAGCTGTAACGATAAGCGAAGGACTTTATGAGACAACGCAACAAATAAAACTTATATTACAGGGCTGGATGGAGAGCGAAGTAGGAAAAGCTTTCCAAGGTACAATACTCTCCAATACCTTGCACTTCAACATCATAGGTTACTAAGGAAAAAGGAACTAAAAATTATAAATACTGTAGCAAACATAAGTACTGAGTAATGATTAGGCAAAAGCACAGAGGAATAAACTCATATCCTGACCAATTGAATCAAATATCGGATGGTTATTACGTGCTCGAGATGCGAAGAGAATTATATTTGCATTAAGCCTGTGCAGACACTATAATGAGTGAAAGTGAACAGACAACCGAAGATCAAATTACCTCATAATGAACGGTACGTGCTAGTCAGTCTCGTGCACACACTTTGGAGCAGTGCTCAGAGAATCACGAATCCACTTTCTAAAGTTGACAGACACAACTAAAAAGGGAGGGCGGCCACTGAGCCGTATTCGTTAGGACGCCTCACACCACTTTCTTTTAATGGAAAACTGCCAGGATCTCCCTCAGCTTAAAGGTCGTTTTGGCAACCCCCTCGCATTCCCAAGAGAGACGAAGCTTTTTATAAGAACTGTCCTCTTCGCAGTTTATCTCTGAAAAGTTGAAACTGAGATGACAACAGGACACAAGCCAGTAAGAAAATTCTAAGCTTCTAGAGGAGCGTAAAAATATGGTTTGTCGACGTTTTAAGCCTTGCAACAGTGGCGAAATTACCCTATTAATTCATAGGAGTTGATTATTACACATTTAATCAAAGTATTAAAACAAGTGGTCTCTACGGCATTCACCCCTCAATCACTCCTTACATTTGTTAGTTCATGCCTCGCTCTCCAGTTTCTCTGAGAAATGACGCTTCCCAACTTTCACTGAAAATGTGAGGAAAAACAAAACTTATCTGTGTCCAAGGGTTAGTTTTGCCTTCCTAAATGGCGTTTATTACGTCTATGTTGCGCACGTTTGGCGTATTACATCGCTTTTTACAGCTCTGAATCTACATTAGCATGTATCACGTTACTCTTCCTTGCAATAGAAACATTGGACAATGTAATTTAACATCTGACTCATTATTCTCCGCAAGCAAATTTTCGCGTTGTGGTGAGGGGTACTTTTGGTTCCACTATTGTTTACATCCTTTCTCTATTAGAGTCACGAATCGTGCTCGGGAAGAATAACTGCCGGGAATATTATGTTTGAGCTCTAATTTCTCTGACATTCCAGCTGTAGACGTTTCGTGAGATAAAAATAAAAGGAAATATTGTTGCCTGACTTTTGTCCCAACCTACACTCAATGAATTTTAACAACTTTCTCAAAATCAATAAAGTCTCTCTTCTAACGTCTGCCATTCGAATATGTCAGCAACTCTCTTACTGAACAAACTGTTGACGGAACAAGTGGCTCTTATTTCAGTCTTCTCTGTTTCTTCTATTAATCGTACCAGCTTACTGAAATTTGTCATTCAATATATACATCATTTTGAAACCAAAAGTTCAGTTCAGCTGGAATCAACACTACAAATGAATATTTAAGAACACTTACTTCGGTCGAACAGAAAAGTGCCCATTTTTCAGGAATACACGTTTTCAATGACTTACCAGGAGGAATGAAAAATTTTACGACTAATAAAGTACAGTTTAAGATAACCATAACGGACTTATTGGTGGCCACCTTCTGGTCCATTGACGAATTTCTTAGTAGAGGCAATTGATGTGTATGTATTACTTGTCATATAAAATAATGCAAATATTGGTATTCTCTGATTTCTGTACAAATTCAATGCAGTAATGCTGTCATTGTAAATAATTCTTGTAAAATGAATTTTCTGTTTGATGATGCATCGCTACAATACACTAAAAATGATCGTATGGAACACAGTAGATTGAACATTTGCGTCTTGTGTGACAAGTTGTTCATTACCTTTTAAATAAAAGTATGTTTAAAATGTGTTTTGACTTATTGCACATCCATGAAGACCAGTTCAGCCGGGAAACGTGGAAAGGAGACATTTATTGTATATTCTTTTTTTATATGTTCTGCATCCTGAAGGATCTCCTCACTATTCATCTATTGAAACGAAAAAAAAAAGTCTTCTAATCAAAGGGTGGAAAACCTTTGTGCCTATCTGTCCAGTAGCACGTAATCTCAGCATGACTACCCAAGTGTAGTGTCGGAACCAGTTACACAAACAAATAATCCAAAACCCATAAATATTTATTAGAACATTCAAACGAAATATAGGACTCTGGTATAAAATTCTGATATAAGTCAACACAAATGACTACCTACGAGAGGTAACTTCCAATACATCAGTCCACAACTCAGCAGTGAAATAAAAGTCTGACGTTACTCTTAGAAGTCTGTATCTACCCGTTGTATTCAGAGAGGGATTCCTGGAGGTACCGTTCACTAATGACCGCTGCAGAATCCAGCAGACTGGTTTCCTGGTGTGGACTCCAGCCACGGCTTCCTTGAACTAGCTTTACTCGCTGTGGGCTGAGCGTAGACTGCTGGGTGCCGTATCACGTGGATAAATACACTCGATCCACATGAATGACAGTCACCGGCCATGATGACAGGCTGCTTCCTCATTGTCTCTCCACGAAACGTAATGTTCTCTCGCAACTGCCTGCTATCTTTGGAAGACTGACAGTGTAATTTCGTCACCTGGGTGTCGTCTTGATGCAGCGGTAGCTACCAGCCGTCCCGAAGGACTGTACCTGTTGGCTATGCAACCGGCGACACAGTGCCGTACCACGGGATGTCAACCGGCGTGCGTCGTCGGTTACAACTTAAAATGAGGACAACTCTCAATAATCGACGGAACATCTTGTTTGTAAGGCGTCACTTTTGTGCATTGGTTAATTTCTTTTTGCTTTTTATTGCACCTCAGAATGCAATTTTCTTTCCCTACAACTACTTTTTTGTAGTCGTCCACTTTAAGAGTGCAGTTATACCATTCCTAAATGCCTCTCTGTATTCTAAATGCCACATCAAAGACACCGTCTATTAGGTATTCCTGTAATTCACTGAGGTTTCTACACGTGGTGAGCTTTTCTAGATTTCTATTATATCTTACGTTAATAACCACACGAAGGTTTCCTTTATTTCTTTTAATTCCCACCGACTCCCAAAAGTTTCATTACACTCAGTATATGTAACTAATATTGATAGAAATTTCTTTTCTTTTCAGATCAAAACTGTAGTTAGCAGCCTTTTACTCGATGACGATTTCATTATTCTTCATTTTTCTCTTATCTCGCTTTCTGATTCAAATTGGTAATGATTCTACGAGGACGTGCTAAAAATTAATGCCACTGAATATTTTATGTGAAAACTGTCAAAGCTTTTTTAAATAATACCAACGTTACTAATATTCTACATCTTTATTCTTCACTAAACATGTTCATTTCTCAACATAGTCACAAATACATTTCTCCCAACGAGAGACCAGTTTGTTGATACGGTCACTGTAGAAAGTTTGACTTAGTTGACGAAGCAACAGCGTCACCTCTGCTTGCACCACCTCAATACTGTCCACATGAAGTCCTCGGAGGTACTTTTTAAATTCCTGAAACAGCTGAACATTGAGGCGAAAACGGGACTGTATGGTCGATAATGGTGGACCCAAGGTATCGGATTGTTGGAGACGTTTCAGCGCTCGTGTGTGGTCTGTCATTGCTAGGATGAAGGAGAGGGTGCACCGTGTGTGGCCGAACCCTTCGAATTCGAAACGCTATTACAGCATGCACGCACCGACGTAATTACGTCAAATATCTACGTGTTACTCATTCAATGTCTGCTAACAGCAGAGTGATGGAACTTGCGTCAGCCAAGCGGGAAAGTCGACAGAGTAATATCCAAGACGCGAAATACCTCAACTGTTATTGAAAATAGAATAAAAAATTCGGAGGCATTACTTTTCAGCACACCCTCATAGAATGACTATACCTAACAAACTTTTGTGGGTCCATCCTTTTAGCAAGAAGTCTCTGGGACGACGACCGTTTACTAACGTGACAAAAAATAAAAACACGTAGAGCCGTCCTTATGCTTTTAATTAATTTTGTCGCTACGAGTTTCAACGCTTCTTTGCGTCATCTTCAGGACTGTATGCATAAAACATTAAAGATAGCATTATCAACTTATCAATAAAATTACATAGGAACAGATTAAAACAGACTGAAAACTATGGCCAGACTCTGCAAATGAATTTACACCGAACATTTGACAGAAAGAACAGATACATCCATTGTCACATATCTAAAATGTACCATCACGAATGTCCACCCAATACATTGTACAATCACACTATCTATTAAAACTTCTTGAAATACTGTTCACCTATTTTCATTTGACAGTCGGACATGCATTATCCGCACAACCCTGAGATAACTTACTGTAAGACAAAACAACTGTAAATGGCGATGAATGGAAGGGAACAATACCTCACAAAGAAGTTTAAAAAAGGAACATGACCTGAGTGTCGTGTAAAAGTATAAAATGCTTATTTATACACAGATGAGGGGCATGCACTATGTCATATCTATTAAATAAACGTCCAAGTCGTGTTATAAACGTCCAAGTCGTGTTATATGTAGGACCTACATATATAGAACGTATGAAAGACGCTCACAACGAAACTGTTGATGATGCAAACATTCATAACCGAATGCGTCATATATCATGTAATGCCATGAAACAATCACACACAGGAGTACTAAGTAGTCCGCAAGGACGCAGCGTATCATGAAGGACCTTTTACAGTTATTTTGTCTTACAGTGAGTTATTTCAGGGTTGTGCAGATAATGCATGTCCGACTGTCAAGTAAAAATCATGAAGAGTATTTAAAGAAGTTTTAATATATAGTATAATTGTACAATGTATTTAGTGAAAATTCGTAGTGGTGCATTTAAGATATGTGACAATGGATGTATGTGTTCTTTCTGTCAAATGTTCGGTGTAATTCATATCTAGAGTCTTGCCATTGTTCCTCGTCTGTTTCAATCTGCTTCTAGGTAACTTGACTGATAAGTTGATAAATCTATCTTTAATCTTTTATGCATACAGGCCTGAAGATGACGCAATGAAGCGTTGAAACTGGTAGCGACAAAATAAATTAAGATCATAAGGACGACTGTAGGTGTTTTTATTTTTTGTCACGATACCTAACAAACTCTTCTAGTGAGGGGTTTGTTAGCAACCTGAAGTGAATTATCCTTATTAGTTAAGACGATTTTTTTATGAAAAGCGGAAATAAATATTTATACCATTATAAAATTGGATATGCTTGAAACTTCCTGGCAGATTAAAACTGTATGCCGGACAGAGACTCGAATTCGGAACCTTTGCTTTTCGCGGGCAAGTGCTCTACCGACTGAGCTACCCAAGAACGACTCACGCCCCGTCCTCACAGCTTTACTTCTGCCAGTACCTCGTCTCCTACCTTCCAATCTTTACAGAAGCTCTCCGCTGGAGTGTGAGTATCTCATTCTGGGTATGCTTGTCTATAGCAATGACGCTTGGAGCAATTCCAATTCAATCTAGTACACTTATTTCTGACTGTTCAATAACTTGGTCCATCTTTGCGATGCCATACACCTGAGGTTGTGAGTGAAATCGAGTCGCCAATCCTTTGGTAGATTTCCGGAGGTATGTTGTACCAAATGTCTACGAGTAGTCACGTAATTCCTGTAAACTATAGGCCAGTGATTTGTGGCGCGTAGGTGATTGCGTCCCATATGACGTTTCAGTAGGGGAAGATATCAAGCATAAAGGGATACAGATAGCCCACAAAAATGTAAACGTGGTCCCTTAGAACCCACCGATCAGTGTCCGTTGGGCGCTGTAGGTTTCGAGAAGCTGTTTGCCCGTGTGACGGCACGTCCCGACAAGATCACTTCGCGTTGCAATGAACGCTACTCATCAGACCAGCTAACACGTTTGTATTTGATCCCTGGTCGCATCTCTGTGACTCCGTTGTCCACTGGAATCTTATTTCAAGATGCTCTTGGGTTAACACCAGAACATGTATTGCTCGTCTCTGCGGAGCCCCATTTTCAATAACGCACTCTGGAGAGTGTACTCTGAAACACGTGTGTTTTGCAACAACGTTGTAGTCTGTCAGCAAATGTGCCACAGACCACCTGCCCTGCTCTAAAAAGCGTACTACAGCTCGTCGCGCACTAGTCGTTTAACCACCCTTCAACCACTTTCCACAGATGCTCACAACAGTAGCAGCTTCGCCGTTTCCGAGAAGCTTGTTCCCAGCAGCCTGGCCATAACATGCACTCCTTATCAACGTCAATGGATCTCCCTATTTGAGGCCCGTGTCGTCGCCAGAACAATTCGACAATTTTCTCTGCTCCGCATGGTATTCACTGTCGATACCGCCTTATGTAAGCGCAGAGCCAACAGTTGGCATCGAACCTCATGATGGGCAGTGATCATAGTGTTTCGTCTCACCAGTGTGTGTGTGTGTGTGTGTGTGTGTGTGTGTGTGTGTGTGTGTGTGTGTATGCGCGCGCCTTAGTACCATGTGACTCTATGCGACTATTACCGTTGGGGTAAGATGCTCTTAGATCCTCTGTTTGTAGGAAAAGTTGTTATATGGGGTGGTCCATTGACAGTGACCGGACCAAATATCTCACAAAGTAAGCATAAAACGAAAAAACTACAAAGAACGAAACTCGGCTAACTTGAAGGGGGAAACCAGATGGCCATATGGTTGGTCGGCTAGATGGCGCTGCCATAGGTCAAACGGCTTTCAACTGCGTTTTTTTTAAATAGGAACCTCCATTTTTATTACATATTTGTGTAGTACACAAAGAAATATGAATGTTTCGATTGGAACACTTTTTTCGCTTTGTGATAGATGGCGCTGTAATAGTCACAAACCTATAAGCACGTAGTATCACGTAACATTCCGCCAGTGCGGACTGTATTTGCTTCGTGATACATTACCCGCGTTATAATGCACTGTTGGACTGCTTACGAATTGCGGAAAAGGTCGATATCGTATTGATGTATGGCTATTGTGATCAAAATGCCCAACGAGCGTGTGCTATGTATGCTTCTTGGTATCCTGGACATCATCCAAGTGTCCAGACCGTTCGCCGGAGAGTTACGTTATTTAAGGAAAGAGAAAGTGTTCAGCCCTATGTTAAACGTCAACCATGACCTGCAACAAATAACGATGCCCCAGTAAGTGTTTTAGCTGCTGTCGTAGCTAATCCGCACATCAGTAGCAGCCAAACTGCACGAGGATCGGGAATCTCATAAACCTCGTTGTTGAAGATGCTACATCAACATCGATTGCACCGGTACAATATTTCTATGCGCCAGGAATATCATGCCGACGACTTTGAACGTCGTGTACAGTTCTGCCACTGGGCAAAAGAGAAATTACGGGACGATGGCGGATTTTTCTCATGCGTTCTATTTAGCGACGAAGCGTCATTCACCACAGCGGTAACGTAAACCGGCATAATATGCACTATTGGGCAACGGAGAATCCACGATGGCTGCGACAAGTAGAACATCAGCGATGTTGGCTGGTTAACGTGCGGTCCGGTATTATCGGAGGAAGGATAATTGGCCCCCATTTTAGCGATATCAATCTCAATGGTGCAATATATGCTGATTTCCTAAGATAATGTTCTACATGATGGATGTCCGGCACACAGCTCGCGTGCGGTTGAAGCGGTATTGAGTAGCATATTTCATAACAGGTGGATTGGTCGTCGAAGCACCATACCATGGCCCGCACGATCACCGGATCAGACGTCCCAGGGTTTCTTCATGTGGGGAAAGTTGGAGGATATTTGCTATCGTGATCCACCGACAACACCTGACAACATGCGTCAGCGCACTGTCAATGCATGTGCGAACATTACGGAAGGCGAACTACTCGCTGTTGGGAGGAATGTCGTTACTCATATTACCAAATGCATTGAGGCTGGCGGACATCATTTTGAGCATTTATTGCATTAATGTGGAATTTACAGGTAATCACGCTGCAACAGCATGCGTTCTCAGAAATGATTAGTTCACAAAGGTACATGTATCACATTGGAACAACCGAAAAAAAATGTTCAAACGTACCTACGTTCTGTATTTTAATTTTAAAAAACCTACCTGTTACCATCTGCTTGTCTAAAATTGTGAGCCATATGTTTGTGACTATTAGCGCCATCTATCACAAAGCGAAAAACTGGTCCAACTACGTACAACATGAATTTGTAATAAAAATGGCGGTTCCTATTTTTAAAAAAACTCCAGTTGATATCCGTTTGACCTATGGCAGCGCCATCTAGCGGGCCAACCATAGCGCCATCTGCTTTCCCCCTTCAAGCTAGACAAGTTTCGTTCTTTGAAGATTTTTCGTTTGACGCTTATTTCGTGAGATATTTGGCCCGGTCACGATCAGTGGGCCACCCTGTATATAAACACAACTGAAAGCCTTTGACAGTTTCAACTTAATTTGGTACATAAAATAAAAAAATATATAATAAAATAAAACAAAAAGATAGACGCACCACGAAAGAATTATACGGTTGAAATGGAAATCAGTTGATGAAATGTGTATGTAGATGCAAATAAATGTTTACCATTTTCGGAAAAAACAAACTGAGAACTTTAGTAACGCATTAGTACACAACTGTGCTTATGCAAGTAGCTACTGGTATCCATCGCTGTCTGGGTCATCTACAGACACGTCTTCGCAGGTCGGCGGAGCTCATTCCGAAGGGGGGCTCATCACTGAAGGAAATTCTACTCCGTCAATGAAATTTCATGCCGGAGAAGCCCCAGACAGAAGTGGAAATACCAGCCTGATGTCACCCGCCTTACGGCCCGATAAACACAACTGATGGTCTGGTGTGTCATTCCTTTCCACAGAAGAACCCCTTGGTTGTTATCCACGACACTCTTAAAGCAAAGCGATACGTCGGCGGTATTCCACGTATTGTTGCACTTCACGGTAAATCCTCCTGCGCTTACATTTCATCAAGATAATGCGCGTCGGCAGACAACCAGAATGTCAACTGTTTTTCACCGTGTTTGCCAAACGCTACCTTGCTCACCAAGATCGCTTCATCTCTCTGCAGCAGGGAGCATTTGGAGTATTACAAGCAAGGCCCCCAAACCAGTTCTGGATTTTTATGATCTGACGCACCAATTGGAAAGGGTTTGCACGGTCTCCGTCAGGAGTACCTCCAACAAGCCGAATAACTGCTTGCATTTGTAAAGCCCTTTCGTTTGAATAACTCATTCAGTTTTTCTGAAATTGATACCGTTTGTTTGCCTGTACATGTACATCACATCTACACTGTGGTTGTAAAACTGTAGGGAGGGCGGGGGCGAAGTGGAATAATGAGGTGCGCAGTATAAAGTATCTACAACGACTTACATTAGTGAGAAGCTATTATTCTCTGTAACATAAGATGGGAGAATTAAGTAAAATCAACATTCGGTCATTTTAAATAAATTATCAACGTAGTAGCATTTGATCTGCTCAACAGATTCTTTGAAGATTCCATTCATTTAATTAATTTACCTGTTGTTTACGGGTAAGTTCACACTGCGTCGGATTTCTAAGAAACAAGTTTTACATTAAGATACACTGACACATAAAGGTAATATGGAGAAATAACTGTTCCCATTTCATGTACTTGTACACCCAAACAATTACTGAACAAACCGTATGCAGGAAACAAAGTAATCGTTTTTGACAGTAAATGCGTGCAGTAGCTGACGCAAAAACAACGAGTATTTCCGCTTCTGAAGAACCGACAAACTTCTTTAAATTAGCATACATTTATTCTATAAGCTACAGTTATCTTATAGAACAACTTCCCCTTCAGTTTGTAACCTCCCCCCAGTTTCGCACCGAACTATATTATTCGCATACGCTGTAGGTGAAGTTATATTTTAATTAATTTAGCATAATACTATCTTTCCTTCTTCTCATGAGACTCATTGTTGTCCACTTCCGTTATTGTGAAAACTACTAAATGATAACATCTCCTTTCTTAAATGCTGAAATTTATTAATTAAATCACTCAATTTACAAAAATTTATGAACATCAAACACTGCGTGCCATTGTGCCACTCATCTCCGGCCTCACTACCGAGCAACATCTCTCTCTAGCCTGTCACACCCGACTTCCACCCACGGACTCCAACACTCGACTACTGCTTACCCACTCACACGTTGTTGGCTGCACTGCAGCCTTTGCTTAAACCATGTATGATCTCTGCATAGTGCATAATCGATACTAAGTAAGAGTACTGTATCCTTACAAATCGTTTTTATAGAGTAAATAACTTCTCCAAATCATTCCGTTCGCGTCACTTGGTTCTAGAAATAACGTATGTTGTCCCTACGAGATATCTACGAAAGAATCACTCTATCGCTCTACCGTCATATAATGACATATGACAGCATTAAGCCGTACCACACTTGTGCACATTTCACAGAGAGGTTGACGTTTAATTCATTACACCCGTGTGTGGAGGGAAGCGGTAGATTTTCTTTTAGTCCTTCACGTTACGTACTGGTTCAATTCGCTGCCCGCTGCGCGTCTCATTTGCTGGCGACGTCATCTCGGTCTGTTTTGTAGGACTGGTCGCAGGTGCGCTGGCGCCAGTGCCGCTCCATTAGGACTGCACATCCGCCAGGGAAATGAGGACTTTACCCGTTCGAACAAGTAAGAGCGACACGATACGAAAACACACGTTCCTCTTCCCGCGGACTCTGCCACCTGCGACCAGATACGGTATTGCTTGCTCCAGTTCCACACGCTTTTGGGTGGTTGTGCTTCCCAGCGTAACACAGACAGTGCAGTACTGTAATGATTGTACAATCACTTTTTTATTGTTCTCGTCAGGCTTCCGATTGGTTCTGATGCCATCCTAAACTATTTCATATTCTTACCACATATCTTTCCAGCCGTACGTGAATGCTACACCAAACGATCTTTGCGATCCTTATTACATTTATGTGACCCTACCGTTATTCCCCTTGCAAACCTCTCACTCTTTTTTGGTGATAACCTGAGTACTTCAGCGAAATATTCTGAATATATGCTCCTTTTAAACAATCTTTTGGCCCGAGAAATGATTTATAACGAATTCTGACACCATAAAAAATTCAGAGGTAGGGGGCAAAACGGGGCATTAATGAATATTTGAGTGAATTTAACATCACTGTTGCTTCTAGGAATTTCATTAACTGATTCGGTCAGCAAGTAATTGATTTTTCTCGTAGGTAAACCAAATCCTGTGAGGATGCGTGCCTCAGTCCAATAAGCCAATACCTATTCACACAAAACCTGATGTACATATACATATATATAATCCCTTAAGCAGCAAATAGCCTCAAGGTGTCCACCTCCTTAGCTGGGCGGTAACTTGTTCGCCTCTCATTCAAGCACGCCCGGTCGGATTGGAGATTTTCTTCGCTAGGGGTCTGCGTGTTGTGTTGTCCTCATCATCTTTCATCCTCATCACCGGCGCGCAAGTCGCCCAATGTGGCGTCGAATGAAATAAGACCTGCACTCGGCGGCCGAACTTCCGCGTATTGGGACTCCCAGCCAACGATGCCATTTTGTCTCAGGGTCTCAGCAACAACACTTACCTTCTGAGCTGTAAAGCACTCTTAGCAATAAAAAAGGTTTCGGCTGTCTGCAATTTTGAAAAAGCCTCTGTCAACTGCAGTTACATTCGCACTCATTAATACTCTTACAAAATGCATAATTCCGACTAGTTTTCGCGTTCAAATTGAGGATAGACTCTGCTGAAGGAAACCACGTGTGCAGTCGCATTTTTATATGGATTTTTAAGTAACTCATAAATGAAAATAAATCGTAGTTGCTTTATTTGATTATGTGGCGACTCATTTCTAAACCGGACAATTTTCCTGAGAAGGACCACGACGCATACAGGGTCACGATACATAGGAAAACGGAACAAATATATATGTCAGCCAGACTTGAATACATGTCAACTGATGTAATCAGTTCACTTACCTAACAGATGTACGACCGAAAACTGATACTGCACTATTATCTACCTCTCTGAACAACAGAAGTGAAGTCTGAACATAAGTGGAGAAGCAATTAGAAAACCTGAAAATGCTGCAGGCAAAATTATGCCAAGATTGTTTAATACAAGCTGCAACGCCACCATACATCTTACAACTCACTGGATAAGAATTATCATCATGAAGTAATTAAGATCAAGATACCAAGCCAGTCATTTGAAGCAAAATGAAGGTAAATGCGAAACGTGTCAACAAAGTCCGACATGAAATTAGCAAGGAGAACACCGAACGGAAAAGAATACAGAATGCTTTGTCTTCCTGTTCAACGGGATTCACAGATTCGGTACTCGGCCCGTGAAGGCCTGTGATGTGTTACCACGCAATGCATCCAAAGTATCTCCTGACAGATATGCTACTCAGCTAGACAATTATTGTAATAGACTAAGTAATACCTGTATACCACCTGGTACAGTATGTCTTAGCAATCTACGCTCAAGTGACGGGAGTCATGGGATAGCGACATGCACATATATAGATACACTGTAGTCGCATTCGTGAGGACGACGGTTCAATCACGTCTCCAGCCATCCTGATTTAGGTTTTCCGTGATTTCCCTAAATCGTTTCAGGCAAATGCCGGGATGGTTCCTTTGAAAGGGCAAGGCCGATTTCCTTCCCAAGCTTTCCCTATCCCAAGCTTGCGCTCCGTCTTCAATGACCTCGTTGTCGACGGGACGTTAAACACTAACCACCACCACTACCACCATCACATATACAAAGGACTGTAATACAGTGTACAACAGGTATAAAACGGCAGTGGATTTGAGGATCTGTCATTTGCACTAACGTAATTCATGTGAAATGGTTTCCTATGTGATTATGGCCGCACGACGGGAATTAACCAACATTGAACCTGGAATTGCAGGTGGAGCTTGACGCATGGGACATTCCATCCCAGAAATTGTTAGAGAATGCGGTATTCCAAGATCCACGGTGCCAAGTGTGGGCAGATAATATCGAATTTAAGGCATTAATTCTCATCGTGGACAACGCAGTGGCCGACGGCTTGCACTTAACGACCGAGAGCAGCGGCGTTTAGGTAAGGTTGCCAGTGCTAACAGACAAGCAGTACTGCATCAAATAGACGCAGAAATAAATGAGGATGCACGACAGACGTATCTGTTAGGACAGTGCACCGAAATTTGGAGCTAAAAGCACGAATCGCGCGCAGCATCTCTCCTGCTACCGTGATCATATCTTTTCGTGGCCGGTTTCGTTAAAAAGTGCAATTTGCTTACTGCATTTGCCATTCCCGGTAAATTCGGAATTTCTTGAAAAATGGGTTTGTTAAAGGTTGGGGACGGAATGAGCTACTTAAGCCCGTCAATTACTGGTTACAAATTCCGCGTGGCATAGTGTCATTGGAACAGGGATACTTATAAGATCCATTATAACTGTCGGTGATGTAGGATGCATCAGTTGTAGTGGAACGAAGGCAATAGCTGGCAGTGATGGGAACTGAGAACTGCATCAAACCAACTATTAGGCTGATGACCAAACACACAAAAAGTCTCAGATTATGTCATGTAAGATCCGTTCCTTAACACTCCAAACGAGAGAAAAGTGACACTCTTTTTCACATCATATATGGTTTCTCTTTCCTGACATTCATTGTTTATTCGAACGTTTCGGATTATCTCAGGTTTTTATACACTACAGGCAGTAACACAGATAATCAAAAGCATATCTGGAACGAGAAAATATATCGAAGTGCCGTTATCGCTATGTTAAAGCAGACGACGTGTCACATTTATTGGTGTTCGCAATTTATTCTTAATGTTTTTGGGCTGTAAAATTATGACCAATTTTTCGTTTCCCTTTATAGAACGGCATACTTTTTGTGTTGGCTTTGAAAAAATTCTTCGAAAACAACTTCAGCGACATAAATGTGAGGATCTTGATCAAACAGTAGCGCTATAACAACGCTGCAAATCATTGTCCGTCACCAGGAGAACAGGCCACAGAAGCGTCCTTCTTACTGCCTCAAAAGTAAGTTAACATGTAACGCTGGTAGAGTTCGTATTTTCATTATTATGACTGTTATGTGAAATTCTCACAATGTTGACATTGATCACTGGTACACGCTATTAAGCAATTCGTAACAGACAGTACTGCATGCTGAATATCCTCTTGCTTTTCTCAACACCGGCTCGTGTTAAGTGGCGTTACACGTCCTCGGGAGCCGATGGTGTTCCCTTGGAGACCATTTATTGTAGTTCTACACACAGGTGAAAGTCTCGAGGATTTAAATCAGGTGGGCACCAGGGTGTTTTGTGTTTCCCAAGGTATTGGTCTAACGATCCGCAGATATTCTGTTAACAACGTCTATAATTCTCTGGATGGATTTGGGATTGACAGCCATTTTGTTGATACCACATGAAGTACATTAGCACTTCTGTCCTGCCGTTTCTGAAAGCTGATTGCTTCTGTTACTAACTACCCTATTAGTTACATTACTTGTATTACATTCCAGGTCTCCAGAACAATTTTTGTGTTTATCCATAATGTTAAGAGGTAAATCATTGATATATAGCAAGAAAAGGAATGACCGAAAATAGGACGATGTGGCACCCACTCCCCCCGCCCCCCCCCCCCCTTCTCCACCTTACATGACCTCAGTCAAATTGAAACCTTTTGACTGTTCATTGACAGTGCGAAATCCATATGCTTCCTACTGTTGAGCTTTTTCCATACTCCCATAACGTTCCAACAAATGAATGGGTATTCTATGGTCGACAGAAGCAAATACTTTTGTTAGCCAAAGAAAATACCTACTGTTCTCATCATGTTGTCTATGCATACACATTTAAATAAATTGCCTTTTATATGGATACTCCATGCCTGAAGTAAAGTGAGAGTGTCAAACCAAATCATGTGTACTAAGATGTGCCATTGCTGTCTTATACGTTGACTACGGAATGCAAACGAGGGTTAATCCGCAAACAAAATCGTTCATTCGAACGCCGCATCACGCTCTGTAGACAACATTTGGAGAACTGCAACAGTTATTGGAAGTCATTACCATAAAGCTGTTGGGTGAGTGAAGTGTAGAAAAAACGTAACACGTTCGAATATAGTAGTCATAGTACATCCTTTTCGCAATCGTACACTCAAGCTGTGCCACAATGAGATGTGGCCTGTGTCTCACCTCTGATAAAATGTTAGTTCCCTTTCAGTCAACAATTGCTGTTCGGTTCATCTGCCGTATTTTGTGAATTATAGTTTCTAGAAAGACTTTTGTACTGCTTAAAATATAGTTCACAAGTGGAAAGAACCATATAACATAACGTGTACAATGATGAGCTGTTGTTGTTGTGGTCTTCAGTCCAGAGACTGGTTTGATGCAGCTCTCCATGCTGCTCTATCCTGTGCAAGCTTCTTCATCTCCCAATACCTACTGCCTCTTACATCCTTCTGAATCTGCTTAGTGTATTCATCTCTTGGTCTCCCTCTACGATTTTTACCCCCCACGCTGCCCTCAAATACTACATTGGTGATCCCTCGATGTCTCAGAACATGTCCTACCAACCGATCCCTTCTTCTAGTCAAGTTGTGCCACAAACTTCTCTTCTCCCCAATCCTATTGTATACTTCCTCATTAGTTATGAGATATACCAATCTAATCTTCAGCATTCATCTGTAGCACCACATTTCAAAAGATTCTATTCTCTTGTTGTGTAAAATACTATTCGTGCGTGTTTCACTTCCATACATGGCTACACTCCACACAAATACTTTCAGAAACAACTTCCTGACATTTAAAACTATACCCGATGTTAACAATTTTCTCTTCCTTAGAAACGCTTTCCTTTCCACTGCCAGTCTACATTTCATATTCTCTCTACTTCGACCATGATCAGTGATTTTGCTCCCCAAAAAGCAAAATTCATTTACCAAGTGTCTCATTTCTTAAAATAATTCCCTCAGCATCACCCGATTTAATTCGACTACATTCCAATATTCTCATTTTGCTTTGGTTGATGTTCATCTTATATCCTCCTTTCAACACATTGTCCATTCCGTTCAACTGCTCTTCCATTCCTTTGCTGTCTGACAGAATTACAATGTCAAGGGCAAATCTCGAAGTTTTTATTTCTTCTCCATGGATTCTAATTCCTACTCGAAATTTTTCTTTTGTTTTCTTTACTGCTTGCTCAATATACAGATTGAATAAATCGGGGATAGGCTACAACCCTGTGTCACTCCCTTCCCAACCACTGCTTTCCTTTCGTGGCCCTCGACTCTTAATATTGCCATCTGCACAAATTGTAAAAAGCCTTTCGCTCCCTGTATTTTACCCATGCCACCTTAAGAATTTGAAAAAAGAGTATTCCAGACAACATTATCAAAAGCTTTCTGTAAGTCTACAAATGCTAAAACGTAGGTTTGCTTTTCCTTAATCTATCTTCTAAGATAAGTCATAGGGTCAGTATTGCCTCACATGTTCCAACATTTCTGCGGAATCCAAACTGATCTTCCTCGAGGTCGGCTTCTACCAGTTTTTCCATTCTTCTTTAAAGACTTCACGCTAGCATTTTGCTGCTGTGTCTTATTAAACTTGTAGTTCGGCAATTTTAACATCTGTCAACTCCTGCTTTCTTTGAGATTGGAATTATTCTATTCTTCTTGATGTCTGAGGATATTTCGCCTGTCTCATACATCTGGCTCACAAGATGGTAGAGGTTTGTCAGGGATGGCTCTCCGAAGGCTGTCAGTAGTTCTAATGGAATGTTGTCTACTCCCGGGCCTTGTTTCGACTTAGATCTAACAGTGCTCTGTCAAACTCTTCACCAGTATCATATCTCCCTTTTCATCTTCATCTACATGTTCTTCCATTTCGGTAATAATGTCCTCAAGTACATCGCCGTTGTATATACCCTCTATATACTCCTTCCACCTGTCTGCCTACCCTTCTTTGCTCAGAACAAACTTTCCATCAGAGCTGGTAAAGTGGCTGATATCATGGAATGGACCGATTCGGTTCTTGCGAGGGGCCAAGGCGAGGCTGCGGTAACCCGACACTGGCAAGGCGGCCGGAACCGCAGCGGGCGGCCTAAGGGGCCGGAAGCTGTGGTTTACCAGGGTCCGATGGAGTGAGGTAAAGGAGGTTACCTTGAGAACCAACCAGCGGAAGTCTGTGAAGGCGCTAAGAATGATGGCTTCAGCAATGTGGCAGGAAATGTGTACTAGGAAATACTTTGAATTTAAGTAGTGTTTCACAGATTCCTCATAATGCAAAACAAATCATATCAGCGTAATCGCAGCACTGAGATGGATATACTTGCATTTTAATATGAAATGTAATGTATTAAAAAACGTACAGAAATTACGTCGTCACTGTAAAAGATAATCTTACGAAAACTGCTAAAAAAGTAATAACTGTTCAACGCCTCATGCGAACTTAACAAATGAGGTATTTTATGGTAGCATAGAACACTAGCTGAAAATCACACATCTATATATATACATATTGCTTATTGGACTGTTACGTGTTTTATATCTTTTTAATCGTGTACATGTGTCAAAGCATCGTATTGTGGACACTCATACAGGAAAAATAACGCAGAGTGACATTCTGTTTACCTTGGTCTATTTAAGGATATCTATCGATTATTGATTTCTTGTTTATTTTATTACACGTCAGTTTGGCCCATGTTAAAGACAGTTGTCAATTGAAAGTGGCACCTTGAGTGTAATAGTTGATACCAACTGTAACATTCTGGGTGGTGTCTGTTTGCTCTATATCGTGTCGCCCTACCACTTTCGCGCAACGACGCTCTGAGCGTGTTTTTTTAGGGAATTGACTAGTTTGAATCTGGGACCTGTTGCAGGTAAGGAGACGCCAGACCACACATGACACGTAGAATTCAGAAGAGTTCAGTGAAACTAGCGATGATATAACCAAATACTTAATGATTTCAGTGTCAGCTCCACTGCAATCCCTGTAAAAGAATCTTAATACTAACTAAATTTAGTGGAAGGCGTTCAAGGTTTTCCTATTTTTAATTTGCTGGTAAAATAAGGTCGAAATAGCAGTTAAGTTTACCATTGGAAATTTTATTCTACTCACAAAACATCGTTTATAAGTTGAACTATTGATAAAAGGAAGTGTTTCAGTACAGGATGGGAAAAACCAACTGCGTTCAACAAAAATGTGAACAAATATTCCCTGAATGGGTTTCCGATTTCCACAATGGATCGCAGGATGACCTATGCATTATCACATCTATAATCTAGGTTTAAATTAAGTTTCACAAAAGAGAAAACTATCAAAATGGTCTACAGTTACTCTCAATTATCTTTAATTACTTATCTAACTTGTCATAAATTACAGTGGCCGATGTGGCTTCTCAATAACTATAAAACAGAAAAATCATCGCGTTTCAGATTTTTTCTTAAAGTGGCAAATGTGGACACCATGATCTTTAATTGACGATCGACACTAGTATTACGCAAAAAAGGGGGTGTAACAGATGAGACTTCTGCAGCTCTGAGTGAAGCTTTATGCGCTGTTTTGCGGCATCGCGTGCGTTCATTACCTTGTTGCTGTTCGTCAGGGGGCGGCAGCCGGCGCAGCAGCCATCCAGCTCGCCGTCTCGGAACTAACCTCTGCTAACTTCTCCTTACTACCCTTTACTGAAGTTCGTTTAAAAAAAACTATCTGGCTGTGTTTTCATCTGACCAATCAGGGTCTCAATGTTAACCTTAAGCTCCGCCTACAAAAATTCTGTTTATACAATGAGAAACGTTATACTTTTCGTGGTGGGGCAATGTTTTTAAAGTTTTGAACGTAACAGAGGCACGAAAAAGTCTCACGCTAAAACTTGCAGCTGGCGTGATCCTTTTAGCGTTGTCGTAAGATCTATACTGTTCTTCTGGAGGGCTCTATCTTTTAACGTGTTCTGGGGGGTGGTCATAACGTAACAGAGACGCGAAAAAGTCTCACTGTAAAACTTGCAGCTGGCGTTGTCCTAGTGGTTAGCTGGCGACGTGGGTGTCCAGTCCGTCCTTTATCGTAGGGCCTTCTAGCTTAACACTGTTCTGCACTCGGCTTCTGTTCTCGTTTCTCCCCTCGGAACTGCGTCTGTCTCACGGTGGGAAGGTATGACATGCATTTAGGCATTCTTGTGTTAGTCTGTGGTATTCCATTTGGTCACTCGTTACTCGTATTACTTTGGTTAATTTAATGTCACGATTTGTTCGGAGCTATGTGACGTACTAATGGATTTGCTTATCATGTCAGGTTTTCATGGAAGGTGTTGGATTTGCCTGACACCTTACGCAACACTGAATAGGCCGCAGCGTGCAGCTTTCCACTTTGACTTGTTTTGGCAGCAATGTTGAATTATTAATTATTATCTGTGGGAAACTACAGACAACTTTGTAGGCTTTGATTTGTTGATTCTGTATCAAACTTCATTTAGTCGTAAACTGGCGAATAACTTATGAGTGTAATCATATTTTTACGTTGCAGCGGAGTGTGCGCTGATATGAAACTTCCTGGCAGATTAAAACTGTGTGCCGGACAGAGACTCGTACTCGTGACCTTTGCCTTCCGCGGGCAAGTAGACTGCCATCTAAGCTACCCAAGCAAGACTCATGACACCGTCCTCACAGATTTAATTCCGCCAGTATCTTGTCTCCTACCTGCCAAACTTCACGGAAGCTGTCCTGCGGAGCTTGCTTAGTTGGCTTGGCTAGTAGAGCAATTGCACACGAAGGCAGAGTTCCCGAGTTTGAGTCTCGTCCGGGCACACTTTTAATTTGCCACGAAGTTTCAACTTACGAATAGTGCGACGTAATGGGATTCTATATGTCTTGAATTTTTGATTTTAATTACTATGTGGGGAATCTCCTCCACATTAAAAACGCAACCAATTCTTATTGCAGTTTATTATTATTATATTATTTCATGCTTAAATGCAGGTTCGCAGGACGAACACTTTAATGCTCTGTGTTATTTAAGCGATTCACCAAATCACCAGTTCATGTAATATAAATCCATTACTTAGAACAATTACTTAAAATATTGCACCCCTATTTATCACATCTATTTAAACTTTATCTTATTTCAACTCGTATTACATTTAAATTAGCGTAACTTGCTGATTCTTAAATGAATTCGGCTACAGAATCACAACTTAAAACTATTTCTTGTGGCAAGTTTAGCTGTTGACCAAGCAAGCAAACTGCAAGGCTAGGCATTGCTCGAGGCCATAGCGAAATCAAGCCACCATTTCAAATAGAAGCACGCAATACCCCTGTATGTGTGAGTGACGTGTATAATCACTCTTGTACGTTTTAATTAGGTTTCTACTGAAGACAATCGTTGGAGAGGCAAGAAAGCAGCACACACACCATTAATATCACAAATGTTAATTTCGTCAGGGATTTACAAGGCGTTTAGTGCTAGCTAAGTCGCAGTCGTCAAAATATCATTCAGCATGCGCCCACATCGCTGCTACATTGCTTTGGCGAGACTCACCATAAAAGAATCGTTATCACTTGTTGTGTATTCATTGGGATATTTTAAATAGATTTACGTGAACCTTATCTGTTCACTGCAAAAGCAGAGTACAGATTAAAACCGTATCTGAGGTGTGTGGATATGGAAGAGGATGTAGATGAAGATGAAATGGGAGATACGATACTGCGTGAAGAGTTCCACAGAGCACTGAAAGACCTGAGTCGAAACAAGGCCCCGGGAGTAGACAACATTCCATTAGAACTACTGACAGCCTTGGGAGAGCCAGTCCTGACAAACTCTTCCATCTGGTGCGCAAGATGTACGAGACAGTTTAAATACCCTCAGACTTCAAGAAGAATATAATAATTCCAATACCAAAGAAAGCAGGTGTTGACAGATGTGAAAATTAGGGAACTATCAGTTTAATAAGTCACATCTGCAAAATACTAACGCGAATTCTTTACAGACGAATGAAAAAACTAGTAGAAGCCGGCCTCGGGGAAGATCAGTTTGGATTCAGTAGAAATGTTGGAACACGTGAGGCAATACTGACCCTACGACTTATCTTAGAAGCTACATTAAGGAAAGGCAAACGTACGTTTCTAGCATTTGTAGACTTAGAGAAAGCTTTTGACAATGTTGACTGGAATACTGTCTTTCAAATTCTGAAGGGGGCAGGGGTAAAACACAGGGAGCGAAAGGCTATTTACAGTTTGTACAGAAACCAGATGGCAGTAATAAGAGTCGAGGGACATGAAAGGGAAGCAGCAGTTGGGAAGGGAGTGAGACAGAGTTGTAGTCTCTCCCCGATGTTATTCAATCTGTATATTGAGCAAGCAGTGAAGGAAACAAAAGAAAAATTCGGAGTAGGAATTGAAGTCCATGGAGAATAAATAAAAACTTTGAGGTTCGCCGATGACATCGTAATTCTGTCAGAGACAGCAAAGGACTTGGAAGAGCAGTTGAACGGAATGGATAGTGTCTTGAAAGGAGGATATAAGATGAACATCAACAAAAGCAAAGCGAGGATAATGAAATGTAGTCGAATTAAATCGGGTGATGCTGAGCGAATTAGATTAGGAAATGAGACACTTAAAGTAATAAAGGAGTTTTCCTGTTTGGGGAGCAAAATAACAGATGATGGTCGAAGTAGAGAGGATATAAAATGTAGACTGGCAATGGCAAGGAAAGCGTTTCTGAAGAAGAGAAATTCGTTAACATCGAGTATAGATTTAAGTGTCAGGAAGTCGTTTCTGAAAGCATTTGTATGGAGTTTAGCCATGTATGGAAGTGAAACATGGACGATAAATCATCTGGACAAGACGAGAATAGAAGCTTTCGAAATGTGGTGCTACAGAAGAATGCTGAAGATTAGATGGGTAGATCACATAACTAATAAGGAAGTATTGAATAGGTTTGGGGAGAAGAGAAGTTTGTGGCACAACTTGACCAGAAGAAGGGATCGGTAGGTAGGACATGTTCTGAGGCATCAAGGGATCACCAGTTTTGTATTGGAGGGCAGCGTTGAGGGTAAAAATCGTAGAGGGAGACCAAGAGATGAATACACTAAGCAGATTCAGACGGATGTAGGTTGCAGTAAGTACTGGGACATGAAGAAGCTTGCATAGGATAGAGTAGCATGGAGAGCTGCATCAAACCAGTCTCAGGACTGAAGACCACAACAACACGAGGTGTGTGTTCACCTACGTATAGTAGGACAGAAGTTTGTGGGACATGCTATGTCACTCTAATCCTCTTTGAAAGGTGTTTCTGTTGCACAGAAAAAAGGTACATGTCTCCACAAAAAGACCGAGTACGACTCCCGCCCTGAAGGTTCCATGCAAACTTAATTATGTGTAACGATAATGATAATAATAGTAATAGTAACAAAAACAATTTCGTGAGGCTCGATTTCCTGATTCAAGCCTTTCTATTGGACGCCACGTCGGCGACTTTCGTGTCCCTAAACTGCTCTAGACATCCAAACAAGAAAAGAGTACCAACAGTGTAACGTGGAATCCGAACTAAGTGCTATGTCTGGTGACAGCTCATTAGTGAGGGGTGAAGGCTAGGTTAAAAAGAACATTGAAAAATCCAAGGTTCGACGGACATTTCATCTTGTCACCTTTCCATTCCCAGGCATGTGCTTTAGCGCTAGGCCACCAGGCTCGACATGTATATCGATAGTTCGTCTACAGGTTTTCATGAGTGCTCTATTGACATATATGGCCGTATCTTTTGACTTATAGACTTACTTTTCTCACGCCTCCAAGAAACACTAGACATTACTAAGAGGGAAGATCAGAAAGCGACGCACAATAATTTTATTACCAAAAAATTTAATAGATAACAAGACAACAGAAATCTATCATTTATCCGCTACATAGTCACGAACGTTTTCAACACATTTCTTCCACCATGGTACCAGTTTCAATAAGCCCTGTTCGCAGAAGTTCATTTGGTTGGAGTACAGCCATCTGCGGACAGCTGACTTCACATCCGCATCTCTCGCGAAGCGTTTGCCGGTCAGGAATTTCTCAATCGGACCAACCAGATTAAAGTCCTACGGTGCTGGGTCCGGAATGTCTGGTGTATTCTGGAGCGCCTCCCACCCAAATTTGGCAATTTCCTCACGAACTGGAGCAGCAACATCGGGGCGAGCATTGTCATGATGAAATTTGTCACCGTGAGCATTAGTGTGTGGCGATTGTCACGAACGGCAACGATGTAGCTTAAGCAAAGTTGCAATGTAGGCTGCAGCATTCACATTGGTCCCGCATTCAGCACATTCCACCAGTAACACACGAATTATATCCCAGAACCACGCACAAGCACTTTCCTTGTAGACTGAGCCACTTCGAATGTTTTCGTGCTGAGGAACCAGCGTGTTTCCATTCCAGGTGAGGCCTGCTTGGTTTCCGGCCTGTAGCTGTACGCTACCACCCATCACCAGTGACGATTCCCTTCAGAAAGTCGTGCCCTTCTGCGCCGTAGGGCGTTAAGCGATCCACGCTTGTTATCCTCCCCTGGTCCTTGTGGTTGTCTGTCAGGTGCTTAGGCACCCAGCGAGCTCTAACGTTAGGAAATTTCAACGTGTCATCAACAGTATCGGACACTGCACCATAACATATGTAGAACCTCTGCGATAACTATCACAACTGCTGAAGATAGTTTTTCAAATTTGCTGCCTCAGTGACTCCGAAATTCTGTGGCGTTGCAGATGTTACAGGCCACCCGGAGCGTTGCGAGCCATTAACGTCCACACTGCACTCTTGTAAGAATGCACACAACCTCGAGAGATTACTACGATCCATTCAATCATCCTCGTGCACGAGTGTTACAGGATCCCTAATAAGGAACCCTTTGTTGTAAAAGAAGTAAGGAAAATAGTCATCCTGACAGTGACGGCAGCTACTGACGCTAAATTTACACTTGCAATAATTTGATCAACAGTAATGTCATGTGAACAATAGTATTTATCATGAAACAGAGACTGAATGAAAGAATATGATAGGATACACAACAAAAATATCAAAGAAGAAATTGCAAAATAATTAATTACGAAGTTTAAAGCCCAGATGGTAAATTGGCCAAAGATAATATTTACCATCGAAGAGGGTTGTAGGCGCATCGAAAAGGAAGTTCGATGTGTCAGCAATGTAACTCGGAAATGGAAATGTTAGCTTCTGTTGCTATCTAGTCGGTCTCTAGTACTATTGCGATAGTCGCATGCATATAAGCGCTACTAGATTGCTTTAAGCTAATCGGAAGTGTGAAAGTTTTGCGATATAGACTTAAGTATTATTCAGAAGTCACACTAAAGCAAAGACATCTTACCGTTATGAAGACAACGGGATACAGAGATTCACGACGAAACTAAATCGCGTAAGATTTGTGATGGAACTTAGCCTTCGTGACACTGAATAAGCACGAACATTCAGGAACATTGATAAAGACAGATCACCGACAGAAAAACAATTATAGGTCACGAGTAGGTAACAGACAAACGCAAACACGAAGAACGTACAATTGCGCCGAGTTGTCGTCAACGACAGCATTACTGATGCAAAGGGGAGCCATTTCCTCAGTGAGAAATAGGTGGGCGTGCTCAGCTTCGCTACAATTGATTACGAGGAACAATAAAATTGGATTCAAACTTTAATTCTTCGTGTCGCCTACATAACTGAATAGATATTATCATGTGTATTAGTGGAAATTAAGAGACTATTAGAATATCATGAATTGAAAATTGAATTCATGATTATTTAACAGTGAACAGTCATCGATTTACCCTAAGATTATGAAGCATTCTGAACATGGCTTAAGTGTATGTTATCTCTGGAATTACATCCTGTAGTTAGTGAACAAGCGACGTAGCGACGTATTGACGACGGAATAACAATTTTATAAACTTGACCTCCTCGCAATTCCAAATGTGCCTACGACTTGGGTGATGGTTTGAAGATTCCAGACTTAATGTTATTAATATTCAACGACTATTATCTAACCGGGCGTAATAAAAAAACGGAAGAACTACAGTTAGCCACTTCGCTCAAGCTGCAAAATCTGTCGCGAACTCACAACAAAGGAAAATTGGTGGTCATGATTTCAGGTCAAGGGAATCATCGCGTCATCTAGGGGTGCAGTTCCCGCGTTTATCAGTGAAGAAGCAAGAGCGGCTTACACATTCTGACGCGCTGCTCTATCGAAATATTGACATTAATCAAGATTGACGGTATCTGAAATATGACCAAACCAAGCGAGGAGCTTGTGTTTTCTACTACACTACTGGCCATTAAAATTGCTTCACCAAGAAGAACTGCAGATGATAAACGGGTATTCATTGGACAAATATATTATACTAGAACTGACATGAGATTACATTTTCACGCAATTTTGGGTGCATAGACCCTGAGAAATCAGTACCCTGAACAACCACCTCTGGCCGTAATAACGGCCTTGATACGCCTGGGCATTGAGTCAAACAGAGCTTGGATGGCGTGGACAGGTACAGCTGCCCATGCAGCTTCAACACGATACCACAGTTCATCAAGAGTAGTTACTGTCATATTTCGACGAGCCAGTTGCTCGCCCTCCATCGACCAGACGTTTTCAATTGGTGAGAGATCTGGAGAATGTGCTCGCCAGGGCAGCAGTCGAACATTTTCTGTATCCAGAAAGGCCCGTACAGAACCTGCAACATGCCATCGTGCATTATCCTTCTGAAATGTAGGGTTTCGCAGAAATAGAATGAAGGATAGAGCCACGGGTCGTAGCACACCTGAAATGTAACGTCCACTGTTCAAAGTGCCGTCAATGCGAGCAAGAGATGACCGAGACGTGTAACCAATGGCACCCCAAACCATCACGCCGGGTGATACGCCAGTATGGCGACGACTAGTACACGCTTCCCACGTGCGTTCACCGCGATGACACCAAACACAGGTGAGACCATCGTGATGCTGTATACAAAACCTGGATGCATCCGAAAAAATGACGTTTTGCCATTTGTGCACCCAGGTTCGTAGTTCAGCACACCATCGCAGGCGCTCCTGTCTGTGATGCAGCGTCAAGGGTAACCGCAGCCATGGTCTCCCAGCTGATAGTCCATGCTGCTGTAAACGTCGTCGAATTGTTCATGCAGATGGTTGTTGTCTTGCAAACGTCTCCATGCTCTGAAAAGCTAATCATTTGCATATCACAGCATCTTCTTCCTGTCGGTTAAATTTCGCGTCTGTAGCATGTCATCTTCGTGGTGTAGCAATTTTAATGGCCAGTAATATAGTTACAGGGTAGCGTTGTTAGTACACGTCATGGCGACTGGGACAACCATCACAACCGAGTCGCGTCAACTCTAAGGAGACCCAGCGTCACATGTCCGCGTGAATTTCACTCAGTTTATGTCCTTCGGCCAAGAGGTATCGAACTACACTTCGCTGCTGCTCACACGTCGACGACAGTAACACACGCGCCGTATATGCTTCCCTCGATAGAGCAGAACATGGAAACAAAATACACTCTGTAGCGCAAACCTCAAGCTACAGCGTCGTGAGATTATTACATTCCAGCTGCAATACGGGGGAAGAAAAAATTTATTACTTTGTGTTACTTTCCGAACCTCCCACGTAACTGACATAAATTTCAACTTGGTAAGTCTACACGTTTTTGAGAAAATGTGGTCTTAACATTGGAACAGGCAGGGGCTTAAAAGTTGACGGTCAGGCAACAAAGGCATGCTACAACGGTTCCGTTTCTAATGACTAAGGTACGGAACACTAATAAAAGAATTCGGTGTGTTAATTAGTTAGCCGTAAACGTGTGTAATAAACTTTGGTATACAGGGTGTTACAAAAATGTACAACCAAACTTTCAGGTAACATTCCTCACACAAAAATAAAGAAAAGATGTTATGTGGGCATGTGTGCGGAAACGCTTGATTTCCATGTAACAGCTCATTTTACTTTCGTCAGTGTGTACTGTACTTCCTCGATTCACCGCCAGTTGGCCCAATTGAAGGAAGGTAATGTTGAACTTCGGTGCTTGTGTTGACATGCGACTCATTGCTCTACAGTACTAGCATCAAGCACATCGGTACGTAGCATCAACAGGTTAGTGATCATCACGAACGTGGTTTTGCAGTCAGTGCAATGTTTACAAATGCGGAGTTGACAGGTGCCCATTTGATGAATGGATTAGCACGGGGCAATAGCCATGGCGCGGTACGTTTGTATCGAGACAGGTTCCCAGAACGAAGGTGTCCCGACAAGAAGACTTTCGAAGCAATTGATCGGCGTCTTAGGGAGCACGGAACATTCCAGCTTATGACTCGCGACTGGGGAAGACCTAAACGGCGAAGTCACCTGCAATGGTCGAGGCAATTCTTCGTGCAGTTGACGATAATCCTAATGTCAGCGTCAGAGAAGTCGCTGCTGTACAAGGTAATGTTGACCACGTCACTATATGGAGAGTGCTACGGGAGAACCAGTTGTTTCCGTACCATGCAGACAGCGTGTACAGGCACTATCAGCAGCTGATTGGCCTCCACGGGTACACTTCTGCGAATGGTTCATCCAACTATGTGTCAATCATCATTACAGTACAAATGATCTCTTTACGGATGAGGCTGCATTCCAACGTGATCAAATTGTAAATTTTCACAATCAACATGTGTGGGCTGACAAGAATCTTATCGCAATTGTGCAATCACGTCATCAACACAGATTTTTTGTGAACGTCTGGGCAGGCACTGTTGGTGATGTCTTAATTGGGCCCCATGTTCTTCCACCTACGCTCAATAGAGCACGTTATCATCATTTCATACGGGATACTCTACCTGTGCTGCTAGAACATGTGCCTTTACAAGTACGACACAACATGTGGTTCATGCACGATGGAGCTCCTGCACATTTCAGTCGAAGTGTTTGTACGTTTCCCAACAACAGATTCGGTGACCGATGGAATGGTAGAGGAGCACCAATTCCGTGGCCTCCACTCTCTCCTGACCTTAACCCTCTTGACTTTCATTTATGGGGGCATTTGAAAGCTCTTGTCTACGTAACCCCGGTACCAAATGTAAAGACTCTTCGTGCTCGTATTGTGGATGGCTGTGATACAATACGCCATTCGTCAGGGCTGCATCAGCGCATCAGGGATTCCATGCGACGGAGGGTGGATGCATGTATCCTCGCTAGCGGAGGACATTTTGAACATTTCCTGTAACAAAGTGTTTGAAGTCACGCTGGTAGGTTCTGTTGCTATGTGTTTCCATTCAATGATTAATGTGATTTGAAGAGAAGTAATAAAATGATCTCTAACATGGAAAGTAAGCGTTTCCGGACACATGTCCACATAACATATTTTCTTTCCTTGTGTGTGAGGAATGTTTTCTGAAAGTTTGGCCGTACCTTTTTGTAACACCCTGTATACACCTTATCCGTTACCGCGTAGTGAAAAGCGGTCGTGGATCTATTTATTGGTTTTTTATTCTTAGGAAGTGGTCTGTCTTAACTTCCTCAGGTAATATAAATCATCTACATCGAGTGATGTCGTAGAGCTGCGACCTTATTTAAATTCTAAAGCACGTCGTTCTGTTGATTCCACTGTCAGACGCAGCACTGCAATGTAGGGGCCATACATTCTAACACGCGTTCCACAGGATTTCCGGAATGTGTTGTCCCAATAAATACGCAGGACGTCAAAATGTTCAGTTGTCACCTTTCGATTACTGCGTGTCACTCGAACGTCGACAGACAGATAACCAGGAGCGCTGCGATATTGGCGCTTAGGGCGATGACATCGACACCGGATCAGCTGAGCGGCAGATCGCTGTCAGCACAGATCGGGGACAGGAATTACTGTTTCCGCTGCATAGAATGACCGACTGAACGCCGTCGTGGTGACAGCCGTTGCGGAGAATTACCCACGTCTGTCAGAAACCTTTCGGGGGATACTCCATGCCCGCTGATATTTATTTACCGAGATACCATTTCGCACACGCAGTTCAAACCACTGAAGTACTAATCATCTTGGTATTGAAGCTCTTTTTTTCCGTGTTTGCTTTAACAATATATATGTTTTTGGATAGTGTCCGCCTTTAGCAAAACACAGTTTTGTTTTATAACCCAAACATGTTTCACTGCAGTTGCAGCATCCTCCTGTTCTCTGCCCTCAAAGAATTAACAGACAAAACCAACCTATAGAGATCTTAACCCCCTCCCCCACACACCACAAAAAAATCCTGAAACCTAAAATCTCTCTCTCCCTCCCTTTCTCTCTCCCTCTCTTTCTCTCTCTGTCTCCCCCTTTTACATACACACACACACACACACACACACACACACACACACACACACACACACACACACACACACTAAAAAAATTTTTTTAAAAAATCGCAGTCACCTATGAAGGGTTCAAAACAACCGCCAGGAACAGCTTCATCTGTTCCACTGTCAGCCATCTTGTTTTTACACCTCCAGCTGTTCCACTGCCAGCCATGTTTTGTTTTTACAGCTGACAGTGGCAGTGGCAACTCAATATTCAGTGTTTGACAGTGATGAAGTCGAAAAAAGAGTAAGTGAAACACCATGTAAATAGACACTCACACACACACACACACAAACACACACACACACACACATAGAATTAAATAATTTCAGGCATAATAATAACATAGTTCTTCAAATCGTAATTTTGGCTTAAACAATTTATCTATTTTAAGGTATAAGTGGTTGCAGATGACAAACTGTCGGTCACTGTAGAAACACAAGACGTCAGAAAAACCACACCATGTGGTAAAAAGGTATGGATTTTCATAATTTATGTGTTTTTTCAAATATCTATAATTACATTTTTTTAAAAACTAATAGCTACATGTATACAAAACAACAAAGAACGTTCTTTATCTTTAACAGATGGAAAATAAAAGCCCACTGAGGATGCTGCAACTGCAGTGAAACATGTTTGGGTTATAAAACAAAACTGTGTTTTGCTAAAGGCGGACCCTATCCAAAAACATATACACTGAAGTACAGTTGGTAGAGCACTTGCCCGCAGAAGGCAAAGGTCCCGAGTTCGAGTCTCGGTCCGGCACACAGTTTTAATCTGCCAGGAAGTTTCACTGAAGTACAGTCAGATGGTTAAGAAAAAGTAAAGCACACGGAAAGATACAATTGTTACACAATACGTTACGTAGTGGAGCAAAACAAATCTGAAATTTGTTCACACCACAAGTGATCGGCTTTGAAAGACGTGGAGATAGGTAGTAGGGAAGACTTGAAATTGTAGAAAAATGTAGCTCATCTATACAGAAGATCGCATACAGTGTGACCCATTCTTGAGTACACACCACAAGTGATCGGCTTTGAAAGACGTGGAGATAGGTAGTAGGGAAGACTTGAAATTGTAGAAAAATGTAGCTCATCTATACAGAAGATCGCATACAGTGTGACCCACTTTTGAGTATTGCTCGAGTATTTGCCACCCATATCAAGTTGCACGAAAGGAAGACGTCCAAGCTATTCACTAGCGTCCTGCTAGATCTGTTACCGGTGGGTTCGATGAACACGATCGTATTACGGGCATGCCTCGTATCGGAGGTGGGCATCCCTGCAGTCAACAAGACGTTCTCTTCACTAAACAGTATTGACAAAATTTAAAGAACTCGCGTTTGTAGCTCACTGGAGAACAATTGTACTGCCGCCCACGTAGATTTCACGAGACGAGCGCGAAAATAAGAAGGGAGAAACCGAGGCTACTCCGATGGCGTATAGGCCCTCGTTTTCACCTATCTCTACACTTGAGAGCTCAAACGTAAAGGGAGTGACCAGTAGAGGTCGTAATGGTACTTGAATTACGTAACCATTACGGCATCTCACCTCAACCTCTCTATACCAGCAATATTCTACTGTGTTTCTGTATAGTAGTTATATCTGTGACAAGATTCAGATTTGATTTCATTAGATGTGCTTTGATAATCGATATGTTTATATTGCAATGATATTATTCTTATATTTATTCTTTCTTTTGTCACTATGATCTTTGTCGTACTTGTAACTCTGACTTTTGGACGCGTAAGCGGTTATTAGAGAGTCAAGTCTTGGTCGTCGTGTTGAAAAGACGCAAATTGTAATCAGTTTATGTAATGTGAACTTTAACAGTGAGGAAGATATTTTGAAGTATGTTTTATATTGTGAAGTGATATTGCAACAAAAATAATAAAAAAGAAGTGTAACTTAAATTCGGAGTGCTGATTACTTTTTTTACATCACCATTGTTCTAACTTGCAAAAGTTTAATCTTCAAAATGGTTTATGAAACACATGTGTAAAACTTTTGAATATCGCAGAATAACCAAAAAAAAATGGTTCAAATGGCTCTGAGCACTATGGGACTTAACATCGATGGTCATCAGTCCCCTAGAACTTAGAACTACTTAAACCTAACTAACCTAAGGACAACACACAACACCCAGCCATCAGGAGGCTGAGAAAATTGCTGACTCCGCCGGGAATCGAACCCGGGTACCCGGGCGCGGAAAGCAAGAACGCTACCACACGACCACGACATGCGGGCGCAGAATAACACCTAGGCCTCTTTGGATCCGAGCTTGGAATCATCACTACCTAGATTTTTGGCGATTGAACCATGAGTTCACAATGAGACCAGCATGGGAAACACGAAAAGATGAGTGCCTGCCACATAATATAACTTTGTTGTTGCCCGAAAATACAATATTCAGCAGCGTGAGCAACACTACAAATCATAATTAATTTTTGACCTTTGTTGTGGTAGGATTGTTAGGTACCCTCCGCCATGCATCGTACATTGGTCTTCTGAACTTGTAGAATATATGTTGTCCCCTAACACTGCTCTACCTGCCAACATTTTAAGACGCCTCTCTGTTGTTGTGGGTGGTCGTTCGAATCCCTGTGTAGGTAGCGTCCTGTGTGCGTGGGTTTTCGGTAAACCGTGTGGCCTAAGCTACTGTTTTCTTTCTTGACAATAGTAAATCAAGAAAATTTAATCCTCCGCATTCTTACTCCTCCGGGGAAAACTAAATCTTCAGATAAATCCCGTTGAGATATTTGTAAAAACGATATAGTTCGTCTCCGCCTTTGCGAAATACCCCTGGAATTTCAGTGTGAAAGGGGAGCGCGTGAAATTGAATGATTCTGGATTCCGGTGCTGACTAAGATATGTCCACGTTTTCCACCACAGGTGATAGCAACAGCGGACGGCGGCAGTCGAAATCTACTAGTATGTCACACAGCTCCGAATAAATCGTGACATTAATTTAACCAAAGTAATACAAGTAACGAGTGAGCAATGCAATACCACAGACTAACACAAGAATACCTAAATGCATGTCGTACCTTCCCACCGTGAGACCGACGCAGTTCCTCGTTAACTTCTGAGAACCAGAGTTGCTTGATGCAGAATTACAATATCTCACTAATTAATTGTTGAAGAATCCTTATAAGTCCGCTGAGGTAAAAAGAGCGTTAAGACATCCGCGCCGGCCGGGGTGGCCGAGCGGTTCTAGGCGCTACAGTCTGGAACCGCGTGACCGCTACGGTCGCAGGTTCGAATCCTGCCTTGGGCCTGGATGTGTGTGATGTCCTTAGGTTAGTTAGGTTTAAGTAGTTCTAAGTTCTAGGGGACTGATGACCTCAAGTCCCATAGTGCTCAGAGCCAATAGAACCATTTAAGACAACCGCGCAGAGATCATAGCAACGTACAAGCGCCTATGAAAGCAAAAGTTTTCCTGTCTTAGGGACATTACAGGCCACATGGGAGAAATCTAGAAAAAACAGAACATCGTAGTAATCTACAGATCCAGCCGCAACATAGAAGATCACATAAAACTAGCCAAGGACCCTCTAACAGCTGGCAAAAGCTGTATTTTATAGGATTCCGTGTAGCTATGATGAGGTGTACGTGGTTACTACAATAAAACGACCAAAAAACGACTACAAGAACACAAGGGCAGTGGCAGAAGAGTGGAGACTGACGAATCAGCTTTTGTGGGACATGATTTGCGGCCAGGAAACGACCACATTCATTTTGATTGGACTCAAGTATGTGTAGGAACAAGCGAAACCGTGGAAGGTTGTACCGAGAGGCCATACAGATTGTAAAACATCCCAGCAATTTGAATGGGAAGCAGGGGGGGGGGGGGGTGATATTGAATGACATCTGGATTCCGATGATGAAGAAGATGTGCACCAGTCTTCCACCATGGGGTGGCAGCAACGGCGGACGACGGCAGTCGACAACGGCCAAACTCGCTCAGGTATTCAAAACATGTGACGTCACGCCACTGCTTGGAAGCTGGCAGAAACGGGATTTTCTGCAGTTAGTTGCCAACCAGGGTATGACTCGGAAAACCAAAGAATCTACTATCTCTCTTAAAAATTTCCTTAGCAGATGGGGATCGGTTTAAATGTGACATCCATTTGAACACGACATAATCGACCGAACATTTTATTGTGAAATTTTACATTTTACAGTTCTTCAGTATTGTCATGATTAAATTTCATGGATACCTAACAATTCCAATTTATCAATAAATAATATTGTTATTAATTAAGTATGGTGTTAAATTTTGTTCCAGTTACCTATAGTTTAACTAATGAAATCTTAAGTAAACTTCATTTATTCAGTTAAGTTTAGCGACTGTCGTGGAGTGCTAGATAATGTAGTGTCGAGGGTTGACAAATGTGTGTTGCTATACTTTGGATGCCCAGAGTATGAACGCATAGAGATAGGTGAAACAAGTATAAAAGGTGAGTGTGGATGGATCGTTAGGAAAGGTGTACATACTTGAATCACTTTGAGGGAGTTGTTAGCAAAGCTTAGCTTACGAGTGAACTCATTAAATTAATAACAATAGTTGTTCCTTTATAGGTGAAGTTTATAAAACATTGCTCTCAAATGAAATTTCTGAACTTCATTGTTAATATCTGGCTCTTTTCATTAGGTTTGGCTACCACTAAGTTACAGGAAAAAGTTGAGAACTTCAAAAAATGTTTCAAATGGCTCTGAGCACTATGGGACTTAACTTCTCAGGTCATCAATCCCCTAGAATTTAGAACTACTTAAACCTAACTAACCTAAGGACATCACACACATCCATGCCCGAGGCAGGATTCGAACCTGCGTCCGTAGCGATCGCGCGGTTCGAGACTGTAGCGCCTAGAACCGCTTGGCCACCCGGTCGGCTGAGAACTTCATGTGTGTGAGATGCAAAGTATTTAGTAACACAAAATTTAACCAAGAATTTTAAAAAAAATTATACCTACTGCAAAATCAATGTTTTAAGGTGGAAGAGAATAATTTGGTATCAGTTACATCAAAAATATTAAAGAAAAGAGTTGTGATGTGTTTTGAGCGGAGTTGTGCCCTTTGTGAAGATCATGATAATTATGAGAGATAATTTTTTATTACTTTTTTTCTTCTGCTTCCCTTTATTCTGTACGTATATCTTTGAGGGTGTAGAATATTTTTCTGTTGTTTTGTTCTGTAATATGAATTGTTTGCATGTTTTATATTACTTGTGTTGCTACAAGAAGTGAGTTTGCAAATGTTTCAGTGCGTGTTTTATTTTCTTTGTAATGCTCACGTGTAAAGCGCTGTATAAAACCAAATAAATTAGGCAGCACTGTTGCACGAACAGCGACGCGAGAGCAATATCGTTATTTGCGGTCGGACAGTGAAGACAGAAGCGGTGCAGTATGGAGATAAGCGCGCGGTGTACGTCGTGTAATCGTGCTAGACAGAATAACATGAAAATTCATGGCCATGTTGTTATTCATCGGTCACGGCTTAAAATTAATTTCAACGTGAACGTTATGAAACAGAACGTTAAGACTGAGCGAGTGCCGTGAGTTTCGTGGAGTGCTGTTAACAGCAGTGACAATGCTTGCCCGAATGGACTGCCAGTGTCGCCGTGAGAACTGAGCTGTTTGCAGCTCACAGACCTGCACGAACTAATGTATTTTGAATTTATTGTCTCGTGTGCAACTTCATGAGCTGCCGCCTGCGCTACAACATTTATTGTCGCCGTGGAGCCTTGCAGACTGATTTTGACGTGTAGCGCTGTTTTCTCCAGAGCTGTACATTCGCGGTCGTGGCACTCATGCTAAATGTAGACGGACTGTGAATTCGCGATGTGCGAGTGCGACCAAAGGAATTACATGGATGACAATATTACCGCCAGGAGAATCATCTGCTAAGGAAGAGTATGTTTCCACGAGTTATGAAGCGGCATTAATAGCACGCCAGCACCAACAAATTTCAGCTCACGTCACGACGCAGCGTCTACAAACATAATCTGTATCTCTAAGCGCTCTGCTCCTGTAGAAACTCAAAGCCTTTCAAACTGTTACGGTTACATTTTCTGTTTCTTTTGTAACTAATTATTTCTCAGTTAATAATGGCTTTACAAGTAAGTGCGTTTGTACGTCAATGTTGACATTGTTCAGTTCACTCTTTACAGTAGTTATTACTATTTTTTTCTCCGTCTTATGCATTTGTTTTGTTATACTTGTTATTGCTCCTGTTTCCAGTATTCTTCTGACTTTTTTTTCATGAATGTGGACAGCATTTTATCAGCCTCATTTACGTGGTTTGGTTGTGATATGTGCCAGTCCGCGTAAGCTGCAGCGTCAGACGTTAAATTCCGGGTACCGACCAATCATAGCAAAGCTGCTCGGCCGCTACTGGTACAAGTCACGCTATATGTGGGAGCTTTGAATCTGACAGCTGTGTAGTATGTGAACTGTGTTTACATTCAATAAAAGTCATATTACGACATTCTCATTACGAAGTGCGATGTTATTTCCCATTTGCAGAGGTAAGTAAACGGAATTATAGTGGTTTTCTTAATTATTCACGAATTTATTTGCGGGAGTTTTCATGTTATATGTTGTGTTGACGTTTGTTGTCAAACTCTTACGTGCTTCAGTTAAGTGTGGGGAAGTACACACGTTCCTTTTGAGTTTAAATAGTCGAAATTCACTATCGAAATTACGCAAAGTAAATGTCTAAGAACTGTCTTCTTCACACGTTGTTACGCCGACACCTTCCTACTGCACATTACAGTCCATGGGCATGCAATCCAGATTATTGCCTGTGTAATTATGCTGCATAGGGCGGAAAAGTGCTGAACTGGTATGGCAAACGCCTTCATTATGGCAGTATAGCGAGCTTGGTCGCTGACGCTTGCTACCTAAGCTACAAGTATCTCGAGAAGCGGCACCTTTTTACAGTATTACTGGGGCGAACCCATATAAATAATGACCGCTTAGCCATAGCAGCCGCTCAACGGCTGTTCACCTGTCTCTCTATAAGAAACTTAACTATTCCTTGACGGCTCGTGACGTGTCTTATCAATCTTTACTTTCTAGTAAAGTTGTGACCTAACGTTCTTTTCTGCCTAATCCATCCAGTTCCTTTTCATTACTTATCAGAAGTACCCATCTCATCCTTTGCACTCACGACAGTTCACAATGTTTGTACTGTCGATCGTCCACGTTTCAGATTCATCGTTAGTACATTCCAGACAAATCTATATTACTAAACCGTTATCCTGGAACTTGGTAGCCGCTGCAGGTTTCAAGAGGTAATAAAAATTCAATTTTTAAGATATCTCATATTTATTTACTTACTTATTTACACGAATTGGGCAACTAAGGATCGCGTTAAAAATTCTATTTTATGTTCACTTTTTTCTTTCTCTTCTTTCGGGCTACTCTTCTTGCTGCTGCCATTTTTGTCAGACGTTCAGTTGACAGTTTCCTGTTGGTCTTCGCTTTAGGAGCCTCCTGAAAAACATCGAATTTAGTTATTGCCTTTCTGCACTTGTCCCTATTCATTGCGTCCATTTCTGTAAGTCCAAGTTCGCCATGGTCTGTCTTTACTCCTTGAAACTAATAGTTGGGTGTTTTCCTCTGTTGAATTATAGTGAATATTTTCATCGTAAATCTTCCGTCATCCATTCTCACCAGATGATCAAAGAACATCAGCCTTCTCTTTCTCGTTGCCGTTGTAACTGGTTTAATAAATTGGTAGAACTTCTCATTGCTCATATCTACCCATTTTACACCAATTTTTTGTGTCCGCCAAGAATCTTCCTCAGAATTAAAATTTCCTTCTTCTCGAGCTCACGTATTTGTTCTTGAGGGGGACTGTTTCTGCTCCATATGAACTTCTGTTCTCGTCATTGTATTGTAGTGTAATAACTTTGCATTTCGAGAGAGACATTTTTTGTTGTACAGCTTCTGTGTTGAAATGTGTGCCCTCATAAGTTTAGCTACTCGAAGTTTGACAGCTTCTTTTTCTATGCAAGTTTCCGTTATTGTTTCTCTCAAATATTTCAAGTCTATCAACCTTTCGATACATCCAGTAACTGTGTGCAATTCTTTGATTTCCTTATGTTTGTTAAACATGAATTTAGTTTTTTCTTGTGACATATGTAAAACAAATTTAGCTGAATGCTTTGCTAACATTTCTATTTGTTTACTTGCATCTGCTGTATTTGTGGATAGGAGAGCAGTATCATATGCAAAAGCTACTGCATGTATCGAAAGGCCTTTAACTGTTCCTCCAAAAGAAATTCACTTTACTTTTTGTTGTGTGTATTCCTTCAATGTCTCCCTCATAATCTTTTCAATGTTATGTTGAATGGAATTGGAGAGGGTCCATCCTCTGGTCTCAAATCGGTTTGGATTTTAAATGGTTCAGAAATATTGCCTCGAAATTTGACTTTGGACTTGGTATCTGTCAGTGTTTGTTTTACTATCTCTCTAGTTTCTCTGTCAACTCCAAATTCCTCCGGAGTTCTAATGAGGCTTTCTCTGTCTACGGAGTGCCTGCGGGAGTGGCCGAGTGGTTCTAGGTGCTACATTCTGGAAGCGCGAGACCGCTACGGTCTCAGGTTCGAATCCTGCCTCGGGCATGGATGTGTGTCATGTCCTTGGGTTAGTTAGGTTTACGAAGTCCTAGGTTTTAGGGGACTGATGACCTCAGAAGTTAAGTCCCATAGTGCTCAGAGCCATTTGAACCATTTTTTGTCTATGGAGTCATACGATTTTCTAAAATCAATAAATGTCGTAACATGTGGTTGACCAGCACGCCTTCTAACTTTGCCTTTAAGGTTAATAATTTGCTCCGAACAGCTCCTTCCTTTTCTAAATCCACCTTCGTATTCTCCTATTTGTGCATCGAGAACTGGTTCAATCCTATTTAGTAATATCTTGGAAAGCACAGTGTGTGGAACGGATAGAAGGGAAATACCCCTGTAATTGTTCACATCTGATCTGTTACCATTTTTGGGGAGTGGATGTATAAGTGCCGTCCTCCAATCTTCCGGGATCTTCTCGGTTCTCCAAATTATATTAAAAGTAGTACCGATGTGTAGTGTTACTTTTTTCTCGCCTAGTTTCAAAAGTTCAGCTGTGATTCCATCTTCACCAGAAGATTTGTTGTTCTTGAGGGATTTTATAGCTAGCCTCACTTCATTGAGATTTGTTGGATGTTATTCCACAGGGATTTCTTCTGGAGTTTTGAATTCCGGTTTCTCTGCAGAAAGTTTACAGTTGAGAAGGTCTTCGAAATAATATGCTAAAATGTAGCAGTTTTCTGTGTCATTTGTACCTACTTTCCCCGATTTCTCACGAAAATTTGACCGGGGGGGGGGGGGGGGGTTCGTTACCTTTCAGGTGGGTTTTGAAAGATTGGCAATAGAAAGAAATGAATAGAAGTTTTTATTTTTATTTTCTGTGTATGTGTCTTGTAGTTCTCTGAACTGGTTTCATGAAACCCGCCACGACTTCTCCTCCTGTGCTCGTGTGCCCATGTCATAATGTCACAGTAGTACTTACACCTCGCGTCCTCGCTTAGTTGTTGGATGTATTCCAATCTCTTTCTTCCCCTACAGCCTTTACCTCCTACAGCTCCGTATAGTAGTATGGAAATTATTCCCTGATGTCTTTAGCACATATCTTATCACCCTGTTCCTTCTGCGTTTCTGTGTTTTGCATGTATTCGTCTCCTATTCAGTTTCGTGGAAGCATGGAGACATTCGCTTTTCTTATTGCGCCAAATTCCTGCACTGTTCTATAGCACCACATACCGCATGCCTATATTCTCTTCTGTTCGGTTTCCCCCCGGCACAGTGCTCACTTCAATGCAATGCTGTGTTCCAGGCGTACGTTCTCTGAAACGTATTTCTCAGACTGAGGCCTATATTTCAGGCTATTACACTCCTTCTATGAGGAATCCCCCCCCCCCACCCCCATCCACCAGATCAACCCCCTAACTTGTCTCTGCTAGTCTGTTTCATATTTTCTCCTAGCCTTGTCAGTCATGCGTAATTTGCCTCTAAGGTACTAGAATACCTAAACTTCGTCTGTTACGTCGTCAACAGTTCTGATATTACATTTATCACTGACCCATCGCTACAACTCCTCGTTATTGATTCTCAACTAGGATTGCTTTCAAACCACATTCTATGCTCTTTAGTCTGTTCACCAGTAAAAACACTCCTTTATATAAAACAGCATGACACCTCCGATTATTTTACAAATGAGTTACTGTGTTAAACATTCGACGTTTAGTAAGTAAGCGAGAAAAATTTTAGAAATGGTTTGAAATTATGTTCAAAGGTGTTTGGAAGTCACTCAGTGCACTCTGCATCAAACACTGGTTGAGTATAGTATAGCTGATTTGCACTTTATCTTAAACAAAAGTTAGTTTTTCACGGGTCTCAATGTTTATGACCTCATAGTTCTTAAACTGTTTGTTGCCCAACAGTGTAGTTTTACAGCTACATCGGGCGGTATATGTGGATATTGTCTGCTGAACTTGGTGCAAAAAGAATGTGTAAGATTTCTTGCAAGTCACTAAGTGCTCTCACTGTCCAATAATGGATGAATGCAATGTGGGTATTTGCGCGCTATGAGTTAAGCTGTCTCACGACATGCGCACAAATTCTAACTGTATTACTTGTTTTAATGTGTTAGATCTTTAACATAAAAGTGTAAGGTATTAGTTAGTAGAATTTAAGATAATTTTAAGTTTTGAATTATGTCAACCGTTATATGAAATATTTAAAATCTAATTTCAGTTGCCCCTGGCAGACATTAGATAGGAAACCTGCAAGTAGGGTAGTCGACCATTAATCAAGAAGCATGAATTAAGTTAGCCGTTTATCAATAAATGCTCCATTCAACACATCCTGTAATTATTTGTCACTTTCACCAACTTCATTAGCGAATTTCGGATCTCATACTTGAGTCTCTCTCTATTCCGCCATTGCTTCTTCGATGTACAGATTGAGCAATAGAGGAGATAGACTGCATTCATATCTTACCAGGTTTGTGTCTGAACACTTCGCTTTTGGTTTGAATTCATGTTGTTTTCTCCAAGTCTCTAAGTTCTTCTATACATTATGTACTATTCATCTTTCAACTTATAAACTTGTAGCGACTTCACTGAGAATTTCTAATAGTGAATCATTGAACCGCTTGTCGAGGTCGACAAATTCAATGAAAGAGATTCATTTTTCTTAATCCTTGCCTCTGTTATTAGCTGCAGTGCTAGGATAACTTCTCAGGTGCCGTCAGCTTTTCTGCGTCCTCAGTGATCGTCACTAAATAGCTATTGAATTTTCTTCTTCATTCTCCTTCTTGTTGGCAATTTAGATGTGCGAGGTGATAAAGCTGATACTGCGAAAGTTCTCGCTTCTATATGCCCTGCTACCTACGGATTGATGTGACTGATATCTTCGGAAACTCTGACAGCATTTCTCTATGTCTCTAGTCTCATAGGTGTCACACCCCAACTGGAATACTCAATTATTATCACTTCCCCAGCAACTACAGTAATTCTAAAGAAATTTTATCGATTCGTTCTGCTTAGTTGATAAGAGTTATTCCAAGATCTGTTACCCAATAATACTGGGTCCCCGAGGTGTTTCACGTCTACTAGCATCTTCACCAGTAGACTTCCTTCGCGTTATTAGTGTAGAAGCCTTTGCTTTCAACATCACGCATGGCTCCTGCATGCCGAATCTGTCCTACCGGCAACCGTATCATTTCGTATTTCCTCACGTTTTGCTGAAGTCTTTCGCTTTAGTTTCCCAGCATTTCTTATTATTTCGTGCCTCAGAAAATTTCATAGTATATTCAATCTTTTGCTCAAGATCACCTCCCCCTTGGTAGTTTGCTCTCGGAGATCCCAATGAGTGAAAAGCTATCAGATGACTTTTAGAAGAGATCGTCGACTCTCATCAAAAGACACACCGGCCCTGCAAAACAATCCCTAGAAAGAGTAATAAAATACAGATATCTCGGAGGTCACTTTGAAAACAGCACTGACGTCTTTCAACACATTTGTGAAAGAAAGAGCAACGGCAGCAATAAAAACAATTTGCAACATCCAACAGGCTTAAAAACCCTCAATTAAAGCAGCAATTACACTATTTAAAACAGTCGTGGCCCCAGCAGTGACCTAAAGGCTCCACATAATCTCAGACAAGGGAATGACAACGTAATATTAGAGAAAGTCCAATCCCGCCTAATGATACGAATCCTGATCGTTGAAAAGACAACTCCTTCAAGAGTGAATTACGTCTTAATGAAGTAATGCAGATGGTCCTGCCCATTACCAAAGCTTACAAAATTAAACAGCAAATTCTTCTAGAAAATCATGACTCTATCTGGAGAAAGTACTACACTGAACCGACCCATAATGACTGGAGAGTGGAGATAGGCAAACTACCAGTTTCGACACGTGGTAAGACAATACGTCCGCAAGGATTGCTCCATAAGTTCTATCAAAACAGGAGATTTCACCAGTCGAACGCATACTACGTCTGTGAACTGTGCAATAAACACTGTGAAAGGTGCCATAGAAAAAACTGCAGAAAACTAATCATGTCATTAAAAAATTAGGCCTAGAATAATGTAATTCAGCCTTCCATTTCTATTTGTACTTGTTTGTATATGCACATACTGCGCTTTTTACTTCTATTTGTACTTGTTTGTATATGCACATACTGCGCTTTTTATTGTTGTTGTTGTTGTTGTGGTCTTCAGTCCTGAAACTGGTTTGATTCAGCTCTCCATGCTACTCTATCCTGTGCAAGCTTCTTCATCTCCCAGTACCTACTGCAACCTACGTCCTTCTGAATCTGCTTAGTGTCGTCATCTCTTGGTCTCCCTCTACGATTTTTACCCTCAACGCTGCCCTCCAAAAAAAATTGGTGATCCCTTGATGCCTCAGAACATGTCCTACCAAACGATCCCTTCTTCTGGTCAAGTTGTGCCACAAACTTCTCTTCTCCCCAATCTGATTCAATACTTCCTCATTAGTTATGTGATCTACCCATCTAATCTTCAGCATTCTTCTGTAGCACCACATTTCGAAAGCTTCTATTCTCTTCTTGTCCAAACTATTTATCGTCCATGATTCACTTCCATACATGGCTACACTCCATACTAATACTTTCAGAAATGACTTCCTGACACTTAAATCTATACTCGATGTTAACAAACTTCTCTTCTTCAGAAACGCTTTTCTTGCCATTGCCAGTCTACATTTTATATCCTCTCTACTTCGACCATCATCAGTTATTTTGCTCCCCAAATAGCAAAACTCCTTTACTACTTTAAGTGTCTCACTTCCTAATCTAATTCCCTCAGCATCACCCGACTTAATTCGACTACATTCCAGTATCCTCTTATTGCGTTTGTGGATGTTCATCTGATACCCTCCTTTCAAGACACTGTCAATTCCGTACAACTGCTCTTCCAAGTCCTTTGCTGTCTCTGGCAGAATTACAATGTCATCGGCAAACCTCAAAGTTTTTATCTCTTCTCCATGGACTTTAATTCCTACTCCGAATTTTTCTTTTGTTTCCTTTCCTGCTTGCTCAATATACAGCTGCTTCCCTTTCATGTACCTCGACTCTTATAACTGCCATCTGGTTTCTGTACAAATTGTAAATAGCCTTTCGATCCCTGTATTTTACCCCTGCCATCTTTAGAAATTGAAAGAGGGTTTTCCAGTCAACATTGTCAAAAGCTTTCTCTAAGTTTACAAATGCTAGAAACGTAGGTTTGCCTTTAATTAATCTTTCTTCTAAGATAAGTCGTAGGGTCAGTATTGCCTCACGTGTTCCAATATTTCTTCGGAATCCAAACTCATCTCACCCGAAGTTGGCTTCTACTAGATTTTCCATACGTCTGTAAAGAATTCCCGTTAGTATTTTGCAGCTGTGGCTTACTAAACTGATTGTTCGGTAATTTTCACATCTGTCAACACCTGCTTTCTTTGGGATTTGAATTATTATATTCTTCTTGAAGTCTGAGGTTATTTCGCCTGTCTCATACATCTTGCTCTCCAGATGGTAGAGTTTTGTCAGGACTGGCTCTCCCAAGGCCGTCAGTAGTTCTAATGGAATGTTGTCTACTCCCGGGGCCTTGTTTCAACTCAGGTCTTTCAGTGCTCTGTCACACTCTTCACGCAGTATTGTATCTCCCATTTCGTCTTCATCTACATTCTCTTCCATTTGCAGATTTTGGTACTGACAACAATATTTATAATAGTATAAAAGACGGAACACTATTTCACTGCAGTACCATTTTCTTTGGAACCACTGCACAAGTTTGAGAAAGGGTCAGAGTACAGAAAACATTCGCATAAGTGTTTTATGCCTCCAATATCCTTCCCTGATACTGATATACGAAGAAAGCTGAGCCATGCGTGGCTCGGGTTTATTGCTTGTCAGCTTGTCTTTACGGAACTGTCACCTCATTTCTTATTCGATTTACTGGCGCCACTAAGTTGCTGGTTTGCCTGCCCCTGAGTGGTAGCAGCAGCGCGTATCGATAAGGGCACTGTCGCATTATGTTTGAAGCGACCACTAGTTTTTCCGGGTCGTCGTTTGTCGGGATATCAGTTGGGACGCAGCGCCAGTGTGGTCCGGACAGCCGGTACTCGCCGACCGCTGCCAACACATATGCACTGTCTGACGAAAAGAGATTTGAGGGGGAACGACCGTTAGTTGGTCGTTCGGTTGGTCGTCTCATCGGGCGACGTGTATTTGGTCGTCGACCGCTTATGGAAACTGTGTGTGTTTACTTGTGATTCGTCCTTGTTGTTCCACAGTGATTGGTTTTAGGACTGTCGAATTTCTTGGTGCAGGTGTTTACGTGGAACTGTGTGTAGCTTGTGTGATTTCCACTGAGCAGTTATGAATGCTGTCTGCGTACTGGAGTAGGCAGTCGCTCGTTTGGGGCAGAGCAGCGAGTGTGTGTTTCCTCGCTGTGTTAATGCTGTCAGGCAATGCATGTAAATCAATAACCTTGGTGTTGTTCATTTGTGTTTTTGAGTGGTTGCTGTGCCTTGACTGTATTTAGACGTCAATTGTCAAGACATAGTAATGCTGGTGTCTTCGTACTCGGTAATATTTCCCGTTGTTGTGCCGTTAATTGGGTGGAAGGGAGTTGATTAGGTTGTTGGTCGGTTCTTCAGCTGTCCGCAGGTCGTGTGGGCAACCACTTATTTAGTATTACACCAGGCTGCGTGTCTCACCTGAACTTATTTCAGAGTCTCCTCCCCAGGCTGATCCTACTCAGCACCAATGCTATGTTGTTTTGGATTGTGATTTTCTTTTAGTCTCAAGTAATGTACGAGTCCTTTAGCAGTGAATTAATTTAGTTTGTTTTAATGTTCAGTATGTGGCCTTCCGCGGAACGTCTACGTGAAATATTTTAAGACAAGACCTTCAGCCGAATTAAATTAAAATTTGAAAAAGCATTTGAAAATTTGAAAATTATCCTCTGTATTTTTTTTTTATACTGGCCTTAAACCTTGAGTTTTCTATGTCCAGTATATGGCCTTCATGGCCTGTGGTGTCGCAACTAGTGCGCGATCGCCCGTTTGTCTATTAAAAGCCTTACTTCAGAAGGTATGTGGGATGCAATATAAGCCGGTAGAGTACTATACGGTCAGTAACGGACGAGTTGTGTCCTGCAGACTGACGTCGCGACCATCTGCTGCAGCTGCGTGTGTGAAAGCAGTGGAGTAGCGCTGCCAGGCCACTTACATTATATGAAACTAAAAATATTAATAACTAATAACAGAATAGCCTGAGGAACGCCTTATTTGATGTGCAACCTTCTGTTGTGAAAACAAACAATATGTCAAAGTCTGAGATCAAATATAGTTGTTTCGGAAGTTAGTAAAATTCCATAAAAGAACGTAATTTTCCGACAGTCAAGAATTTAAATAATTATAGTGTTGTAATAGTTCTTCTTCAGTGACTGTTTACGATGATCGGATAACACTTTCAGTGTTCATATATAAATTTGGAAAGTTTTTACTTTCAGAAAACCTCTGTGATTTCTATAATAATTATTTCAAGAATTCTAAGTAAATATGTGTATCGTTTATTCGGGTGCGTTTAAATGAGAATGAGTGCGTGAGAGTACGTGGGACGTTCGGCACTATTTAAATAATTCATGTAATTCTCTACAGGAAGTGGCAAGTGTTCCAACTCTGTAACGTGGGAACGAATCCACTAGTGGTTACCCTACTGGTGAATGTCGGATGTCCAAGTATGTAAGCTTATATATAAGACAGCCAGAAGATGCGCGACTACATTATAAATTTCCAGATGTAGAGTAAAGCTTATAGATCATTTTCTTTTGTTTATTTCATTAGAGAGTTTTGTGTTACTTAATTTGATGACGTCAATGAGCCTAGAGAAATTGTTGGTGCTTGCTAGATTTGGGCGTAAGTGCTGACAGCCAATGAGAAGCGAGACGGTTGCCCGCCTAGCTAGGAGATATAGTTTTGAGTAGTGGGAGAGCGAGAAGAGAGTCGCGAGCTACCTTTGATTGGAGGCAGTTATGCTGGATGTGACTTTTGGCATTATGTGCAAGATGAAGTCTTGTGAGGACTTCCACGTTATGGTCCATTGTTAATGGTATCTGGTTGTGACGAGAAACTGTTTATGAAAGCTTTAGAGTGTTGTGATAATTCGTTCCGACGAATATCGCGAGTGAACTTTGAATTATATAGCGTGGCGGTACTGAGTATGTAAGGTGTCAGGCAAATCCAACACCTTCCAGGAAAACCCTCACATGATAGCAAACCCAGCAATATGTCACATAGCTCCAAATAAATCCTGACATTAAATTAACCATAGTAATACGATCAATGAGTGAGCAAATGGAAAACCACAGACTAACACAAGAAAGCCTAAATGCATGTCATAACCTTCCCACTGTGAAACAGATGTAGTTCCGAGGGGAGAAACAAGAACAGAAGCCGAGAGCAGAATCGTGTAGGCTAGGAGGCCCTACGATAAGGGATAGACACCCACGCCGCCAGCTGACCGCCAAAACCACCCCCCAGCCTATTTTAAAAGGTAGAGACCTCCAGAATAACAGTATAGATCTTACGATAGCACTAATAGGGCCACACCAGCTGCAAGTTTTAGCGTGAGACTTTTACGCGTCTCTGTTACGTTGCAAACGTTAAAAACATTTCCCCACCACGAAAAGTATAACATTTCTCATTGGATAGACAGAATTTTGTAGGTGTAGCTTATGGTTAACATTGAGACCCTGATTGATCAATTGAAAACACAGCCAGATAGCTTTTTTTTAAACCAACTTCGGTAAATTGCAGTAAGGAGACGTTAGGAGAGAGTTGCTTCCAAGACGGTGAGGTGCGTGGAGCTGTGCCGCCCGCCACCCCCTGACGCTGCCTAAACACCGACAAGGTAATGAACGCACGCTATGCCACATTTTTCAGCGCATAAGGTTTCACTCAGAATTGCAGAAGTCTCATCTGTTACATCCCCTTTTTACGCAATACTAGTGTCGATCGTCAATTAAATCTCATGGTATTCACATTTGCTAAGTGAAGTTATAATCTGAAACGCGATGAGTTTTCTGTTATATAATTATTGAGAAGCCACAACAGCCACTGTAATTTACGACAAGTTAAATAAGTAATCAAAGATAATTGAGGGCCACTGTAGACCCTTTTGATAGTTTTCTATTTTGTGAAACTTAATTTAAACCTAGATTATAGATGTGATATGACATAGGTCATCCTTAGATCCATTGTAGAACTTGGAAACCCATTCAGGGAATATTCGTTCACATTTTGTTGAATGCAGTTGGTTTTTATCATACTGCATTAAAATATTTCCTTTTATCAATAGTGCAATTTATAAACAATGTTTTGTGAATAAAATAAAAATTCCAATGTTAAACTTAAGTACTTTTTCGACGTTACTTTATCAGCTAACTAAATCTAGGAAAACCTTGAACCCCTTCTACTAAATTTAGTTAGTATTAAGGTTCTTTTACAGGGAGTGCAATGGAGCTGACGCTGAAATCATTAAGTATTTGATTATATCATCGCTAGTCTCACTGAACTCTTCTGAATTCTACATGTCATGTGTGGTCTGGCGTCTCCTTACCAGCGACAGGTCCAGGGTTCAAACTAGTCAATTCCCTAAAAAAACATGCTCAGAGCGTCGTTGCAGTGGTAGGGAGACACGACTTAAAACAAATACACTACGCAGAATGTTAGAAGTATATTCTTACTGAGTATTCTATGGCGAGCATAAACTTTAACTGAAGACAACCATTGAATTTCGTGTGCAGAAGTAATTGGCCGATCATTGACTGTGTTACAGGTAATTGGTTTCGGAAATTGGGAAGGTAAAAGTTCTGGCTGTTTTAGGTATGGTAATAACTGTGAGAAGAAACTTTAGTAACTTTCGTGAATGTGGGCTGATGATCTTGCTTAACGGCAATAAAGCTCTATTGAAGGTTTAAATTTGAAGTTCATGTTTAAAGTACGAGTGACATCCCCTTTCCCAATCATTTCTTTAAAGTACATGGACAATTTTCTGCTAATTTTACTTATAGCAGCCTCCGGCATGGAGCTATGAGGTTACGGTTTCCTCAACACTGCTTTTCTGTGATCTCGTAAGTAGCTGCACTCAGGAGTTTACGTGCGAAGATCTTCCGCTGTAAAGAGGTAGGTGAACAAAAATTATAAAAGAAATTGCATTGCAGCAGCAGCAACGTATAATCCGTCGCAATTGGTGCATCACCCGCACGTACGTAAAAAAACCCGTCGCAAGCCGAACTTTATGTCTATATTTTAAGATAGGCCTTCAGCCGCCTTGATTTAAAATTTGAGTGGTCATTTGTTTTAAAACCTTTCAAAATTTTCGTACTGAAATTCTTGTAATCCAGACCTTAAGTTTTTCTGTTTTGTAGCTGAGACCTTCAGCCGTGTATATTCCTTAAGGCAATTTTCATAACTTGTGTTTTGGCCTTCAGCCGTATTGTTTATGAATTCTTCTAAGGGCATGTGTGATTAAGTGTTTTAGCAAATTGAAGTTTGTATGCTTGTGCTACTAACAACAACTGATTTGTGGCCTTTTCCATATTTCAAAGACAAGTAATTTATTTTACTACAACAAAATTTTTTAAAAATTTAGCTCAAATATCACCGACATATTTTATAAATTTTTCATGAAATAGGGAGGTAAGGACGTCATTCTAAATATCTGTACCAATTTTTCTGAGTTTAACTTCAGTCGTTTAGGAGATTAGTGTACCCGAATGATAAAAATTCAAGTTTTCGGTAAATCGCAAAAGAACACATACAGATTTATTAACTTACCATTATGCTCGTTTAGAACATTCTACTGCTTAGTCCAGTAGTCCTTTTGTTTCCTTATCCCCATACTCTTTCTCTTCATCCTTTCCTTTATCTTTGACTCCGTGGTAGCAGTTCCTGCAGCTGTCTCTGCTTCGGTTACCCGCCGCTTATCAATAGCAGATAGAGCTGAAGCCATATTCCTCCCCGTCTGGAAGTTCAATTTCTTCATTACATTGATCCTTGAAATTGCACCATCATTGAGTTATTATTGCATCCATTACACCAATCTTCAGCACTGTCTTCTCGACAAATACAGTTTTTGGTATTCTCTCCCATATACAGTTCTTGAAGCTGAATTTTCATTTGTCGTGTCCCTATATATAGGCCTAATTGCCTCCATTACAGCAAGTGGTAAGGAATACTTGTGGGTATATTGTATGCCTGTAGAATTGCCCAACCACTACTTGCACCACGAATGTTCCTATTTTGGACACGAACAATAGTGTGAGGTTTCATCTGTTGTCACTGTGCGAAAGCATTTTGCCCGAACAGCTCGTCTCACGTTATACAAATCTCCAACATTTCTCCTTATTCCTATTCCCTAAATTTGAATCAAAGAATCAGTTTCACATTTTGTAAGACGACCTGGACCACCTATGAGTTTTCCGTCTGACACTTTTTTCCACTGAAGTCTTTACATATTTTTCTCAGCTGAGCTACCATTCATTCTTGCACATGCCCAACACAACCAAGCTTTTTTTATCATTGTCCCCATTTGGTCTGTCATTAACAACAGTTGTGTGTTCTTTACAGTCTCCATCCCCAAGTTAGCCCATACCTCACGCCACAACTGGCCTCTGATCTTCTAAAAATGGTCAGAACTCCTTTCGCTTCCATGTTCGCACTTCAACCAAACATGGGTGCCAACAAATTTACATGAACAACCCTGGCAGTGCTTTGTTAGACATTTTTAATCTAGTATCTTACCAGTTTCAATAAATGTGGCAGTTACAACACGATTCAGAGAAGTATGACCTCTCTTCTGCCAAGATCCATCAACTGCTGCTACAATGTCTGTATTCTAAGACAAGGTTACTGCTTCTTCTGCTTCTCTTTTCATCGAATGTTCACTTACACCACATAAAGCAATATGTATTAACTTATAATGTCTGTCAAACTTCAACCTCCGCTACTGGGTGTAGAATTGTAGAGCTCCCCTTAATAGGTCAGGCGTGCACTTCAAGCTGGAAGCGACTACTAGGGAAGCGGAGTACGTGTAACGTGCACATGGGGCTTAGTTTAGAGGACCCTCTCTTGGGAGCAAACATGATTTGCCTGTTAAAGCAGCCACAGTGACCTCAGAGAATCTTGGCCCTCGCAGATCAGAGATACAAAAGATTAATATGATTTTAGTAAAGGTCCCAGAATTAGTATCGCTTATTGAACGTTATAATGCATAGATAGTATTGGGTACAGAAAGATGGTTGAAGCCAGACGTCAATGACAACGAAAGCCTAAGTTCAGACTGGACTGTCTATCGTAAGGATAGGTTAGTCGCCAATGTTGGCGGCGTGTTTATTGCACCACAAAATTCGATATAATCTAGCGAGGTTCTCGCGAATTCCGAATGTGAACTAATCTGGGTGAAACAGAGTATCAAACAACGGCCAAAAAAGGTCATCACATGCTTTTATAGACCACGTGGGTCAGAATCTGTTGTTGTAGAGCGCTTCAGACAGAGCTTGCAGAATATCATTTGTAATTTTCCTGATCATGCCGTTGTAATTGGGGGGGAGGGGGGACTTCAATTTTCCGGGTATAGTTTGAGAGTGTTATGCCATCAAATCTGGTGCCAAAGATTGAAAATCTTGTGGCATCGTTCTGGATGTCTTGTCCGAAATTACTTTGAGCAGATAATTAAAGAACCAACTCTTGAGGATAACGTCTTAGACCTCCTGGCAAGAAATAGACTTGAACTCATCGAATCAGTTAACGTAGAGGAAGGTATCAGTGATAACAAGGCTGTGGCAGCTTCTATGACGACGGGTCCTGCAAGGAATGTTAAGAAAAGTATGAAGATATATTTGCTCAGCAATGGTGACAGGATACAGATTGCAGAATATCTCAGCAGTCATTATCAAATGCTCGTTGATGAAGACGAAGATGTGGAAAACGAACGGAAAAATTCAAAGGCATCGATCAATATGCCCTAGACAAGTATTTGCCGAGTAAGGTTTTAAGGAATGGGAAAGATCGACAGTGGTTTAACAGCCGACTTAGAAAAGCGCTACGTAAACAAAGAGCACCTCATCTCTGATGCAAGAGAAGTAGAAAACCTAACTGACAAACAAAAGCTGAACGAAGCGAAAATGAGCGTAAGGAGAGCAATGAGAGAAGCGTTCAGTGGTTCCCGACAGTAAAATATTGTCAACCGATCTGAATAAAAACCCTAAGAGATTTTGATCGTATGTAAAATCAGTTAGAGGGTCAAAATCATCTATTCATTCTCTCAATGACCATACCAGAACCGGAACGGAAATAACAGAGAGAAGGCTGAAATACTGAATTCGGAAAATCGTAACACTGTCCCTGCTTTCTATCGTCGTGCGAATGTTGAAACGGAAGATACTGAAATAACCGAACGTGGAATTGAAAAGGAGCTACATTCGCTTAGTAGTGGAAACGCTTCAGGACCAGAGGGGATACGTCTAAGATTCTGTATTGACTATTCGAAAGAACTTGCTCCTCTTCTAGCAGTAATTTATCTAAGCTCGCTTGAGCAACGAGTTTGACGGAAGAGTAAGCCGTATAGCTTGCGTCTGAATATAATTTAGAAACGAACTGCTCGACCTTTAGTCTGAAGGCACTCTAAAAATGTCATGTAACGTTGTAAATGATTCCTGTGCCCAAATATCACTTTTAAATGCCCACAATCCTTAGATTAATAAAGTAGAAAACACCACGCTATAAATTTCGAAAAAGGTCTAATAAGATAACACATGCATAAGTTTTATAATTACAACCGACTTCTAACAAGACATCAGAATGTAGTCGCTCAGTTAATAATGCCGTATAAATTCTTGGCCTGAACGTTAATTTGACTTCACAACGTACAAAAAGATTTAATGAAAATTACAGAGTTTTACAGACAATATAATCGTGTGGCGGAGATTGTTTTACTGATTGTAGGCTTTTTCTTCCAGAATGAGTCGTTAAGAAGAGCTCTCTATAGCGTTAGTTGTGAACTTACCATATATACGAACCACAATAAATCCCGCGTTTTATTTCTGGAAATATACTTCGCAATTAATGTATCATCAAATTCATTCTTCGGCGGACAGTATTTCAGAATTTTATAAGCCACGATTCAGCAGAGAATAGTCGTCTGGAACTGTATTGACTACGTAGTAAACGTGATATAACAGGCTCCAGCACACAGAACACGGGTCGCAGTAAAAGGACACGGCAGCTTCTGTGACATGCACATCTGCAACTGTCTGTAAACAGAACACACACAGGGACGCGTCCGACGAGGCAACCAGTTGCGTGGAATCCACTTAGGGACAGAAAGTCCGCAGCCGCAGCCAATGGATGCGCTCTTGTCACCTGTCAGCAGGGAGATACGTAGTGCTACGCATGGAAGAGGAAATTTGTATTTCTTGATGAACAGTTTATGTGATACGCTGTAGCAATGTTTAACTTCTAGAAAACACACACATACACACACACAAACACAAACACACACACTAATACAATCTATGTGTGTTTATTAAATGTTTGTTTATCGTTTCATCACAAACAAGAACATATGACTGAATCGTACAGATATGGTCGTCTTCGGTGTTCTTACCACACCATAAAAAAAAAAAAAGCATGTCCGTATACAGCATACGTCGGCCTACCCTGCTGCTGTCACACCAACATTCCCTGTAACTTTGCCTAACGTGAAAATCTTGTATGCTTGGTGCTCTGACGATTTCGTTTGTTAACAGACTTCTTGTTAACACAGTGAGCTGTACGTGAAAGGTTTAATAGGCAAACCGATACTCGCGCATGGAGCCCGAATACCTCTGTATCAAATTATGTGCGTGTCATTCACATTATAGTGCACAGGTCCTCGTGCGGACGTGATACAAAATACATATTTAGTGTCCTTTTGCATCTGTTTTAATATATTATCGTTATCACTTAGTAAGTCTCTTAACTAATTACTTAAATAATCTCGTAACTACCATTGATACTAAGTGTATGAGCTGCAGTCGGAAAGTTAAATCAGGGGCTTTGTGCAGCTGTTGTGACAAGTGTTTTCATTATGGAAATTGCAGCGACGTGGTAATTGGGGAAGCAAACGAGACTCTTCCATTCTCTTGCAGGGTCTGCTCAAGAGATAGGATTATAGGTGAACAGGAGGAGAAAACTGGAGCCCTTCAGGCTGATTTGGACAGAGCGAGGGAGGAACTGAAGAGGTTAGGGGAGAGGAGTGTAAACAGCGGTGGGAAGTGGTAGCTGGGAAGAGGGGCCAGAGAAAGAGGACAATGTCTGACAATTTCTCAATTGGCACAACCAATAGATTTGCCTTGCTACCACAATACAGTAAGGAAGAGGCTCCAGTGGAAGTAGATATAGTTAAGATGCAATAGAATCTCACTTGGAAACCATCTGTTTCAAAAAAGTAGAAAGTAAGAGGAAAGTTCTGTTGCAAGGTAGCAGCCATGGAGGAGGTGTGGGCCAGATTTTGCAGGAAAAATTGGGTGACATGTACCAGGTCACAAACTTTTTCAAGCCAAGTGCAAGTCTTAGCCAGATGGTAGAGGATATAGGTTCCTTGGGCCAGGGTTTCACAAAGCAAGATCATGTGATGATAGTGGGTGGAGTGGAAAACAGTACTGATAGGGATCAGGGCTACAGTATTGAGTGTGACCTGGTGAAAATAGCCTCCGCAACGAGCCACACCAATGTTGAGCTGGTGCTTTGCTTTCGTGCATGATCGGCCCCAGCTGAACCGCTCTGTCTGGAGGGTAAATGCGGAGTTGAATCAGTTGCGTAGGGTGGCCACTCCGTCAGACATTGGATTGGTTCCTGTTGAGGTTATTGATAAGGGGGATTTCACCAACACCGACTCAAAGGAAGGCCTCGGCGCTTGTTCGTGACGTCATGTCAGCTAGGCATGGCGAACGCGAGGTCTGTTGCAGGCATACTCATAATGGTGGTGTCTCCCTCTCCGACACAGATAAACTTGAAACTATTGGCGGTAGTTGACCAACACACATTGTACTGAGATTTTTCTGCAACCAATTAATTGTGCAATTCATTACACTTCATAACAAATAGTGTACTCCTGAACTTCAATTTCCGTCTGTTTTAAGGATTGACATACGAAAACAACTTCATGGTCCAGCAGCAACGGAATTCGTGCTTCTTTGCCTTATTTGTAAATCTGAGGAAGTTACATTTGTATTGGGTTGCTTTTACAAGAAACTGTATATGGCAACTCCTCCTCCCACCTAATTCTCTCTACTCATATGTGCAGCTAGTTTCGAACCACTGATATTTACCTTTTCCATATCAGACACAATTTGATGCTCAGACAGGCATAGTATATCTATTACATTATCAGATTCAATGTCATCTAAACAAACCAGGAACTCATCTACTTTATTCTTCAATCCCGGAATATTTTGGTGAAAAATAGTAACATTATTTTTTATTTTACTTTTGTGAGAATCTATATTTTTCTTTAATCCACCAATATTTTGGTTAAATATGGTAATATTATTATTTACTTTATTGTTGCGAGAATTTGGTGAGTTTTGGACCTATTTAGCACCTGCCTGCCTGAACTTGTCATTGGACGCTGATATTAGTCTAAAAAGAAGTACATCTATGAGTACTAGTGTCCCCCCCTTAAGGATTTCGCTAACAATCCTACCAGTTTAGCCTTCCCATTCCTATTGAGGTGTAGTCGATGCCTTGTGAAATCAACACCTTCTCAAAGGAAAGCCTCGGCGCTTGTTGGTGACGTCACGTCAGCTAGGCACGGCGAATGCCAGGTCTGTTGCAGGCAGAAGCGCCTGGGCTTGCTTATCGCTATAAATCTCTTATTTTTGGACAAACTGTTTGGTATTGTTTTGGATTCTGCTGTTTTATTTAGATAAAAGATTTTCTTACTATCGTAAAGCTACAAATGAAGATCATAGTTCTGTATTACTGAATCCTGTCGAAACAAACGTAGATTAATGTGAGAAGACGCTTTGCCCATTGCAGGCTTCGGAAATTTTGCATTCAAGAAACTATATTTACTTGATCCATTTTCCTATCGAAACTTACCCCAAACCCCTTACAATGAACTTGTTTCTTTTATTTACACTCCTGGAAATGGAAAAAAGAACACATTGACACCGGTGTGTCAGACCCACCATACTTATTACGGACGCTGTGAGAGGGCTGTACGAGCAATGATCACACGCACGGCACAGCGGACACACCAGGAACCGCGGTGTTGGCCGTCGAATGGCGCTAGCTGCGCAGCATTTGTGCACCGTCGCCGTCAGTGTCAGCCAGTTTGCCGTGGCATACGGAGCTCCATCGCAGTCTTTAACACTGGTAGCATGCCGCGACAGCGTGGACGTGAACCGTATGTGAAGTTGCCGGACTTTGAGCGAGGGCGTATAGTGGGCATGCGGGAGGCCGGGTGGACGTACCGCCGAATTGCTCAACACGTGGGGCGTGAGGTCTCCACAGTACATCTATGTTGTCGCCAGTGGTCGGCGGAAGGTGCACGTCCCCGTCGACCTGGGACCGGACCGCAGCGACGCACGGATGCACTCCAAGACCGTAGGATACTACGCAGTGCCGTAGGGGACTGCACCGCCACTTCCCAGCAAATTAGGGACACTGTTGCTCCTGGGGTATCGGCGAGGACCATTCGCAACCGTCTCCATGAAGCTGGTCTATGGTCCCGCACACCGTTAGGCCGTCTTCCGCTCACGCCCCAACATTGTGCAGCCCACCTCCAGTGGTGTCGCGACAGGCGTGAATGGAGGGATGAATGGAGACGTGTCGTCTTCAGCGATGAGAGTCGCTTCTGCATTGGTGCCAATGATGGTCGTATGCGTGTTTGGCGCCGTGCAGGTGAGCGCCACAATCAGGACTGCATACGACCAAGGCACACAGGGCCAACACCCGGCATCATGGTGTGGGGAGCGATCTCCTACACTGGCCGTACACCTCTGGTGATCGTCGAGGGGACACTGAATAGTGCACGGTACATCCAAACCGTCATCGAACCCATCGTTCTACCATTCCTACACCGGCAAGGGAACTTGCTGTTCCAACAGGACAATGCACGTCCGCATGTATCCCGTACCACCCAACGTGCTCTAGAAGACCGGCAAGATCTCCGGATCTGTCCCCCATTGAGCATGTTTGGGACTGGATGAAGCGTCGTCTCACGCGGTCTGCACGTCCAGCGCGAACGCTGTTCCAACTGAGGCGCCAGGTGGAAATGGCATGGCAAGCCGTTCCACAGGACTACATCCAGCATCTCTACGATCGTCTCCATGGGAGAACAGCAGCCTGCATTGCTGTGAAAGGTGGATATACACTGTACTAGTGCCGACATTGTGCATGCTCTGTTGCCTGGGTCGATGTGCCTGTGGTTCTGTCAGTGTGATCATGTAATGTATCTGACCCCAGGAATGTGTCAATAAAGTTTCCCCTTCCTGGGACAATGAATTCACGGTGTTCTTATTTCGATTTCCAGGAGTGTATATATTGAAAAGTAATAGCAGTGTACCTAGCGACAACACAAGGAGAAAGGATGATTTTCACTGTTGTTGTTGTGGTCTTCAGTCCTGAGACTGGTTTGATGCAACTCTCCATGCTACTCTATCCTGTGCAAGCTTCTTCATCTGCCAGTACTTACTGCAACCTACATCCTTCTGTATCTGGTTAGTGCATGCATCTCTTGGTCTCCCTCTACGATTTTTACCCTCAACGCTGCCCTCCAAAAAAAATTGATGATCCCTTTATGCCTCAGAACATGTCCTACCTACCGATCCCTTCTTCTGGTCAAGTTGTGCCACAAACTTCTCTTCCCCCCAAACCTATTCAATACTTCCTTATTAGTTATGTGATCTACCCATCTAATCTTCAGCATTCTTCTGTAGCACCACATTTCGAAAGCTTCCATTTTCTTCTTGTCAAACTATTTGTCGTCCATGTGTCACTTCCATACATGGCTACACTCCATACAAATACTCTCAGAAATGACTTCCTGACACTTAAATCTATACTCGATGTTAACAAATTTCTCTTCTTTAGAAACGCTTTCCTTGCCATTCCCAGTCTACATTTTATATCGTCTCTCCTTCGACCATCATCAGTTATTTTTCCCCCAAATAGCAAAACTCCTTTACTACTTCAAGTGTCTCATTTCCTAATCTAATTCCCTCAGCATCACCAGACTTTATTCGACTACATTCCATTACCCTCGTTTTGCTTTTGTTGATGTTCATCTTATATCCTCCTTTCAAGACACTATCCATTCCGTTCAACTGCTCTTCCAAGTCCTTTGCTCTCTCTGACCGAATTACGATGTCATCGGCGAACCTCAAAGTTTTTATTTCTTCTCCGTGGATTTTAATACCTACTCCAAATTTCCTTTACTGCTTGCTCAATATACAGAATGAATAACATCGGGAAGAGACTACAACCCTGTCTCACTCCCTTCCCAACCACTGCTTCCCTTTCATGTCCCTCGACTCTTATTACTGCCATCTGGTTTCTGTACAAACTGTAAATAGCCTTTCGCTCCCTGTATTTTACCCCTGCCACCTTCAGAATTTGAAGGATAGTATTCCAGTCAACATTGTCAAAAGCTTTCTCTAAGAGTACAAATGCTAGAAACGTAGGTTTGCCCTTCCTTATTCTAGCTTCTAAGGTAAGTCGTAGGGACAGTATTGCCTCACGTGTTCCAACATTTCGACGGAATCCAAACTGATCTTCACCGAGGTCGGCTTCTACTAATTTTTCCATTCGTCTGTAAAGAATTCGCGTTAGTATTTTGCAGCTGTGACTTATTAAACAGATAGTGCGGTAATTTTCACATCTGTCAACACCTGCTTTCTTTGGGATTGGAATTATGAAATTCTTCTTGAAGTCTGAGGGTATTTCGCCTGTCTCATACATCTTGCTCACCAGATGGTAGAGTTTTGTCATTACTGGCTCTCCCAAGGCCGTCAGTAGTTCTAATAGAATGTTGTCTACTCCGTGAGCCTTGTTTCGACTCAGGTCTTTCAGTGCTCTGTCAAACTCTTCACGCAATATTGTATCTCCCATTTCATCTTCATATATATCCTCTTCCATTTCCATAATATTGTCCTCAAGTACATCGCCCTTGTGTAGACCCTCTATATACTCCTTCCGCCTTTCTGCTTTCCCTTCTTTGCTTAGAACCGGGTTTCCATCTGAGCTCTTGATGTTCATACAAGTGGTTCTCTTATCTCCAAGGGTCTCTTTAATTTTCCTGTAGGCAGTATCTACCTTACCCCTAATGAGATAAGCCTCTACATCCTTACATTTGTCCTCTAGCCATCCCTCCTTAGCCATTTTGCACTACCTGTCGATCTCATTTTTGAGACGTTTTTTAAACGTTTGTTTTCCTTTTTGCCTGCTTCATTTACTGCATTTTTACATTTTCTCCTTTCATCAATTAAATTCAATATTTCTTCTGTTACCCAAGGATTTCTATAGCCCTCGACTTTTTATCTGCCTGATCCTCTGCTGCCTTCACTACTTCATTCCTCAAAGCTACCCATTCTTCTTCCTTCGTATTTCTTTCCCCCATTCCTGTCAATTGCTCCCTTATGCTCTCCCTGAAACTCTGTACTACCTCTGGTTCTTTTACTTTATGCAGGTCCCATCTCCTTAAATTCCCACCTTTTTGCAGTTTCTTTAATTTTAATCTACAGGTCATAACCAATAGATTGTGGTCAGAGTCCACATCTGCCCCTGGAAATTTCTTATAATTTAAAATCTGTTTCCTAAATCTCTGCCTTACCATTATATAATCTATCTGAATCCTGTCAGTATCTCCAGGCTTCTTCCATGTATACAGCCTTCTATTATGAATCTTGAACCAAGTGTTAGCTATGATTAAGTTGTGCTCTGTGCAAAATTCTACCAGGCGGCTTCCTGTTTCATTTCTTTGCCCCAGTCCACTTTAACCACTCAATGTTAAATCTAACTTTGGCTCAGAAGGGGGTAAATTATGCTGCCACAGAGGTCTTTGGTCACTTACCTAATAGCATCAAAAGTCTGACAGATAGCCATATAGCATTTAAAGGAAATTAAAAGAATTTCTTAATGGCAACTCCTTCTGCTCATTAGATGGATTTTTGGAAATAGTAAGTGGGTAATTTCCCACTCTCCACAAAAAAATGAGTGTCATGTAATATTTTGTCTAATGTAATATCTCTTATGGACACCTTTTATTAACCTGGCACGTTCCACATGATTAAGAAGTGTCGGATTCATGATATATGGAACAGGTACTAATCTAATCTAATCTAACTCAAATTCAAATGGCTCTAAGCACTATGGGACTTAGAACTACTTAAACCTAACTAACCTAAGGACATCACACTCATCCATGCCCGAGGCAGCATTCGAACCTGCGACCGTAGCAGCAGCGGTCGTTCCGGACTGAAGTGTCTAGAACCGCTCGCCCATAGCGGCAAGCTTAAATCAGCTCCGATTCACGGCAGCGCTAGTCGCTAATGAGTGATACAAAACACTAGTTGCCTAATTGATTCAAGGTAGCCAGGTAATTTCAGCTACCATTACTGCGTAACGTCGTTTTAACAACCTACACAGGTATTTTAAGCAGAAATTATTATCATTTGGACTGACTAACGTCACGGAATAAGCGAACATTTAACTTAATTTGGATTGTGACTCTGAGTGAATCTATTTGGAAATGTGTGATAATTATATAAGTAAATTCCAGGCTAAATGTGAATGGTCATAGGTGTCTTACTGACAGTTCACACTTTTCAAATGTGAGCACTTAAAATGCATAAACACTGACTTTAATTTTATGTTGGTCAAACATTTCAAAGATTTTGAAAGAGATACCCTGGTAATTTATGTAAGTTCTAATTTTTGCAATATATACAGAACTGTAATTTCACCCTAACACTCATTAATTGAGAATGGTAAGAGATATGCTCGTACTAAACCCTGAAGATTATGCTCCCATGGGAGGCGTTGGTGTATATCTTTTCGTTCATGTATCTGAGGTAATAATTAGCGTTCGCTGTCTGTGAGCGAGCATTATTTAAAGGTATACTACAATCTACATCTTTATGTAAAGAAAAGCATTTCTTCGCCATCAGTTGAACATATGTAACTTTCAACCTTCATCACCTGAAGAGTAAAAAAAAAACTGAAAACCATGAATAGTATACGAGGACGTAAAGACAAAAAACTTGAGTATTGCAGCTATGAACATCAAAATAATATTCAGTAGTTACAAAGCAGAATATGGGTTGTATTGAAAATGCATTTTTCGCACAGAAGACATATTAGCACATCAATCACAGAAATGACTTACCATGGTATATAAAATAACCATAATAAAGAAAAATCATTCAAATCGCACAGGCATGTTGAGTAAACTCTACTAACAGCTAACAGGTGAATGGCATCGAAGGCATATCTCGCATATGACTGCCAAAAGGTCTGACATCAACGAGTAAAAGTGTATGAAGATCTCTCATATAGTCATTGGAAAAGTCGGAGAGTACAAACGTTAACAAGACTCGTTCACTGTTGGCATTGTGTGTGGCTACTATCATAAGCAGAATTCTTTTAGCCTGAATGTCATCCTCCTCAACGACAAAGTACAAGTAACAAACGTAATAATACTGATAGTGGATTTTTACCTCTATGTGGTACATTAACCCTAAAATTGTGCCAGTCATGACATTAAAAAAAAATTTGCGTCTTGAACATCGAATACTAAAATCAGTAAATTCAACTTTTGTGTATAACTTACTAAAGGCTATTTCATAGTTGTAGAAACAAAAGATACCAAAGAATTATAATAAATGTGGACCTAAATTACAGGTCAATAATAATACTTGAATGTCGAGAAACTTACACCTTAGGCTACAGATAATATAAAACTAAGACCTCAGTTACCAATGACACAAAATTTCAACGTCGGATAAGAGATGGCATAAATATTGAGTGTGATACGTCAAAACTAGGCTCTTTATATTAGGATTAATCAAATAACCAGAAACTAATCGCTGACATTGTATATACTATGGGAACAAAAGTATTTGGACACCTGTTCGAAAATAGGTTACAAGTTCGTGTCGCCCTCCATCGGTAATGCTGGAATTCAATATGGTGTTGACCCACCCTTAGCCGTAATGACAGCTTCCCTTCTCGCTGCCATATGTTCAATCTGGTGCTGCACTGCGGAGAGGTATCGATGTAGGTCGATGAGGCCTGGCACGAAGTCGGTGTTCCAAAACATTCCAAAGGTGTTCTATAGGATTCAGGTCAGGACTTTGTGCAGGCCAGTCCATTATGGGGATGTTATTGTCGTGCAACCATTCCGCCACAGGCCGTGCATTATCAACTGTTGCTCGATCGTGTTGAAAAATGCAATAGCCATCCCAGAATATCTGTTCAACAGTGGGAAGCAAGAAGGTGCTTAAAACATCAATATACATATGCTTGTGCTGTGATAGGGCCACTCAAAACAACAAGGCGTGCAAACCCCCTCCATGAAAAACATGACCACTCCATAACACCACCGCCTCCGAATTTTACTGTTGGCACTACACACTCTGGCAGATGACATTCGCCGGGCATCCGCCATACCTACACTCTGTCATCGGATCGCCACATTGTGTACTATTATTCGTCACTCCACACGACGTTTTCCCACTGTTTAATCTTCCAACGTTTACGCTTCTTACACCAAGCGAGGCGTCATTTGTCATTTACCGTCGTGATGTGTGGCATATGAGCAGCCGCTCCACCATGAAATCAAAGTTTTCTCACCTCCCGCCTAACTGTCATAATACTTGTAGTGGATCCACATGTAGTGTGGAATTCCTGTGTGGTAGTCTGGATAGATGACCGCCTATTCCAGATTTAGACCCTCTGTGACTGTCGGCGGTCTCTGTCAATCAACAGACGAAGTCGGCATGTACGCTTTTGTGCTGTACGTGTCCCTTCACGATTTCACTTCTCTATCACACCGGAAACAGTGGACTTACTGATGTTTAAGAGTGTAGAAATCTCGTACACAGATGTATGACACAAGTGGCACCAATCACCTGACCACATTAGAAGTCCGTGAGTTCCATGGAGCGCGCCAATCTGCTCTCTCACGATATCTAATGACAACTGAGGTCACTGATGTGGAATACCTGGCAGTTGGTGGCAGCACAGTCCACCTAATAAGAAATTTTTTGGGAGTATCCGGATACTTATGGTCACACAGTGTACAAGTGTATCATACGAACCCTACTGTGTGAAATATATGAACTAATCAAACAAAGAGAATTATATCCATGGGAATGTGTTTAGTATAAACATATATTTCCGGTTTAGTAGTAAAACATACAATTAGGCACTTTAGCCCACAGTTTACATATGATATGAAAGTCGGGGTACCTATGTTAATGGTCCATAATAAAACATAACTGCAGAGAAAACTAGGCCTTGGTTAACAGTTGATATAACCATAACATGTGTACATTTAACAAATGTATACAATTTCCTCTATTACTAATAATAATTCTTGTTTTTCTTTACTTCTATACAAATGTTAAATTATCTCTCACTCCGTACCATTATACATCAGGATACCACTCAGCTGAAGCTGATCCCTTGTCAGTGAGATAAAACTGTGGTTAAAAGCAATGGTTCTCATTTGAAACCTGATAGTTAAGTTTATATACAATTTTTTGATCATGACTTGAATTAATGATGCTTTAAACTTTAATATTTGACATTGTATCATGTTATACTATTAGTTAGATGTCTATTTGAGACGGCCAATGCTCTTGCCGCAGCTGCAAAAAATATTGGATCTGTTCATGAAAGCTGACAACGGCCACGAGGGCAGTGTGCTGACTACATGTCCCTGCATATCCGGATCCAGTTACGCCTACAGGCAGAGGATGACACTGCAGTTGGTCGGTACCATTGAGTCTTCCGTGGGCTGGTAAAACGGAGTTCTGTATGAGGCAATATAACATTTTTTATTGAATACATTTGAGATGCGTCCTTATCAATTGTGTGTATAACATTTGTGATCTAAAACACCGTGAAGTCCAGATATACAACCTGACATTCTTGTTTTTTCAGGTGATTTATAGGTCTAAACTTTTTATTCTGGTCAGTGGTTGCTCTTTACATTTCATACATATAAACAGTCATAGCTGATTTTTATCTCATTTGTAATGCAAAGGCTGTACAAAATGTAGCCAGAGACTGAGGTTTTCTCGCAACTGTGTTTTCTTTATGGACCATTAACGTAGGTTTCATGCTATGTGTGAACTGCGGCCTTGGATGACTACTGTTATGCATTAGTGTTGAGCGGCAATGTATGTATGTGTAATATACATTTTCATTGATGTGATTCTGTTTGTATGATTAGTTCATGAAGCTGACAATTAGATACAAATGATAAACTTGTATACAATGTTACTGATATTTTTCTGGTTGTTTGATTAATTGTAATGTAAATTGTACAGTTTAAACTTAAAATCAGTCACATCAAATATTTATTTCAGCCATAGCCAAAAGTCTACGTTTTATGTCGTCTGCATCCCAAGGACTAAGTTTTGCTACATTCATACTTAATTACTGATTTGTAATTTAGATGCACTTTTAAAACAGTTCTCTGATATATTTCCGTTCTGCAGTTGTAAAATAACCTTTTGTGTTTGGTTGACCTCATTGACTTTAGCATTCAAAGTTTAACACGCAAAAAACATTATTTCATGAGTGATACATGGTCCAAAGTAGGATTTGATGTCCTGCCTACTGTAAAAGTTCTCTATTATGTTTGTTACTTGTGCTTTGTTGGCGAGATAGGTGACATTTGTTATTGATCTTAACTATGAGATCACGGCAGTGCCTTACTTAGATGACAAGGTTGATTATCATACTTACTATGTGCGAATATCTTTTGCTTAATGTTATTATTATATCAATATGTCTGTTACAGGCCACCATTTTTACGATTTACATTTCACTTGTCATATTTTGCGAGATAGGTTCAGCAAGGCTTGTTTCTCGTTATGCTGCAGTCAGTGAATTCTGTTCGTTGAAAGTAGACATACATCTTGCCAACACTGAACAAGTCTTGTTCATATGCTTGCTCTCTGACTTTTCCCGTGACTGCATTACAGATCTTGATGTACTTTTACCATTTGATATTAGATACTTTGGTGGTCTGAGAATCCTTATGCCTTCGATGAAATTCAATTGTTAACTGCGGAACCAGACTGACTAATTGTTTTGCTATATCATGTTTATTTTATACACTATTGGCCATTAAAATTGCTACACCACGAAGATGACGTGCTACAGACGCGAAATTTTACCGACAGGGAGAAGATGCTGTGATATACAAATGATTAGCTTTTCAGAGCATTCACACAACGTTGGCGCCGGTGGCGACACCTACAACGTCCTGATATGAGGAAAGTTTACAACCGATTTCTCATACGCAAACAGCAGTTGACTGGCATTGCCTGGTGAAACGTTGTTGTGAAGCCTCGTGTAAGGAGGAGAAATGCGTACTATCACGTTTCCGCCTTTGATAAACGTCGGATTGAAGTCTACCGCGATTGTGGTTTATCATATCGCGACGTTGCTGCGATGGTGAACTCAACGACGAACCTGGGTCCACGAATGGAAAAACGTCATTTTTTTGGATGAATCCAGGTTCTGTTTACAGTATCATGATAGTCGCATCCCTGTTTGGCGACATTGCGGTGAACGCACATTGGAAGCGTTATTCGTCATCGTTATACCGGCGTATCACCCGGGGTGATGGTATGGGGTGCCATTGGTTACACGTCTCTGTCTCCTCTTGTTACCATTGACAGCACTTTGAACAGTGGACGTTACATTTGAGATGTGTTACGACACGTGGCTCTACCCCTCATTCGATCCCTGTGAAACCCTACATTTCAGCACGATAATGCACGACCGCATGTTACCGGTCCTGTACGGGCCTTTCTGGATACAGAAAATGTTCGACTGCTGCCCTTTCCAGCACTTCTCCAGATCTCTCACCAATTAAAAACGTGTGGTTAATAGTGTCCGAGCAACTGGCTCGTCACAATACGACAGTCCCTACTCTTGATGAACTGTGGTATCGTGTTGAAGCTGCATGGACAGCTGTACCTCTGCACGCCATCCCAGCTCTGTTTGACTCAATGCCCTGGCCTATTAAGGCCGTTATTACGACCAGAAGTGGTTGTTCTGGGTACAGATTTCTGAGGATCTATGTACCCAAATTGCATGAAAATTTAATCACATGTCAGTTTTAGTATAATATATTAGTCTAATGAATACTCGTTTATCATCTGCGTTTCTTCTTGGTGTAGCAGTTTTAATGGCCACCAGGGTATTATACAGTAAGGAACAACTATATTCGTTATGCTAATGTTTCTTCCATGGAAACATGGGTTTTTGATCCAGCTTATTCACTGCTTTGTAAGTACTGACTATTATTTTGATGAAAATAGGCACAATTCTTATTTTTTTTTTCTTTTCGTCTGTGTCTGCTACATATGACTGTGTCGAGCGCTGAGTTTTGAAAGACCCGAAAGCTGTATGGAATAAAGATAAATATGTTCTGTTGATGCGTTTCTTTTAAACATCTTACAGGTGTAGCTACGTACCCATGTAAATTAATACAGCTTTATAGACGAGGATATCTGTTCATGAATCAATCGCATATAAGGTTTTCTGTGGTTTGCACCATTTGAAAAGTGCCACCATTCAAAAATTTTGAACATATAGTAGAGCAAATTGTCTTCCTCCTTTGACTACTCTGCTGATTCCCCATTTAACTGTACCGAATGTTGCGGTGCAGTGTGCGTTATAGAGGCAGTACTCGTGCTGTTTTTTCGCACCAGGGAAATAACGAACCAATTTTCTTCGCGATGATGTACAGTTTGGTGCACTGAAAAACCAGCACGAACAGTGTTAGACCTCTCGCCCTTTTTTTGTCGGCACACTCCAGTCTCAGGCTCATATTGTTTGTTCACGTAACTAATCGCGTCTCTACACATGTCTCAACAACACACCTTACTCTCTCCGGTTTCACTGCTAACACCTCATGAAGGAAACGACGTCCCTACGCCATAACGTGTTCTGTTCCATTAATCCTCCTCCCCCTGAGAACCTTTTCAATCTGAAGCCAAATTACCTTAGAAAAGTTAAAAGATCGTTGTACAACATTTGAAACAATCAATTTCCGACAGGTAAAAAATCGACTTTCTGATACTTAAATATGTTTCCTGGCTGAATTTTTATCAAAGCTGTCAGTATGTCTAACACTGCACAATCCTTCCATTGTCTTCGTGGGCGTCACTAGAAGAGAACCACTAGCTGAAATTAGTCTTATTCATACTTGTCTGTTACCTCCCTTTCACTGTGGAGATACTCAGTGCTTCTACTGCTGCCTTTTACTTTACCGATTGGTATCGGAAAAGCATTATTTTCCCTTTCCGAACGTGAACTCGTTGTTTGTGTATAAGTGAATTCGGACTTTAACTTTTAGTGTCACTTCTTTTCCAAAACGTCTTCTCTGCGCTATAAGAAGCTATTTCCTCTTGAAACGACAAGAAAATTACACGACTCAAGCCATATACGCACATAAACCTTTCCAGAAATTTGAACCGGAACACTGACGTCTAGAACTGCGGCAATACTGAATCGTTACCATAGAAACTGAAACAAAATGGCGGTTTGTTGCTGGTCGCGACAGACGCGTGAAGCTGCCGTGCGATGCATGCTAGTCACGGATCCCGTCTGCTCGAACGGACTACAACCGTCAAAAGAGGCAGCAGGTACTCCACTGCAACCACCGTGCATTGTATGCAGTGGATAAGTGCAAAGCGGTAAACATACCGATGAAGTGAGAAAGTACAATTTCTTATACAGAACAGATGATGTAAGTTTGAAGACGAACTTTTTGAGGAAGAGTCAAGTGTGGAAGGATATTGCCACTGAGCTGCGTCTGGTGATTCAGTTTAACTGAAATGAGCAAAAAACGAATGTTTACTTTACTGCTAAGTGAAGCTTACGGAGACCCTAAAAAAGTGCTAGTATTTTCTTTGCTTTAGGTGGTTCTCTATAGTTCATTTTGCACTTCTGGTTGCTCTGTCTGATTAGATGATGCAGTTACTCACAACAATCTCCCAATATAATAAAATGCTTTAAGAATATTTCTTATTGAACTTCATAACGTAGGTCTTCTACCTTCATACTGTTTTTGTAACTGCTTTGCTACCACCCAACAACGTTTCATCTCTCTTGAAGATATCTTTACAAGAGACTGTTTTCTACATCTAACGTTTGTTTTTTATATTCCAGTGTGTGTCTCCTACAATAATTTTTGCCCTCTGTGGCTCGCTCTGCACTTCTTGTACTTAAAAATTTAGAACATGCCGATTCTGAGGGAAATCTTATTTAATCCACTATCGGTCCATTAAATTTCCACCATCCTTCTAGAACACCAAATCTCAGACTCTTTGGCTCTCTCGTTTTCAGTTTTTCGAGCAAACTGTGATTCACTTCAATACAAATTTGTACTCCAGAAGCTCATTCTCAGAAATTTATTTCTCCAGTTGAAGCCTATGTTTGATACCACCATAAATCTTTAGGCCAGGATAAACTCGTACCAGTCTACTTATTATGCCCTTTTTACTCCGTCAGCCAGTCATTATTTTACTGCCGAAGTAGCAAAATTTCTTCACCCTGTCAGCTATGTGATCCCCGATATTTATATTGCTTTTGTCACTGACCTTCTTTCTACTGCTCCTTAATACTTTCGTCTTCATATTTATAGCGCGTACGTAAGACTATCGTTTCCTAGAACAATTTCAAGCTGCTATAATATTAAATGGAAATGTTGCGCCCTACAGTCACTCACTTCTGTAAAAAATTTTGATTTATAAAATAAATTAACTAACGCTATACGAACACTAATACGATATACACACTACACGAAAGCCGTCACAGAACAGTCCACGACGCTCCAAATTCACCTTCTGCCACGACATTAATGCTACGCCACCATCTGATATTGACTTACTTCTCTGCTGTTTTCCAAGAGAAACACATTTGTAATCATGTAATTATGTTACTGACCAATTAGGCTGACAGTTGGATTCCCCAATAAACAAGTCACAAAATACAACAAACTGACAGCTGACGCGACAACATTACTAGTGTATGTCGGGCTAGATGTAGTACCCGTCAACAGCAGAAAATGATATACTACCTTTGATGGCAACCTTCTTTCACAACACCACAAACGTAATTTACCAGGATTCACAGACTTTGATAACAGTCTGAGGACAGAGGCAATGACGGAAGATATCATAACTCTACACAAACCTAACAGATAGATACCAAGCTATTTGAAAGTTGTTTTAAACCAAACTAGTAAACTGAACTATGGAAGAAAGAAAACTAAATCTGTTTTTCCACCAATGAGGTGTCTTGTACACCTACCTCTCTCCTTGCCTCTTTCTTCATCTTAGTAGTGTCATAAACAGTCTTGTGTGATTTGGTAGCTATCGTTTCAGCACAAGTTTCAGGAGATATTCTAATTTTTTTATCTAATTTATAAGTGACGAGAAAGACCAGCTTGTTCTGTTTTTACAATTTACATATTCAATACTGAAAGTGACTGACACACAGAAAAACATAAACGAGTCCGTGGCGACAATGTTCAAATAACATTTACCTCAGCAAAATTTTTAAATACGAAGTCAACTTGTTGATAACCTATTCTAATCGTTTTTATGATTAATTTGTAACAGTAAAAAGTGTAATTCGTTACTTTGGAGAAAGGGAGAACCACTGAAAGGTGAAATTCTTTGAATTGTAATGTGACTCAAAATAAAAACTTGACAAGTGGCAGACTATGAATCAAAGAATCCTAACTCCAGTCAACCCTAGTTCTAGGTTTATTTCGGTCACTTATCAACTATCTCGCGTGTCGTAATTATTTCTTAATGTGAATAAATGCAGAGGTGCACTGTAATTATGAATCCTTGATGAAACGTTAAGTCCTCATATAATTGCATGGTAAGTCAGTTCACAGAGAGGAGGAGGGCGAAGACATACCGTCTCCAACTGCACAACTCTTGGTTAATTAGTGTGACGCTCAGTCTTCATATTGTAGACAGCTCTCTTTAAATGCAGTACATTTCTGAAATTCCCAAAAACACAAGTTAGACAGTGCAGCACGTACATTTAAAGAAAACGGAAGAAAGAAGGAAGCTTTCAAGCTAATTGAAAGGTACAGGAGCCCAGAAAACAGTGGCGGCTCAATACATTGCATACGTTTTTGTGATACATGACATAAACAGATCGCTCGCTCAGGACATTACATGATCTAATCGTAATAGCACCAAAACATTTACACAGAATACGGTATTTCTTTGCAAAATAAAAGAAATTAAGATGAACATAATCTCTATTTATGTAAAAAGTACTTGGTCTGACTTCCTGAACTTTTTCAGCACCACTGAAGTTAACGCCACTAGATTGCATCGCCGTCATCTGATGTGGTGGTGATCGCTTGTACAGCAATTGCATTCTTCCTTCCTTTACATTTGAAAATCTTTCGGTCACTCATTGATTGAAGTCAAGATTTCCTAAAATGAGGTTTCATTCAATAGACAGCATTGCGAGTTCCGACAGTTTTTCTTGTTCCATACCATTGCTAAAGAAGGTTTTGGCGCGTTTCAGTGATGAATAATAACACTCTTCTTCTGACGTTGAAATTGTGTTATCGCTTTCAGAAGTTCCACAGATTCGCCCATTCTGTCACAAAGTTTATTGCCTGTTATGTAATCCAGCAAATTCAAAGCTCCGACATAACGTCGTACTCGTCTCTTTCATAAATAACAAAGAGTTTTGTTCGAAACCATTCCACAGCAGCTCTGAGGAAGTTTTTGATGGTGAATTTCTGGGGTAGAAAGTGAGCGATTACAAATAGGCGTCCAATGAACTTAAATCTTTCTTTCTCCTCGTAACTTACATCAAGATATAATTATTCTGCGTCCCAAAGTACGTTACACATCACTCCCCTCCATCTTGAGTTCTTCCTCGTTGATGATAGTCCTGCTAGTGTGTTGAGTTTCCTATCACAGCTTGCCTGGTGTTTGTAATTTCATGCTCAAAAGCTGTCAGCTCATCTTGTTCCTTGTTCCTTTTCTGTAGTTGTGTACACAAAATATTCACACCTATCATAATTTTATTAAAAAGTTATAACCATAAAATGTTGGAACACGTGAGGCAATACTGACCTTACGACTTATCTTAGAAGAAAGATTAAGAAAAGGCAAACCTACGTTTCTAGCATTTGTAGACTTAGAGAAAGCTTTTGACAATGTTGACTGGAATACTTTTTTTCAAATTCTAAAGGTGGCAGGGGTAAAATACAGGGAGCGAAAGGCTATTTATAATTTGTACAGAAACCAGACGGCAGTCATAAGAGTCGAGGGGCATGAAAGGGAAGCAGTGGTTGGGAAAGGAGTGAGACAGGGTTGTAGCCTCTCCCCGATGTTATTCAATCTGTATATTGAGCAAGCAGTAAAGGAAACAAAAGAAAAATTTGGAGTAGGTATTAAAATTCATGGAGACGAAGTAAAAACTTTGAGGTTCGCCGATGACATTGTAATTATGTCAGAGACAGCAAAGGACTTGGAAGAGCAGTTGAACGGAATGGACAGTGTCTTGAAAGGAGGATATAAGATGAACATTAACAAAAGCAAAAAGAGGATAATGAAATGTAGTCAAATTAAATCGGGTGATGCTGAGGGAATTAGATTAGGAAATGAGACACTTAAAGTAGTAAAGGAGTTTTGCTATTTAGGAAGTAAAATAACTGATGATGGTCGAAGTAGAGAGGATATAAAATGTAGACTGGCAATGGCAAGGAAAGCGTTTCTGAAGAAGAGAAATTTGTTAACATCGAATATAGATTTATGTATCAGGAAGTCGTTTCTGAAAGTATTTGTTTGGAGTGTAGCCATGTATGGAAGTGAAACATGGACGATAACTAGTTTGGACACGAAGAGAATAGAAGCTTTCGAAATGTGGTGCTACAGAAGAATACTGAAGATAAGGTGGATAGATCACGTAACCAATGAGGAGGTATTGAATAGGATTGGGGAGAAGAGAAGTTTGTGGCACAACTTGACTAGAAGAAGGGATCGCCACACACCGTCAGGTGGCTTGCGGAGTATGGATGTAGATGTAGACATGTTTTGAGGCATCAAGGGATCACAAATTTAGCATTGGAGGGCAGTGTGGAGGGTAAAAATCGTAGAGGGAGACCGAGAGATGAGTACACTAAGCAGATTCAGAAGGATGTTGGTTGCAGTAGGTACTGGGAGATGAAGCAGCTTGCACAGGATAGAGTAGCATGGAGAGCTGCATCAAACCAGTCTCAGGACTGAAGACAACAACAACAACCATAAAATGAAACTTTCAACCTTCAAAATGGTTAATAAGCAGCAGGATTGTAGGACTACGTTTTCATTACACAGATTTTCCCCATGGGTCAACTTCCCCGTATTCGGAAACTGCATTGACTCTTATTGACTGGAAATTCCAACGTGTAGGCACTAAACTTTTCAGTGGTTTTCAAATGGTTCAAATGGCTCTGAGCAGTATGGGACTTAAAATCTGTGGTCATCAGTCCCCTAGAACTTAGAACTACTTAAACCGAACTAACCCAAGGACATCACACACATCCATGCCCGAGGCAGGATTCGAACCTGCGACCGTAGCGGTCGCGCGGTTCCTGACTGAGCGCCTAGAACCGCTAGACCACCGCAGCCGGCTGCAGTGGTTTTCGAACTATTTCATCGATGATTGCTGTTCTGTACGTAAATGCGGGAAAGAAGCTGCAAAGTATGTGAACAAGAGTAAAAATTATTCGCATATTTTTGTAAATCTAAGCGGCTTTAAGCATAATCATATTCAACTGGTAACCATAACGATGAATGTATGAAGCACTGTAAAATTTTATCTTAACAAAAGCCAGTACCATAGTATGTTCGTGCTATTTGCTTGTATGAACAATTTTCGAAATGGTGATTTATCTGTTCTATGATATACGTTGCCAGAGACAGATCATCATGATTTTCTGGAGGTATGCCGTCCCAAAATCTTTCAACTGATCTTCCATTAATGATGTGCCTATACACTATAACCACCTCGAAAACACAGACTGCATCACTCTTTTCTTCAGCTATCACAACTTTAAAACTCTTTATCCTTAATTTCCTTTCTAATTTCCTCTTGACAGATTGAGGCACCCATCGGATCTGTCCATTGTGTATGGTTTTAGATGGTTTAGAAAACTGTTGCTTTTCTAAACGCGGTTTTAATACCAAGTCTCATTCAGAACTAAAATTAATCGAGGCAAAAACAAGGCCAGGATTGGAAGATGTTTCAGTCTTGTGTAGTCGGAGGGCAAATTCCAACATACCACTGAAACGAATACAGTTAATAATTGGATTTAGTATGTATCTACCTATTATTTGTAACATTTTGGTTGTTTAATGGCACGGATCTTCTGTACGTACAGTCTAAATGGGTAAATATATTTACATTGACAGATTCAAAACGTTATTTACGTGGACCGAAGAAAGTTCATGTTATCCAATTTGGCCAGGGAGGTGTTGAATAGTGTTGACTAATTATCCCATGGAAGTGTTGACTGTCACAGACTACGTGTCTAGTCCACGAAAGCACACCTGAGATAACAAACAAGACAAAAAAAAGTGTTTCCCAAATCATAAACACACAGGCATTCATGCTTATTGTGCAATAGGGTGTTAAACTTCTACTGAAATGGCGATTTTTCGCTAGTTGAAGTAGGCATCTTCATTTGTAACTTTTCTTCAAACTTTTATAAACTGATGGACTGAAAGATCAAGCAAATTACGTGTTTAATTGTCTTAGGTATTCACGTGTTTTTGTTGCCTCAAAATTCTCTACAGCAAAGGCTAAAATAACGGACGTAACGTACAAAAATTGTTACTCTGCTCACAGCTACACGTGGACCGTTAAGCAGGTGCGAGAGTGACGCTTTGTTCGTTGGTTTAGTAGCTCTGGTCCTCTTCGGCAGGAGGGATATGGGAGGGCCACTTAGAGCGTCCGCCCTGTCGGGCCTAAGGTACTGTAACACTTACGTGCCGTGAAACACACAAATGTTACCCTCTAATGCGATTTCGAAGTTTGATCCCGCTTCTGTCTAATGGAAATGGGTATCGGACTATAATTTCGATTTTGGTGAAATAAGAGAAAAACCAAATGGGCTCTAATCTGGGAATCAACGAAAGTGGTAAAATCATAAATGAATTTAAAAAAATTAACCGTCACCAGTCCAGTTAGCCAAGGTCATTCTAATAACAGCCACATTCAAGAGCATTACTTAATCAAATACTAAAATGTCACTGCATGAAGTGGTGAACTAAATTTGGACATGAGGGGCTTCTATCTTTCCAGACAGCAAAACCACAAATAATGATGAATAACTTCATAAATACAGTTTTTAAGCTTCTCTACATATAGAAGTTCTCCGTAATAACAGTAATAGTTCAGTTTTTTCTTAATAAGTGAAGAATGTGATGGAGACCCATAAACTAGTATAGTTTCACTAATCAAAGCACTTTGATTATTACAGTAGTAAAGAATAATTCTAAAAGCTAATAATTCACTTCACTTGTAGTAGTTCATAAATTACTTTGCTAGTCAATAAGATAATACACTGAGTTTAATTAATTTCAAAAAAAGGACCTTTCATGATGGGTACCAAAAATACGCCTTCATTACATTTGTGCAAAATTTTTCTTCTAACTATACTATCGTAAATCTGATCATCAATCATTTATATGTACTTTAACTTTCATTACCTGTGAATCAGGTAATCTTTGCAATAATATTTACACAATCGTGCACTCTAATCCTACAAAACTATATTTTATGGCAAACTAAGGACAATGTAGCAAAAGCCAAGCTTAAACTCTTACTACTTCTTTTACTTTGGACAAAAAATCACTTATAACACACGAATGGAAGAATTGTTCATTTAAATCAGGATACTCGGTTTTAGTAGCACTTAGGTGGGAATCCTTCGTAGGTTCGTGAACTTGTCCATGCCCGTATACATTAATTAACTGAATGTATGAAGTTTGTGAAGCTGTGTCGAAGATTGTTGCTGGCCGGCGACGTGGTGGGTAACTGTACTCACAGCTCTTCATGTACGAATGCTCTGTAAAATCTCTTCTTGGCGTCGTATTTTCAACATATTAGAGCCATTCCATTATGCATTGAATACCAGATAATAGCCAGATGCACATCCAAATCAAATTCCTTATAATGCAGCTTCCAATTGCCTCTCTTAGCATCGTCGAAGTGTACCGTGCTAAGGCTAGCCATATACTGCGTGTCGTTCACACAAAGGAGCCGCTCAGTTCGGCCGACAACCCCATCTTTTACATCGCGCCATGCCACTCCCAATGCGGAGGGACTTCCCTACAGCGTTTACACAGCACAAATACAAGTGCCCTACGCACGAACCAACTTTTATCAAACATTTTCTTTTAATAAGTATATTCATATTATAATAATTTACCATTTCAGCATATTCTTTTACTCTTTTCGTATATACATCACAAAATACCAATTTTCTTGCCGTAGATCAAGGAGTTTAAAAAACACAGTTCATAAATTTGCACAATTACATAATATAAACCTACTTCTAATCGATATAAGTGTTACATAATCAGATACGATACATTTTTATTTTTGACATTGCTTACTTATTTTGTGTGTGGAAAGAAGGAGTTGAAACAAGACAGGATTCACAGTTCATAAATTTGCGTAATTACATAATATAAACCTACTTTATTCGATATAAGTGTTACAGTACCAGAAACGGTACATTTTTTTGGCATTCTTTACTTATTTGGTGTGTGGAAAGGGGTACTCTCTTTTGTGTTTCTTACTTATGACATCGCCCTACGACCAAGGAAACGTCTAGAAATCTCGATCGGAGCTGCTGGTGTTGCCACCGTTCGTTTCTGCTTGACTGCGTAAGGTGGTCATCATAGCGTCGTACGTTACAGCCACATACTGCTCCATCGGTCGCATCACGGTAGGAGCTACCAGTGTATTGACGTAATGTCGCAACTTGTAATGTCACCCTCGCAGGGTGGAGAGGTAGTGTTGTCCGTTTTTCGGAGGTAAATGCTGCTCAGTTGGCTCCAGGCCTCCCCCTCCACTCCCATGTGGCTCTGGTAGAGTGTCTTTATACTGAAAAGGTCCCCATACGAGTATGATGTTGACAAGCATTGTCTCCGCACCCCGAATCCAACCTGAGAAAGCCAGTTGCGAATTTACAGGCTCAGTGCTTAACAGATTGAATTTTAATATATCTGTTGTCGTGCTAATGAAGCTAATTTGCATCTAAGACGAGCAGTGATACTCATTCCTTAGAAATTCTAAAGGTAATGTGAATCCCTGGTTTTGTTACGACTATAAGTTTTTGGACGTAGATGAAGCGTTCTCTTCCTACTTTCGAAACTGATCTCCAGGCACGCAATAGGAATTCGTTAATGACTTCTACCAGGATTCACAGTTTCCTAATTTATAATCTGTCATCCAAGCAAAGAAGTCACTTGTGGTAAGTGCTTGTTAGTGGTAATTTCAAATGCTGAAACGAAAAGATAACAAACGTTCCTATGGAGCATTGTACGTAGTCTTCGTCTGTCTGCCATTGGCACTAGAAAACATGATAGAAAACTTTAGAATACTTTCTCCACTTTTCGAGCGTATTTGATGTCAATCTCTCAGTAAAATAGATAATGAGACTATCAGTTACCTACCACGAGAATTTAAGCAGCAGAACCAATTTAAACAATACACGGATTCATGGACGCAATTTGAAACACGAAATGTAACTCGCATGTATGTCGTTCATCAGAATGACGTATTGTGGCCATAACAGAGGATCTAGTTTACTCGGGGAAATCACAATAACTCACTCGGAATAAATAACGATGCACCGTCCAATAGGAATATCATCAATTATGAATGAGACCTAACCGCAACAAACACACAAATCTCTGTGGGTTTATCTGTCCGTCAAGCAGAGCTACTTCGGCCCATCAAGATACTCTCATGTTTCATGCATGACGCAACGACAGCGTAGCTCATCGTTTAAACACTGAATCGCAGCTATAGGACTGAAGAGTTGTGGTCGCTACATTTACGGACCTACCTGTTTGATACCGAATCGTAGAAACTGTTAGAGTGTCGTGCATTTCTGCACACACTCACGAAGTTAAAAAAAATTTAGCAAGTCGCCTGAAGTACACTGTTCCACTGACGCTTGCACTTATAGGCTTTCTGAGCAACGTCCTTTTAACTGTGAACGTCCTTTCCAAACTATTGATAACATCGAGAAGGGGTAGCCTATAACGTGCTTAAGATGCCGCGACATTAAGCTCAGTTTGCCACAAACTCCGTGGATGTTGGGAGTAAAAGAATATTAGCGCTCCGAAATAATAAATTCCCTAGTGAACAATTTCAGTCCATCCTTGTTTTCGTGTATTTGATGCATGAAAACCTCGGAAAAAGAAAGATTGTGGATTAATGTCCCTCGGATAAAGAAGTATTGAAGAATGGAGCTTATCTGTTGATAAACACTGTGACATGTACTCTTAAAACATCGAAAAATAACTCAGAACGCAATTAATTCTAAAGCTGCACTGAACTAAAATTTTTCGATAGTTGTTCTTATCACGACATTAAAGTTATAACACTATCACCATATATTTTTCAGAGAGATGAAATGATTAACTCACTTTAGCAAACAGGTGCTTTGTCTCATTCAGCTATTTAAAAAGCAGAATTGTGCTCGCTAATTATAATGAATCGAAGGAATGGATAAGTTTCATCTTCACGTGGTCCTCAACGATAATACACATTAGGTGTACCTGTTATTACTCATTTTCAAACACAATTGAATTCATAAGAACTTCAGACGAACAATATTTGCAAATGAAACACGTTACATTTAAATGTATCCATGTTATATGGAACAATATGAGGTCTGGGACTGATTTTATGCTCCAGTCATATTTTAGTAATAACATTTAGCTTCACACAGCTTTGCTCCAAGCCACGATAATGAGATTGGACATCATCTAGGGCTACATGTTCCTTTCCAAATCAGTCCAGAGAGGTAATTGTCAACTTTGATGCCAAACATTTAATGGTTCTTACAAGTTAATTCATGTTCGAGTGATTATTGTTTTCAGTTTAAATGCGACCTTTAAAGATAGTGCTCTGTTAACGTAAGATAACTCACAAGTCACTTTCCTTAATAATATGTTTCTAAGAACGTGATATGGCATCCTGCTAACTTATCTGCCACGTTATGAATTTATAAATTAAAACCGGACCTGTTTCTACAGTCTATTGGCATAGGAAACTGCAACGATTTGCTGACTCTGCACACAAATTCCACGGGCTTACTAGGAAAGAGTCACGTAATTTGTGGGTTTACTTTACAAACGATGTCTTGTCATGTCCTAGTCTTCGATAGCAAATACATTGTGGAAAATTCCTCATTGTTATGAGCTCGCACTCTGCGCCGTGGCGCAGAAGAAATACTGGGTAGTTCGGCGTCCTTTTTACTCAACAGTACATTCGTAGGAAGTGGGAAGGAGGGAAACTCTTTGTCTACTGTCTGAGGGAATATTACAGATATATAATGGGGTGAAGTTAAACATATTATATTGATTTATCTACATTTTGTCGACAGATAGGAGGGGTGTAGCTTTTACTTACAACTTCGTACAACTGATGTCTCGTGCAATAGAGGTCATAAGGAATTCCACATTCTCAGATGTGTTTGCATGGAACAAACAAGAAAAAATTGCTCAGTAAAAGTAGGCTCTAAAATGCGCAACTTATGAACTAAGAGCGCTTGCTCATCTCCACTAGCGTGAAATACATAACTTCTTCTGCAGTCTCTTTAGTTTCAGTTTTTTAGAAATCGTATAATGGACCAAAACAAGAAAAATTACGCCTTAAACACTGGATCTAAAATGCATACCATAAGAGCTACATGGTCCATTCCTCTCAAAATAGGGGATACATAATTTTAGCAACTTTTCGACAAACGTCTAGAGATAACTGATCACATAATGGCGAACAGCTTTTGTTAGAGACGAACAGTTTACTGGCGCCTCGACGCAACGCCAGGGGTCGTTTAAGGCTCGTTTGACCTTGCTATCCTATCATAGAAGGATAATTGGGAGAAAAATGCTGACCGTGGGCCGTGAGCGCGAGGGTGAGGCTTTTGTCAGTTTCTAAGATTAATTTTTTTTTTTTTTACTAGAGTAATGCAAAATCCGCAGTTGCTAGCGGAAATATTTCCCACTACAAAATTAAAATTTGTACGTACAACCCATTTTTCTCTAGGATTAGTAGTTTCTTCATCACTGGAAACGAACAACCTGGGATTATTAAGAATTGCATTTTAGTAGCATAAAATTAAAGTTTATTGATAAATGAAGTGGTTTAAGAACAAATACTAAACTCGTGTTCCACATCTACGGTTAACAGAACATGTTAATGGATAAGTCGAGTTCTGGTAGTGTGATGGACTTGAGTGGGGGTGAAGAGTAGACGTGAGAGAGGAGGCATATCACCAGATTGTGGTCATGGAATCTTCATCTTCACATGTGTGCATACTAAAGGGCGAGCAGGCGATTTCCCACTCTTTATACCCCAATACGTCACAAAAAGAAATTACTTAGTGCTTCAGAGAGTTATAAAGCATGGAAAATGGCACAAAAGCTGGCGCTTCAAACTGTTTTCCACCCTGAATAGCCTGTCGCAAGTGCAACATGCTATCAATATGTACTCGACGTTGTCGATTTGTCTCCACTGTAAGAGGCTGGAATACTTTCCCCAGCATGAGGGGCATCAAACGCCTCATCCCCACCTCACCTCTCCCGAAATCGGAGGATGACCACTGGCTTAAATTGATCTGCCTGCAACAGAAGCGGATCACCTAGGTCTTATGGAACTTCAGATATTTCACCACAAGTGTAGCTATGCGCTGCAGGAGATAACTGTTATAGACTTGAACAAAACAATCCCATTAAACCAGACATATCCACACCAACCTTGCAAGATGCACAGTGGTTGTGTGGTGGGTGCGTATACTCGGCGCAACTGACCCTGTAAGTTTCAGCAATTTCTGAGTGGAAAATATTTATCCAGCCAACCAGTGACAGTATTAATGTAGAGAGAAATACAGTAACTTTCTGGTTATTTATCAGTTTACCACCTAGTGACTACATTAGGGTGACTTAGCTTTCCACGCGCTTTTAATAACAAGCAGCAGCAAAGTGCGACATTTACCAATGAAATCCCTTTCCCTCTTTTCTCAGCCGTTGTTTGTAGGAAGATATTTTAGACGAAAGCTCACGTAAGCATTGAAAATAAGTACTCGCGCAGTAAACTGAAAAAAACTGCTCTAAAAGGACGATCTCATTGAAGTTATTTTGTTTGTTCACATAAGGCAACTGGACTGGGAATTCGGGGAAGGTGCAATCTGTCTGTAATCTGAAAAGCGGGTCGCGCTTACGGTGGAGGAAGTCGCCTTATCCATAAGAACGCTACAACTGCCATACAGGACAATTTAAAGTCTGTCTCCCCTCTAGCTGCGTTGAACGTGATACAGAGATTTACGTGGAATCTCTATAAATGCGTTTCATGCATTATTGTTATTAGAATTTTAGAACACAATTAATACCTCAATTCGCCTCTACTGCACGTACACAATTTTAACATTTCTCCTCAAGCCACTTGATTTCACAATAAAAATTAACTTTATACCATTAAAAGACTACGTTTTATAATCCACGATGTTTTCATCCTCTGCAATGCAGAAATTATTAGTCCTAGAGACAAAATGGAGAGGAATATATCGATGTTTTTACTGTGAAGCGTTTTCACTAGAAGCCATGTCGATCAGAAATTTTAGTATCTTGTCCACGGCACGTCCTCCTAACACTGTACTAGCATTTGCGACTATACAGTCATAAGCTGTAGAGGACTTCGAACGTTGAAAAAGAGGAGCAGGAAGATGATCACACATTTGTCTGACTCACACAAGAGTGTCGCAAAACTGTTGAAAAACCGGATCTAGCAGAGACTGGATGATTGTCACTAATTATTCTTCGAAAACGTGTATGAAGTTAAAGGTCTAGAAGTATTCCTCATGTCCTACGTATCACTCCCATAGCACTGTAAAAATAAATTTAGACTGATTCAAGCACTCAAAGAGGGTTTTAAGCAGTTGTTCTTACCGAGTTTCGTAACCGACCACGTCGAACCACTAGAGTTGCGCTCTGCCAAAATTACGGTTCTGTAGTTCTGCTGTACTACATAAGTAACGTAGCAAATTTGAAGATATGGGAGAATTGGTAGCTCTGGTAGGAAAAGGAACAGAAAATAAATGTGTGAGTTATACTGGGAACCAACGACTTCTTCCTGTTATTTGTTTGTTTTCCGTATAATTGGAAGTGCACGTCGTTCAGTGATGTGTATTTTATATCCTTACAAAATAGAAATGGCATTTTATACGTAATAAAAGTTAGATGATCACGTGACTTCTGCGTTTATATGTAACCAAAGAAATTGTTTTCATGCAAGTCAGTTTACATCAGTTCTTCCCAACCTGGAGGTAATTATTCCCTGAAAAGTAGAACGTAATTTTCTGAAGGGTAATAACACAAGAGTTGGATTGCGCTTTGGCCACGAAAGTAAACCATTTTTAGAAAATCGTTACTATTATTAGTAGTCATCTTCCTAACATTAGCCACCCACTACTCACATACTTTGCACTTTGTACCATACACCTATGACAGTAAACCTGAGATATATATTGTACTTCACACATGTTTAAATATCTCATGAAAATGACTTCTGTGAGCTGTTGGTAATTCCCGGAATAGGCTAGAAACTGCTTCATTCTTTATTTTGCAACAATAAACGAAATAACTGATAGCACAGCACAACAAAACTTGTGTAATGGCTGTTACGCAGCTGTAGGACCCACAAAGTATTAGTATTATTATTGTTAATAGTGCCAGTGTTAAGACTCAAAACCTGGCAGCATGCAGTTCTCCAATTTCTGCAAGATCAGATGTATGGAGTTCGGCAATCCTGTGCTTTACAAACAGTAGTTGTATAGTGCAGGCATTTAGATCTGTTTGAGTTTAGATAGGGGTGCAGAATGTGTGATGCACGTACAATTATTGAAACTTATTATAAAAAGAAATGTTTGAGAAAAGCGATGTCTCCTCATTAACGCATTAGTTCATGATTTAATATAACACCTACAGAACAGTGTTTGATTGGGGGTTGGGGGGAGGGGGGAGGGATGGCTAGCGACTAATATTTGTTGGCACTCTACGGTAATGGTCTCAGAAAGGTTACATGCAGTACGCAGTAGAATATTGTTCTTCGTGATCAAAGCAAGAGTTTCTTGTTGTTTACAAATAACGGAAATATGTTTATATTAGTTCAACGAAGTATTTTAGGGATGTTTGGTATCTTTTTATTTATCATATTTTTTTTAAATTTTACCTTGTATTGTGGAAATTGTGTTTCCTATTGCAATATGATAAGTTAATTTTTTTTTGTTGCTACAACTACTCTCCGTTTCACGTAATAATTCAACCAGTTTCGGGTAAAACCTCAATTAAACATTGACACCTTCAATGTTGCTGTACATACAATTTATTTTTTCGAGGGGCGCTTGAAAAGTCCATGCGGAGTCCTAGAGTTGGCTCCACCGGCACGTATCGAGGTCATGTTTAGTTAGTAACACCTTCGGAAAGAGCGCACACCACGTTTGAACCATATTGGCCTATTTCTTTGTGTTAGGCATTTGTGTGAATCAAAGAAGTCTAGTGATTGTCGAAAAATAGACGAAAAAGTATTTCGTGTGGTAATTAAACATTACTTTATGAAAGGCAAAACGCCTCAGGAGACTAAAGAGAAGTTTGATAAATATTACGGTGACTCTGCACCTTGGATTACAACAGTTTACAAGTGGTTTCAAAATTTTCGGAGTGGCCATTTGGGCACAAGGTTCTGGACTGCCTGTGGAGGTTACGACTCAAGAAATCATTGAAAAAATGCATGATTTGGTGATGGATGACAGAAGGGTTAATGTTCGTGATATTGCTAGTGCTGTGGGCATCTCGAATGAGCGGGTACATAATATTTTGCATAAACATTTGGACATGACGAACCTATCCGCAAGATCGGTTCCGCGATAGCTCACGGTTGACCAAAACCGCAATCGTGTAAGGCGTTGCAAGGATGGTTTGCAGCAGTTCAGGAGGAATCCTCAGGAATTTAAGCGCCGTTTCGTCACTGTGTATGAAACATGGATACATTACTACTCTCCTGAGACCAAAGGACAATCTAAACAATGGATTACCAAGGTATAATCTGCACCAAACAAGGCGAAGACCATTCCTTCGGCTGGAAAGGTTATGGCGACTGTTTTTTTCGGATTCGCAAGTGATAATCCTCATCGACCATCTGGAAAGGGGTAAAACTACACTCCTGGAAATGGAAAAAAGAACACATTGACACCGGTGTGTCAGACCCACCATACTTGCTCCGGACACTGCGAGAGGGCTGTACAAGCAATGATCACACGCACGGCACAGCGGACACACCAGGAACCGCGGTGTTGGCCGTCGAATGGCGCTAGCTGCGCAGCATTTGTGCACCGCCGCCGTCAGTGTCAGCCAGTTTGCCGCGGCATACGGAGCTCCATCGCAGTCTTTAATACTGGTAGCATGCCACGACAGTGTGGACGTGAACCGTATGTGAAGTTGCCGGACTTTGAGCGAGGGCGTATAGTGGGCATGCGGGAGGCCGGGTGGACGTACCGCCGAATTGCTCAACACGTGGGGCGTGAGGTCTCCACAGTACATCGATGTTGTCGCCGGTGGTCGGCGGAAGGTGCACGTGCCCGTCGACCTGGGACCGGACCGCAGCGACGCACGGATGCACGCCAAGACCGTAGGATCCTACGCAGTGCCGTAGGGGACCGCACCGCCACTTCCCAGCAAATTAGGGACACTGTTGCTCCTGGGGTATCGGCGAGGACAATTCGCAACCGTCTCCATGAAGCTGGGCTACGGTCCCCCACACCGTTAGGCCGTCTTCTGCTCACGCCCAAACATCGTGCAGCCCGCCTCCAGTGGTGTCGCGACAGGCGTGAATGGAGGGACGAATGGAGACGTGTCGTCTTCAGCGATGAGAGTCGCTTCTGCCTTGGTGCCAATGATGGTCGTATGCGTGTTTGGTGCCGTGCAGGTGAGCGCCACAATCAGGACTGCATACGACCGAGGCACACAGGCCAACACCCGGCATCATGGTGTGGGGAGCGATCTCCTACACTGGCCGTACACCTCTGGTGATCGTCGAGGGGACACTGAATAGTGCACGGTACATCCAAACCGTCATAGAACCCATCGTTCTACCATTCCTAGACCGGCAAGGGAACTTGCTGTTCCAACAGGACAATGCACGTCCGCATGTATCCCGTGCCACCCAACGTGCTCTACAAGGTGTAAGTCAACTACCCTGGCTAGCAAGATCTCCGGATTTGTCCCCCATTGAGCATGTTTGGGACTGGATGAAGCGTCGTCTCACGCGGTCTGCACGTCCAGCACGAACGCTGGTCCAACTGAGGCGCCAGGTGGAAATGGCATGGCAAGCGGTTCCACAGGACTACATCCAGCATCTCTACGATCGTCTCCATGGGAGAATAGCAGCCTGCATTGCTGCGAAAGGTGGATATACACTGTACTAGTGCCGACATTGTGCATGCTCTGTTGCCTGTGTCTATGTGCCTGTGGTTCTGTCAGTGTGATCATGTGATGTATCTGACCCCAGGAATGTGTCAATGAAGTTTCCCCTTCCTGGGACAATGAATTCACGGTGTTCTTATTTCAATTTCCAGGAGTGTATTAAAGATGCATATTATTGTAGTTATTGGACAGTTTTAAAACAGAGCTGCAAGAAAAACACCGGCGATTTAACCGATAAAATGTCCTTTCCCATCTCGATAATACCCAGCACACCTCTCAGCAGTTGTGGTCGCAAAAGTAATCGAAATTCCAAATCGTTTCACATCTCCCCTTTTCTCCAGCCTTGGCTCCCTCGGACTACTATTTGTTTCTCAATTTGAAGAAAGGGCTGGCGTGTTCAAAATGGTTCAAATGGCTCTGAGCACTATGGGACTACATCTATGGTCATCACTCCCCTAGAACTTATAACTAATTAAACCTAACTAATCTAAGGACATAACAGAATACCCAGTCATCACGAGGCAGAGAAAATCTCTGACCCCGCCTGGAATGGGCTGGCGGGACAAAGATTTTGTTCAAACGAGGAGGTGATTGCAGCAACTAATAGCCATTTTGCAGACGTCGACCATTCCTATTATTCGGAAGGGATCAACAAATTCGAAGATCATTGGACGAAGTGTATAAGTCTAAAAAGAGACTATTTCGAAAAAAAAATGTTTACCCCAAACACGCAGGTAGTTTTTATTTTTGCCCTGACTTTTCAAATGACGCTCGTAAGTAACACACACAAGGATAACTACGTAGAATGAACATATGCCGTAGTTTACGCAGCGCTTTATATATCCTCACCCAGTTTCTAAATGGTTCAGTGCTTCTGCAAATTCAAACAACGAGATCAAAGTGAGGTAATGCGTGATAGGTAAGCAACACATCTAACGTACAGATAACGTAGCTCCTATAGTAACTCACAAAGTATACTCGGAAAGCTACAATAGTTTATACCTAGTTGTGATAGTCTACGGTTGCCTACGCTAGTTTTACAACTCTCGGTACGACCCCAAGTACGCTTCAAAGTCAGTTTGTAGAATACGTGTGTACATGTGGAACATGAGTTCACTGTCTTAACCTCTGCGCCAAATAAGTGTGATTCAACAAGATATTCGTGCTGAAATGAGAAAAAACATGTTCGTCTTAGGAAATAGGTGTGGTATCGCAGTATTACACTTAACGTCTTTAGGCTTTAGCCTAACTGAGTGAAACTGTTACTCATGATTTACATCGAGAATGCAGTGTTCAAGAATATGAAACGGCTTCGTTCTACGTTCTCGGAGCTGATGTAGACAGTAAATAACATTTCTTTGCTGGCAGTAACCGCCATTTTCTCCTGGAAAAAGAAGCAGTAACGGCGAAGGAAAAAAAGAAGACCAGATAAATACACGGTAAATTACGACGTCGAAACATAACATAGATATTTTTTCCCCCTGCGCGCATTTCCCGTGTTTTCAGCGGCGACCTGAGAGCGTCCAGCAATTTCTATAGCTCGCTGGGTAGGAACACCTGCAATGTTTCTCAGGGTTCCATTCATTTCTGTGTGCCATTTCGGCGGCTTCCAAGAGCAAGCGCTCTTTTTCCTCGCGCTCTCTTTATTGGCTCCGCGAGATAGGACGCCATGTTCTCGCCCTGATGCAAGGATCCCGTATAAAACGTTCGCGGCCGGAAAGGAAAAACTTTAATACGTAGTGCTAAAGAAGACCGACTAACATCCGTTAGACTAATTAAATCTGCTTTCCAACGGCATCAGCTAGTCTAGTCGTATCTTCAGTTCGATTAATCCAATTGAAAAGCTAAGTTCTCTTCACTAAAAACTGTCTCATCATTTTCTTACAAGGGATGGCAGTAACGCATGAAATGAACACTAGGCTTTAATGTCCCGTCGACGATGTGGTCATTAGAGATTAGGATTTCTACATCTACATCTACATCTACATCCATACTCCGCAAGCCACCTGACGGTGTGTGTCGGAGGGTACCCTGAGTACCTCTATCGGTTCTCCCTTCTATTCCAGTCTCGTATTGTACGTGGAAAGAAGGATTGTCGGTATGCTTCTGTGAGGGCTCTAATCTCTCTGATTTTATCCTCATGGTCTCTTCGCGAGATATACGTAGGAGGGAGCAATATACTGCTTGACTCTTCGGTGAAGGTATGTTCTCGAAACTTTAACAAAAGCCCGTACCGCGCTACTGAGCGTCTCTCCTGCAGAGTCTTCCACTGGAGTTTATCTATCATCTCCGTAACGCTTTCGCAATTACTAAATGATCCTGTAACGAAGCGCGCTGCTCTCCGTTGGATCTTCTCTATCTCTTCTATCAACCCTACCTGGTGCGGATCCCACACTGCTGAGCAGTATTCAAGCATTGGGCGAACAAGCGTACTGTAACCTACTTCCTTTGTTGTCGGATTGCATTTCCTTAAGATTCTTCCAATGAATCTCAGTCTGGCATCTGCTTTACCGACGATCAACTTTATATGATCATTCCATTTTAAATCACTCCTAATGAGTACTCCCAGATAATTTATGGAATTAACTACTTCCAGTTGCTGACCTGCTATTTTGTAGCTAAATGATAAGGGACCTATCTTTCTATGTATTCGCATCACATTACACTTGTCTACATTGAGATTCAATTGCCATTCCGTGCACCATGCGTCAATTCGCTGCAGATCCTCCTGCATTTCAGTACAATTTTCCATTGTTGCAACCTCTCGATACACCACAGCATCATCTGCAAAAAGCCTCAGTGAACTTCCGATGTCATCCACCAGGTCATTTATGTATATTGTGAAGGATTGGGAGCGAAACCGGCCTTATTCTTTCATAGATTCATCGATTTAAGCGATTTAGTAAAATCTGGCTGGCCAGATGTAGATTTGAACTAACTTCCATCCTAAAACGAGATCGATCCCTTAGTACTTCAGTACCAAGCTAAGTAGAAAGGCAATAAGAGACAGGTGTATATGGCCCATTGTTTCCTCCCATGCAGATCTTGTAAACCACCACAAATATCGATCTAGAATTTTAGTTGTCTAAAGTGGCAACATGCAACTTGGTTGACAGCATTTCTTCTTCTATGTGAAAACTAGATATTGAGAATGAGTGTTATCGAAAATATTTTGTATGACTAATTACGCATCAGAATTTGGCTGCATTATAGTCATAGGAAAACACCCAAAGGGCGCAGAAAAAATTGCTGTTTGAGTGGCAAAGTAGCTGATCATGGCAGAAGTAGAAAGGATATAAAATGCAGACTGACGATAACGAGAAAAACATTTCTTTAAAAAATAATAATTTTTTCACCATAGAATATGAATATGTTAGGAAGTCTTTTTGGGAAGTCATTTGCTCTGTCTGAGTGTAGTCTTCCACAGGAGTGAAACGTGAATGCTTATTAGTTCGGACAAGGAGGCGACAGAAGCTGTTGAAATGTGGTGGTACAGAAGAATGCTAAAAAATTGATGCGTTGACGGGATATCTAATCAGGAGTAACTGAGTAGAATAAGGGAAAAAATAAGGGCATGGACCTACTTGGCCAAAAGAAGTGATTGACTCATAGGATACATCCTTACGCATCAAGGAATGAACAGTTTATAAATGGAACGATTTATGGCAGGGAGATGGGGTAAAACGTAAACTGGAGCAAGGCGTGACTTCAGTAATCAATTTTAAATTGATGTAGGTTGCAGAAGTTGAAAGAAAAGACTTGCAGAGGAGGGACCACCGTACAAAGTTGCATTAAACTTCTTCAGATTGAAGAATGTAATAACAAGTGAGAGTTTGCTGCCTTTTTGTTACTATGTGCAAACTTAGTAAACATCCGTATTTCTGTGTGGTTAAACCACTATTAGAGACAAAACCATGATTGCAAAACAGAGTCGCCACCAGCCCTAGCCCTTGACAACTGGAACATCAGCAGAATATTTAATTCAATGGGAAATATTAATTTCATTTAAATTAATTGGGGTAAGCGGTGAACATAACTGATATGCCAGTGGTTTGAGACATTACTCATTTTTTCTTTAGCTCAACATATTGCTCGCGTGAACCAGTCTCGTTACACCCCTTCTTAGGAAACATATTAGAGGAGGACACAGGAACTTTTTTTTCTTAAATGGAGGAGACACTTAAAAAATTTTCAATGAGTTACCAGGACACAGAAGCTTAAGTTTCACGAATCAGGTTTATTCATTGAAGGAAAACTTTAAGACGGGGCAGGCGATATTAACTTAAAATTCTAACCTGGTGCCTAAAGACTAAAGTATCAAAATAGATAAAGCACTTCATGCTGTGAATCGGGTGAGGCAGCGAGAGGATACACTCACACGAAAGATCAGATGAAGACACAAATCACCACAATTAAATGTATGCGCGGACCTGCAAACAGATATAATAGTTCACAAAAGTAATAGCAAAGCATAATCAATCGCGCCTGACAACCAGGAGTCGACCTCTCTACGTGGCAAGTCACAACATGTATTTAAACGAACAGAAACGTTTCCTGGAAAATGCAAACACCAAGGAAAGAGGGAAGTTGACTAAAACCACGATAAGATTAAATGATCGCTCGCCACACGTGAGAGAACTAACATTGCTAAAATTAATACTAATAACGATTTCACGGTACACGTGGCTCTCCACTGAACAAGGCAGCTCCCATTAATTTGCGTAAAGCACTTAAATCTGAAATTTCAGTTGATCCACCGGCACAATTGAAATTTAAACCGGATCAAGAGACACGATTATACACTATGAGCAGCACACACATTGGTCGTCGCCTGACGGACATTATGTTCAAACACGAATATCATCAGACACTGAAATAATACAGAAAAATATGGAAAACCAAGAAAACAAAAGCACGCACATACACATGTAGATTCAATCACAGCACAGTCACATAACGTTTTGAGTAATAGCTCACATTAAATACCGCTACCGGTGATTATTCCGTCCCGCTCTTGCAAAGGAACATAGGAAACGCTGACTAATAAACTCCGAAACAAAGATATTCTACTCCAAAATCTAAAAATGGACTGAAGAACAAATACGGCGCTTCAACTAACTTGGGGAACTTAAATATTTCAAACGATTTCTGTAGTAACTACAAAACGCGCTTAACTTGATATTCCAACTCAGAAAAGGCTCACTTAATCTGATGGATACATTCACGGGCGACCAGAGAAAGAGTGCCGTTATGAACAAAGAACCCAGCGAACGCGGGTTACAGAAGGAACTGCCCAGAGGGACCGTTTCCGCCACCAGCCTAACAATAAGCAACCCTCTTGCGTAGAGGGCAGACCTCACTGATCAGGTAACACGGACTCTATGTTGGTCATCCTGTACTCAAAGCAGACGACAAGCAACTTCTCCACTACTCCGACCAGACGACACTCCACCCTACTACTGTTACCTAACATCCCTGAAATGTACGTAAACATATCCATTGGTTCCCATTTAGATACACAAACACAAAAATAAAGAATGTATATGATTGGCAGACGTTCGGATTCTAGTTTGAACATAAAATATGGAGCATAATCAATTGAATTTCTGATATAAACAGCGGATTTCCACCTACCCAATTTGACACGAGTGGTACTACTATGTTCAGCAACTACAACTGCAAAATTCAGGGACTCATTGTAAATCTTAAATTCTGAGGACAACTGTTGTGAACATTACACTGTGGTACGGTTGTTGTTGTTGTGGTCTTCAGTCCTCAGACTGGTTTGATGTAGCTCTCCAGGCTACTCTATCCTGTCCAAGCTTCTTCATCTCCCAGTACGCACTGCAGCCTAAATCCTTCTGAATCTGCTTAGTGTATTCATCTCTTGGTCTCCCGCTACGATTTTTACCCTCCACGCTGCCCTCCAATACTACATTTGTGATCCCTTGATGTGTCAAGTTGTGCCACAAACACGTCTTCTCCCCAATTCTGTTCAATACCTCATCATTAGTTATGTGACCTACCCATCTAATCTTCAGCATTCTTCTGTAGCACCACATTTCCAAAGCTTCTATTCTCTTCTTCTCCAAACTACTGATCGTCCACGTTTCACTTCCATACATGACTACACTCCATACAAATACTTTCTGAAACAAGTGCCTCACACTTAAATCTATACTCTGTGTTAAAAAATATCTCTTCTTCTGAAACGCTTCCTCTAAGTCTACAAAGGCTAGAAACGTAGGTTTGCCTTTCCTTAATCTTTCTTCTAAGATAAGTCGTAAGGTCAGTAATGCCTCACGTGTTCCAACATTTCTACGGAATCCAAACCGATCTGCCCCGAGGTCGGCTTCTACCAGTTTTTCCATTCGTCTGTAAAGAATTCGCATAACTATTTTGCAACTGTGACTTATTAATCTGATACTTCGGTAATTTTCACGCCTGTCAACACCTGCTTTCTTTGGGATTGGAATTATTATATTATTCTTGAAGCCTGTCTCATACAGCTTGCTCACCAGATGGTAAAGTTTGGTCGGAACTGGCTCTCCCAAGGCTGTTAGTAATTCTAATGGAATGTTGTCTACTCCTGGGGCCTTGTTTCGACTCAGGTCTTTCCGTGCTCTGTCAAACTCTTCACGCAGTATCTTATCTCCCATTTCGTCTTCATCTGTATCCTCCTCCATTTCCAAAATATTGTCCTCAAGTACATCGCCCTTGTATAGACCCTCTATATACTCCTTCCGCCTTTTGCTTCCCTTCTTTGCTTAGAACTGGGTTTCCATTTGAGCTCTTGATATTCATACGAGTGGCTCTCTTTTGTCCAAAGGTCTCTTTAAATTTCCTGTAGACAGTATCTATCTTGCCCCTAGTGAGATAAGCCACTACACCCTTACATTTGTCCTCTAGCCATCCCTACTTAGCCATTTTTCACTTCCTGTCGATCTCATTTTTGAGACGTTTCTATTCCTTTTTGCCTACTTCGTTTACTGCAATTTTATATTTTCTCCTTTCATCAATTAAATTCAATATATCTTCTGTTACCCAAGGGTTTCTACTAACCCTCGTGTCTTTACCTACATGATCCTCTGCCTTCACTATTTCACCCCTCAAAGCTATCCATTGTTTTTCTACTGTATTTCTTTCCACCATTCCTGACAATTGTTCCCTTATGCTATTCGAGGTGGCGCAGTGGTTAGCACACTGGTCTCGCATTCGGGAGGACGACGGTACAATCCCGTCTCCGGCCATCCTGAGTTAGGTTTTCCGTGATTTCCCTAAATCGTTTCAGGCAAATGCCGGGATGGTTCCTTTGAAAGGGCACCGTCGATTTCCTTCCCAATCATTCCCTAACCCGAGCTTGCGCTCCGTCTCTAATGACCTCGTTGTCGACGGGACGTTAAACACTAACCACCACCAACACCTTATGATCTTCCTGAAACTCTGAACAACCTCTGGTTTAGTCAGTTTACCCCGGTCCTATCTCCTTAAATTCCCACCTTTTTGCAGTTTCTTCAGTTTTAATCTGCAGTTCGTTACCAATAGATGATGGGCAGAGTCCACATCTACCCCTGGAAATGTCTTACAATTTAAAACCTGGATCCTAAATCTCTGTCTTACCATTATATAATCTATCTGAAACCTTTTAGTATCTCCACGGTTCTTCCATGTATACAACCCTCTTTCATGATTCTTGAACCAAGTGTTAGGTATGATTAAGTTGTACTCTGTGTAAAATTCTATCAGGCGGCTTCCTCTTTCATTTCTTAGCCCAATCCATATTCACCTACTATGTTTCCTTCTCTCCCTTTTCCTGCTCTCGAATTCCGATCACCCATGACTATTAAATTTTCGTCTCCCTTCACTATCTGAGTAATTTCTTTTATCTCATCATACATTTCATCAATTTCTTCATCATCTGCAGAACTAGTTGGCATATAAACTTGTACTACCGTAGTAGTAGTACTAATCTATTAAAATTGAGGTTGACGTCATTCGGCGTCAAGTACCACTGATTTTTTGGCAAGATACCACAGCAAAAGTGCACCATAAATACTTCACCAATGAACGGTTTGCAAAAGTATCAACTATTTATTTGTGGTACCAATTAACTAATTTTAATATTTACCTCATTCGGTCGGTAAAAGTAACATTGGTTTTTTGGCACGTTACCACATTAAAAATGTATTTATATGGTCAAAAAATACGAGAAAAGTTTCAAAAATCAAATCTATTTACAAAAGATCAACTAATGAAACATGGCACCGCGAACTTCACGGAACGTATCACCCTCAAATATCCAACAATAAAACTAGCAACCAAATTACAGTTCATAAGGAAAATGTCTCCTGAAAGCATAAAATTCTTGAACTGACCATTTAAAGAGTTACTCTCCGCTCTGCTACACCAAAAAAGCACAATACAATGATGAAAAGGGAATGTTTGTTAGTGTGAACTAAGTTTTTCCATGTAGTACACACGACAACTTGCAAACATTTCAGAAAATCAAACCCTAAACTGCTCATTGGTGCATTCAATGCCCAAACGTTATGTAAATATGGCACTGCAAAATCACAATAGTATAAAATTTTATACACTTGGTTAACTTCCAGATCGTTCAGAGGTGGAGGTAATCTGCCAGTGCAACTCGCAGCGAGATACTTAACTGTCCTAGTTGAGCAGTAGTAAAAATTGCTGTTTTGAAGAGCGCGCGTAGTATGAAGCAGTCCCCCTTCGTTTCTGGCGGTGGCGTCGGTGTGGCCATCGCAGCTTTGGTGTCTCCCTCTGGTGGGAAAGGGGAAAGGTAGCATGTTCACGTGCATTTAAGGGGCGCTATGAGCTCGCCAGTCAGTCAGTTGGAGTCAGTCTGGGTGAGTCTGGAGTCAGTCTGGGGTCAGTCTCTCGTCCCGAGCTTGTTAGTCTGTCTCTCATTTGTGGCGCAGTGAGAGAACTCAGTGGTCGCCCGGTCAGGGTCTTAGTTCCCGCATTTGAGTCTGCAAGTTAGGCCACCGGTCTGCTCGAGTTACTCAAGCAACGATCATTGGCGGTTGGATCGATCGGTTGGTCGGTCGCGCACTGAGACACAAGATGACTTGTCCGTCTTGAGCGTCGGCGCATGTGAGGTCGCCACGTGAGTCCAGTGTGTGGGGCGGCGAAGAAGTTGTCGAATGAGTTGTTTGAATGTTCATTTCACGTAACAGACTATTGCCGATGCAACATATGTGGGACGGCGAAGAAGTCGTTGTTTAATGTTGAATGAAAGTTGAACATTGCCACCTTAAATCACGCGAGCCTGGCAACTAATTTGGTGGCCAGTCAGAAAGCGAAGGGAAACTTACTGACCTTAGTTCCCAGTCTGCACGGCCACATTCCTGTACAGCCCAGCTAAACGAAAAATATCCATAGTTCTTCACGGGATTAGGGCTGCTTCAATAAAATTTAAAGTTCCAAACAAGATTTTATTATCTTAAAGGCTCACACAAATTACTCGAAACTTCTGAAAATGCTAAATACATTAAATATTGTTAATTCAGCCAATCGTTTAATAGTTCAGAGGCGACTTCTACAGCAAGTTCCTCCCGAATAGTTCATTACTCTAATTAACGGTGCTCTATTAATAGTTCGCAGTAATGTTAAAAAAAAAATTAATGCTCGCCTTAAAAGTGGAGTTAGTCACCACTTGCCACGCGGAATTATACTTCACACGGACGTCACAATAACAGTTTGTTACCGAAGTCTAAACGATCCAGGACGGTGTACAGTCCTCGCGATTTTCAATGTCCGTTTACATTGCTAAGTACGCGCATGTCACAGCCCGCTATGACGTCACCCGAGGCGAGGCGCGATCGGACGTTAAGCTCGCGTGGACTAGGTGTTGGTCTAATGCGGAGTGAGCTTACTACTGCCTCTGCCGCTCTTTTTATATAGCTCCGGCGCGTACCGCCAAGAGAGCATCTGTTCTTTCCGTTCCTATGCAGATGCCTGCAGCCTCCAAATGATCGCTATCTCAGGCACATAATCTTAAATATCACATTTAATAATAGCTTTACAAACTTCTCAATTTTTGTATACATACATCTGAGCAGTACAGAAGCACGTAGAAAATCTCAGCCCGCTAAAATTAAAACTTTACTCTCTAGAATTTTTACAATGGAACTAATGGTAGATTGTTACCTCTGAACCATAGCTTTATCAAGACTTGTATCAGCTGTTAATTATGCTACAAGACTAAAACTTGGTGTAGCTTTGTTAATTGTCCTATCTGATCATTGGTCTTAAAGAATTTGTTTTATCATTAAAATTTAAAGTACTTAATCTATAATGCTTATGTACATTTTACTCACAAAAGTAGTTTTTACTAAATTACTAAAAAAACTAGAAGAGGTAACTGATTGTGGTATTTCCATTATTATTATTAGGGTGAACTGAAGCATCCTACTAATTTTCAATATTGTAGCTCTATTATTTCGCGCCTCTGATTTTTCCGAAAAACGCGGATTCTGGAGTCAATTTTAGTTTTATGGTTTTGGAAACCAGCACCACTCATTAATGACTTCTTACTGCACCTTCTCACCAAATTTTGGCTTCCTAGCGACATTATTTAGCGCGTCCTATTTTTCTTTCAAAACGTGAATTTTACGTAAACTACTAATTTTATAACATTAAGATTTGTTACCTGAAACATTATTACATAGAACTATACTTTAACAAAGTTTTACACACAAATCTTAATTTTTACTTTTATGTTAAATGTGGTGCAATACTATATGCAGGCGCGTTACGATGACGTGACGCTACTAGCAGTGAACTAGGGTAAGTCCCGTGCACTCGCTCGCCTCTGATTTCTTATACATGATACAGCGCTTGCTTTGCTTCAAGTGGGCCGCGTCTTATAGCGAGGGGTAGTGACTTCGCGGTCGACAAGAGAGCAACAGGAGTCAACCCAAGACATCGGTCTGGCAGGCGCGAGCTGCGGCGCCGTGAGACAGGAGATCGGCGCGCCTTCCTGCGTCCGTTGACGCGGCTGGTAACGGACGGTTCAGGAAAGCGATTTTGGGGTGCTGTGCCAGGTCTTCTCGAGAAATCGCAATTTATTAGAAGTTAAGTGACTGGTGATATGTTGTTTGATTTACTCTTGTTAAATTCTACTTGTTTGCTTGGTGAGGTCACCAGCCGTTTTGCTTTGGGGTCGTCCCACCATTCTTCTGCGTTTGCCCAGGTGTCAGGGAGGCGTCCGCCCTTGATGCTCGGCCCCGCCCCCTCACGTCGCGCCGAGGTGGCTGTTTATGAATTGGGTGGTCCATTTTTCCCTTGTGGGGTAGGAGTGTGTTAGAGCAACCTGCGGTTCGGTTTGTTCGGTAATCTCCCTATCAATCTACAGTACGCTGGTAGCTGCCTCTGTTATGTTTGTCGGATTCGGTGTGTTAAGGAATTTATTGCTTGAAGTGTAACGGCCTAATTCCTGAAATATTTTTTTATCTTCCCTGTCATCTTGAGAGGCAATGTATGTGTACTGCAGAGCATGTTTGGCCAACCTTGTATAATTTCATATAAGATTGGATTTCATTGGCTTTTATTTAAATTGTCATTTTAGTATATAAATTTGTCACCCTTCCCCCGTAAGAATTTTCTTAGAAGTTAAAATCAAGTTGCACCTTCGGTGGCAAGTTAATCTTTAAGTTTTAGAGTTTTGTACCATTTCCGTCTATCCTATGGGGTGCGTAGTTTCTGAGCTTGTGTGAATTGGTAAAACTTTTACTTTAAGGTAATCTGGTGTGTTGCAGATTTGCATCTGTGTAGTCTTTCAGAGGTTGTTGTGAGCGGTCGTGCCTACGGGCGTGTCAAAAGGGAGCGGCAAGGTTCTTAGCCTGAAAGCTCATACACTCAAAAATTGGTTTCTTTCTGCCTCTGAATAAATTGTAACTTGATATTTAGAGCGTGCTTTCTGCTTATAAGTTTAAATCTGTTTCCAAAAAAAGCTTTTAGGAATAAAATTCCCGTTTGTTAAAAGCAATTTCATTTTGATTTCATCAGTTACTCTCTGGCAACTACTTCCACGCTCACATAGTGTGATTAAATGATTTAACGTTCTTGATGAATCGCTAGTAAATAAAGTAAATTCTTAAGAAAAGGTTTTAAAAGTAAATTCACGGTTCACCAGTTGTGACTACTTCATTGTCCTCTACAGCCAGAAACGTCACAAGGTCAGCCTTGGGCCATGGCGGTCTCAATAACGCGGGGACAGACTGCATAGAGAAAGGGTCTGATCCCCTTCTTCCAAACTCCCATACTGGTACTGATTCCTGCCGTGATGACACTCCTGCGCGGGGGTGACACTGAATGGATGTTCTTTGAGCCACCTCTGCAGCAAAGGGCGTCGGCCAGTCTTCTTCCGTCATCATGACCACGCAGGCATGACCAGCTCATGCTCTACTTCGAACAACATATGTAGCTCTAGCCTGATCAGAGCACATCAAGGGCAGCCACGCACCTCCAAGTGTCGGGCTAATTGGTTATTAATATTCAGCACTACAAATGGATGGTGGAATGTCCTCGGGAAGGGTGGCACTAATAGGCTCTTCAGCGTACCACAGACAAGCACCGGACACGGATCATCCCATTGCTCCATCGCCCACTGTGAACACAGCTCCGACACGCCCTACGAAGTTCTCCTCCTGTTGCGTTGACACCTGACACCGCCCGCTGTCAGTTTGCGTATCGCCCGTGAGCCGTCCATCACTGTCATTAGCCTCCCTATCGGCGGTGCAGTTGTGTGGCACACACCCTCGGCGCGAGGGGAGGGGGTGGGGGCTAGCACCAAGGGCGTCCGCCGCCCTAACACCTGGGCTGCAGCAGAGGCGTTTACGGGAAAGTGGGTTTCCTCCACAGTCCGCTTCTGGTACTCATTGCAGCGCGGCTGGCGGAAACCATACACCTAAGACTTTCTGCACTCACAAAACAGTACATTTTCACGTCATGATTTCAAACAGTCTCTTAACTAAGCTTAATTTGCGAAGTAACAGAATATTATCTTTATTTTATTATCCTCGCTATAACAATCCTACTCGGCCCACTACACTTTACAAAAAGGGAACAAACTTAAGAAACAATGAGCATAATGAGCTGCCACTTGGTTGGTTCTGCATCATGACTAAGTATGAATAAACTGAGATTCTAAGAATGAATGTCCAGTGGTGACTCGCCAGGAATTAATTTAACAATACACCCTAGCTGAACAACACAATGATAAAGAGGTTCCTTAATACTAGATGCCCAAGAATAACTTCGCAGTTGGCAATCATCATACATAAACTGAAGAGCCAAAGGAACTGATACACCTCCCTAATATCTTGTATGGCCCCTAAGAGCAGTCATAAGTGTCGCAAGACGTCGTGGCTTGGACTCGACTAATGTCTGAAGTATTGTTGGAGAGAACTGACACCATGAATCCTGCAGCTCTGTCCATAAATAGGTGTGAGTACGAGTGGGCTGAGATCTCTTCAGAACAGGACATTGCAAGACATGCCAGATATGCCCAATAATGTTAATATCTGGGAAGTCTGCCGGCCGGGGTGACCAAGCGCTTCTAGGCGCTACAGTCTGGAACCGCGCGACCACTACGGTCGCAGGTTGGAATCCTGCCTCGGGCATGGATGTGTGTGTTGCCCCTAGGTTAGTTAGGTTTAAGTAGTTCTAAGTTCCAGGGGACTGATGACCTCAGACGTTAAGTCCCACAGGTCTCAGAGCCATTTGAACAATTTTTGGGAAGTCTGGTGACTAGTGGAAGTGTTTAAACTCAGAAGAGTATTTATGGAGCCCGCCTCTAGAAATTCTGGACGTGTAGGTTGTCGCATTGTTCTGCTGGAATTTCCCAAGTAGGTCGGAATGCACAACGGACATGAATGGATACTCGTTGATGCTTACGTATGTGTCACCTGCCAGAGACAAATCTGGGCGTATCAGGGGTCCCATATCACTCCAACGGCACACGCCTCACACCATTACAGAGCCTTCACCAGCTTGGACAGTCCCCTGCTGACATGGACTTATCAAGTTGTCCCCTTACCCGTACATATCGATCCGCTCGATACTATTTGAAACGAGACTGGTCCGAGCAGGCAACATATTTCCAACAGCCCTATCTCGTTGTTGACGGGCCCAGGCGAGACCTAACGCTCTGTGTCATGCAGTCATTAACGGTAGACGAGTGGGCGTTCGGCTCCGGAAGCCCATATCCATGATGTTTCGTTGAATGGCCGCAAACGAACACTTGATGGCCCAGCATTGTGAATCTGCAGCAATATACGGAAGGGTTGCGTTTCTGTCACGCTGAACGATTCTCTTCAGTCGTCGTTGGTCCCTTTCTTGCAGGATCTTTTTCCGGCAGCGGTGACGTCGGACATTTGATGTTATATCGCATTCGTGATTTTCACGGTACACTCTTGAAATAGTTTTATAGGAAAGTCCCCACCTCGTCGCTATCTCTAGATGCTGTGTCCCCTCGCACTTGCGCAGACTGTAACACCAGATCTTCATTTATAGTTAAGGGTAACCGGTCGTTGACTATCTTCTTCTGTGCTGGATGCACAAGCATTGCCCGAACTCTTATGGGACTGCCGCGAGTAATGAGTGTAGTGGGAAGGGGCACAACGAATGAAGTGTGTGGACAGTAAGTTGGGAATGTGGGCCTCACGACGTGCGTCCGAGGGATAAATCCCTGCAGTCGTACGATCCCCTGTGCCCTCGGTGGCTCAGATGGATAGAGCGTCTGCCATTTAAGCAGGAGACAACGGGTTCGAGTCCCGGTCGGGGCACACATTTTCTACTGTCCTGTTCATGTATATCAACGCCTCTCTAGAGCTTAGGGATTTGATTTAATTATCATGTCATTCTAAAAGAGCTGCATGGTCCCAAATGGTATCTGTTCTGTCGGGTATGTCCGAAAGAACATATACCATCTTTATATACACTCCTGGAAATGGAAAAAAGAACACATTAACACCGGTGTGTCAGACCCACCGGACACTGCGAGAGGGCTGTACAAGCAATGATCACACGCACGGCACAGCGGACACACCAGGAACCGCGGTGTTGGCCGTCGAATGGCGCTAGCTGCGCAGCATTTGTGCACCGCCGCCGTCAGTGTCAGCCAGTTTGCCGTGGCATACGGAGCTCCATCGCAGTCTTTAACACTGGTAGCATACCGCGACAGCGTGGAAGTGAACCGTATGTGCAGTTGATGGACTTTGAGCGAGGGCGTATAGTGGGCATGCGGGAGGCCGGGTGGACGTACCGCCGAATTGCTCAACACGTGGGGCGTGAGGTCTCCACAGTACATCGATGTTGTCGCCAGTGGTCGGCGAAAGGTGCACATGCCCGTCGACCTGGGACCGGACCGCAGCGACGCACGGATGCACGCCAAGACCCTAGGATCCTACGCAGTGCCGTAGGGGACCGCACCGCCACTTCCCAGCAAATTAGGGACACTGTTGCTCCTGGGGTATCGGCGAGGACCATTCGCAACCGTCTCCATGAAGCTGGGCTACAGTCCCGCACACCGTTAGGCCGTCTTCCACTTACGCCCCCACATCGTGCAGCCCGCCTCAAGTGGTGTCGCGACAGGCGTGATTGGAGGGACGAATGGAGACGTGTCGTCTTCAGCGATGAGAGTCGCTTCTGCCTTGGTGCCAATGATGGTCGTATGGGTGTTTGGCGCCGTGCAGGTGAGTGCCACAATCAGGACTGCATACGACCGAGGCACACAGGGCCAACACCAGGCATCATGGTGTGGGGAGCGATCTCCTACACTGCCCGTACACCTCTGGTTATCGTCGAGGGGACACTGAATAGTGCACGGTACATCCAAACCGTCATCGAACCCATCGTTCTACCATTCCTAGACCGGCAAGGGAACTTGCTGTTCCAACAGGACAATGCACGTCCGCATGTATCCCGTGCCACCCAACGTGCTCTAGAAGGTGTAAGTCAACTACCCTGGCCAGCAAGATCTCCGGATCTGTCCCCCATTGAGCATGTTTGGGACTGGATGAAGCGTCGTCTCACGCGGTCTGCATGTCGAGCACGAACGCTGGTCCAACTGAGGCTCCAGGTGGAAATGCCATGGCAAGCCGTTCCACAGGACCACACCCAGCATCTCTACGATCATCTCCATGGGAGAATAGCAGCCTGCATTGCTGCGAAAGGTGGATATACACTGTACTAGTGCCGACATTGTGGATGCTCTGTTGCCTGTGTCTATGTGCCTGTGGTTCTGTAAGTGTGATCATGTGATGTATCTGACCCCAGGAATGTGTCAATAAAGTTTCCCCTTCCTGGGACAATGAATTCACGGTGTTCTTATTTCAATTTCCAGGAGTGTAGTTAAGCCTAACCGGCCATTGACCTTCTTCTTCTGTGCTGGATGCACACGCATTGCCCGAACTCTTACGGGACTCGGTAAGAATGTCTACTGCTAGCAATGAGTTTCGGGAGGAGGGGCGCTAGGAATGTTGTGCGTGGACATTAAGTTGGGAATGCTGGACTAACGTGGAGCTTTCAAGGGATAAATTCCTGCAGTCGCTCTATCACCTGTGCCCTCGGTGGCTCAGTTGGATAGAGCGTCTGCCATCTAAGCAGGAGAGACCGGGTTCGAATCCGGGTCGGGGCACACATTTTCAACTGTCCCCGTTGATGTATATCAACGCCTGTCGACAGCTTAGGGTATCATTTCATTGTAACACCATGTTCAAACTCACTTAAATCTCGATAACCTGCCATTTTAGCAGCAGTAACCGATTTAACAACTATGCCAGACACCTGTTGTCGTATATAGGCTTTGGCAACCGCAGCATCGTATTCTGCTTGTTTACTTATCTCTGTATTTCAAATTATTCAAATGTGTGTAAATTCCTAAGGGACCAAACCGCTGAAGTCATCGATCCCTAGACTTAACGCTACTCAAACTAACTTCTGCTAAGAACAACACACACACCCATGCCCAGGGGAGGACTCGAACATGCGGCGGGAGGGGCCGCGCAATCCGTGACATGGCACCTCCAACGGTGCGGTCACACGCGCTCTGCTAAATCATCACAAAGAATGACTTGCTTCCTCTAAACGTGCACAAACGCCCTGGATCGATTCATGGTGATATGTTACACACATTCTCTCAAACCAAAATAAACTATTCATTATGATAGTGGCATAATATGCTCTACTTCAGTGCTACATCAATTTACTTTACTTTTAGTCTCAATCGACACAATTAAGATAAATTGGAGAATACTATTCAAATGAATAATTCCACAGACTATACTTTACATCCTACAATTACTGGAATTCTGTCTCTTCTTCTTCTTACTCGTGGTATCGCTGTCACAGACAGTAGTCCACTTGCTGGCAAAATTTCCTTAAATACAGTCCTTGTTTCAACAGACAACAACATTTACATATTGTCACCGACACATAACATTATGAAATACATGAGAACACATGACACACATCTCTAACAACGGCAAATTGACATCTTATCCCTAAACAAATGACAACAATATTCACAAACAACTTGATCAAAAAATAACCACATTGCATGAACGGAGCTCATGCCGTTTTGGGTGCTTTTACTCTTTAAACGGTTTCACTTTATACTTGTGGTGTAGCCCTTTCGGTTTTCACGTATGCAATGCTTCACACAAATTTTTACGCGCTAAAAGTGTGACCCGGTAAAGTCCGATGAAAAGGTTGAAAAACTTCTTACACACACCTTAACTTCTAAGGTCATCAGTCCCCTAGAACTTAGAACTACTTAAACCTAACTAAGGACATTACACACATCTATGCCCGAGGCAGGATTCGAAACAGCGACCGTAGCGCCTAGAACCGCTCGGCCACTCCGGCCTGCTTCACTCTGGGATCAGCCACCTTTCTTATGTCTTGCAGCGAGATCTCGTTAACCATCCTATGTCAAAATCTCAGCTCTTCTGATCAAGGTACAATCTCCTTAATTTTTCTGGGTAGTTCAATGTTCTTAAAAACTAACACAGGTGATAGCATTGATGATGTATTAGATAAGTCATTCAGTACGTTTTGGAACGCCCTCATGTAAGTGTCCCACGTGCGATCGTCTCTGCCTGCAGAATTTAGGCTGGACGAAGAGGAGTTTAATTGTTCCTCATTGTCCGTCTTCAGTGGTTCGACCAAAACTGCAGCCCATTGTCTGAAATCATGCGTTTCACCGGGCCAGCTTCTCTCAGAAAGTGGTTGGCAAAGGCTGTCGCAACTTTCGTTCCGGTGTCTCTTTATAACGGGGTAAGGCACAAATATCTGTACGTGAGCTTCACAGCCATTAAAACATAAGCAAGCTCTCTCTGTGAACGTTATCACCAACATTCCAGGCTCTGGCGTTGATAGCCAGAGACTGTGCTCATGTGTGTGAGAGAGTTGTATTTGCGTGAGTGTGTTGTGTATGTATGTTGCCTATTGTGATGAAGACCTGTTTGACCACAGGTTTTGTTTACAGTCTTTTTGTTGTGCCTATCTGCGACTCAGCATGTCCACTATATGGCGAGTAGCAACTATCAATTTCATAATATTGTCGGTGTATATTGGTAATACATAGTTTCTGCTTAGTTCCATAGTTTCATTCATGAGTTTCAAATGGCGCATGTCACTACATCCTATTGTAAATGCAGCTAATCGTTTCCTGATGAAAATAGAGTGCTGCTCCTCTACTTGTTTCTTATTTCAAAAATGTCAGGCTCTTTCACATAGTATTATTCCCCATTATGGGCTCAGTTTCTAGATAACCATTTCATGATGTATAAATCACAGTCGCTTTTGAAACATCGTTACAGCGCAGAAGCGTCGAAACAAGCGTATACGAAAAGGCCGAGCGCAGAATCTTGGTTTGGAGGGGGTCTTGATACATCACTCTAAACATCCGTCTAACTGTAGTTATGTTACAGTATCTTACGCAAGGCTTGAACGTTGAACCAGAACTGACGCTCAGGTAGACTAGCTGCTCGTTTAATTCCTTTTCCAAAAGATTTTAATTGGGCTGAAGTTAGTGCTCAGCTAGTGGCACCATTTTTATGTGCGCTAGTCAGGTTTTACCTGCAAAAACAGTCACCCTCGTTCGGCTTTTACGTGCAAAGGGAGTCACTCTTAAATAACTCGGGGCTGTAGCGCGACTGACAGTTCAAACTTGGTCCACCGGTGTATCTGACCTGTATCAAAGATACGTTTTAACTGTCTGAATAAAACCTTGCTTCATTTGGATTTTCTAGGCAAAAGAGACGTGTTCTTGCAGGTTTTGAAGCGCCTCATTTCTATAGTTCGAAATTGTACGAATCCGTTAAAACTCTCCAGGAAGCTAGCTATAAGGATAAAATGAAAACTAGCTTTCCTATATTCAATAACATCTACCCGTTGTAACGATAAAGTGCTAAATGTAGCACGTAAAATTCATTCTTACGTGAACTTGTAAGTAGGCTGTTTAGGCTTGTATATTGGTAACGCCACGTAGCCTTCTGTATGAAAGTCACTGGCTGTGCTGTGTGCAGTCTGTGGCTGGTTGGCATTGTTGAAATATTCTCTATTGTAGTGGGCAGATGGCTGTTAACAGCGCGTAGCGTTGCGCAGTTGGAGGTGAGCCGCCAGCAGTGGTGGATGTGGGGAGAGAGATGGCGGAGTTTTGAGAGCGGATGATCTGGACGTGTATCCATCAGAGGCAGTAAATTTGTAATACTGGATGTCATGAAGTGATATATATATATATATATATACACTCCTGGAAATTGAAATAAGAACACCGTGAATTCATTGTCCCAGGAAGGGGAAACTTTATTGACACATTCCTGGGGTCAGATACATCACATGATCACACTGACAGAACCACAGGCACATAGACACAGGCAACAGAGCATCCACAATGTCGGCACTAGTACAGTGAATATCCACCTTTCGCAGCAATGCAGGCTGCTATTCTCCCATGGAGACGATCGTAGAGATGCTGGATGTAGTCCTGTGGAACGGCTTGCCATGCCATTTCCATCTGGCGCCTGAGTTGGACCAGCGTTCGTGCAGGACGTGCAGACCGCGTGAGACGACGCTTCATCCAGTCCCAAACATGCTCAATGGGGGACAGATCCGGAGATCTTGCTGGCCAGGGTAGTTGACTTACACCTTCTAGAGCACGTTGGGTGGCACGGGATACATGCGGACGTGCATTGTCCTGTTGGAACAGCAAGTTCCCTTGCCGGTCTAGTAATGGTAGAACGATGGGTTCGATGACGGTTTGGATGTACCGTGCACTATTCAGTGTGCCCTCGACGATCACCAGAGGTGTACGGCCAGTGTAGGAGATCGCTCCCCACACCATGATGCCGGGTGTTGGCCCTGTGTGCCTCAGTCGTATGCAGTCCTGATTGTGGCGCTCACCTGCACGACGCCAAACACGCATACGACCATCATTGGCACCAAGGCAGAAGCGACTCTCATCGCTGAAGACGACACGTCTCCATTCGTCCCTCCATTCACGCCTGTCGCGACACCACTGGAGGCGGGCTGCACGATGTTGGGGCGTGTGCGGAAGACGGCCTAACGGTGTGCGGGACCGTAGCCCAGCTTCATGGAGACGGTTGCGAATGGTCCTCGCCGATACCCCAGGAGCATCAGTGTCCCTAATTTGCTGGGAAGTGGCGGTGCGGTCCCCTACGGCACTGCGTAGGATCCTACGGTCTTGGCGTGCATCCGTGCGTCGCTGCGGTCCGGTCCCAGGTCGACGGGCACGTGCACCTTCCGCAGACCACTGGCGACAACATCGATGTACTGTGGAGACCTCACGCCCCACGTGTTGAGCAATTCAGCGGTACGTCCACCCGGCCTCCCGCATGCCCACTATACGCCCTCGCTCAAAGTCCGTCAACTGCATATACGGTTCACGTCCACGCTGTCGCGGCATGCCACCAGTGTTAAAGACTGCGATGGAGCTCCGTATGCCACGGCAAACTGGTTGACACTGACGGCGGCGGTGCACAAATGCTGCGCAGCTAGCGCCATTCGACGGCCAATACCGCGGTTCCTGGTGTGTCCGCTGTGCCGGGCGTGTGATCATTGCTTGTACAGCCCTCTCGCAGTGTCCGGAGCAAGTATGGTGGGTCTGACACACCGGTGTCAATGTGTTCTTTTTTCCATTTCCAGAAGTATATATATATATATATATATATATATATATATATATATATATATATATATATATATATTGACTTTTGAACACTATTAAGGTAAATACATTGTTTGTTATTTATCAAAATCTTTCATTTGCTAACTATGCCTATCAGTAGTTAGTACCTTCAATAGTTAGAATCTTTTATTTAGCTCGCAGTATTTCCGTAGCACAACAGTACTTACTTCATCACGGCAATAAGCGTAATAACTACGATATCTATAGGCAAAGCATATCACTGTTGTTTATTACGGGGTAAGTACATTGACTTCTACATAACTTTCCTTACGGACGACGATAATTACGACACTTGGCATATTTTTTACCCTCAAGTAATGACAGAGATTATCTTACAACAAGACGCACATTTTAACACTACAGTACACGTATTTGAGTGATTAATTGTGTACTTAAAACATTTATTTTTAGTGATATTTGAATTACAAAGATACTAAGGTTTTCCATGATACATTTCATTCCATTTCTGTGATCTGTAACACCTGACAGTGTAATTACATTAATCCTCGGAGGGTACACGCCTACTTTGTGTACCATGTGTTTGGCAAACACAAGGAGCCCTAGCTAATATGGTATTTGCTTATACAACTTTACACATCGGTATCATATTTCTCTAACACATAATTACACAGCTATCTGATGATTTAAAAGAGAGAGGAAAAAATTTTTTTTACTGCATCAGTGACAGATGTTTGCGTAATTACACATTTGGATAACTTCACACTTACGAAATTGTATTTTGTTTGTACTTTGTGCACAGTTCACATTTTTTCGGAACCACTGTGATATTATGAGAGCTTCGAATGATGTATTCGGTATGGGAACATGATTTAAAGTACGTTTGAGGTAGATGACACTATTTAAATAAGCAGAGTATTTTTTTAGGAGTTGAAATTATTGGAGAAAGCTACGACGTTTATGAGATTTGACTGAGGTGCTATGATATTATTACGACAACAATGTGTATTACGCTCTTGAGGTATGTTTATGATCAATAAGATGATGCTATATGAGGAATCTGATTATGCTACGTATTTATTATGATGAAATATTGAAGAAGTGTCGACGAATATGTATATCTGTAATAAGGTGAGGAATAATGAGTAGTGGTTAGGGACTCTGACTTGGGAAAAAGGATGTTGGGAACCAACAATCATACTTTAAGAGTTATGAAATGTGTGTAAATGTGCGAATGTATCACAATCCCGGCGAAAATTTGTTGGACACTGTAATATTTATAGGATTTTGTTTCTACACATTTGTAAACAAATTTTCGACCTGTGAAATTTTTTATGAGACTGTCACTGCTGTCGTAAATATTTCGGTAAGAAAGTTAAGTGACCTTCATGTAATGCGTCATGGGCGCCCAGCTGTGCCATCTGGCTGGAGAAAAAGCCATTAGGTGGAGAAAAAAGGAGACCATTAACCTCGATATTGACAATCCTTTGTAGAAAGCATTGCAAATACGACACTTTCTGATATTTACTGAAATGACTAATGAAACGATGAGAAACATCTCATGGCTGCTGTCTTGCTAATTGAGAGATTTTTTAATGCCTTATGAAATGCCATATGGCTGGTGAATGACGTTTCACCCCTTGCTTTATGTATTTATTTGCTCATTTTGTTTAATATCTAGTTTCCAGTTGCACTGCAGCATTGGTTAAAATAAAATTTAATAGATGTACTAATATCACTATTTTCTGTCTGCAGACCCAGTAAAGAATAATTGTATGATGTACTTTCTTAGAAAAGAGAGCACAAATAGACATTTCCCTTCACAGGAATTGCATACATAATTTTTGTCTGCGGCTGGGTAACTTGTTTCGTAGAGTAAGTTAAGATGATGCATAAATGTAGGGTGAAGATGTGACATAGGTATTAGACATTTCCTATCGTTACTGTAATATTGTTTCTGCTTGTGGTTTGGTCAAGTTTAGGTATAAGGTATAGTATTTGCTGCTTTTGTTTGGCAGGCATAGTTATACTGAATTTTACATTGTATTCAGCCAGTTTTACTACAGATTTATTTTTGTTTTTGCTGCACATTGGCTCATATTAGTGGTAATGTTGCATTTGCTTTGCTAATTTAGATATACTGCTACTTGCATTGCCAGTTTGCATTTTTTTCATTGCTGTTTGTGTTAAATTGTTTTGTGTTTTGCTGCATTGCCCCTTAGTACATATCTTAGCTCAGTAGATTTAAGTTAGCTTAAGATGGGGTAGGCTACATAAGAGAACGAGTTGTGATGAATTGAAATAAATGCATTGAGAAGCTATAAGAAAATGATTTGGCCAGAAAAGTAGTATACAGTCGAGAAAACCATTTTCAAAGAGGATATGAATAGAACACAAAAGCATGCTTGGATAGGATTTTGTTTTTTGGTGGAAAGAAATGTTGAAATGAGAGAAAAGATCTATGGAATGAAGTTTTGGGTTGGACTGCAGTACCAGACGTGTCACTGAAAACAAACCCTGTCCTTTCCTTTGTGTTATTCCGCTATGTGTTTGTGTACTCTTATGTACTTGTGTTTTTCTTGTCTTTATTTGTTTAGCTAATAAGATTTATGTTGAAAATTTTTCTAATACTAAGCTACCTTCACTATGATGAGGAATACTGTTATCCTCAAAGATAATTTGCATTAATGATATGTTAAAGTAAATAAGATTAGACATTATTTTCGAAAGTTATTCTGATCTTTGATGTATTTACTTATGTCATAATTCCTGTAACACTGATTTGTATGCTTATTTCTTTTCTTTTGTAAGGCCTGTATTACTACAAATGTTATCTGTATTGTTATGTTGTTTAATTATGTATTTTTTACCTTTGTAATTGTATTCTTACGCTGTAAATTTATAACTGTATAGACACCAGTTCTTCAAATTAAGTTACATTTCTCTGCACACGTTTCTATTGGTCATAGATATGCACAATATGTGAAAAGTTGGGACTGTTAGTGTTTGCACCTGTGTTAATAATTCAGCAAGGGACTGGATAACTCATTGCCAGCTCTAAGGACAATTCCAATAACTTTGTGAGTGCACATGTGGTGGTTAATGGACTTTTTATATTGTACGCACGTGCACAGTCGCAACAGATGGCTGGTGGCTATCTCTACAAGGATTACAGTGGGTCTGCACCTTTGATGGCCCACCAATACCATAATTTCTACAAGGACTACGGTGGGTCTACACCTTTGCTGACTCACCAGTACCATTATTTTTACAAGGACTGCAGTGGGTCTGCACGTCTGGTGGTCCACCAATACCGTAATCTCTACCAGGACTACAGTGGGTCTGCTCTGTGATGACCTACCTACCAATCTTCTTCAGCTTCGACTGACTCTGCTGTTGGTTTGCTCTGTTGTGGCCCATTACCTGTCTGCATGTCAAGAGTCAGCACTGTCTTTCCGTTGGAAGGAAAACACTATTTCTTCAAGACTACATGGAAATCCACTACATCCGTGTGCATTTTCTTTTACTACCCAGACTTTGAGAAAAACACTGCAATTTTACTGTGAAGAAAGATCAGGACTGTCTATGGACTGTGAGAATATTTTAGCTTTTGACCAACATTGTATCGATAAGTGTGTGCATTTATATATTTGTTAGCGGTAGTATAAAATTTTTTTAACACATATGTATTGGGCAGTGGCCAAAGCAATTTGTAAATTTTTTTTGTGGGGAGCATTGGGGCTATGTAAGTAGGCTGTTCAGGTTTTATATTGGTAACGCCACGTAGCGGTCTGTGTGAAAATCACTGGCTGTGCTGTGTGCAGTCTGCGGCTGGTTGGCATTGGTGAAATATTCTCTATTGTAGTGGGCAGTTGGCTGTTAACAGCCCATAGCGTTACACAGTTGGAGGTGAGCCGCCAGCAGTGGTGGATGTGGGGAGAGAGATGACGGAGTTTTGAGAGAGGATGATCTGGATGTGTGCCCATCATAGACAGTAAATTTGTAAGTCTGGATACCATGAACTGATATATATATATATTATCTTCCAGGAAGTTTCATATCAACGCACACTCCGCTGCAGAGTGAAAATCTCATTCTGGAAACATCCCCCAGGCTGTGGCTAAGCCATGACTCCTCAGTATCCTTTCTTTCAGGAGTGCTAGTTCTGCAAGGTTCGCAGGAGAGCTTCTAAAGATTGGAAGGTAGGAGACGAGATACTGGCAGAAATAAAGCTGTGAGGACCGGGTATGAGTCGTTCTTCGGCAGCTCAGTTGGTAGAGCACGTGCCCGCGAAAGGCAAAGGTCCCGAGTTCGAGTCTCGGTCGGGCACACAGTTTTAATCTGCCAGAAAGTTTCACAATCGATTATATTTCTATATTCTGAGCCGAAGCAAATGGTTATGACCATAGAAAAGGCTAAAGCGGTCATTGAGTGTAAGGTTTGTTAGAACACTGCAGCAATTTACTAGTAATGGCCACTTGTAGGTGGTAAGACTTCTGAACTGACTTATCCATTCATGTATGCATTTATGGAAGAGTCTGCAGGTTAACGTTGATTCCGACCCGACGGCAAAATACGAAATTTTCACTAACATAAATAGCTGTGAAAGAAAGAAGAAGCGGTAAGTGAAGGAACAAAATTGTCAAACCTACTGATCACCTATTCTAGGAAATTTGGGTTTACAGTTTGTCTCCCACTTAGGCATCAGGCTTCACAATGATAATTCAGAGTCAATTAAATCCTTGTTGCGGTTACTGCTAGATGATCTACCGAAAAAAGTGCTCAAGTCTTATACCTCAAAAAAATGCTGTATACGCAGGGAATAATTATGGGTCAAAGCTATCAGTTTACAGTTAGCTCATTGCCACGACGGCCAAGACTATGGATTCTAAATTTTCAAGCGGACATGTCGTACCCAAAGGAACTCTGAAACATATCACACACTGCTGTTTTAGACATTTAACTGATGCCGGTCAAGTTAATACGTCTGTAAGAAGGAGACGTGAATCTCATATCACTGTTTTTAATTGGCAACAATTTGATAAAATTTAAGTTGATGACTTAAGGTAACCTCCTGAATCATAATGTAGGAAAGGCGACGTTCGTGGGTTGTCAAATATCATTTGGTACTGTTGTAGTTGTACCTCCCAATTCAAGTTGTTCTTAGCTCGCAGGCAAACTTTATCACTAAATTCAACTATTTGGCTATAATTAATTCTTTTACTTCAAAAAATATTTAATAAACGTACCACCGAAGAAAGTTTTTGAAAAAATTGCACTTGCAGTATAATAGTGAGCAGCCAGAAAGTATGGAATAACTTACTAGAAGGCAGATAATCATGCAAATTTAGGGAAAAACATAACTAATGTACACCAAATAAAATCCTTTCTTTAACTTCAAAAGGAAATTTTGAAATAATTACTGGTTTGAGGTGTAGAAGTGATTCGTTTTACATGAATCCGTTGGCATAAGTCACAAATCTAATCTTTGCTCTCAGCACCTACAGAACTAAGGTGGGTTTTATGGATTACGAATTATTCCGTGTCGCCTGAGATTCCATCATGGACTTCACAAAATATCGCTAAAACCAACTATATCCATAGTCAAAAATCGCACCATACATAACGATCTAATAGCCTATTACTTAGTAAATTGTGTAGTTCTAACCGTTAGCGTACATTTTCAATAGTTATTGCACATGAAGAGGTTGAAAAATCAGCCAACCAGTTGCAAATAAAATTTTTTAGCCCTTGACCATGGTTTTGATATTTTTAAGAATATCTTTCTCAGAAGTATTGGTCTTATTAAATCACACGATGACACAATAGATTAGACAAATCCGAGCGGTTCTCATGTAACCCATTGTGCCATCATGTGATGTAATGTATCTCTGAAGAAGATATTTTCACAAACATCTAAACCATGATCAAGGGCTAATAATCCTTTATTTGCAATGGGTTGGCTGATTTTTCAACCTCTTCAAATTTACACAGTTGATGTTTGCAGCCATGTTTAAGATTTTGAAATTATTGCGTAATTTTGAAGACCTAAAATTTTGCCAAGCAACGAAAACAGTTAAAAACTGAATTTGAACAATCACAACTGCAATAAACTTTCTTTTATAAGATTACCGGTTTCAGTCTGTTTTAGACCATCTTCAGACTTTCGCCTTGATGGTAGATGGTAACTGTGAACGGGGCAGGCGCTACACCTCCACGAACACTCAACGCAAACTTCCCACTCGTAGCTCTTCGTGAGTTGCTCATTACCCAGTTTTTGGTGAGTGGTCTACATTGTATTAATTGCATGCAGGTGGACGTGAAGTGGTATACTAGTAGTCTTTGACGAGCGTAATGTTCATATTCCACCCCTCTCCAATCAATAAATCAAGTGCGACTATAGCCACTTTCGTAGACACCAAATTTAAAAGTGACTGAAGGCTTTACCAGTCTGTGGGCTAGAATATCGAGGTAAATTCTCATTTCAGTGTTTGCCTGCTTTAGTATAAGTTAAATGTAAATCAATCTGACGTTGATATATGTGTTCCCCCAATTTTAAGTAGTTTATAAATATAATTCACTTTGAACGTCTTCTGAAAATATAGTTAATCACACCATATTTTTTAAATTTAGTAGTTCAATATTTTTTGTCCCAGAACAATGCATTGACCATCAATACAAACTTCCTATTCGTAAAATTTAAGCTCAGAGCTGAGGAGACTAACGAATGCTCAGATTCAACTCTGAAGAAAACAGCTCTTCTGTAGCGTACGTTGGCTATTTTCTGCTGCTCATTTTGGACAGTTCCTGGAGAAAACAGCTTCCAGCCTCAGAGTGACGAGGAAACAGACGCGAAGCGCTGTGTTAAGCTCGTTGCCATCTCCCGGCTTTCCGCCTCATAGCATTAGGAAATTGGTTTCGATCGCTGCTTTGCTGTATTCCAGGGAGGAATTCTTCATCACAGGGAACCACATTTGACGTATGTATTTCGCAGATAGTTCAAGGGAACCATATGTCATTAAGGGGCAATATTTTCATCCACGTAGTAGTACTGAAATGGTAAAATTAGGCAGACAGCGTGACGTATTCAATGATTTACAAACCGAACAGCTGAACCGCCCATCACCATCGGTCGTATTCAGAAAACTTTTACTAGGTAATAATAATGATGTTGTTTATACCACATTAACGTAAGAAACTATTCTTTTCATGTGAATTGGCTCCTCCAGCGTAAAATGAAATGAATAAGACAATAGAAAACCAAGGATTAAGGGTGTATATAAAACTATGAACTGCATACCAGAGGGAACAGGCACGTATCCAATGATCACTGCTGTTTCGAGACATACTTCCGGAAATAGTTTAACTTCCACGACACGTTGACCGATATTTAATTACGGAAGAAGTAACAGAGGATGATTAACCTCAATGCTGCATCGATGACTAGATCACTGCAGACGGAGCAAAGTTTCGAAATTGACGTGGATGCAAAGTCAGTCAGGATTCTCCTTTTAAGATCATAATCCCCCTGGGTGTTGTGATAGACTTAGGTAATCATAGATCTAGATACATTAGTGATAAAGTTCTCCCGAGCTTCCAGCCGCGTCAGGTTGTCAGGAACCCACGAGTACCGGCTGAGTACTCCATTTTTTCCCCTTCATTTCGTTCCTCATTGTTCTGGACATTCAGTCTGGGCGAACGTCACATGACGTCTCATCTAGTCTGTCGTAGAACCCTTCACTCACTTTTCTTTTTCTTTTCATTGTAGAGGGCAACCAGCCCTCTGATCGAACACTCTGGCCTACCGTGCCGGCACAAAAAAAAACATCTAAACATGGCTCTGATAACTCTCGTTTTTCGTCGGCCATTGTCAAGTAGCGACTATCATGTGGTTGCTGGAGCCGTCCTTATAGAGACGGGCTACCGCCTATGTAATACATGGTCTGTGCGGCAACATTTGATATTCTGATTGCAATGCTGCCGCGTCTGCTTTAACATTCAGTTTGCTGAATCGCAAACCTTGCTTAGCTGCAGACCGTCACTTCACACCCGCATTCGTCTGTATATCTCTGGGATAATGAGGCCAACATAGTCTTTCACAGACGTCATGAGTTTTCGAAATTTTGCTGGAGAGCTGAAGACTGAATCAGTTCCATGCCTCTGTAGGAGCCCCTAATTTTACCTCTTCCCATGTAAAAGAAAGGAAAAATGTAAGCTGCACGAACAAATACAGTGTTGGGAAAAATATCACACAATCAGTGACAAGGTCATTTTATTGGCAAGTGAGATGACAAGTAGTTCATCATTGTAGGAAGTACATGCCAAAATTCAGACCAAATGAAACACACGTGTCCCAGTAAAGGCTGCCCAAACAGTCGCATCAGTACTCGGTGAAACTCACTCTGGCAACACTGCAGGCGTGTATTCTCGCATGAAGACGATGAGAGTCCAAAGACATCCTGCGGTAGATTGTCCCAAGCGTCTATCGCCTTCTGCTTCATCTTTCATGCAGGCTCTGGAGAACAAGTAAGTTCCCGCTTTACTGTGTCCCATACCTGTTAGTTTGGAGAGAGATCTGCTGGACAGGGCAGATGCAAATCACAAGAGGCACCTTGGGCTGCAGCATCAGTCTGTTAACAGGAATCGTCGTGCTGAAAAAGCTCATCACTATCGTAACAAAAGAATGACTATAGTACGAGAATAACAACCTGTAGAATGTCTAGATAATATAGGAATACTGGTTACTTTATTTTGTAGGAAAACTGAAGGCGACAGCGAGCTCTATCTGCTGGTTTCCCACATAGTGAAGCCTGCAGTTGGAGCGTTGTATCGCGGGTGAGTGCACTCCAGAATCAGCCGCTCACCAGATCTGCGCCGTATGCGTGTACTTATATCACCTAAACGTAGACAGAATCAGTGAAGATAACACAGCACCATTCCGCTCTCCAAGCGACTCTTTCACGACACCACAGTAGCCGTGCTTGGCGATGTCAGTGGCAGCCTGCCCAGAGACAAACGTGATCTTAGTTCCGCTGCAAGCAGCCGGTTCACAATAGTCCTTGGTGACACAGCACTTTCAGTATGTGACCGTATTAGAATCACTAGACGCTGTTAGGTTGGCCACCGCCGCTCACACAGTGCGTCGATCTCGATATGCATCCGTACTACGCCTACGTCCAGAACCTGGTCTACTGCTGTAGGTATGTCCCGCAGACCACTACTGAAGCGTCACGGATATCCTGTGCCCGACATGTGTAGCAGTCCGTCGATGCGTCCATCCACCTTTAGTCCAGTCAAATTGCAGATATACCTTGCAAAAGGTGGGGTAAAATATTTAATTTTTTAACTCGTTCATATTGTTGGAAAGGTTACAAAACCAAGTTTTGCCAACCAAATTTCTCTGGGGAAAACTTTCCGCAGTCAAAAAACTTCGAAAATTTCGAACTTTTTTCAGTTTTTTCAAAATATCTCAGTGTCATTTGCTCCAATCGCTTTAACGTCTATTTTCTCTTTTAAAGAGCACAACATTATCTACAAAGCTGATTTTTAGAATTTTCTTCTACTCCCAGTATCAAAAAATACCAATTTTTAAAATTTCGAGCAAAGTGGCAAATTACCTAATTTTTGAACACAATTTTTTCAGTTTCTGTTTGTGTAGTATAAATACATTATACATCATGCTGTATGTTGGAATATACCACCTCACTTTCAGGTATTCTATTTCTCTCTATGCAACATCAGGATTGCTGGGCACCCAACTACTGTGATTCTTGCATCACTACCTGAAGTTCACTAAGGGCCACCTCAGCCCTTGTATTTGTAAAACTATAAATATAAAAATACATCACTAAGAGATACACACACAGACACACACACACACACACGCGCGCGCACTCACACACACACACACACACACACACACACACACACATGCGCACACACACAAGATAAATTGTCTCGGGAAACTGAACTATTATTAGTGCAATAGACAACCTAATTAGGTAATTATTCTTGTGTATAAAGGCCACACAGTTGACATTAAAAATAATTAGCTTTATTACAATTAAAATGGATTGTCAGTTACTAAAAATGTTGACAGTTCTGGGTGTGTAATACTTGTAATATCGCACTTTAGCGCACTTGAGACAGATATGAGCATAACTTCCAACGTTTCGATGGCCAGGTTCCTCAGTGTCACCGGAAATACCGTGAGTTAGGGGTTCAGGGTCTGTACATAGAGTTAATCCCAGATTGACCTCTTCTTTAAACAGCGAGTCAGCCTCAGCAAGTTCGTTGATTTCGTCAGCGGTTTCCTCAACACGCTCCATAACATCTTCTTCACTGTCTTCACATAATAATTTTGGCACGCTTTCACAGTTGACCCCAATACATTTCTTGCAAATTGAAAAATATTTCAAATCCTCTTTTCTGCAGGAGCACGCTCCGCCACAGTTCAGCTTGCACGAGCATGAAACAATGTGAAGAAGTGCTTCAGGTCCTGGATCTTGGGTCATTATAACGAATATTGGACCGTGGTCACTGTGATTCCAGCCCCACTTCTCAGGAGGTTTCCAGTTTCCCATCCAACTTTGGACTTGTTGGTAAGTCCGCAACGAATGATGTTGTGCAGTATCTTGTGTAGGTGGCAACAGTGCAAGATTCAGTTTGCTTTTTGTGGCAGACTTGGCGAATAGCTGGTACCGGAAATGGTCTAGTGTGTGGGAACTGCTGACACCTCCACTATACAATGCGATAGTAACCTGTTCTCCTGCTGTTATTATTTCTTCACGGGTAGCATGTAGTTTATTGAACGTGCAAAGCGCTAAGGTTAGGTGTTCATATTTCGCAACAATATTGTAGCACTTAAATTTTCCTGGACCAAAAAAAGCGGAAGTTGTATCACATCCGCTAAAGGCGTGAATGAACAGAATATATTCACTGTCAGATTTGTAAGATACAGTGGAAAACCACTTTTATTCTGCATTTCCTCTTCCTGGCTTTAAGAAAAATAAGTTTTCAATGCCTTGCCCCAAACCGGTCATGAGCAAAAGCAGGTCAACATCATCTCCTACAATGACAACACCTCCAAAATCTTTGGTTCTTGAAATGGCAGATATTACAATCATAACGTCAGCATCTTCTCGTGCCTGGCTTTGAAGCTGTTTCAGCTATCACCACAGCGTCATCATATTTCTGGAAAAGGCGAGCCTTGACAGTTCGAATATCAGGACGGGATGATGTGGGTATTTGCTCTAACAGATCATCCATAGAAAACTGACATTCTTCCGTATTAGTTTCCAGGTAGGCAAATATAGCCTCCATGCCTTAATCTACTTGTGCTGCAGGTTGGTAACCTCGATTCTGTCCAGTAGCTGAAACACGGCGAAAGAACATTATGTAGCAAAATCTGTGGTATCACCCATCTGCAGCAACCAAATCATTTACATTTTGAATCCGCTCTATCACTTGTTCACCAAATTCATCACCACGTCGTTTAGCCTGTTCTAATGCTGTCGATTGCACTTCCAATTTCATTACTTTGTAAACAGAATTTTGTTTGGCATATGGCAATCTTAACTGCTTGGTTAAAAAGTCATCAGAATTCCATTTTGCAAATAAGAAGCATTTCTCTTTGAAATTGAACTGACCTTTTTTCCAGCGTCCGACGTAGCACGCCTGTTGGTTCCTGAGGATGTCGAAGGCTAGCTGCTATCATTCTCTCATTAATGTACTACTTGTAGCATGCTTCATGTAACATGACTTCACTGAGCGTTTTCAAAAAACGGGTGTTGGCAGACTCCCTGCGTTTAGCACTACAGTCGATAAGTGTGCTCAGTCCTTTCTTTTTCACAAATGGTTCAAATGGCTCTGAGCATTATGGGACTTAACATCTGTGGTCATCAGTCCCCTAGAACTTAGAACTACTTAAACCTAACTAACCTATGGACATCACACACATCCATGCCCGAGGCAGGATTCGAACCTGCGACCGTAGAGGTCACGCGGTTCCAGACTGAAGCGCCTAGAACCGCACGGCCACTCCGGCAGGCTTCTTTTTCACATTGCGTCCACCACTCACCACAGTTTTTTCGCAAATGAAACACAGATTCATGTCAGACATACTCATTTTTAACACCACAACATACACTGAATGGAAGTGACTCCAAACTGTAGGACTCTTATTGTTGTGTGCTAATAGCTGTCAGCGCGCTGTGAACAATCACCAAAGATAATCGCCTTCAACCCGCCGTAGAATACATACGCTTTTGTCCGCTAAAGAACAATTCCTATATACTTTTTCTTATAACCGATCATTAACGTCAATCAACTGTAGAAAATGTATGGCACGTGCATTCAAACGTATTACATATTGTAACATATATAAACTTCACGCAATCCGACGTGAATGTGTTCGTAGTTACTGAATATGATGCTGTTTGTCCTGGCCCTGCAGCAGAGTGAGATGGTAAATTCCAATGAATAACATGATGAGTAATACGTTTATACTACACAAATAGAAACTTAAATAACAGTGTTCAAAAGTTAGGTAATTTGCCACTTTGCTCGAAATTTGAAAAATTGGTATTCTTTGACGGGCTGTAGCGCCTTAGATACTGGAAGTAGAAAAATATGGTATGAATAAAATTTGTAGAGAATTTTGTGCTCTTTAAAAGAGGAAATAGACGTTAAAGCGATAGGAGCAAATGAAACTGAGATATTTTGAAAAAAAGCTGAAAAACGTCCGAAATTTTCAAAGTTTTATGACTGCAGAAAGTTTTCCCAAAAGAAATTTTGTTGGCAAAACTTGGTTTTCTACCTTTTCCAACAATATGAACGAGTTAAAAAAAATAAAATCTTCTACCCCACCTTTTGCAAGGAACAGGCTTTTTTTCTGGCAGTTTCACTGGACTACTTCCCGGAGGTGTGTGTATGTCATTCTTCAGTGATACCAACCCGCAACGTCGCAACGCTATGCGGGTCATCGCTCCTACTCCGCAGGCGCCCCGGCCGGAGTCATCCGAACTTCGCATGGCCTTCGCCCTATAGCAATAGGCTAATTCCGAAGGCCCGCTCAAGTGCAGTTGAGGCCGTCACATATACGGACCTTTTTGGTGCATCCGCCGCACCATTTTCCTTAGCCAATTCTATCCGACATAGCTGGACCAATAGCTACTTAGTAGTCGTCTGCAAGGCGGTGTAAGTGCCCTCGCCCGGCGAGCAGCTGTCGGCTCTGCCTTCGCCAGCAGAAGCAGAAATTCGCCAGCATCACGCCACTGCCCGGACTCTGTATCGCCCTTGCGACTCCTGGACCACCTCCCATGGTGACCCGCTGCTCTGGCTCTGGACTCTGAGTCTTGAACCCCTTGTATTGCTCGTGATGTGGGACTTCATTTTTCTGCCTACTGTGCATGTCCAACAAGATAAACATTTACTCAAAATGATAGTCACAATCGCATTATTTATTTTGCCGCCAACCAGTTTCAACCCTCGATGGGGTCATCTTTACGACAGTTTACACTGTAAAGTTATAATATTAGTAAGTAATCTTGTACGTAATCTACAAGCAATTAGTCAAAGTTACATAAATAAACAAATTTTATACCCATTTGGTCGTTATTTATTTATGTAACTTTGATTAATTGCTTGTCGTTTACGTACATCATTGCTTACTAATATTATAACTTTATAGTGTAAATTGCCCTGAAGATGACCCCATCGAGGGTCGAATCCGGTTGGCGGCAAAATAAATAATGCGATTGTGACTCTCATTTTGAATAATTGATTATAAGTGAACCAATCGCTTTTATCTCCACACAACTATGTTGTTTAAAAATTTAATAAGATAATCGTTTTCGCTGCCAAAGAACTTTCCTGAATATAGTCTCACGCATAGTTTTATTTTTCTTGTTTTTCAGATACTTTTAGTTGTCAAAGAATTCATTTCTTTATTTAATTGTTTTGGACTGCTAACAGAGCACAGAATTTAAATTTGTGGACATAAACTGATTGTGCCAATAAATTGATTTGCGAGCGTAAACGCTGACTTGCTGTGAACGTTTCCTAAGCCGGGACAGTTCATCGACCCAGTTCAAGTGGCTCAAGTTGTTGAATAGGAGAACTCTGTCGTGGAGAGTCATAGTTGCGCCCTAGAATGAATAATGGAAACAGAATTCACCTCTGAACTGATCCCAGATACTGCCAGCAGGGTCAAAACAGAGGGCAGACAGTCAGACCTGGCGATGACTGTGCCAAATTAATGATTAACGTTGCCACCACTCATATTATACCTTGGTGCCACTTGTAATATCTCTTTATATTCTACTAATTATCCCTGCACAATTCTATGAGTGAATTACGTTTCCTACTTGACCATCTACATACTCGCAGGATCGATGAGCAAAATAGTACAGTACTATTACTATTCCATGAGCGCATAATTATTCTTTGTAATATTCTCTCTGGTGTGTGTTGAGAGGACTTCTAGAATTTTCTCCGTACCGAATAGCCGCATTGAATGATTGCAATTTTGCTGTCAAGATTATTGTAAGAAAGAGATTGAAAATACACTCCTGGAAATTGAAATAAGAACACCGTGAATTCATTGTCCCAGGAAGGGGAAACTTTATTGACACATTCCTGGGGTCAGATACATCACATGATCACACTGACAGAACCACAGGCACATAGACACAGGCAACAGAGCATGCACAATGTCGGCACTAGTACAGTGTATATCCACCTTTCGCAGCAATGCAGGCTGCTATTCTCCCATGGAGACGATCGTAGAGATGCTGGATGTAGTCCTGTGGAACGGCTTGCCTTGCCATTTCCACCTGGCGCCTCAGTTGGACCAGCATTCGTGCTGGACGTGCAGATCGCGTGAGACGACGCTTCATCCAGTCCCAAACATGCTCAATGGGGGACCGATCCGGAGAGTTTGTGCTCGCCAGGGTAGTTGACTTACACCTTCTAGAGCACGTTGGGTGGCACGGGATACATGCGGACGTGCATTGTCCTGTTGGAACAGCAAGTTCCCTTGCCGGTCTAGGAATGGTAGAACGATGGGTTCGATGACGCTTTGGATGTACCGTGCACTATTCAGTGTCCCCTCGACGATCACCAGAGGTGTACGGCCTGTGTAGGAGATCGCTCCCCACACCATGATGCCGGGTGTTGGCCCTGTGTACCTCGGTCGTATGCAGTCCTGATTGTGGCGCTCACCTGCACGGCGCCAAACACGCATACGACCATCATTGGCACCAAGGCAGAAGCGACTCTCATCGCTGAAGACGACACGTCTCCATTCGTCCCTCCATTCACGCCTGTCGCGACACCACTGGAGGCGGTCTGCACGATGTTGGGGCGTGAGCGGAAGACGGCCTAACTGTGTGTGGGACCGTAGCCCAGCTTCATGGAGACGGTTGCGAATGGTCCTCGCCGATACCCAAGGAGCAACAGTGTCCCTAATTTGCTGGGAAGTGGCGGTGCGGTCCCCTACGGCACTGCGTAGGATCCTACGGTCTTGGCGTGCATCCGCGCTTCGCTGCGGTCCGGTCCCAGGTCGACGGGCACGTGCACCTTCCGCCGACCACTGGCGACAACATCGATGTACTGTGGAGACCTCACGCCCCACGTGTTGAGCAATTCGGCGGTACGTCCACCCGGCATCCCGCATGCCCACTATACGCCCTCGCTCAAAGTCCGTCAACTGCACATACGGTTCACGTCCACGCTGTCGCGGCATGCTACCAGTGTTAAAGACTGCGATGGAGCTCCGTATGCCACGGCAAACTGGCTGACACTGACGGCGGCGGTGCACAAATGCTGCGCAGCTAGCGCCATTCGACGGCCAACACCGCGGTTCCTGGTGTGTCCGCTGTGCCGTGCGTGTGATCATTGCTTGTACAGCCCTCTCGCAGTGTCCGGAGCAAGTATGGTGGGTCTGACACACCGGTGTCAATGTGTTCTTTTTTCCATTTCCAGGAGTGTATATTGTATGCTACTCAAGAAAATATATACTGAGCATATACATCAAAGGTGTGTATTATATATGTATTCTGTAATTGGAAATCAACGCGGAGGTGTCGTTTCGTTGGTAATCAGAAGGGAGTTTCTAATGAATTGGAAACGAACCTGCAATTATTAGATCCATGAGCTCCATTATTTCATCGGATGATTGAACTCTATCAAAGCAAACTTTCCGCTTGATCTGAGGTTTCCCAACTGACTACGCAACGCAAGTAAACCAAGACATTTTATTTAAAGAGGATTGCAGATTGCTTCGAATCATCAAGACTGCGGACAAAGAGTGTCATCGTCCGATTGTGACTAAACAAGTAAAGCTTAATTATAACTTTCTTGAGCGACTGTCATGACTGTGATATGGCTGCTTATGAATCATATCATTAATAAAATACTAATAACTAAATTTCCTGCCCACCAGCAACCAATATAAGCACAAAAATTAATTAAAATTAGTCACTGACTGCAGTGCTGTAGAGTGTTGCACTTTGTATCCGGCAGTGTAGTTTCTGGGATATCGTTATAACAGAAGTGATTACGATAAGAATTGCTGATAAATTCACCGATAAAAAACGAGGTATGCAGCTACGCACAGCTTGACCCCTTCCACATGAATCTTGAAACGGTCGACCCTGTCTTCGAGACAAAACATTACTCTATTACCTGGCGCCATTACCCGGACACCAGCGACATCAAAGATTGCAGCATTGTCATACAACGACAGCAACAACAACCACACGAAAATCATGACTTGACACGGGCCAAGGAACACGGCGAAGGTAGTTCACGAATACTTTAACTACTTCAAACAGCCGGAAACTCGAGATTTTTATCAGTATACGTCGCCGCAACTTCACGCATTAGTACAAAAATCTAGGGAGCACAGAGCTAATTGAATCCCGGCATTTCCGAATGCGGATGTTGTGCGTTAACTCCTGCACGACTTTGCCCAGTGCAGTTATCACAAATTAATCATTCTACCGTCAAAGCTATGATCGGCAGAGAATAATAGACTTTTGCGTTGTTGGAACAACCATAACTAAACAGCTATCCACCTCTTATACCACCATCCACTTCCAGCCAGGAACCACAAAACATTACAGGAGGGCACAGGCACAATATCAAGTACGTTTCGCTGTGAGTATCTGGGCCGACAAGTACGCGACAATCTCATTGGACCGCATCTTTTGCCTGCCCGTCTGAATAGCCTCCTGTACTTCATGTTCGTGCTAAGAGTTCTGCCACAGTTGTTGGAGAACGTATCCTTCGCTTTTCGTGAGAGTATGTGGATACAGCATGGCGATGCACCGCCTCAGTTCAGTGTTGGTATCCTGCAATCGTCTCAGTGCTGTATTTTCTGGTCACTGGATAGCAAGGGGAGGTGCTATTCAATGCCCTGCGAGGTTATCTGACATGAATCGCCTTGATTATTTCCTATGGGAATATCTAAAGTCACCTGTGTATGAGAAATGGTTCAAATGGCTCTGAGCACTATGGGACTTAACATCTGTAGTCATCAGTCCCCTAGAACTTAGAACTACTTAAACCTAACTAACCTAAGGACATCACACACATCCATGCCCGAGGCAGGATTCGAACCTACGACCGTAGCAGTCCCGCGGTTCCTTGTGTATGAGACTCAAGTGGAGACGGAGATGGAATTCGTTTCCAGAATTGTATCTACCTGTGATGTTGTTCGAAATACATCAGGGATATTTGTCAGGGTGCGTCAGAAACTTGTTCGCCAATCTCATCATTGCGCTGATATTGATGAGCTTCAGTTTCAGCACATTTTGTAAGATACGGTACAGACGGTACGTTCATTGTGTCAGTGAAGGTATTTGCAGTCAAATGTAACTAATCTAAATAAACAAGTATACAACAATGTGGTTTTATTCATATTAACTCCTTAACCTGGCTTCTCCGACCCCAGGTTCCCTACCTCAAATTGTTCATTGCAGCATCTTCTACGTCCTGTTAAGTTTCTGGCCGCTCTTACGGAAACACCCTGTCTATATTGATGTCGATCCGACCACCAAAAACAGTAGAGACACTAATCGCTGCTTACCACGGAATGCAACTCAGTGTCGCACTTGATTATGGCTCTACACGACGCAAGTCTCTAATTATTGTGAAATTCAGTCAGCTGTGACTGGCGCACAGAATTTCGAGAACTGGTGGATCGTGCGGACACTCTGTCTTTAACCTCTGCCCGAACTTCAGCTGTTCTCATCCGTCTGTTCGTTACAGCCATTGGAAGGCTTCTGCAATCTTCTTGCGGTGTAGTCCTTCTGGAAGAAACGCTGCCTACCATCTTGTCGCAATCCTATTCTATCTCTGCAATCATTACACAACAGCCTACTGCTCCCATGTCACTCTTGCCAATGATTCGACGTAAGGCTCAAATTTGGCGATAACCTGTACTGCACATCCATTGCACAACGTCCACCTGAAAATTTGCAGTAACTTAGCACGAATCCAAAAGCCACCATTTATTAGGTCACACTTATCCTTTCTGTAGTAATGGATTTTTCTGATGTATTAAAACTAAGATCACCTAGTGATTAAATTATAATTAATGCATCCCACAGGTGTGGAAATACCGGAGTGTCAGTGTAACATTTTCCACTTTAGTCAGTGTTTTACTAAACGAAATGGTCTGCAGTTTATTAAAATTAATTTCTTACGATCGATACATTTTGGGTCTAATACATTAATTTTTAATTTAATTATGATTACACAAATTTGTTCTTCATGAGAATTATTACTACTAATAAGTGAATTTCACAATCTTAAATCATTGCACACTATTTTGTACTTCTTTTCAGTCACCCTAATGCGATATATTTAGATGTTTACTTTCTAACTCACGTGTTTCTTTAATTTCAGTCAGAAGCCATACACGCTAATGGATGCTGCACAAGACTCTTCATTTCCGTCGGAATAATCGTTAATTTCCACTTGGCAACAGTCCACATTCACTCTGGAAAAGACTCGTACTTGAAGTTCTGACCTGAAATTGTCTTTCTTTCAATTATGTAATTTATCTGTAATTTTTCATTTGTACCCCGTCTTCTCCTCGTATCCAGCTTTCTTTTATGGTCCTTAAATCGAGTGTTTATTTATCAGTTAACACAATAGAAATTTCACTAAATGTGTTAACGCTAGCTCACTCTCATATACATTCACGTTTAGGGAACCACTAATCCAATTATATGTTGCATTTTTTCCATAGTATCTTATCACACAAAAAGCTATGAATAAATCAGTTGATGCTTCTCCTTTAGATCTATCGTTGGTCACACTGCATAGCTTTGGTATTTTAACTATTGAATAGCTATTACATTTAACGTCTTTAATTAATTAGGTACAATACAGTTTAATAACCGGAAGGCAGACGAACGAGATCTATACATTGGATTGTTTAGTGTGGTATTTGTTTGCATTTGGTACCTTTTGTTTCATTGTAATATGAACGCTACGTACACTTTCATTGTTTTTTCATCTTAATGCAACATCATTTGTGTTCAGCAACTGGGCGTCATGACGTCACGTTGTGTGGTGGCGGCACGTGAAATGATTGAATAGATGTTTTCTATTTATGCTGTTTGCCATTCTCAACACTGGCTCTCTAACTACAATATTGGCAACCAGAAAGTGACTAGCAAAACGTGAATCCTGTAATCAGAATTCCTAGTGACCACTTCATCTGAGAAATACAATTATAGCTACAGCTTATAGCACTCAGGAATTAGGAGATTGTCTGGGATTCATAATCAAAAACCATTCTCTCTAAAATGTTCACTATATTCTGAAAGTCACAGACCAAAAAGAATTCACACAATCCAACTACCAGAGCAGTTCAGAGTCTAATACGCTGATGCCACTATAACTGTTCAAATTAAATGTTGAAGTGAATGCTCGCCATAAATTGATAATAATGTTCATGAAACGCCACGCTAATAATGGTAGAATGTCTGTCCTGCGGCGGCACGTGAAAATACGACATACGCAAGCTATAGATAGATCATTAACGTCATCCCAAAATTAACACTTCTCTTGAAAACGTATCCCAAGTAACTTATTACTGCATCTGAGGCTGCTTATATCAACGATACCGACGCGACGCGACTCCTGACACACGTGGTGCGCTAATCAGCGTCTGGAGAGAACTGGGGCCTTCCTTCCTTCTCGCGCAGCGTTCTTACATTTAAAGCCGCGGTGCGGACGGCTAAGGGAACGCCTGATTAAATCTGCTCTCCCGACTAGCCACTGGGCTAGTAATGCACCACTTTAAGTTATCGAATATATCATTGCTTCCTTTGCTGATGGCCAATGAAGCTTTCAATTTACTTGTGCAATCAGCACACAAGTAAGTAATCATAATAAAAGTCTGACGTGGCTAAGACAAATATTTTGGGCGAGAGAATTAATTTAATTACTCTACACGCAGAAGACGAGCTCTGAACTTGCTCTTTGGAGATTCGCTATAGCTATAGTTTTACAGATATTCTGTTGAAACTTCTCACATTTTTATGATTATAGCGGATCTCCCTTCTACTTAGATTAAGTAGGCGAATAAATAAAGCTAGGATGTTTAAATTTATCTTGCTTCCTTAATTTCTAAGACATAAACCAGAAAATCATGAATTTCAACTAAAATTGTAATTTGTGAGATCCAGAATACTGTTTCTACTAAACTATTATGCAAAAGAAATCTAAATATAAATTTTTAAGTTTCTAGCTCTTTTCTGTTGCGGTACTGATTTTTACAGAAAAACATCCAAATTTCGAAAATGGTTAAAGTTATTGAACGGATATCCTAAACATATTGAATTTGTGTTACTCCTGACATGCTAGAAACGTTTCAGGTTATTTACTTGATTTTTAAAGTATTACGCAACATTTATGACGTCAGAGCTAGTTACAGCAGACTGGCTGGCACACAATGGAAAGACTGATGTGAATTTTTTTGGCGTGAGTAGGCTGCTTCCCTACATCACCCTGTACTTAATTTTTTTGAATGTAAATGAAAAACAATTTATTACAAAAAGGGAAGCAAGAGTGCAGCTTAACTCCCTATGAAAAATTAAAATTGAAATGTAAACATATAGAAATATTAAAAGAAAACTTATTACCTACTCCAATCATTTAAATTGCTGGGATGCTCACTGTCTCTTAAGCAACATTATGACTTGAAATTTAAGCAAAAATCAATGAAACACTTTGGCATACATATTGCCTTAGACAGACAAACACATAAAAATATGTAAAGTTATGAAAATCTTAAATCCATTAAATTGTCTGTAAATATTTTTACATACACTAATTCAAAGAAAATAACACAGTTATTCATGGTACATAAACAGATAGTTATATCTTAGCAGTCTTTTATAAACCTGAAAGAAAGTTTCACAAATCATGACAATTTCATTTTTACACACGTTGTTGTTGACGCTTTGGCTGGCGTTCTACACTTCCATTCAGAAGGGTAGAGGAGGGGAAGTTGCTATGGTGTGCGTCCTTCACGTTCAGTCTAAATTACATGGGGAAAGGGGAGGGGGCACTGTGAGTTGTGTCCAAGTCACTCCACGCTTTCACGCAGCTACCAGGCTGCCATTATCTGGTTTGTCCTGCAGAACAAACAAAAAAAGTGCCTCAGACTCTCTTCACTTAATGTCTAAGGCTGGGTCACAATGAAATGGGGATATATACATTTTATCTTTCAATATGTTACTGGAACAAAGTTAGCACCACTTTTTCAATTTTACTCTCGCGGTTACTTACCTGTCATAAAATCGGTAAACAACTGGCTCAAAACGCCGTTAGTCACGTACTAGCAAAAATTTATGCTCAGAGCATACAATCATAAATCCTATTTAATCTAAATTTATTATTTCTGGGTCAGAACACTGAACCAATGCTCGGTACATTCTTGATACATTTGTATTTTATTTACTTAACTGACTCATCTTCGATTACCTTATTCTTAGAGATAGTATGAGTAAATTTGATTAGCAGTTGTCTTCTCAGCCTCTTTGTACATGTGAGTATTCTGTGGTAATAGTACAGTTCTGAGAGTTCAAAACACACTACGTTTAGTTGACTACTAAATCCACTTATTGGTCCTCTGCAGCTGTGTCAGTTCCACTTCTTCGAAGTGTGTTTTTGCTGATCTATAAATAATGTTTCACGTCTGCCATTATGTTACTCAACTATGTTGCTAGTGTATATAACCCTATTAACATTTAACACATAGGATAGCACATTTATTTCATATCTATAGTGTATAGCAGCTGATCAGTTTGCTCACGTGGCAATCCATTTTCACTCGATCGGACCCTGAAACCACAGGTAGTCTCTCTCGACTTACCAGTAATGTGCATTAAGTAATTATGGACGAGCGTAATGCTACATTCCTTAAACCTATAGGACACCATGAGCTGCTCTGTCTCATCTAACATAAGGGTACCTATGGTCGCATTCACGCCCCCAACTCATAACCTCCATATGTGTAGGTATGTTCTGTCACACATTACACCAAATAATGGCCAGCTCCAGCCTTATAAATATTTCAAGGACATGTCCTTCACGTCTCAACCACAAACAGTGTTCAATTCTATTACACTGCCATTCCTTGCTACACAAGGTGAGTTCATTCTTACAACTTATCTGCATATTTTTCATAACACTAAACAATCTCTTTTACTATTAATTAGTTAGCTCTACAGCATACAATAGGTTTCACTGCCACTTCGGATCCTGCTTGTACACGAATCTGTATATCTTTTTAAATTGCTGTTGGTGGATCATTTCCAATAAAACAACAAGTCTGTACTTATAATATTACCAGGGTTGTATACATACTTGTTACTAAAATACCTTTGTATCTTAATTACATCATACTTCTCTGTTTTTTATGTCACTGTTAGGTTTGTCACATTAGGTATTTTCTTCACTAATCGGTGGATACAATGGTTACAGAACTCATGGCTCGATAGTCATACCGGATTTTAGTATTTGAGAGTAATAGCGGAATTTTTAGTGGATATGAAAGATGAAGAATGAGTGAAACCTGAAAAGGAAAGAAGATCTCACACAGCTGGGACTGCACAACTGCCACAATGCGTAGAGGTTACAGAACAACCTCCTCCCTACAGAATTCATTAGCTTAATGCTGGCTTCATAGTCATGCCGGAAGATTTTAATATTTGAGAGTAAGAGCCGAAATTTTGGTGGATAGGAAATATGAAGAATGAGTAAGACCTGAAAAGGAAAGAAGATCTCACACAGCTGGGACTGCACAGCTGCCACACTGTGTAGAGGTTACAGAACAACCCCCTCCCTACATAATTCATTGGCTTCAGAAAATTTTCGTATTGGAAAGATGGGATCGAAATTTTTGTAGATAGGAAAGATGAAGAATGAGTGAGACCTGAAATGGAAAGAAGATCTCACACAGCTGGGACTGCACAGCTGTCACACTGTGTAGAGGTTACAGAACAACCTCCTCCCTACAGAATTCATTCACTACCTATGAACTTCTTTGCGTCGATCACGTTCCTGAGACCGAATAGCTTTTTACTCTTAGGGTCCTCTAGCCTAAATGCATTGGCATGTGGTTTTCCTATGATCGTGAAAGGTCCTTGGTATACGAACATGAATTTCTTTGTTTATGCATTTATTTTCTTTGATTTTTCCTTGGTTTTGACAAGGACTAACTGACCTATTTCAAAACTGGTGGGTAGAACTTTTGCGTCATGACGCTTCTTTCTTTCTAATGTTCTTTTCCTTATATTTGTCCTAGCCCTTAACTTCCTACTACTGTTACCTTTATTTGCATTATAGTTAACTGGCACAGCATTGTTTTCAACACTGTTGTTTACTTGCACATTTTTTTAGGAACAAAAGTAATACCATTTAGATGCCATTGTTGGTTCTGGTAATTATTTCTCAAATTCCTACCTTTCTTAGGATGGCTAACATCTACTGTTCTGATGTTTACATTGCCATTCTGCTACTTCTTAAAATTACTACTAGTGTTATTAGCATTTCTGTTTTACGCGCTTGCTCCCCATTGGCAGCCACACGCTCTACATGTTCCAAATATTCAATGAAACGATCCAGATTGTCTCTAGGGGCAGTTATAATTCTAGTTTGCCAATACCATGGCAGTTTCGCTTCAAGACCTAGTATTATCATTTCAGGTTTTACATTTTCGGCCAAATGTGACAAACGTGAGATCCATGACCTGGCAAACTCTTTAATAGATTCCTTGACTGCATTGAAGCGTTTCCCACTCCAAAATTCTCTCTTCATTTTCTTTATTGCTAGACCAATACTCATAAATGAAAGCTGATTTAAATTCCGCTAATGTTTTACACTTCAACATAACATCAGCTGACCAACGCATGGCGCCACCCGCTAATGGCTTCTAATAAATGAGATTTTCTCTCGTTCAGACCAAGTTGGTGGAATCACATCTTCAAAATTGTTCCAGAAATCTATCGGGTGGATATTTTTATCTGAATCGAACCGCAAGAACTGCCGACACCCGATAAAAGCGGCGTTTGCAGCTACAACTTGTTGCATACTACCATTAGCAGAAGTTAGTGAAGCTACTTTACTATCAATGTTAGCTATGTGGGAATTAATATTTTCTACTCTGATTTCAACATTATGTACTCTTTGCACAATGTAAGTATGATCAGTTTTGATTGCGTCTACTTCTGCTAGACATATGTTTAGTTTTATATTAACATCTTTAAACCTATCTGAGCACAATTCAGATTCCGCCTCGATCTCATCTGTTAACTTGTGCACCAGCTTCGCATCTTCCATTTGGAAGTCTTTGCGAACCTCAGCAACTTCGGATTTTACTGTTTTATGCATTTCAGATTACTATTGAGCAACCTTTTTCTTAATATCCTCATGGTTGTAATAAATTTTATAATTTAAACTGTCCAGATCCTCTTTCCACTTATTGCAGCCAGTCTTGAAGGAAGTTTCTAATTCAGTTTCATTGGATTCTAATTTATAGTCCATTGCCTCAAACCGTTTATTAAAATTGGTTTGGCTGGCCACAATCCTGTTATTTACCTCAATTACATGAGATGTTAATTCAGCTGCCATTCTAGCATTACTGGCTGACATTTTTGTATTACTGGCAGCTATTGCTTGTAATATTACATTTAAATCAATAGCCCCAGTATCTCAGGGTTGCTCACTGGCTGGCTTTTTATCACACACAGGTGACGAAAAACTAGCTCCAACACCAGAATCATCAAAACTAAATGAAACTTCTGATTGATCAGTCATATCTAACTTCTCCTTTTGAAACTCGACCATCTTTGATGACTGTTTCATTTTTAATTCATCAGAGACTATCAAGCAATAACTTAACACTTTCTGATTTCTGCTTTACTACAAGGGTCTCTACTATCGAATCGTTGCCCTTTTTCACACTACTGTCAGGAGACACTAGTTCGGATTTCACTTTAACATTGCTATTTTCATGCATATTTACACTTGAACCGTTGTCTGGATTTACAGTTCCTTCAATAGGTCCTGATTTAGGTTTAACTTCTGTTTCTTTTTGCGGTTCCGTCGCCGACAGTCTTTTAGTGCAGGTTAGTAAAAGTTTTAACAACTTTTCACTTCACCTATTTCCTTCTGCACGACGTATGGCGTTGCCGGCACGGCGTACCAGGATTACTGATGTGACGCGATGCGCTGAACTGCAGACGGCTCCTCAACAACTGCTGTGTTGTGGGCATAGCCCGCAACAGCAGACGCGGCTCCGGTCGCTCCGAGGGATGACGGCTGTGCGGCGAGTCTGACTTCTCTAGCAGTGCAGCTAGACTCAGCACCAGCTCCGTCAATCCAGGTGCGTTGTTAATCCAATTGCGTCGTCCACATGCACACGTAACACTATCACTGTTCCACTGCTCAGTTGCGATTCGCATTTCACTTCCGAATCCGAATATTTAAAAATCACTTTCACTTTTACTCAGTTTGCTTACCGGCCGATTAGCAACGTATATGAGGCGGTGGGTGGAATATCTAAATAGATGTTTTGTATTTATGCTGTTTGCCATTCTCAACACTGGCTCTGTAACTACAGTATTGGCAACCAGAAAGTGACTAGCAAAACGTAAAGCCTGTAATTAGAATTCCTAGTGCCGACTTCATCTGAGAAATACATTTATACCTACAGGAATTAGGAGATGGTCTCGGATTCATAATCAAAAACCATTCTCTCTAAAATGTTCACTATATTCTGAAAGTCACAGACCAAAAAGAATCCACACAATCCAACAACCAGAGCAGTTCAGAGTCTAATGCGGTGATGTCACTATAACTGTTCAAATTAAATTTTTAAGTGCATGCTCGCCATAATTTGAAGATAATGTTCATCAAACGCCACGCTAATAATGGTACAATGTCTGTCCTGCAGCGACACGTGAAAATAAGTCATACGCAAACTAATGATAGATCATTAACGCCATCCCAAAATTAACACTTCACTCGAAAACGATTTTATGGTTACGCGTATCCCAAGTAAGTTATTACTGTATCCGAGGCTGTTTATATCAACGATAGCGACGCGACGCGACTTCCAGCACAGCGTCTGGAGAGAACTGGGGCCTTCCTTCCTTCTCGCGCAGCGTTTTTACATATAAAGCCGCGGTGCGGACGGCTAAGGGAACGCCTGATCAAATCTGTTCTCCCGACTAGCCACTGGGCTAGTAATGCACCACTTTAAGTTATCGAATAAATCATTGCTTCCTTTGCTGATGGCCGATGAAGATTTCAGTTTAATTGTGCAATCTTCACACAAGTAAGTAATTATAATAAAAGTCTGACGTGGCTAAGTCAAATATTTTGGGCCAGAGAATGAATTTAATTACACTACACGCAGAAGACGAGCTCTGAACTTGCTCTTTGGAGATTCGCTATAGCTATAGTTTTACAGTTATTCTGTTGAAACTTCTCACATTTTTGTGATTATAGCGGATCTCCCTTCTACTTAAATTTAAACATCCTAGCTTTATTTATTCGCCTACTTAATCTATCTTGCTTCCTTAATTTCTAAGACAAAAACCAGAAAATCATGAATGTCAACTAAAATTGTAATTTGTGAAATCCGGAATACTGTTTCTACTAAATTATTATGCAAAAGAAATCTAAATATAAATTTTTAAGTTTCTAGCTCTTTTCTGTTGCGCCACTGATTTTTACAGAAAAACATCCAAATTTCGAAAATGGTTAAAGTTATTGAACTGATATCCTAAACATATTGAATTTGTGTTACTCCTGAGATGCTAGAAACGTTTCAGGTTATTTACTTGATTTTTAAAGTATTACGCAACATTTATGACGTCAGAGCTAGATACAGCGGATTGGCTTGCATACAATAAAAGACTGATGTGAATTTTATAAGGCTGAGTAGGCTGTTTCCCTACAACGCCCGTGCTGGATTCAGGCTAGGTAGACGAGCGCGCATGCGCCTCTTTCGGCTCTCGTGACGACCCATTGCTCCGCCTGCAGACGGCAGACTTCCAAACAAAACACTCGCGCAATAGGTAGACTTAGCAGCTGAGAGACTACTAAACCTGCCCGCGAAATGCGAACGCTGTAGCATTTCTGCAGGTTTGTACCTTTGTGTTACCTCACTTGCTTCCAAACTATAGCGTCACCTTCACGTTGCAAGAAAAATATATTCCTTGCAAAAACCACTCAGTACATAGATATGCTATTTGTGGTCACCTCCGCACTATAAAAATGAGCAAGGTTAGGAGTCGCTTCTGCTTCAGAATATAAAATTGAAATACTTCTAAAGTGAATTGGTCAAAGTGCTTTGAGGCAAAGAGGTCTTCATTCTTACGACTGTCGCTAAAGCCACCCCGAATCCTGTTTTAATACCGAATGGCCCTCCTGTCACTGAAATGTTCTTCTTTTGGCACCGGTGGAGAGGTAGTCAACTCCACCGTGCCATCTGAGACGGGCCAGAGTCAACGACGACCATTGTCTCACACGGACTAAGCATGTCCTCATACCTATTCCTTCCTTCTCTGTATTATGGTAGCAGTTTCATCGCCCCTCTGAGCCCGTTGAATGTAATTTATGTCAGTCCATGACTTCGTTTTAGGCTAAAGACAATTCGCCTCTGCCGGCCTTGGTGGTCGAGCCGCTCTAGGCGCTTCAGTCTGGAACAGCGCGACCGCTACGGTCGCAGGTTCGAATCCTGCCTCGGGCATGGATGTGTGTGATGTCCTTAGGTTAGTTAGGTTTAAGTAGTTCTAAGTTCTAGGGGACTGATGACCTCAGATGTTAAGTCCCATAATGCCCATACCCATTTGAATTTTTAATTCGCCTCTGCAGTGTTGTCATCTTAGATTTATGATAATCAGTGCGTGGTAGCTGGGTGACAGGTTGTGTCCCATCACACGACATGGAAGCCCCCTGTCTGTGCGCGTATAGTCGAAGTGTGTAGTTGTCTTTTATGTCTTCGTGCCATTGACTTTTCTCTCTCGGTTAGTGGCCAAAGGAATCCTGGTTGCTTTGCCAATAAACCACCTTAAGCTGGAATACTTCGAATATCTCATAGCTATCGTTACTACAAATATCCCGACTTACATTTCTCTATCGCGAGTGAGATCATAATGGGATGTCAGCTACGAATTTATACAGCCGTAACGTCATTTAATTACCTAATGACATGTACAGTGCAATATACTGCGTGAATTCATACATCCACATCTACATCTACATGACTACTCTGCAATTCACATTTAAGTGCTTGGCAGAGGGTTCATCGAACCACAATCATACTATCTCTCTACTATTCCACTCCCGAACAGCGAGCGGGAAAAACGAACACCTAAACCTTTCTGTTCGAGCTCTGATTTCTCTTATTTTATTTTGATGATCATTCCTACCTATGTAGGTTGGGCTCAACAAAATATTTTCGCAATCGGAAGAGAAAGTTGGTGACTGAAATTTCGTAAAAAGGTCTCGCCGCGACGAAAAACGTCTATGCTGTAATGACTTCCATCCCAACTCGTGTATCATATCTGCCACACTCTCTCCCCTATAACGCGATAATACAAAACGAGCTGCCCTTTTTTGCACCCTTTCGATGTCCTCCGTCAATCCCACCTGGTAAGGATCCCACACCGCGCAGCAATATTCTAACAGAGGACGAACGAGTGTAGTGTAAGCTGTCTCTTTAGTGGACTTGTTGCATCTTCTAAGTGTACTGCCAATGAAACGCAACCTTTGGCTCGCCTTCCCGACAATATTATCTATGTGGTCCTTCCAACTGAAGTTGTTCGTAATTTTAACACCCAGGTACTTAGTTGAATTGACAGCCTTGAGAATTGTACTATTTATCGAGTAATCGAATTCCAACGGATTTCTTTTGGAACTCATGTGGATCATCTCACACTTTTCGTTATTTAGCGTCAACTGCCACCTGACACACCATACAGCAATCTTTTCTAAATCGCTTTGCAACTGCTACTGGTCTTCGGATGACCTTACTAGACGGTAAATTACAGCATCATCTGTGAACAATCTAAGAGAACTACTCAGATTGTCACCCAGGTCATTTATATAGATCAGGAACAGCAGAGGTCCCAGGACGCTTCCCTGGGGAACACCTGATATCACTTCCGTTTTACTCGATGATTTGCCGTCTATTACTACGAACTGCGACCTTCCTGACAGGAAATCACGAATCCAGTCGCACAACTGAGACGATACGCCATAGCTCCGCAGCTTGATTAGAAGTCGCTTGTGAGGAACGGTGTCAAAAGCTTTCCGGAAATCTAGAAATACGGAATCAACTTGAGATCCCCTGTCGATAGCGGCCATTACTTCGTGCGAATAAAGAGCTAGCTGCGTTGCACAAGAGCGATGTTTTCTGAAGCCATGCTGATTACGTGTCAATAGATCGTTCCCTTCGAGGTGATTCATAATGTTTGAATACAGTATATGCTCCAAAACCCTGCTGCAAACCGACGTCAATGACATAGGTCTGTAGTTAAATGGATTACTCCTACTACCCTTCTTGAACACTGGTGCGACCTGCGCAATTTTCCAGTCTGTAGGTACAGATCTATCGGTGAGCGAGCGGTTGTATATGAGTGCTAAGTAGGGAGCTATAGTATCAGCGTAATCTGAAAGGAACCTAATCGGTATACAATCTGGACCTGAAGACTTGCCCGTATCAAGCGATTTGAGTTGCTTCGCAACCCCTGAGGTATCTACTTCTAAGAAACTCATGGTAGCAGATGTTCGTGTTTCAAATTCTGGAATATTCCATTCGTCTTCCCTGGTGAAGGAATTTCGAAAACTGCGTTCAATAACTCCGCTTTAGCGGCACAGTCGTCGATAACAGTACCATCGGCACTGCGCAGCGAAGGTATTGACTGCGTCTTGCCGCTTGTGTACTTTACATACGACCAGAATTTCTTCGGATTTTCTACCAAATTTCGAGACAATGTTTCGTTGTGGAACCTATTAAAGGCATCTCGCATCGAAGTACGTGCCATACGCGTATATGTGGCAGAAAACCAGGATCATGAATCTCGGTTCATTTCCTATCCCAGTGCAACAAGTCGTCCGATATCTTGGACTGTACATTTGCCACAATGTTCCCAATCGAATTGGCCAGCATCCAGGATAGAAGAGGTGCAGCGTTTTACTGGTAAATCGGCTCATACTTTCAAGTTCTTTATAAACTTTACTCCATTTCGACATCACTGCCGGCCGTGGTGGCCAAGCGGTTGTAGGCGTTTCAGTACGAAACCACGCGGCTGCTACGGTCGCAGGTTGGATTCCTACCTCGGGCATGGATGTGTGTGATTTCCTTACGTTTAAGTAGTTGTAAGTCGAGGGGACTGACGACCTCCGATGTTAAGTACCATAGTGCCTAGAGCCATTTGAACCATTTCGACATCACTGCAGTAACAACACATGACCCCTCAATCTTCTGGGAAAGTTCGTTGCATTTCCTCCTGGCCTGGCCCTCTGTCTGCTTAAATCTTTGTATCAAGCAATATATATATATATATATATATATATATATATATATATATATATATATATATATATATATATATATATATATATGAGATCTGTCTTTGCATGGGCAGAACTACAGAATTAGTGGGAACTCAAGGTAGCGAATAGTGAACATAAATTTATATGTACAGAACAGATAAACAACGTAACATAAAACCTGCCCTTTCGTACGTCCTCAAGCCAAATTGCTTGTGAAATCGGATGGAGATTTTCCGAAACAGTCTGTGTATAGAGGGTACTCAGGTGAATTAGCACTGTTCACTTGTGCCTCCACGGCTATTTGTCTACAGATGTCACTATTTTTCTTTCCGTTCGCTGTTGCGCTACCAGTGGTGTTTTACCCTTGTCGCTGTACGTCGCACTCGCCTGGAAGACCCTTTGCGTACCTTGTCTGACAGCAGCAGCTGCGGTCACATGGCGCAAATGACTTCAGCCTAACGACATTGATGGATGTGTAGCCACCTGGTAGAGTGCCTATATAGACAGACTCTGGCAGTCCTATGGCGGCTGAAACGGTTATACCACACTATAATCAGGTAACGCCGAAAGGATAAATCAAGTCATTTACCGACAATACCGAGGTGACCACCTGACAAATATCACCAAAGCAGCACTTACGGTATATAATTTGATAATACAAGCATCGTTCCCACATCGCTATTGATTTAAACGTGGGACTGAACGAAACAAACGTCCTCAAAGCAATGTGGACTCGTAAGTTGAACAAATGGGAGAATGAGTAAAATATTAGTCCGTTAATTCTGTTTTCTAGAATCAGCTTGATCTGAAAAGAAAAAATAAGTTTAATCGGTTTTTCATGGAAGTCAGTGACAGGATTTCACCTTTTCCTAACGAAGTATTCATCGCTGGAGTTAGCAGGCACTAAGCCACGAGATTATTCTCCCGTATACGTATCTGTGTTTTCGTTTAATCACTGTGGCTGTAATAACTTTTGTTGTCTGGAAAATACAGGATGCGTTTCTCTAAACTACTCATTTGCATCAATGCCATACAAACTTTTAATGCTGCGTGCATGCATCGTTAAATGTTACAAAAAGCAATAAGACTGTAAAACTTTTGGCAAATTAATTTATTATGTCACACAAATAATGATTAAGATCGTAATGAGGTTTGATTCGAGTTTTTGTCCATAAGCTGAAGTGTGTATTGCAGTAAATGAGAATATATATTAACAATTTGTACACTGAAAATTTACATTATAACCATTGCTTGACAACAAATAAATGGAATTTGTTATCTTTTTTTATCAACAGAAAAATAGGAAATTGCAGCCTTCTGCGAGTTTTTGAACAGCAGATGCTACTCGTATATAATATTTTGTGCTGAACGTTACTGCTGATATACACTACGTGACCAAAGTATCCGTACACCTGGCTGAAAATGACTTACAAGTTCGTGGCGCCCTCCATTGGTAATACTTGAATTCAATACAGTGTTGGCCCACCTTTAGCATTGATGACAGCTTCCATTCTCGCAGGCATACGTTCAATCAGGTGCTGGAAGGTTTCTTGGGGAATGGGCACCCATTCTTCACGGAGTGCTGCATCGAGATAAGGTATCGATGTCGGTCGGTTAGGTCTGGCACGAAGTCGCCGTTCCAAAATATCCCAAAGGTGTTCTATAGGATTCAGGTCAGGACTCTGTGCAGGCCAGTCCATTACAGGGATGTTATTATCGTGTAACCACTTCGCCACAGGCCGTGCATTATGAACAGGTGTTCGATAGTGTTGAAAGATGCAATCGCAAGCCCCGAATTGCTCTTCAGCAGTGGGAGGCAAGAAGGAGCTTAAAACATCAATGTAGACCCGTGCAGTGATAGTGCCACAACAGGGGGTGCAAGCCCCCTCCATGCAAAACACTACCACACCATAACAATACCGTCTCAGAATTTTACTGTTGGCACTACACACGTTGGCAGATGACGTTCATCGGGAATTCGCCATACCTACACCCAGTCATCGGTTCGCCACATTGTGTACCATGATTCGTCACCCAATACAACGTTTTTCCTGAGGCTTGTGTAGCTCACGGTCCGACGTTTCGTGGTTGAGCGAGACAACTGGCCGTTGTCCACGCTGCCTGTTGTGTAAGACGCTCAAGTCTGTACGTGGTTGGTGCCTCGACTTCAGATATATCTACAAGATAAGTGTCAAGTACTGGTCCAAGGTTCACAAATTTAAGAAGAACTTCTGTACATGTAATTTTTGCTGGCTTTTTCAGGCGTAAGCTGCGTTTCATATGAAAGACTTGCATGTTTAAAGTTACTTATTTTATTTACTCAGTTACGAATGCACTCGATATGCATGTAATTTATTGTCTGTAAGTCTATTTTGTTACTGTTCAATTTGTCTTCAGTCTAGTCCTCGAGATGCTTAACGTCGAAAGCAGTTTATAATCCCATTAAAGTTACATTAGCGTACATCGGCTGCTGCCTTCCAGTATGCAATCATTGTAACGACAAGCTGTTCAGAAGATTGTTATTTAATCCTAGTTTGTTCATTATATTGATTGGATCTTTATGAAAATTGTTTCAAGTGCAGACTTGTGCCTGATTAGGTATCAGGTAATCATTCATTGGAAAATATTTTCATTATAATTGTTAATTGAATTAATTTTTTACATGAATAAAGCTTCGTGTGTAATAAAAGGTGAGTGAGGTGCTATCCCCTCCACCTAGGTCCAGTCCTTCTACTTAGCCTTTTATAAGCGTTTTAGGAGGCGCCGATATACCCCCTTATCAATTTGTTCACGATTCCTACTGTCTGGCAAATTGAACATTACTGCATCATGAATCATTGAATCACTGCAGTACTGTCCACATTTACAATGAAAAGACACTGTCGTAGCGAACCCTGCAGATCAGTGAACCATTGAGGGGGTATATGTTCTGGCTTTTTTCTCGGTCGAAAGAACTTGTACAAGTTACAGCGAAGTGTACATGATTCTCGTAATCCTTAGTGAGGGCGGAAATTAAATCTTCAAAATTTAGCAATTCCAGCCAACTAGGTGGGAATAACTTCTGACTGAGGCGGCAAACACCTGTGCTGGCCATTGACAAGAAATAATGAAGTTTCACAGTACCTCGCACTTGATGTGTAGCATAATGACCGATGAACTGAGCTTAGTACTCGTTCCATTCCCCTTGTTGTTTATCGAAATCTCGGACTGTGGAAATACACTGAGGCGGGGGCCGTGGATGTGGATGGCTGTAGTAGAGGAGTTGATGAGCGGTGTGTGTATTAATGAGCTGCTGGTCGGCCGTCGCCAACTGCGACATTTGGTGACTCTGAAACTGAAAAAACTGCATTAGATCAAAACCAGCAGGAAATGGAGGCTTAGGCGCAGATGGTGTAGGAGGTGGATTAGAGGCCATTTCAATGTAAGTGAAGTAATAACAGAGAATTGTGTGTGTGAATTTTTAAGGAACCAAACTGCTGGGGTCATCGGCCCCTAGACTTACACCCTACTTAAATTAACTTAAAGTAAGTTATGCTAAGAACAACACAGGCATCCATGCTCGAGGGAGGGTCTGTGCAGTCCGTGACATGGCGCCTCAAACCACGCGGCCACTCCACGCGGCTGACACACAATTAGTGAAAGCGTTTCGGCGAGTTTGCAAAAAAGAACGTAATTAGTAGCAATGCGACTCTGAAAGAGAAAGAGAGAAATATTAGTGACTCGCTGTGACGGATCGGCATAAAGCGAAAGCAGCGTTCGTACAAGAATCCTAGCCGCCAGCTGTTGTCAGCAACTGTGGGGATTAGGACCGACGCAAATTAGTGAGGAGAGAAAGTGCAGGTTTCGGAAAGCCAGCAGTTGGACAGAGTAGGAGATGTGAGCCGAGATGTGCTGCTGTGTTGATGGTGACCTGTAAAGAACGCGACGACCGGGCAGACGTAGCAGGTATTTGTCGGCCCGTATAGTTTTGTCTCGGCTTCGCTCTGGTACCTGGAGCAAACTTCCTCCTCGTGCTTTAGAAAACGGCGCACAATGCCCGAGTGCCACTGAATGCTCGAAACAGTGAGCCGTGAAAACTCGCCCTAGCTAATAAAAGTCCATTTTACGGCGGGGACCGTTTGTCAAAGGCCTTCTGCTGAGGACTTTGTAATTTACCCTGTGAGGCCTCTGAAGGCTGGTGGAATGGGCACCCCTCTGTCTGTCGCTACCGAAAGCAGCCAGACTATTCAGACTCAGTTCGTATTTTTTCACCGTTTGATAGAAATGCGTTGTGACAAACAGAGCAAAGACATGCTAGGGTGGGAGTCTTTTTTTTTCACATACTTACAAGAACGAAACGCATTGGGCGTTGTTAAAAACAGGTAGAGTGGGAGATCAGGAGCCGTTTCTAGAATTTTCGCACACGAAAAGACTGTACATTGGTGGAATATAGAAGAGAGACGATGACGTACACTCACGAGCCCGAAATTCTCGGAAAAGAGCTTGCGAAATGATTTTTACACAGTTTTTGGTTGGAGGAAAAACAGCAACAAAACAATTACGTGATTGGTTAGGGCTGCACAAAGATTTTCTCACTGGTTGGCGATTTTTAGACGTGAACTCTAAGCAGGACAGGTACATCAGATGCTTTCTAATGTTACTTAGTGGCATGGAAACGAAGGACAAACAATTTCAGGTGGAGGTTCGAAGCCGGTACTTGCACTTACACTTCTTGCTGCTGATGACGCAACCTGAATTGGAAGACAAATTCCATCCGCATCTATCTGCACTATTAGTAGTCTACTCGTCAACGGACAACGGTTATGGTGAAAAGATGTGGTGGCATGGGGCCTAGGACGAAATGAAGTTCGTTAATGACCATGCAGACAGCCTTAGTTACATGTAGTTTCATTTCTCTAACTAGTGCAATCACACAATCAATGATACCCACCAGCGGCTGTGTCGTTGTGAATTAATAGGTTAGGAAGTTGATTTCCTCCGACCCCATTTCCTTGCATTTAACTCTGCCAAACTTACCAGTGTGTATTATACCCTAATATCACATTTGAGTTAGACGTTCTTTGCCGTCTATTCAAATAAATTATACGCAATGTCTTCATTAATTTGTGCACAATAAGGATTTTGTAATAGAAATTAGGTTCACTTGGGTCAAGGTTTTCATTTCATAGTTACCAAATTCCTTCCTTTTTAATGCGGTTTGTTAATATTGATTTAGGGGAGTGTAAATACGCAGGACCCCATTTTAGGGCCACTTTTTTCGTGTAATAGCTTTAAATACCGTTGCGTAACATTTGTGTAGAGCATCTGACTTCTTCAGTGAGCAATCTGCCCGTCAGAATCTCAGCTGATGCAGACGGTTACAGCATTCCACAAAGAAGGTTCATCTCGATTGGCGCTTTACAATACTGACTTTCAAAGTGGCATATCTTACGGAGTTGTTTGTTGAAATAAATAGGTTTAACTTGTAGGGAAATCTCGTGAATATTTTGACAGCACGAGATAAAGTCACCAATTTTTTTCTCAAATTGAAGTTTTAACAACAATGGACAGACGTTCCCAGAACTGACAGTGATGCTCGATGCCAGTATTGAGAAGTGCTCTTTCAAACATGAAGTAAATCAATACTTATCAGTGAAAAATTCTATTAGTAACTATTTTCGCAAATTGGAGATACGACAATGTGAATGGTTTTATTTTAATACCGTTTGAAGAAAGGAATATTTTCAGATACTGAAACAAAATTTCTTTGGCTGTGTAAAGATAACACACAGAGAATAGATTTTTATAAGACAGAGCTACAAATATTTTGGAGAATGTCGGTTGAACAATATCCAAATTAATCATAAACAGTCCTGAGGATACTGGTTCCATTCGCTACATATTTTACAGACCATTAGGCGCTGTGGACCATAAGACACAACTTAATTTTCAAGCAATTTTTTTAAAAAAATAACAATTTTGCTATTTGTATTATTAGATTACAAGCCAGTCTACAATGCCTGAATATGGTCTCCTGAATTTCTTCTAATTATTCTTCTTTTTCGTCATGTTCTTGATATATAAGATGGTCTCCAATGATATTGAGAGTGTTACTTACGCCAGATTTCTTGAAAGATTTAACAATAATATCTTCTCTCACTCTAGCCTACGACTGGTTTACGGCACATTTGTTTGATATTGTAGGTCATTCTAAAGCTCCCTTTGGCACGAATTCATGTTGGGTTCCATCCACCATCCACAAGTTCCATTCCTCTCTCATATACACTTTAATGGGATACTTATTGAGACATTAAGAGGTTGCACCTGTCAAGGAAGTCCTCCCTGAATGACAGCCAGCTCAGTATTTCCTTGACTCAGGTTCTCTTTCACAAAATTTTTCAGACGATTGCTAAACTGACTTAACATAAGACCTCTTCTTAAATGTATAACCTTTTCTCTCCCCATTCTAGGTCAATTCATAATTTCATACCAGCCTCGTCCACACAACCCCTGTTATCTACATGAAAACCACCACCTTGTAGTATTTCAGGTTCTGGCATTGTTTCGCATTTGAAAATGATCAAGGGATGGCCGGCCGGGGTGGCCGTGCGGTTCTAGGTGCTACAGTCTGGAGCCGAGCCACCGCTACGGTCGCAGGTTCGAATCTTGCCTCGGTCATGGATGTGTGTTATGTCCTTAGGTTAGTTAGGTTTAATTAGTTCTAAGTTCTAGGTGAGTGATGACCTCAGAAGTTAAGTCACACAGTGCTTAGAGCCATTTGAACCATTTGATTAAGGGATGAAGCTTACTACAGTCAACACAACAATAAAGATAACACTCTAGTGCATTTATTCATGTTGTGAGGTTACGTGTGTGTGTTAGAGCGTGTTTATGGTCCAGCCATTTGAATATTTATTTCATTTCAATTTATTTAAATGCAAATCCAGTATTTCATATGTGTTTTAATATGTTTGTGAGTGCACATTGGCTTGGAGACATGGAGGGAGCGCTATAGCCAATCACAGTACTCGTTACTAATGGAGACAGATGTAGGTTGGGGAGGAGCATCGTTTCCGGGGAGGCCATAGGGGAGTTTTGAGAGGTACGCCACAGGACACGGGAGGTGCTGGATGTTACGGCGCGATGGATGGGCGGTCAGCGGAAAGACTCGGATAGTGGAGCAGTTTGCATGTGGTCGCAGAGGATAGAAATATTCCGGAGTGAGGAACTGTGCTCTTGTGTGATTTCCATGGCTTCTGCAGTGAAGATCTAGTATGCATTCAAAAATGAATACCTCGTGAGCTATGTTGTTGTTCATAACTAATTACGTGCAGTAGGAATCTATTGTTTCCCTGTTATTCAACTTATATTTCATTTAATTGCTGGACCATCGACAACAAAAAGTGTTATGCAGAAATATACTCCATTCTCAAAAGTACTTCTACTGTCGTACTCATCATTTAAAGTATTTAGGATAGTGCCTGCATATTTTATTTAATTGCAATCTTTCATTCATAAATTTATATGTTAGATTCATCATTCGCAATTGCCGAGCGATAGAAACCTTCGACCATTTGATTCATGTGTGTATTCTTATCGTATACTGTAGACTCAGTAGTATTGGGCCAGCCAAAACTATTAATATTTCAACTCTGAGTCAGAGGGTACGTAGTTGAGTGGCACAACACATCATTTATTTTTTCTGAAAGACCGCAATGTCCACTTATTCTTGTAGTTTTTTAGCACCTTTCATGGCAGCAGTTCTGTTACTCGGCACATTGAACGTCAGAGTAGTTTTGACCATATTCGCTATTTGGCTCAGTTACGCACTGGTTTCCTCCGATTTTGGATAATAATGCGATGGAGAGATATTATTTTCTTTTCATACTCTTGCGGCATTTTCTGACATTTTCGTTTTAGTTTACATTCTACACCCGTGGCGCTTCATAAACCTGTAGCACCATCAAACTCCAACCGTAGCACATATTAAGTACTGCTGTAGCTCTAGCTTACGCGTGTGTATTTAAAACAATTTTATATTAAATCCAGTACCATTATAAAGCTGTCCTTGAATCTACTTAAATTTGTCATCGTCTAGCTATTCCCATTTTCCATTCAGTCCTCTAGTTCCACATTTAGTCTGTCTCATTCTTTCGGCTCTACTAACTTACCAACCGCAAAGTTTTTTTTCTATTAGTGGAGGGCCGAAATGCCCCTCAGCTATTCTGTTTCTATGATGTTCTGCATATGCTATTGCTATCGATTTATATCCCACATCATACACTGAAGCGCCAAAGAAACTGGTATAGCCATGCGTTTTCAAATACAGAGATATGTTTACAGCTAGAGTACTGCACTGCGATCGGCAACGAATATATAAAACAAGTGTTTGGAGCAGTCGTTAGATAGGTTAGTGCTGGTACAATGGCAGGTTATCAAGATTTAAGTGAGTTTCAACATAGTGTTACAGTCGGTGCAGAAGCGATGGCACACCGCGTCCGTGAGGTAGTGATTTTCCCGTACAACCATTTCATGAGTGTACTGTGAACATCAGTAATACGGTAAAACATCAGATCTCCGACATCGCTGCGGCCGGGAAAGGATCCTGCAAGAAGGTGACCAACGACTACTGAATAGAATATTTCAACGTGACGAAAGTGCAACCCTTTCTCAAATTGCTGCAGATTTCAGTGCCGAGCTATCAACAAGTGTCAAAGTGCGAACCATTCAACGAAACATCATCGATATGGATTTTGGAGCCAGTCAATCACCCTTGATGACTGCACGACACAAAGCCTTACCCCTCGCCTGTACCCGTCAACACTGACGTTGGACTGTTGATGACTGGAAACATGTTGCCGGGTCGGACGAGTATCGTTTAAAATTGTATCGAGCGGATGGACGTGTACGGGTATGGACACAACCTCAAGAATCCATGGACCCTGCATGTTAGCAGGGGACTGTTCAAGTTGGTGGAGGCTCTGTGATGATGTGGGTCTATGGCAGCTGCAGTGATATGGGACCCCTGATACGTCTAGATACGAATCTGACTGGTGACACACTCATAAGCATCCTGTCTGATCACCTGTGTCCATTCATGTCCATTGTTTATTCCGTCGGACTTGGACAGTTCCAGTAGGTCAATGCGACACCCCACGCGTCCAGAATTGTTACAGAGCGGCTCCAGGAATTCTTTTCTGAGTTTATACACTTCCGCTGGCAGGTACACTTCCCAGACATGAACATTATTGAGCATATCTGGGATGCCTTGCGACGTGCTGTCCAGAAGAACTTCACCCTCTTGCACTGTGACTGATTTATGGACAGCCCTGCAGGATTCATGGTGTTAGTTTCCTCCAGGACTCTTAAAGACATTAGTTGATTCCATGTCAAGTCACGTTGCGGCACTTCTGCTTGCTCGCGTGGCCCCTACACGATATTAGGTAGGTGTGCCAGTTTCTTTGGCTCTTCGGTGAATGAACACCTTTTATTTTCTTCCATTACGAACCTGGTAACTAACATAAATATTCTACTCTTAACTATAGCACAAATAACTTTAAATTTCACTGGCATCGTGGGCTAACGACGCATCATAGGCTAGACAGAGTTCTGGATTTGTGATGGGATGGGTTAGTTGACATGGGTCTGAGCACTATGGGAGTTAACATCTGAGGTCACCAGTCCCCTTGAACTTAGGACTACTTAAAACTACCTAGACTAAGGACATCACATACATCCGTGCCCGAGGCAGGATTCGAACCTGCGACCGTAACACTCGCGGGGTTCCGGGCTGAAGTGCCTAGAACCGCTCGGCCACCGCGGACCGGCAATGAGATGGGAGGGTGACACTTTTAGCAAGCTTGTTAATCCCCGCAACTCAATTTCGTTGCATCGGTGCATTGCTGCTGCCAGCTGAATCCAGCGAATATATGGCCATTTTTAAGTCTGGTGGGAATTTTAAATAAAACATAGGACATTTTCATCTTGATCTCAAGTATACGACGCACCTGAAATTTGGAGACAGTTTTTCGAAGAAGAACTATGTCTTAAAGTCCTGAAATAGGTATTTACAGATCAGTGTGATAGTAGATTTGCAACTACGGTCACGATGCAAACAAAAGCAAAAAAAAAAAAAAAGAAGATTGATCGTGAAATACAGTGGTTGACAGAAAATCAAATATAAAGAATCAGTGACAGAAAATGCAATATATTGTCTCGTGGATTTCATTAGTGCTTGGTTTAATGTAGCACCTACAAAAGAACGTAAGTTTTATTTGCCGAACAGTAATAAAATATGATGTACATTCTTTTAATTTTAAAAATAGACAGGTTAAAATAATTTCTTTGTAATCTATACTTTAGGTATATACTGCACTCTATTGGTTTCTATACGATCTCGTTCAAGTGTAATGGGCTCAGGAAAGTTTAGTACCCTTGTGTCAGAATCATTTAGTAGGTCAGTTTTGAGAGAACGTATTAGAATTGTGCTAACAACCCCGTATGCAATGTGATCTCTAAATGACAAGCTGGCGTAATCCACTCCCTTACTTCCGTAAGCGCGATATACATTAGAATTCACACACAGAAAGCATCACCTGTGTCCCAAACGCCGCTTCCACGCTTTGTCGCAGTGGACTTGGCGCAAACTGTGAAGTTATTACGAATGGTTTGGTGGTGGGCAGCGAGCAAATTTGAGAGACACTGCTCGATCACCGGCCGCTGGAATCTTCGGTGCTTATTAACCGATGCCAGCAAATTCAGTCCGAACACGGCCGGTGCCCTCGGGGATAACAAAGGCGCCTCGTTAATAATTGTGTGCATCGGAAGCACGCTTCATTGGCTTTGCTAATGAGCGGTTAGACAAACACCGGATGGAAATTCTAAACAAAGGTGCAGACGAAACCAAGAGCTGGGCGATCCTGTGTGGAAGTAATTCGTTGTTGCGGTGTTCCACTGTTATATTCTATATCCGAGTAAAGACAGTCGAAAAACTGACATCAAATGTCCAACTAAATTTCGTGCTGTGTTTGACAAGAATGACAATACAAACAAATCATATTTATTTTATCCGATTTTTACAGTTTCGTAATGGTGTAATCGGCGAATGATACTTTCCGCAACACCATTTCCTAAGTGGTTATCGACAGCACTGCCTTTACGGCTACAATAATGCCACCATCAGCAACAGCTCTAAGGCACAAGTTCTCCCATCCTCTGGCCCAAAAACAGCTTGGCGCCCAGGGCTAACTTCGACTTCATTCCCCTACCCAACCGCTCAGCCGAAAACTCCCCAGTTTTTTTTTATTCATTCCCATCGTTATTTAACTCTTGCAATTGTTTACTGATATCAACACAGCAAGAAGTTTACTACATATCACATATTTCAGTAATTCATTTTTGTACAAAACAATTCAAAATATGTAACAATGTTCATAGTCGTTTTGCTTTCAACAGTACGGTACCGCTGTTGGTTTTTCATTGTTTCGTTTACAGCCACGACAAACGCATGTCGGTCAAACGTCAAAAGGACAAGCGTTAAAAATACACTTTTTACAGTTTCATTGGTCGAACCAGTTGGTGTAACGGGAGTTCTTCCAACCAGTAGCCGAAAGTAAGAAACGGGCATCTCTATACTAGGTAGAGGTAGGTCTTCCGGAACTGCTGCTCAGCACAGCTTAATCCGCCTCTCCTTATAGTACTCTTCCAAACATCTCCTACCCTTTCTCCTTTTTCGAACCCCTCCCCCCTCCCCTCCATGCATTCCCGCCTTCATCTTCTTCCTTCTTCTCCTTTTGCTTCTCTCTTCTCCTATTTCGTCTTTCCATACCCTTCTATTTCACAGTTCTTCGCTTTATTCGCTCGTCACAAAACTGCGTTCCGAGGCAACGCACCCCCGCAGCCACACCTCTGTCACTCAGCTGACACTTTGTACGATCCTGCTGACAGGTTCACAGAAGACCGCAGTGACATTTCGAATGGCAGAAAGTATCACGGTATAAGTGTATATTTTTATTTTTATAATTATATATTTTATGATTTTGGTTGGGGTGGCTTTAAATATTGTGGGCTAACATGAGACTTTTAATTAACTTAAACCACGATAACACTCGTATGGACATCGGCTGCCCCGAAGTACGTACGATATAATATTTTTTAAACACAGCGCGCGACTCACCGCCTTCTAATAAATAGTTTGCGTGAGCGCTGCTATTTACGAAAGAAAATATGCGTATTGTTACGCCAACTGTAATTATTAATATGGGCCTCAGGGGCTACTGTTTATTTATGTACCAAATTACACAAAGATTAAGTGAGATATTGCGGAATGTAATGCTTTTCAATATTTCTAGTTCATTATTTGCAGGGCATAGCTGGAGAGAATCTCGTCTGCCGTTAGGCGGCCAAAATAAAACATACTGAACCCATTCAATGCTGTGAATTTTAGTAACTGAAATTAATTTTAACTTCGAAATTAATGAAAGATCAAAATTGAGAAGTATCTCGCATTTACATTAAATAAAATGAATTGTCAGCGTAATGGCTGACTAAATCCTGCTAGGGGAGATGTGTTCCCTGCACTACGTAGTCCTGTATAAACTTTGTTAATTATAATTAATGGTTGGGACCATGAGAGGTGACAACTATGTCAATAATACACACTTTATAATAACAATTTCTACTGTATTTTTCAAAAATACAGATAAAACTTACGTTAATCATCAGACAGCACTTCAATGGCGACCTACCTCTAGGCGAAACACAACAGGAGAGATAATTCAATCAAAGCATTGTGTCTGATCTTCAAGGCCTATGTTACACAGAGATTATACCAAAAAAACTTCTTTTTGTTAATTAGATCGATATTTGTGTTTTGATTATAATAACTTACGTTCTTTACTATTTGTTATACATCGCGCACAAGTACACAGTCTTCAAATAATTTATAATTCACACGTCTCATAACAAAAACTTCATTTCCCTTTCTCCAAATCTCCATTATTTGACGTACCGTCACAAAAGGAACACTGACTGGAAAGAAATGTGTACAATTTCCTGATATGTCAAACGGCCTTTGAAGTTTAACTTCTGTGTAAATGTACTCCATAAATCAAAGTCATCCACACAAGGCGACATACCAGCCGTTACACAAGTGGGAAATAATTATTTAATCCCTCACCAAATAAATATCGTGTTGTGTGACCTTAGGCTTTTCCGTTTTCGTAACACGATATTTCGACAGCTCACCTTGCCGTAATCTTCAGGAGATATCCATAGGTATCACCTGAAGATGACGACAAAGTACGCTATCGAAATACAATGTTAGTAAAACGACTGCACCCGTATGGACACTCGATAACAGAACAAAAAACCGCGTGCTGTTGATGTTGTTGTTATAGTCATTAGCCTGAAGACTGTGTTGATGCAGGCATCCATACTAGTGTATCGTAACACACAAAAAACTGCATCCTACATCCATTTCAACGTGTTACTGAATTCAAACCTTAGTCTTCTACAGTTTTACGCTCATAGTTGCCTCATAACCAAATTAACTACTCGTTGATGTTTCAGGATAAGTCCTATCGTCTTTCTTAGTAATGCTATCAACTTCTTCCCTCCCCAAATCAAATCGGTACCTCTCTATCTTAGTGGCCTTCTCTTCCCAGCAGAACGACGAGTCCTGTATCATAAGCCGTCGGCTAGATATACCACAGTCGCCCTCAGGTCTGAAGAAAATGTCTTGCTGAATTGCTCCAGAAGCACAATTCTTTTCTGTACACGCTTAGATGATGATGATGATGATGATGATGAGTCCCATACTCCGTTTACCGAGCGTAGGGGAGCGACGCGGGAGACCCGCGCCGCCATACTAGGCAAGGTCCTAGTGGAGGTGGTTTGCCGTTGCCTTCCTCCGACCGTAATGGGGATGATTGATGATGATGATGAAGACGACACAAACACCCAGTCATCACGAGGCAGGTGAAAAATCCCTGACCCCGCCGGGAATCGAACCCGGGACCCCGTGCTCGGGAAGCGAGAACGCTACCGCGAGACCACGAGCTGCGGACAAAAAAAAGCAGATAAAAGTAAAAAAAATGGTTTTTAACTCAGCCAGCGGCAGTCCAAAGCCTGCGTCGAAAATGAGGATGGGAAACCATTAAAGTAAACCGTACTGAACGTGACGGGCTGAAAAAGAAGACAGCGAGCTAGAAGAAGGTAGGCGTTTACTATCCAACGCTTAGAGACTTCGAAATTTAACAGAAACAGTACACAGGTCATCTGCTTAGCTTCTAGTGGAACACACATTTGGAAGAAGGAAGTTTCTGAAACATTGTGGTCGCAAGCAAGTTTTAATATCGCAGCTATATCCGACAAATTATTTCTGTGCTAGCATTAGAGAATAAAGATCCAGTGACATACCGAGGTGAATTTGCCACATAAAAGCTAGAATGAGCTTGAATACAGTAAACATAACAGGAAACGATTTCTGTGTCTTGTATTAAGTCTCAAAGAGCCAGGGACGTAACGTCCCTTCATTTAAAGACCTGTAGAAAAGACACAAATATTATTTATGTCACTCGGTTGTAAAGTCGTACGAAATGTGATGGAATCTCGTGTACTAGACTTGCATCATATGGTAGAGAACTGCAGAGCCTCCTAAACGGGTAACATGTGTGCTACATATTACAGGCTGCTACCAGTTAGCTGACTGTGTGGAATGTACATAAGGTATTTCTTTTAGACCTGGCGACTCTCCATCCACTGTGGATAACAACAGTTGTAGAAGACGCCGAAATGTCAGTGTAAGATCCAAAGAAATGCGCTCCACAGGCAAAAGTGTTAAAATCCTATTTCTCAACTGCCGAACCGTTCGGAATTAAGTCCCGGACTTTGAAACCTTCCTAAAAGGCAATAGAGCTCACGTAATACTAGGTAAAGAACGTTAGTTCAACTCTAAATTACTTGCAATGAGATTTTAGGGAAAAATCCATTCAATTTCGAAAGGATATGCTTTCAGGAAACTGAGATGGTGTATTTGTCGCAGTAAACAACAAACTCAAATTCACGCACATAGAGATGGTAGCTGCATTGTTAGATAATTGGACAAAACTCATTATCATCTCTTGGCGTAAACGTACTGTAAGGATCTGTCGACCACTAAATTCACCTCCATATGCAAGCGAAAACTTTGGAAAATGCCTCAGTTCACTGGAACATATATTCATTAGTGCTCCCATCACTCGACAACCTATTGGGATAATTACAGTTCTGCAGAAGGTGAGCACGACACCACATCCTGCGAAACAGTAGTAAATGCTACATAGAACACATATGCGGATACAAATAAATTGGAGGAAATACGCCTGACGTCTTTGAGGACGTCCACTTTAAATTCGAAATCAGTCATCATGAGGCAGTTGTAGCAACAACGATTACCAGGAACTCATGGTAAGCAAAACAAGTAGAAAAATGCATTTCTCCAGCCAACTAGACAAAGAGATAATAGATGAAAGCCTGTCGTCATCTATAAAAATGTTACTAAATGTTATACTCAAATTCTGAAACAAGTTTTATCCTGAATTTCAGCCGATTTTGAGGCATGATTATGCAATTTGACTCGGAAAGTTTAGTGCCAAAGATAGTTTTTTCGCCACGCGCAACGGTAATTTCTTTTCAAAGCTTCTGAAAGAAACAGAAGAATGAGTTAAAACGAGGAACGAGGTTGCATTAAGACATACTTCTACACTAGACTTTATCTTGTAGATGAAGCACATGCAAGATATATATTTGGCATCTGAACGTTTTGAAAACACACCGAGGACAAGAAAAATCAAATCTTAGAAAAAGAAATTACGAAATTTACTTTGAATAAGCTGATCTGAATACCTCCTTGCTCCGAATGCTTGGATCAGGGAACTGGAGCACACTGGACTCGCATTCGCGAGGCCGACGGTTCAATCCCGAGTCCGACCATCAAGATTTACATTTTCCGTGATTTCTCTAATTCGCTTCAGGTAAATGCCGGGTTGGTTCCTTTGAAAGGCCACGGCCGACTTCCTTCCGCATCCTTCTCCGATTGAATGAGACCGATGACCTCGCTGTTTGCTCTCTTCCACCCAATCAAGCCAAGTACACTAGAACACATTTGCTCCATATCTACACTCCTGGAAATTAAATTAAGAACACCGTGAATTCATTGTCCCAGGAAGGGGAAACTTTATTGACACATTCCTTGGGTCAGATACATCACATGATCACACTGACAGAACCACAGGCACATAGACACAGGCAACAGAGCATGCACAATGTCGGCACTAGTACAGTGTATATCCACCTTTCGCAGCAATGCAGGCTGCTATTCTCCCATGGAGACGATCGTAGAGATGCTGGATGTAGTCCTGTGGAACGGCTTGCCATGCCATTTCCACCTGGCGCCTCAGTTGGACCAGCGTTCGTGCTGGACGTGCAGACCGCGTGAGACGACGCTTCATCCAGTCCCAAACATGCTCAATGGGGGACAGATCGGGAGATCTTGCTGGCCAGGGTAGTTGACCTACACCTTCTAGAGCACGTTGGGTGGCACGGGATACATGCGGACGTGCATTGTCCTGTTGGAACAGCAAGTTCCCTGGCCGGTCTAGGAATGGTAGAACGATGGGTTCGATGACGGTTTGGATGTACCGTGCACTATTCAGTGTCCCCTCGACGATCACCAGAGGTGTACGGCCAGTGTAGGAGATCGCTCCCCACACCATGATGCCGGGTGTTGGCCCTGTGTGCCTCGGTCGTATGCAGTCCTGGTTGTGGCGCTCACCTGCACGGCGCCAAACACGCATACGACCATCATTGGCACCAAGGCAGAAGCGACTCTCATCGCTGAAGACGACACGTCTCCATTCGTCTCTCCATTCACGCCTGTCGCGACACCACTGGAGGCGTGCTGCACGATGTTGGGGCGTGAGCGGAAGACGGCCTAACGGTGTGCGGGACCGTAGCCCAGCTTCATGGAGACGGTTGCGAATGATCCTCGCCGATACCCCAGGAGCAACAGTGTCCCTAATTTGCTGGGAAGTGGCGGTGCGGTTCCCTACGGCACTGCGTAGGATACTACGGTCTTGTCGTGCATCCGTGCGACGCTGCGGTCCGGTCCCAGGTCGACGGGCACGTGCACCTTCCGCCGACCACTGGCGACGACATCGATGTGCTGTGGAGACCTCACGCCCCACGTGTTGAGCAATTCGGCGGTACGTCCACCCGGCCTCCCGCATGCCCACTATACGCCCTCGCTCAAAGGCCGTCAACTGCACATACGGTTCACGTCCACGCTGTCGCGGCATGCTACCAGTGTTAAAGACAGCGATGGAGCTCCGTATGCCACGGCAAACTGGCTGACACTGACGGCGGCGGTGCACAAATGCTGCGCAGCTAGCGCCATTCGACGGCCAACATCGCGGTTCCTGGTGTGTCCGCTGTGCCGTGCGTGTGATCATTGCTTGTACAGCCCTCTCGCAGTGTCCGGAGCAAGTATGGTGGGTCTGACACAACGGTGTCAATGTGTTCTTTTTTCCATTTCCAGGAGTGTATAAAAGATACGAACGACAGCAGAAGAGTACGTAACGAAGTAAGGAAAGCGCCTTTCTTAGGGAAGGGGCATAGTTCCAGCACTACGAGCAATCCCAACACTGATACAAACGTGTAAAGTCACGTGATTGCAAAACAAGAGGAACGGATTAATGAATTTATAACACGAACGTAAACTGCAGTACATACGTAGTCTGACTGCGTTGTCTAATGCTCGAAAAGATACACTGTCCTATCATTTTAACGTCACCGTCTGTCAGAAGCCTGAATAAGCACCTTTTGCAACGTGGACCGCTGTAAGATGTGCAGGAAGAGTCACTGTTGTTCTGGAACGTGCTGTCAAGGATGTGGGATCGTGCTGTTCTATGTTCCTCAGTTGAGGATTCATTCAGCCCGATCGCGACCAGCGCGATCACACATTCTCGAATGGGCCAAGTCCGGGGAGTTTGATGGCCAGGGGAGTACACGAAACACATCCAGGAAGCCTGCGAACAACGAACGTCCTCTAAGTGCTATGTGACATGTCACATTGCCCTCTACTAGATGCCATCACGCCGAAGTAAAACAAACTGCACGAAAGGGTGGAAACTGTTCACAGGGATAGAAGCATTCTTTTGTTGATCCATTGTCCATTCCAGAGTGCCGATATCTCCCAGAGAAGGCCACGAAAACATTCCACAGACCATAAGGCACATAGGCTGTTTGGTTTCAGACGTTTCGCTCCGTACATGCCCACAGCGACCTGTCCGACGGATCATAAAACCTCATGCATCTGAAGGGGCCACCTGTCGCCTCCCAATGGACGTCCACTTGTGGTACTAAGGTGCAAATTGCAGCCTTCGTCGCCGACGAGCATCAGTCAGCATGGCTGCCAGAGCCACAAGCCTTCTTCTGAGGCGCAAACGTAGCAAAGTTGGCTAAACGGCCGTTGAAGAGACACTGTTGGTAGCCGTTCCTTCACCTGGGACATCGTTTGCTCAACAGTTACACGTCTATTCACCTGTACACATCATCGCAACTGTCCCTCATCCCCGTCATCTAGGGCCCGTAGTTCACCACAGCTGCATCGGAGCAGGTTTTCGATAGCGCTACTTTGCCATGTACGGTGTACTTTAACCACGGAGGCACACGTCCAGTTAACGAATTTAGCTGTTTCGCAAATGCTTCCGTCTTTGTCTTGAAAGCCAATGATCATGCCCTTTCGGACTTCAGAGAAATCGCTCAGTTTCCCCATTACAGCCACAACTTTAATGTTTTCCAAATCCCCTGACACGTTTTATGCGCCCTCCACTGCTAAGCTGACACCTGCTGTCTGTGAGTGGTTATTGTAAGTTGACGTCTAACATGTCACAGTAATATAAATGAACTGTGTATTTTACATCTCGATGATTACAGTTTGTCACAAATAGCGAAAAATAATTGTCACTAACAGCTACATATAAAAAACCAGAAAATAATACAATGAAATCGTCTTTCCAGTTTTTAATTGAGAGAGAGAGTTAGAGAGAGAGAGACAGAGTTAATTTGAATTCCAGCTTTGTGCATTGATGTCTCACTCGCAGGTCACAATGGTTCGAAACTGATCACAAAGGGATTCTGGTGACATAAGAATTAGCTCTTCATAAAGACTCAAAAACAAAACAATTCTCCAGAAAAGAAAGTGATAAACGTTAAATGTGCGGATAAGCCAAAAGCACGCAAAGACCTCAGCCAAGTAATGAGACGACGTGTTGAAACCCCAGATGTGCATCGTCTGTTCAAAAACGCGTCCACACCAAACAGAAGCTGGGCCCGGAATGGCTTCCTTTGCGACCAAGTCATCTCAGTAAGAAACTGTCGCGGTTAGCACCTGACTGGCTTCCGCACTCGGAGGTCCAAGAAACCCCGTGAGATGTTCCATTCGCGGCTACACACAAACACGTCGTACGAAGCCGGGTTGTGCAGTCCCTCAGAGGCTCCTTAACCTGTCAGTAGTATTATACACTGGTGTGAAAATCTTAACCACGAAAGTAAATTTCGCATAATGTGTCACCGCCTAGTAGCATAACAAGATGGAGCTTCGACCATATATAGAAAGAATGGTTACTGTATAGTAAGGATCATAGTTGAAAGAAGTACGCAGCGAAAAGAGCGGAAACAATAACACAATTTCAAATACAGTAATTACACTGTACTCAGCTTGATTCATGATGGTCCCCTGGATGTTACAAACGGCAAGACGTGGTTCTTAATATGGTGTGTGATCACCAGAGATGGCAATGCATACTCTGAAATCTGCACTATTCAATGTGATCGCGCATTGCCATGCACAAAAGCAAAGTGAATTGTGAAGGGGTGCATGTGTCACAATAACGTAGACCCTGGAACTGCAAAAATTACAGACTAATTGGTAAATGTATACCTTCGAACAGTGCATAAGCTGCAACCCAAAAAGAAGCAGCCAAAATAAATGTACCAATATAAAATATCATGAGACAACTGTCAAACTAATACTTCTAATACTAATACTAATAGTAATAACTTCTATGTCCTTTTCTTTTGTACAACACAATATTCGTAACCATTTGTATATTATAGTGTTATGTAAATAACATCATCTGTAATTTTTTGTGTGCAAGAAACATCATTAAGTACACTAAAACATACGTGTGACATATGTAGACTGTGAAAGAAACAACTGCATGTGTGTCAACAGTGTGGACATTAAGTACGAAATATTTATGTCAAAAAGCACAAACATTTTTATGACCTAAACATTTAGGAGGACAATATACCGTCCCTAATGAAATACTAAGGAAACCAGTATTTATAAACAAGAGTCATTTAAAACTTCAATAATAAGTGGACACTAGCCACTCAGCTGAACATACATTTTTATCAGTATTAAAATAATTTCTCTGTGCAAGTTTCGAGGGCAAAGAAATATACAAAATGATCTAAAGAGACAAGATACGCTTGTTTGCGTGTAGATGGACATCTTGCGCGTGCTGGCCAATGTGAGCATGTTTGTACTATTTAAGCAGATAATATATTGATTTCATATTATTGTTCACTTTTAATTTGTAAGAGATGATCCCGATTTCGTGTCCGCCTTCCTTGAATTAACCTGCATTCGTGTAAATTACAGTGCAACAATTGCAGCGGCCGATGAAGCCAACGACGCCATTATGTTGCGATATTAACTTATAAAAATTAACGGAAGAGAAAAAGTCTCCCTCTATTAATATAATATACATTTTTCTACACAGGCGCCCTATGTGGCAGAAAATACGTAGCTTTAAGATTCTTATTTTCAGTACAACAGCCGAGAGCCAGACCAGGACTCCGACTACAATGCAATGGTTGACGGAGGTAAGAAAAAATACTCTCTCGCGTGTGTTGTAGTTATTAACTAAAGATTTTTTGCTTTAAAGTGAACTGAATAGTCGAGGAAATTAATATGAAAAATTTATTGCATTGTTCAACATATATGCTGATGTTTTAAGATTCAGCGAGTCTGACATTCATTAACATAACAAGTAATTTACATTGAAGATTAATATTGTTACAAAAAAGAACTTCACAAAAGCATTTAATTGTACATCAAAATTGAATGAAATATCATAGTGATTAAGGCCCACCACGTAAGTCGGCAACAATCATCATTACCAATCAATTTGGGTACTGAATAATAAATTAAATTAGGGCAGCTGACGGAAGCAAGACTTTGAATTTTTTTAAATAATCTTTTTGAAACATTTTTAAAATGAAATTTGTAAAATATTCTTAAGCCTACGTTCTTTCAAAATGCAATTGTTTTCAAATTACTGTTATTTCTTAACATCTACATAATTTAATCACACTAATCCTGTGTGCTTCCGTGTCTTTACCTGTTACACTAAAATCAGAACATTTACACACAGAAAAGAATACACTGTAAACTTCATCTATTATTTACACTTGGAAATGTTTCTCTATTGAGCAAATTTCTTCATCTGTATTCGCTCCTGCCGTAAGTGGGTTGCTGTACGGAGATAGAGATGGTTCAATTATCCCCCAATCAAGCATTTTTCTTATATCCTTCGTAACTGCCTCGTTCTTTAATCACGGGATGGTGACGTTTGCCTGACAGGAAATATCGTGAGGTACCACTTCGACGTTATAGGTGTAGCCCCCGATAACATCGGGTTTTTTCCGAAAACATATTCTCATAATCTGTAAGTAACTGAATAAATTCGTTCTGTTGTGCTTCAGTCAAATATTCTGACTGCATTACTTTCATGGCTATGAGCGTCCGCCCCCGGTAGCTGAGTGGTCACCAGTACGGTACCCAACGTGTTCGGTCAGAGAGCTGGTTGGCCTCTGTAATAAAAAAACTGAGTGAAAGCATCAACAAACGAACTTAACCGGATGTCATGTGACGTCCGCAACGACCAAAAACACAACGATCAACAACGAACAAAATGAAAAAAAAGAAAAGAAAGAAAGTGGCCAGCGCGACATAATGTCAATCCTAAGGGCCCGGGTTCGATTCCCGGCTGGGTCGGAGATTTTCTCCGCTCAGGGACTGGGTGTTGTGTTGTCCCTATCATCATCATTTCATCCTCATCGACACGCAGATCGCCGCAAGAGCGTCAAATCGAAAGACTTGCACCAGGCAAGCAGTCTCCTGACGGGACGCCGTAGTCACACGACCTTTTTTTTATGGCTATCTGTTTTCTTTTTTCCTCTGTCTCCCGTAATAAACTCTTTATAATATACTTGTCTTGTACTTAAGGCAGAATGTAAACTTGCTACCTGTATTCTCCCGAATCTAGACTGAAAGCTCCGGCAAAATATCCCGTGTCCTCAACAATGGCAAAATTACACGTCTACCCTCATTCATAATACTTACTTACCCGCACAAGAGGTCGAATCTCGCGTCCCTATGGCGTAAAATTTCCTTCCCCAGGATGCAACCAACACCTAATCCCTTAACTACTAGGAACGAGTTTTTCTTGTTTCATTTCCTACCATAAACTCGACTTGCACCTGATGCTCAATGATATGAGATTGTGCCACTATTTCACCTGTTACACGACAATTCTTCACTGCCAATACTGGTATTCTATTGTTATGTCTAAAGTACTTGTAAATATTTGCACTCATGACACTGGTTGTCAGCACTGGTATCGACTATTATTTGTATTGGTGCTCTGTACATATCTGCATGGAATAAAGCCAGCACAACAATTTTGTCAGTTCGGTTACATTTCTGCGGTATGTCTACAAGTTCCTTTTCTATTTTTATTCCTTCATTGTATCTCAGTAAACAAAGTTAATGGCTGTCATCAGTCAATGTGCCCTCACTACACCATCCTGCAGCCAACAACGGAGAGCGAATTGTGGCTCTTTTTAGTTTAACGGATGAGCATTAGTGGGTTGACAGTTGTCTGTCAGTTCCACTGATCTCACATTGCCGTTGCAATGGTGTATTTTGATACTGTGTATGGCTCTGGTTTTGCTGTGGGCGGTTGTAAATTCCTGACATGTTCTGTGATGGACCTGTATTGGCGTTCCATTGTTGCGCTGTGTTTTGTTACTTCCGATTTTGATGATTATAACTGTTGCCGTTATAACCATTGACATTGTTTGTGCCTCGATTCTGTTGCCGGTGCTCTTGCCTATTCCCGTTACCATTTGGTAGTGAGTTACTAGCGTTACTGTTGGTGTCATTGTAATCGGCTTTTTGTTGATTGCAGCTTGCGTGGTTACCCTTGTTTTCGGATTTCATGTCTTCGGTCAATAAGTCAACAGAATCCACTATTTCCATGAATTGTTCTACATCATAGTCCGGCAAATTGATGAAATATCTTTTAATTTCACTGGGTAACTTCATTTTTATTAATCTCATTATGTAACGATCGGACATGTGTTCGTCCAACTACCTGGTATTGTTTATATACTTTTGAAAATATCTGCTTAACGTTCCCACCTTGTTGTTGTTGTTGTGGTCTTCAGTCCTGAGAATGGTTTGATGCAGTTCTCCATGCCCACTCTATCCTGTGCAAGCTTCTTCATCTCCCAGTTCCTACTGCAACCTACATCCTTCTGAATCTGCTTGGTGTATTCATCTCTTGGTCTCCCTCTACGATTTGTACCCTCCACGCTGCCCTCCAATACTAAATTGGTGATCCCTTGATGCCTCAGAACATGTCCTACCAACCGATCCCTTCTTCTGGTCAAGTTGTGCCACAAACTTCCCACCTTACGATTATATATATTTGGACTGTACAATTCCTTGCGTAGTCTCTCTTGGATGCTATAGGCGCAGAATTTTTGCTAGAATGCACCTTCAAACTTTTGCATCGTTAGACATTCTTGGGACACGTCGGTGGCCCACAGTACTGCGTCACCTTGCATGAGGGAGACCACGAACTGTATTCTTTGTCTTTCCGTCCATGTCCTGGGAAATACATTCCTGAAGCTCTTAATGAATACCACAGAGTGGACATTTAGATTTTCACTATTGAAGGGCTGGAATGTCCTATGTTTTATCACATTGTCCTCCTTTTTGCACATCTGATAGTTACCTTCTATGGCATTCATTACTTCGTGATGTGCGCTGCACGGTATCGCATATTGTTCGTGTCGTAATTCAAGTTAGGTTGCGGTTGCGCACTTGCGCCCTGCATACCGTCTGCGTTATTGTAGTAAACAGTACGCGGAGTCGGATTCATTATCTGTCTGTCACTGTTTACAGTGCTTTCAAACGCAGACAGTCTCCGCCCCGACCTCTTGTTGCCAATTCGGCAACTCCGCTGTCACACGGGAATTGATCTGTGTTAATTCGGCGTGTAGTGCGGCAGCGCCAACGTCAATATTTACACTCACGGCCGCAGTCGCTTGTCCTACAGCTGTTTTCACATCGCTTCCAGTCTTTGCAGACGTCTCGCGATCCTTTACTCTAGCCATTCATTAAATTATTTTTCGATTTTTTGAGCTTCCACTTCCAAATATGTATCAATACTTTTCTGTGCATCTATCTCCACAATATCCACGCGGATGGTTAAAGTCTGTACATTGTGTTCAAGCCTAAGCCTGCGATATCTGTAATTTTTGCATCTCGCCTCCTAAGCTTTGCACAAGATCCGGTATTTCTTTGCAAGCGTCCAGCACCTCGGCAATTTCGCTTTGGATAATATCGTAGTTTCGCTTCACTGCGCTGCTCTTGCTCACTGAGCTTTTGACTAAATTCTTTCCCTTGCTCATGCAGTATCTGAGCCAGTTTTCGTCTCTTTGTTGCCCTTGCTCATGGAGCTTTTGCGTTGCTCTTTTCTTTTGTTCATGTAGCATGAGAGGTGGTTTTCATCCCTTTCTCTGTCTTTTTCTTTTTCCCTCTGTTCTAACATTCTTTCTATTTCCCTTCCTTTCTGCTCTCTTTGTTGTTCTTGCTCATAGAGCATCTGAGCAAATTTCTGATATTTCTCCCTGTCTCTTTCTTCTAACCTGCGCAGAAACTCTGCAAATGGGTCTGCACTCGGTGAACGTACTGGCGCCCCGCTTAATCTAGCACTCGATTCGCCCCGCTGCCCAGGCAGTGGGCTTCTTGTTCTATTCCCATTCTTCCGTCGAGCGTCATTCACCACCCACAGATCCTCGCCACCCGCTCGGAAATTATGTTATCCGAGGCGGTCGCTTGGGATTCACTTACGTTTTGCAAATGATCTTCACTCTACATGTCAACAGAAATTTGTTCTTCTGTTACAGTTGCCTTAGGTTGTCCTGTCGTACCCACAATAAATTCACTTTAAGCCACTGACAAGTCTTTAACACTGATACACTCACGAATAATTATCCCCTCCAAAAATAAACACATAAATACACAAATACACACAATTTAATTAGCACTCTACTTACTATTTTTTCACCGAAGGTATCTCATGTTAATATGGGTTCGATATTCCACACAAAGCTACACAGGCCTGCCCTTTGTTATTTCTCTTTCATGTAATCCTTTGTCCTTTCTACACTTTTTCTTCTCCTGATGTACTTAGGGCGTGGTTTTGTTGTTATACATGTAAAAGAATTCGTATATGCATTAATAATTTACCACAATTAGGAAAATACATAATTATATTCATAACAATAGTAAGTATCATAATAATAGTTCTCGCATTTTCTTTGATCGGGCCCCGAAGTTGCGCCGCCAATCTCGCGTCTGTCGGCCGCCGTAATTTTATTTATTATTTACTACACTAATTGATTGGTAATGGTGATTGTTGCCGACTTACATGTAGGGCCTTAATCAAAATGATATTTCATTCAATATTGATTTACAGTTGAATGCTTCTGTGAAGTTCTCTTTTCTAACAATATTAATCTTCAATGTAAAACGTAACAAGTAATTTACATTGTTGTTGTGGTTGTTGTTGTGGCCATCAAACCAGTCTGAGGACTGAAGACCACAACAACAACAACAACAATGTAAATTACTTGTTACGTTAATGAACGTTAGACTCGCTGAATCTTAAAACAAGATTATATAAGGTGAACAATGGAATAAACTTCTCATATTAATTTCCTCGGCTAGTCAGTTCACTTTAAAGCAAAAAACCTTAGCTGTCACGCGGTTGCAGACTATAGCGCCTAGAACCGGTCGGCCACCCCGGCCGGCTCTAGTATGTTGTTCGTGGCCCTCCCTTCTACCACTGCTCAAGACTTGCCGAACTTTTCCCGGTATTCGACGTTTTTTGATCTCTATGCATTGAGCTATTACGTCACTACCATCCTCGGCTATTTGGATGACATTATTAATTAAACGTGCCCGTGAGAGTGATAAAAGATGAACCATTTTTGTAGACATTACGCTAAACTAGTTACGTTGACAATTCGATCCAAAGTTAATTCTTACAAGCCCAGCTGTTTCGTAGTCAGACATTTAACAATGTAATTGTTTACTTTATCCCCTTTAAAATTCATAAAACTGTTAGACAGACTTTATAAAAAGTCAATTTTACAATTTGTAAGTACTCGGATAAGCCTGTGGCGTAATGAGACCATTCCATGAAGACTAAAAATAGTCGAATGTGAAAAATAATGCAGCCAGTAGCAAACTTTTGTACACTAGTAGCAGGGAGTACCACGAACAACATGCAAGAAATCCTGATCGGTTGGAGCTGAGGGTGGAAATGGGGGTGTGTTTGAAGGTCACTCATGCACGTATTTGTTGAATAACTGGAGAACTACGACCTCTAAAGAAAACATGTCCCAGCACAGAATTTAACTTCATCAGATTTCCTACACAAAGGTCCTGTCTATTTCTTCTGCAAGAGTTATCGCGTAGCCAGCGAAAGAACATGGAAAGCTCGCTCGCTGTTTTTCAGGACCAGATACTGAAGTGCGGGTCGCATAAAACGACATCGGTATGGGCAGCTAATGACCCTGTTACTGGAATCACCGAGATCAGACAGTCCAAGAACTCAATTTGAATGTAGCAAAGTGTAAAGAAAATCGCTTAACTCTATTTTTAAATGTTGCTTTACAAATGAAAATCAAGAGTTATTACCCCAATTATATTCTTGCACCACTCGAAAGACGAGTGATGTATATATCTCAGTGGTGTTGGGAAATAGATAAAATCACTAAGCCGGATCAAAGATTCAGGGCCCGATGGACACGCTGCTAGATTCCGTGCTGAATTTGCGTTTGATTTCGTTATCTTTTAGCCGCAAAAAAATTAAAAATTGGAAGACCACACAAGCCACACCCATCTGCAACATGGTATCAAAAGGCATCCAGAAAACTACCGTCCCATATCCTTGACAACGATCTGTTGTAGAATCTTAGAAAATGTTCTGAGCCCGAACGTTTGGGGTGTTTCGAATAAAATGCTGTGCTATATACCAAACAGCTTGGAGTCCAAAAACGTCAGTCAGGTGAAACTTCAAAGTGTGCTTTATTCATATAACACCCTGATGCAGCGATGTAGAACTAGTATTTCATAACTCCGGATAAGTATTTAACTCAGCACCACATCTGTACTTATTAAGGAAAATACTAACGTATGCTATATCGGTTGAAATTTGTAATTGCATTAAGGACTTCTTGGCAACAAGCATGTAACATTTGTAATGGAGAGTCAGCGACAATTGTAGAAATAACTTCAGGTGCATCCCTAGGAAGCATGTTGGTGCCATTGCTGTTCATGTTGTAAATTAATGACCTTGCAGATAATAGTAACAGTTTTCTTAGACTTTTCGCAGATGATTATGCATGTTTCTGTAATGAAGTAACGTCTGAAATATCCGAATAGGTTTGCAGCAGAATTTTGATACGATTTCAAAATTATAGAAAATTTGGTGACTGCTTTAAATGTTCAGAAACGTAAAATTTGGAAGAAGTAGTATTTTCGACTAAGATTTCAAACTGGTAGAAATCTTGGTAACCTGTTTAAATTGTCAGAAATTTAAAGTTGCACACTTCACAAAACGAAAAAAATGCAGTATCTTGAGACTACGATGTCAGCAAGTCACAATTTAAGTCTATAAAGTCATACAAATAGTTAGGTGTGCCAGTTTGTAGGGATACAAACTGAAAATACCACGTAAGCTCATTTGTAGGTGAAGTAGGTGGCAGACTTCTCCTCACTGGTAGGATACATAGAAAAATGCAATCAGTGTACAAAAGAGATTCCCATCCTAGACTATGGTTCAAGTGTGTGGAATCCTCGTCAAGTGATAAAGACTGTACGTGATGCAGGGAAGCGCAATTGTTGTAAAACTGTTTGACACATGGGACAGGAACACGAAGATGTGGCAATAATTGAACTATCAGATGCCTGAGAATAGATGCGAGCCATCCCATGAATGCATAATTGCAGTGTTTCAAGAAATTATTTTAAATGAGGAATTTAGGAATGTAATTCAGCCCTGTACATATTATTGTCTTAAGGATCCAGAAGACGAGATTAGACTAGTTACAGGTCACAGAGAGGGGTTTAAGTAACCATTCATTCAGCACTGCATATATGAATGGAAACAATAGAGCCTCTAACAACTGGAAAAATAGGAAGTATAGCCTGCCATGCTCTTCACAGTCGATTGCAGTTTATAAAGAGTGAGCCACCTGCCTTTACTGAAACGTTTTATGCTACCCGCATTGCTTTCAAAAACCTCGGTGAAGATTTTTATATTCCTTAGCTTGTTACATGCAAACTGTTAGTCCTACAGAAGAAATGAATAGAATCTTTTTGTTGGAAATGTACTTAAATTCTCTACTGCGATACATTTACGATAGTGGCTGTAGTTCTCGAATTAATCAAGAAAAAGGTATAAAAGTGATCTTAAAGTACGTTTTTCTTGAATAACTCGATACCATGGCCTCCAGCGGAAACGTATGTCAGTACAATATTTAACTACATTAATGTTCTCCTAATTTTCTCTTTAGGGCTATTAGTTTGTATGTAGCGAGCGAGAGAATATGAAAACCTGGCGTTGGCTTTTAAGGGCGTTGTGGTTTGCATAAAACCTAACGGAAGAGGCGGCTGAATTACCCTGCTTATCAGAATGTAGATTTGTCAGATCTGTCAAGAGTGGCTGATTTTGGACGTATTTACAGATCATTTTGTAGATTAAGTCGGTAGCTTTTTGATGCTGCCCACGGATGATACATTTGTGTACACTGAAGTGTTATGTCCTAGGACACAGTACTGAAATGTGCATGTAAATGTGGAAACATCCTACAATGCTTGATTACGTCATCCCTACATAGTCACTGGATTCAATATACCTTATTGACATATCAGTACCTTCATATCTAAACTACATCAATATTCTGCGAACAACATTTCAGTGTGTAGCGAAAGATACTTTTGTTTCCCTAAGTTTTACCACATTCCCTATTCCAGTAGAAATAGAGAACGTTGATGAGTAACTGTATGGGATGGAGTACATTCGAGTCGCGGTCTTTTGAGCGATATGTATTCGAAAGTAATATGAGGTCTGACTACCTGGAACATAAGCTCCTGGGATTGTAAAAGTTTGTCTTCTACGTGGTACTCTACCGCTCTCTTGTGTCATCTTTCACTGGAGTGAGATGACAATTTTGGTAACGCACTTGCGAATTCCAGATGAAACGGAAACGAAGCCCGTTACTTTCTTTTGAATCTTCAAAAACCTGCTTCATCAATCCCATGTGTTATTTACATAGATGTAGGTAGATGTAGTGGTAGGGATCGTTACTGCCATAATGTAGGCTATTCAACGAGCAATCAAGTGACGATTAGATTAGATCAGTTATTCATTCCATAGACCAACAAAAGAGGGGATCCTCCAAGGTGTCAGATAAACACGTTACAAAAATGTAATTAGAAAACTTGAGTTCCATTAATTGTAATGATCCTCAGTTAATAAACAGTAAAATTATGTACATGAATTAAAATTAAACTTCTAATACTCAGAGATTTAATACTTACATCTGCATTCATTAAGTCCATCATTCACACAGTAGCTAGTTACTTGGCTATTACAACCAAGTATTGTCAAAAATTACATAAAATTATTCATTTTAATGACCATCAGTTAAGAACAGTCAAATTATGTACAAGATTTAAAATTAAACTTCCACTATTTACACACTTAAGACTTACATCTGATTTCCATTCATCCATCACTCACACAGTAGGTAGTTACTTGCCTGTCGCAGCCAAGGTACAAGTAAGGTACTTCTTTTGTGAGTGAATTATATGTTAATTTGAATTGTTCGAATGAATCTCGGCTTAGAATCTACACTTCCTACAACCAGTTTTATATAGCTTTCGATTACTCACAGGTATTCTACAGCACTTTCATTGATTTGTTGTCAATAGTGTCATCGAATGATGGGGAGTTTTCTTCTTATTTGCATGTCATAAGTTGTATATATTTACGTTGAGTATTAACAGATTTTTCCTTGATTAAGTTTTGATCTTACTGCGTCCATTAGGGTTCGTAGTATCCCATCTCGTACTGCCGTACGTCAAATAAAGGACTATTCCATAATTATGTTGACAGTGAAAGTTCAGACTCAAGATACTCTAACATTTGGGACAGCGATTTCTTTATTTAGTCAGTTCACAATGTGGCACAGTACACTGGACGTGACGAGGTACTAGCAACATTTTCTACACTGTAATTCTAGATGATCTGTCAGTTTCAGACGCGGGTGCGCGGCTGGAATTCGAACGTATAGTCACTCTCCATTGAGATATTAAAGGCGTTCCCTTAAGAAATGTGGGTGAGTGCTGGTATGATTCCCTTGAAAGAGCATGCCTGATTTCTTTTCTCATAATTTACATAACCGCTATTGTGATCTGTCTGCAGTGCCTGCGACGTCGACAGGAGATAAAGCTCCTTAGTTTCCTTTACGTTAGCGCGGTAACGAAATACTCCGTTGTAGAGGCCATGATATATTTTCTGACATTTAATAAAGCAAGAAAGTTCCGTTGTGGTCACATGAAAGGAAATAAAAATGGAAACCGCAATTGTTGATGTCATAAGCAAATAACTTGAACAGTTCAAGACGACGATACAAAGTTTTACATGACTGTCAACCCAAATCCAACAAAAATTAATAAGAACCGATGTTTTCAGTTTTAATGGTGACGAAAGAAAACGCACAATGTTTTCTTATTAGTATAAATGTTAATGCTATACTAAAAATGAAATTAATGAAACTCGAGGAATAGCATATTTTGTATTGTTCCTCAGTCTATGTATCATCTTACTCCTACGTTTCATCTCTATTACTCTCAAATCTAATGTTTTCAACACGGTGGTCTCCGTCGTGTTCTCCGGGCTTTGTAGCAGCACGTTCGGACACGCTTGAACATTCAGTGCCATTAATTCGATACACTCGGGGTGAAAATTGGAAAGTTGATCGTTCACTTTGTGAGCACTGTTTATAATGACCATGTTTAACTATCCCGGGGCGTGTTAGTTATCTTTGGTTTTTTCCTATTTGGCTCCCTAATTCCAAGTCATTTCATTACTCGGGAGGTTACTTATAAGTTCGCTGTACGTACTACGTAGCTATACACGACAGAATTCTGTTGGTTCCCGGATCTATTTTGATTATTATTTAGAATTTCTTCAGCCTTTTTTTTCACACTACGTTCTTCACGCTAGGTTATAATGATACGGTTAATTAGAGGCATTGACTCACAGTTATTTTTTCTCTTCTTTAATTTATTTTGCAACGCCGCCGCAAATCGGCTATTAAAGCGACAAACAGTGCCACTAGTTGATTGTGGGTGGAACTTTTTCAGTTCTTGTATTGCGTGCACAAAAGCGCAATTTTATTTCTTAATTTGTTTTCCAAAAATGCTTTTTCAAATTTTTGGTTAAATATTTGAGTAAGATGTTAACAGTAGGGTGTATAACTCGAAAGAAATTATTCACCTATAAACATTTTGTTAATATTTGAGAGAGAGCTCCACTAAATAGAAAAAACACATTGTTTGCAGATGAGCAAAGAGACAAACACGAAATCCATAGTCAGTAGTTTCTGTTAATGGCGTAAAAATCTTGAACGTTTGGTGCTCGGCATTTTTTATTTTATTAAAAGACGACTTCTAAATAGTATTAGTTGCGCTTAAAATGTCAGTGGCATGTGATACATAGGACAAGAAACAGTTATATATATATATATATATATATATATATATATATATATATATATATATATATATATATATATATATAGAATGTAACGACTGCATTTCTGACAGCAGAAACGTAAGTCTACTTACACTATGTTGATGCTCTTCACGTGTATGCGGCCGGATTTCATTGCCGTGGTTTCGACGGTCCAACTGGCCGGCATCATCAGCAAGGTATTCGGAAAGTCTCCCTTGGCTGTCAGATAAATTCTAGAAATGTTAAGGGCCTCTCGTAGGTATATGGGCTAGAACTGTAACAACCTGCTCTTCTCCTTGGAATATAAATTACTACATTTAATATCATCAACACACATCTCCTTCACTACCACATTACAAGCTACTGTCGCCCACACAATTTATTAAAGGACTTATTCTGAACACAATGAGTTCCAGTTAAAAATGTTCGTTAGGCATACCGGTATAAGGAGCATCACTCATCATCAGTGTCTTGTGATGCAGAGAACTACGAACAGTTGTTAGTACATCGGAATATGCAACATAACCATACACACATCAGCAGAATCATAAGTCTACATATACTATCTATCTCTATATCAATGACATGCATTTATCCACATGTTCATTACCTTTCTAGATGAACCAAGTTGAAGATAATATAGAATTTATAACTGACACGTATTTTATTCATATGGAGATACACAATGTAAGTACCTGTTTACACAGATTTTTCCGGTGTAGTGCTACTTAATGCTCTTCAGGGTATGCAGTCGGATTTCATCGTCTTGACAACTCGATCTTTCGACGGTCCAACTGGTCGCCATCTCAGGTGAACTTGCAGGCTCACAATCACCCTGGAACTTAGGTAACATCAGATACGGTTTCCCCTTCATAACCCACAAACACATGGCTGCGCGTGCGCGAGAGGGGAATGGGCTGCCCACACCGACGCGAAAAATTGGACCACCACAGGGGGTAAAATCTAACAAAAGCGATGAAACGCAAATTAAGATGCAAGTGGTCGAAAATCAGACTGTTGTTGTTTTACATCTCATAGAATAAGGAGTCATATATTGCTGGTAATAAAGTCATCGGAGAATCTTATTTTTGTCGATTCCTTAAGTACAAAATACCACTAATGGGAAGATGGGGCAATAATTTGCGTCTCTTCAAATGACATATTATGCCCTTCATTGAGACACTTTTATGTCGTGAGTCACAGTAGAGCAGCGATTAGCAGTCTAACAACACTTTATTACATAGTCAAAGAACATACAATACAACAAGTCAAAGATACATTGTCCTAAGAGTAAACAAACAGTCTCTCACTTGCCTGAAGTACATCACTCTGTGACATCCTCCCCACCCTGGGGGACCTGCATTGGTACGGCCAGCTGCACAGGACGACTAATGATGTGACCTTCTGGTGCCCCGAATATTATCGTCCTTACCCTGCCGTCTCTTCCTGGTAGTACCTTTTCTATCCTGGCCTTCTTCCACATATGGCGCGGACGTAGGTCCTCTTGGATCAGCACGATGTCGCCAGGGCGAAAGGGGTAGTTCTGGATCTCCAATAGGTATTCTTTAACCCATTAGTTCCAAAAACTTTCACAGAGTTGCTGTCTCAGTCGGAATTCCTTTGTTAAATTCGTGTTCGCTGAAGGCTCTGGTCCCGTCGGAATAGTCGTAAGTTTTTCTCCCGTCAAAAATTGGGAAGGTGTGAGTGCATCACAATCATCTCCTCGTGTGATGGGCCTGGAGTTCACCGCGGCTTCAATACTGATCAAGGTGGTGATCAGTTGTTCCTCAGTCAGCTTTGCGATTCTCAGTACCTTCCGAAGGCGACGTTTTATAGTGCCCACCATTCTTCCCCAGCATCCTCCCCACCAAGCCGCCCGGGAGTAATTTCCAAGTAATTCCGTGCTGGGCGAGGACCTGATATGTTTTTGTGGTAGTTAATGCCTTCCAAAGATGGGCTAGTTCCATATTCGTGGCGTGGAATGTTTTCGCGTTATCAGTATATATCGTGTGGGGTAGTCCGCGTCTTCAGGCGAATCGCTAAAGTGCCATAAGAAACTTGTCCGTTCACAAGTCTCTACAGAGTTCGAGGTGTACAGCTCGTGCGGTAGCACATGTGAAAAGAATGATATAATGATATATGACTTGTGCGTTTCCTTCCCTACTTTGATGAACAGTGAGCCAGCAAAATCTATTCGGGTTACAGCAAATGGTTTGGCAGGCGAAACTCGTTCAGGTGGCAGCAGTGCTTCAATCTGTTGCCCTCATGGATTCTTCAAGATCTTGCACGCGAGGCATGAGTGTAAGATTCTTTTGATGGCCTGACGAGCTCTAAGGATCCAAAATTCGGTTCGCAGTTAGGATAGTACAGAACGAACACCAAGCTGATGAAGGCGGATGCGTGTCTCTCGAATAACCAATTATGTGAAATGGTGGGAACCGTCAAGGACCTGGACGTATCAGTCCATCTTCTAAGAAACGATTGTATCGTGCTATTTTCGACTCTTTTGGCAGTGGTAAGTTATTCTGAAGTGCATGTAATTCGCTGGGGAAGGAATCTCTCTGGCCCACTCGAATCCAATACATTTTGGCAGCTGATAATTCGGTGGCTGTAATGTTCTCCTGAAGATTTATTCTTCTGACGATTGTTGTGTAGGAAGCGGAGAGTCCATGCTGTGATACGAATGAGCTTACAGTATGAGCTGAATTTAAGTAAGTTCAAAAGGCTGGTTGGTGTAGATGTCTATAAAACTTGGCTCTGGGTTTTCTTCCTCTTTTCTTCGGCAGGAAGTCCTACCATCGTTGGAGTATCGTTTGGCCAGCATTCAGGAGGGTTTATAAGCCAAGGCTTACCCGAGGAGTCAACGTGAGAGGTGGTCAGCAGGATTTTCTGGTCCTGGGCAATGTTTCCATTGCGTGGGAGTCGTGTGTGTTTCTATCTCAGTTTCACGATTACAAACGAAGGTCTTCCATCTGTTAGGATCACAGCGAATCCAACTTAGTGTTATTTTAGAATCTGTCCATAATATTGCATGGGAAATTTTAAAGTCTGTTCCGCTGCAAAAGTAACACAATCGTCTGGTCGCAACTACTGCCGCTAAAAGTTCGAGTCGAGGCAACGTCACCTTCTTAATAGGAGCAAGACTTTTCTTGCTACAAACTAAATGAGTTACGACGTCATCATCTGAGACAGTACCAATATACAAAGCTGCTCCATATGCCTTTTCCGAAGCTCTTCCATGAGCTGTAGCTATACATATAGGGACACGTATTTGTGACAATGAAGGTAAGCTAGATATCCAAGTGCGCCATCGTGCCCTTAAGTCCCAGGGCATAAGTTCATCCCAGCAGATTCCTCGGCACCATGTGTCCTGGAATAGCAATTTCCCAACAAGAGAAACAGGGGAAGAGAGTCCGAGTGGGTCATAGAATTATGCCGTACATTGTAAAGGGAGTCGTTTGGTGGCTGGCTCTTCTGAAGACCTTCTGATGATTTCGCTTGGATCGGTACAGAAGTAGTCACCTGCAGTGTTCCAGTCTACGTCTAAAACTTGAGTCTGGGTGTGGAGTTCTCGCCCCTCTGCCCTCCAGATAGAGTGGAGTTGTTCACAGTTGGTAGCCCATTTCGATAAGGGGAGACTGATCAATTTCATTAGGGTTACAAGTTCATAGTATATAGTTATAACCAAATTATCACCTTCTACTGAGATTACTAAGTCGTCCATGTATGCAGTCTTGTTTATAAGTGGCGCTACTGTGGGAAATGGTGTTATACACTTGTCGACAAGTTCTCTTAGTGTTGCAGAAAGTAAAAATGGGCTGCAGGTCAGGCCGAATGGGAGTCTGTTAAAACGGTATTCTGTTAGTTCGTCCGTCGTTTGAAGATTTCCTGTTTGATCCTGGCTAATTTTGAACCAGAAAAATCTAGTCAAGTCTTTGTCCTTTTCGTTCAAGGTTAACTGAAAGAAAAACTTGTGTGATGTCCGCGACGATAGCCGTAGAATATAGCCTGAAACGCAGTAAAATTTCCAGAATCTCTGGTAATAGATTCGGTCCTACTTCTAATACCTCATTGAGAGAAGGTGCATTGCTTTCGTGAGATGAAGCGTGAAAGACTATTCTCCACTTAGTGGTTCCGTAATTCTCCTTCGTGGTTCGATCCCGGGTTTCGGCACCAAATTTTTATGTCGCGAATCACAGTAGAGCAGCAATTAGCAGTCTAACAACACTTTATAACATAGTCACAGAACATACAATACAACAAGTCAAAGATACATTGTCCTAAGAGTAAACAAACAGTCTCTCACTTGCTCGAAGTACATCACTCTGTGACAGACAACGTTCAGCGACGGCAGATGGAGCAAATGTATGTGACTCGGATAATCCACACGTTGGTCATGAACCGTACTACTGATCTGTCCAATCTAGGCCTTTCCACATTGGTGGGGAATTATATATACTCCCGGATTCCTCAATCCCAAATCATCTTTAACAGATACAAGAAGAGCTCCAGCTTTGACCGAAGGCGAAAGGACACTTAATATCATATTTTCTGTGGTTTCTAAAATTTTTTGAATATATAGTTCCCACAATGGATAAAACGGGATTTCCAAGTGTCCACTGTTGGTTCACATGGTGGTCCAAATTGAGAAGTACGCCCAATTTTATGATCAGTATATCTATTTTTCCTGAAAACAGCCTTAAGATAACCCAACTCCTACGTCAGATTATCAGAATTCGAGACAGTGTAAGTTCTCTTGACCAGTTAATGTGAAATTCCCATGTGTTGATGTAGGAGACAACTGGTAGCATTGAGGTAGCAATTAGAATGCATAGGTTTACGGAACACACTGTGCCCCAAAGTCCCGTTTCCATTTCGTATACACTAAAACACGCAAAAAAGGTAATTTTCTTTTTTTTCAATTTCCAAAGAAATTTTGATATATGGATGAAAGTAAATAAAATGGTCCCGAGGAAGAGCTTCCACTTCGTTTGGCCAAACGACAAAAGTATCACCCATGCATCTCAAAATGTTTAAGACAAGAAGTCCTGAGTGATCTTCAAAATTTTTGGGTCATTTTAACTGGCTTCAAACACTCATAAAATTTTCGATGAGAACTGAAAAATTTGTCTAGTCTTTAATACTGTAATAGGTGTAGTGATCGTATGTGTAAATATTAGTTATAAAATTAAGTAAAGACTTGGTGAAGGAAGTTACAGGGACTCAAGCACGCTAGCAGATACACGGAAGTGGAGCAGGACCGCGGAGAGGTAATCGTCCGATCGAGTATGCGAACCAAGCCGTCAGCAGTCTACTGGGGGCGTCGTCCGGAGGACATTGCCCGCCCCGCTGGAAAGCAGGGCAGGCGGATCAGGAGCCAGCGTAAGTCACGTGTACGATACACGAGGGAACCTTCTAGCATCGAACCACAGAGGTCAGTCACTGTGCTACAAACGTCACCCCGTCAGCAGGAACACGAAATAAATACCCCGGAAAGAGGCAGCTCCCTCTCGAAGTTTGCAGCTTCTTCTGAAGTCTGCTCGGTGTCTGCTCGAAGTCTGCTGGAAGTGCTGGTCAACTTATGGAGTACGCTTGTCATGTTCCGGAAGCCTCGTGACGGTTGCTGGGCGTGCTGATGTACTCCCGACGGTACGCATGAAGAAGAAGCGGCAGCTATGGAGGTCATAGGACAGCATCAAACCTGATAGCAGCGTCTAATTACCACGACTTACGAAGAAAGAAGAAGATGTCGTCCCTTCGCCAGTAAGTGACAGAAGTCGAGTCTTCGTTCCGAGTCAACTCATTAAAGTCGAAGTCTCACCAATAGCACCGGAGGAAGACGTATAGTGAGTAACCCGGGTGACTGGTTCGGACGAAGGGATGCGGCCGAATCAGTAAAGTCACCCGTGAACTGGGAAGAACTCCAGTTCAATGGACGCCGCCCAGAGCCGCCGAATCTGAGAACACGGGTTCGCGCCTAGCACGGGGCAACTTTCGTCATCGCAGAGGCCGGCCAGCCGCCCGGAATTGCCAGCCAGTACACTCGCCGGCACACAGTTTTGCCGCTTAAGCAGCGCTCGCCACGTGAGGCCGTCGTCAGCTGCTCTTTCTGGGGCATTCCTTGCAGTCTACGTTAGCATCTCCCGCCGCCGGCAGCACCGAGGCCACTACGCCACTACAACCAAGCGAGTGAAGTAAACCGGTTGAAGTCCGCTGAATGCACTGTTGTCAAGGAAGTGTTTGTCAATAAAAAACTCTTGGAGTAAGGGATGTTTTATTGTACCTCATCCTCTGAGTCAAGGGAAGAACCCATATAGTCCAGCTCTCCATGCCTGACAAATAATAATAACAAGAAAGAAATAAAAAGAGACTCTACATTTTTGGTGTCAGAATACCTTGGCTCCTTCGGGTGTAGGACATAAATATATTGGCAGAAAGAACTTGGATCTATCCGGTAACTAGACGTCGGTAGTGGCTATATTGATTCGAGGACCACTTCTCAAGAAGTCATCAACACCAGTATGAGCCACAGGCACAAGATTTATAGCAACCATCTACAATCAACAGACGTTAATTCAGTTTTTGGTGAGTGCAAAATGGCTAACGATATTTCTTTTGCTCTTTCGTTTTTTTTGTTTTTAGCGTAATTCATGTGAGTCACTATTATTCTTTTCAAGTAGTAATTGATATTGTATTTTGTTTTTCCCTCTTGGTAATTACATAGACAAGTACTCATTATTTCTTGCATTAAATCAAATACTTGGTAGTGATTTCTGTAGTAAAGTTAAATATTGGTTTGTATTGTACTTGTGTAAACAGGAAAATAGTACAATGGCAAACAGTCAGGTACAAGAAGTTTCCGCAACCGAAGCTATACAAAACTTAGTTAATCAAGTTGCCCAGTTAAAACAAGATAACAATGACTTGCTAAACAGATTATCCCAGAGTAGTTCATCTTCCAAAGCAACCCCAACCATGTTAGACCCATCAGCAGCAACCTTAGTGACCCCATTTTCTGGCAAGCCGGGTGAGGACAAGAAGCATTTTTTGCAGATTTATTAGCAGCAGCTAAACTAGGGTTTTGGACGGTTGAACAGCTACTACAAATGACAAAATTACGATTAATTGGAGAAGCAAAGACACACGTCTTATACCAAGAGGAATTGCGGAATGTATTAACATTTGAGGAATTGAAGCAAGGCTTGTTAAAAAGATATAAAAAACAGAACAGATGCCGTTTTTACAGATAACAACTAAACACCATGTCTCAGAGACATAATGAAACACTTGAAAGTTTTGTGGATAGGATACGGAAAGTCAATAGTCACGCATACCAGTTGACCGCGAGCGACGAAGCAAATAAGTACATTTTGATGGAAGCTGAAAATAGGGCTTTAGATACTTGTTTACGTGGTTTGCCACCCGAATCTTCACGCCGTGTCCGTGCAGAATTTCCGAAAAACTTAAACGAAGCACTTAGCATTCCTACCGGTTTCGAGGAAATCGATGTCGTGACAAAATACAAAGAAAAGAAAAATGTATTCGCCACAGGAGTTCGCTGTTTTCGATGCGACAGACAGGGACACATTGCAAAACATTGCAGGCAGCCACAGTGCACAGTTTGCCACAGAATAGGTCACACATTTCGGGAATGTAGAAGTGTAAGGAGATCGGAGAATAGGGGACAGTTAAACGAATCAGGGAACCCTGGAACCGCCGCCCGGCGTTCCCAGTAAAATTCCATGCTATCAAAGCGCATGCAAAGGCGGAATGCTGGTTATCAGGCATTATTAATGGTGAAGAAGTAGGCTATTGGTGGACACCGGAGCTTTTGTGTCAGTTGTTAGTAAGAAATGTACAGTAAATAAGAAATAGGACCCTCCAAGGTATAAGTTGAGTAGTATTGGCGGAAGCGACATACGTTCAGGAGGCTGTACGTCACTGTCCTTTCACACAAATGGAGTAAAATTCCAAGAAGTTACGGAGGTACAATTGAGGGTGAGCGACGAGTACGATGCTATTCTAGGGTTAGATTTCCTGCACAAACATCACGCCATAATCAACCTCGGGCAACAAACCGTGGAACTTAGTGGAACCGTGTTTCGACTAAGTGAAACTGTTGCCAAGGAAATTCAGCTGCAAGATTCCTTACCCCGGAATGAGGAATCACCAAAACTGCACGCTATTTCCTTGAACGTAGATTCGCGGAATACAATACCGGTCGGTACGGGAAAAATACTTTGGGTAGACATTCATATTGCCGCACCCACAAACGCAATATGCATAATGGAACCTTTGGAAGAAAATGACGAATTAGACGCAGCCCATTGTTTTGTGCGCAGGAGTGTAGTTCATGTTACAGTAATTGACGGAGTACAGAAGGTATCGATACATGTAGATAATTTTGGGTCTGAGAATAAAGGATTAAGGAAGGGAATGCTAATAGCTAATATAAGTACACTGGAAGCGGATGATTTTGATTGGTCAGATTCAAGTACTGAGCCAGCCGCCTACAGCACTGCATTGCGCCAAAAGATTTCTCATTTGAAAGGAAGCGAACGAGAGGCAATAGAGACAGTGTTAAACGAAATTCAAGATCTTTTTAATTCACAAGGACCACTACCAGCTACAAATACAACCCAATACCGTATTCCTACAGAAAATAGTGCCCCAGTTTACAAAAAAAAAAACCGTACAGAGTTCCACATAAATTACAGCCATCACTCGATGAGTTCATAGATCAACAGCTAAAAGACGGTATCATAGAATATTCGGACTCCCCGTATAACACGAACGTTGTCACTGTTTCGAAAAAATCGGCTGACGGCACGAAGCGATACAGATTCTGCTGCGATTACAGGCACCTAAATAGCAAAACCATTTCAGACGTTTACCCATTACCAAACATTACTGACACCATTGACCATCTCGGTAACAAGAGGTATTTTTCCACCATCGATCTACGCAGTGGTTACCATCAAATAGAAGTACCCCAGAGGACAGACACAAAACCGCGTTCTCTACCCCTAGTGGACATTGGCAATTTAAAAGAATGCCTTTTGGCCTCAAAAATGCCCCTGCAACATTTCAAAGATTGTTAGATGGTGTGGTACGTGGATTAAAGCCTCGACACTGTCTCGTGTATTTAGATGACGTAATTATTTTCTCGAAGGATATCAACGAGCATGCGATTCGTTTGCGAGAACTTTTCCAACGCCTGAGGGATGCCAAGCTCACGGTAAATTTAGAAAAATGTCAATTCGCTCTGAAAGAAGTTACATATTTAGGTCACGTTATCAGTGAAGAAGGAGTAAAAACAGAGCCTCGATTAATATCAGCAGTCAGATATTTCCCAAATCCCCAATCAGTTAGAGAAGTACAACAATTCCTGGGACTCTCGAATTATTATCGTACGTATGTAGAGGATTATGCAGAAATAGCACGACCACTCACACAGTTACTAAAGAAAGGTAGTAAATTTCAATGGACTACGGAATGCGAGGAATCTTTTCAAACTTTAAAGAACAAATTAATACACAGCCCAGTGTTGATCTATCCGGGCTTCAGTAAAGAGTTCATTCTATCGTGCGATGCATCTGGTCACGCGATTGGTGCGGTGCTGAGTCAAAACATTAATGGTGCAGAGCATCCAGTAGCGTATGCGTCAAGACAGTTGAATACAGCAGAAAAGAATTATTCAACCACAGAAAAGGAATTACTAAGTGTCATTCACGGTATTAAATATTTCAGGTGTTACTTACATGGTAATAAATTCAAAGTAATAACAGATCAGGCAGCCCTTAAATGGCTACTTGGATTAAAAGACCCTTCGAGTCGGTTAACGCGCTGGTCCCTGTGCTTATCAGAAATGGACTTTGAAGTCATTCACAAACCAGGCAAAAATCATTTAAATGCTGACTGTCTTAGTCGAAAGATTGCACTAATAGAAGCAGTAGGTTGGAATGCAGAAGAATGGCAAAGAGCTCAGTCATCAGACGCTGAATGTAAAAAATATGCTAAACAAAGACAATTTTGCGTAGAGGAAGGAGTCCTTTGTCGAATGACGAGACTCGGACAGAGAATAGTAGCGCCCGAACACCTTAGACAGGAAGTCATGCGGGAGGCGCATGAACACATACTATCAGGACATGGAGGTCAGAGAACTACGGAACGACGAGTAGCCGAACGTTTTTGGTGGCAGACGAGAAAGTTGGACGTGGCGCACTACGTACGTAATTGCATACCTTGTGCACAACGAGCGGATGTTTGCCGTCAACGTATACCTCTACAAAGACTCCCTGAAGCTTCAAAACCCTTCCAAATCTTCGGCACACACGTCTATGGCCCTTTTAACAAAACAGCGGCAAGAAATAAATACGTATTAACTATTTTGGACCATTTTTAAGATATCTCACGATGGTCGCTCTATCTGATCAGCAGGTGAACACTATTGCACAGGCTCTAGTAAATTATTGGATTTTGAAGTTCGGTGTGCCGGAAGCTATCATAACTGACCAGGGGCGAAACTTCATGTCTGATATCATGCAGCAACTTTGTCACCTCTTAAGAGTACGGAAGGTACGAACCAGTCCTTTACACCCACAGGCTAACGGACGAACAGAGAGAGTACACCGCACTGTAGGGAAAATGCTTAGTCACTATATAAATAAGGGACACACAAACTGGACGTCTATTTACCCTCCTGCACTTCCGCGTACAACACCAAAATTCACGAAGGAACGGGCATGTCTCCTTATGAAGTAGTCTTCGGCAGAAAGATGCCATCACCTTTCGACGTCATTAAGCCCAAAGAAGGAAATATGGAGATGCAGTTAGGAAGTTTGCTAGAATAATTAAAGATGTATGGAGAAAGGTGCAAAAATCGAACACAAAAGCTTTGGAACGACAGAAAAAGGCAACCAACGTACACGCCGAGTATCCGAATTTTAAAATTGGACAATGGGTTCTGCTATCAACACCATACGTTCCGAAAGGAAAAACTAAGAAGTTCGTTACAAATTACCAGGGTCCGTACCAAGTAGTAGAAATAACATCACCAGTGAATGTTAAGGTGCAATTACCAACTGAAACAACTGTAGTACATGCCAGCAGAGTAAAACCCTACAAAGGAGATGTGACACCTCCACCAATGCAACATAAACGTGCAGCACCAAGACAACGACAAACAACAGACACGTCTGCACAAGAAATACATACAGCACCATATCGTCTTCGACCGCGCACAGTGAAATAAGCAGCCACTGCACAAGCCATCCGACTGTTGATGAAACTGTATATAGCTTTTGTAGCGATAAGGGTCTTATAGCAAGAAAGGAAGAATGTAAATACAATACTAAACACTAACTATTTGTTATGGATTATTGGTATAGCAATAGATAATATGTATTAGACTGGAAGTAGGTAAGCCTGAAGGTTACTCACGGATACGAAGGTTTTACAACCTTGAGAACCATTGATTTATTATTATTGTTTTTTTCTCTTTCTCCTTTCTCCTTTCTTCTCATGGTCTTCACATACATTAATCACTTACTTATAGCAATTTACTTAGTAATCATATTTTTACAGGTATCGCCTTCCACTAGAATGGAATACTACCATGCAGCAGTACTACTATTACTCGCAACATGCACGACCGATGGGTTGCAGGCTCATCAGTTGACAAGTGGTGTCATTTTTGTTCACCAAGATCCGGTAATATTAACCAATCACCAGTGGACGATAGTGTTAGAATATAATCTATGGCAAATACGCAAATACACAACGGCACGAAAAGCAGAGATATTTAACGAGACAGAAATTGAGTATGAAACTCTACAAAACTTTTACAACCAACTACGAGATCAATTACATCAACTGGAAGAATTAGTACCTCATGCAGTTAGACGGGTCAAGCGAGGATGGATAAGCGCTGGAGGGAAAGTGCTAAAAACTCTTTTAGCTACAGCCGACGATGATGACATCATTCAATTGAATAATACTTTCCAGTTAAGTGGAGTAAAATCAATAAATTTGTACAATTCCGCACAAACCAGGTATTGTTAGTTTCGAAAGCATCGAACTCAACCGCAGTAATGACTACTGCAGAGTTGAATAAGTGCAGACATGAGGAATTCATCATATGCCCATCAAGTGCCACAGAAGTGAACGCAGAGAACTGTGAATCTCAGTTATTCTTCCAACGAAATAACGCCTCAAATTGCGCACGCGATGTACTAACTGATACACCGTTCTTTTTCGAACAAATAGGAAATCATTGGCTTTATGCAGTACACCATCCAACCAGCGTGGTTACGCAATATTACAATAACGGAGTAGTTACTGTAAGTCAGCACATTGAATTTCTAGATAGCGGATTGTTAGTAAATGGTACCCTCTGTTCCTTCTCCAGCTCAAAATTTTGTTTACCAGCAACTGTAACCGGTTCAACTATTCTTTCCTCAAACTTCTCACTAATCTATTGGCCAGAAACAACAATGCAACTATTGCCTCCTCAAAACCTGTCATATCGAAATAATTCCCTAGATACTTCTATCTTACAATCCCTAGACGTTTTCATTAATGCACAACAAGGCAAAATTAACACCAATGCTATAACGCAGCATGTGTTAGAGTTACAGCAGCAACATAAAATACGACTTATCACTCTGAGCACAGGTATTTCTGGAAGCTTCTTGGTTATAGTTATACTTTGTATTATTTTCCTGTACGCCAAATGTAAAATTAAAACAAACCCTAATGTAGTCCTACATCAAATACCGGCAGAATGGCTGAAACCTAGACAATGCCCACAATTGTAATTTTTCTTACCCTTTTACTTACATTCCGTTAGAACAAAAATGTATTACATGACATTATTATATTATAGTATTATAGTAAGGTTTACATAATGTACTTCTATTTGTAATTTCCTCTCTTGTTGTGCTAGCTAAGGGTAAAAATTCGGGACGAATTTCGTGGAGAGGGAGGAATGTCATAGGTACAGTAGTGACAGTATTGTGAAAATGTATTGCGAAAATAATAACCAAGAACAAAGTGTTGTGAGTAAATAGGTGTGTTATGGAGGAAGAATTTCCCAAACAGTGGACATAGTGTAAATTGGAGGACGAATTTTTACAAACGGTGGAGGAGTGTAATAGGTGTAGTGATCGTATGTGTAAATATTAGTTACAAAATTAAGTAAAGACTTGGTGAAGGAAGTTACAGGGACTCAAGCACGCTAGCAGATACACGGAAGTGGAGCAGGACCGCGGAGACGTAATCGTCCGATCGAGTATGTGAACCAAGCAGTCAGCAGACTACTGGGGGCGTCGTCCGGAGGACATTGCCCGCCCCGCTGGAAAGCAGGGCAGACGGATCAGGAGCCAGCATAAGTCACGCGTACAGTACACGAGGGAACCTTCTAGCATCGAACCACAGAGGTCAGTCACTGTGCTACAAGCGTCACACCGTCAGCAGTAACACGAAGTAAATACCCAGGAAAGAGGCAGCTCCCTCTCGAAGTTTGCAGCTTCTTCTGAAGTCTGCTGGGAGTCTGCTCGAAATCTGCTGGAAGTGCTGGTCAACTTATGGAGTACGCTTGTCATGTTCCGGAAGCCTCGTGACGTTTGCTGGGCCTGCTGATGTACTCCCGACGGTACGCATGAAGAAGAAGCGGCAGCTATGGAGGTCATAGGACAGCATCGAACCTGATAGCAGCGTCCAGTTACCACGACTTACGTAGAAAGAAGAAGATGTCGTCCCTTCGCCAGTAAGTCACAGAAGTCGAGTATTCGTTCTGAGTCAAATCATTAAAGTCGAAGACTCATCAACAGCAGCGGAGGAAGACGTATAGTGAATAACCCGGGTGACTGGTTCGGACGAAGGGATGCGGCCGAACCAGTGTAGTCACCCCTGAATTGGGAAGAACTCCTGTTCAATGGACGCCGCCCAGAGCCGCCGAATCTGAGGACACGGGTTCGCTCCTAGCACGGGGCAACTTTCGTCATCGCAGAGGCCGGCCAGCCGCCCGGAATTGCAAGCCAGTACACTCGCCGGCACACAGTTTTGCCGCTTAAGCAGCGCTCGCCACGTGCGGCCGTCGTCAGCTGCTGTTTCTGGGGCCTTCCTTGCAGTCTACGTTAGCATCTCCCGCCGCCGCCAGCACCGAGACCACTACGCCGTGTTGCTACGGAAGCACTGAACCAAGAGAGTAAAGTAAACCGGTTGAAGTCCGCTGAATGCACTGTTGTCAAGGAAATGTTTGTTAATAAATAAGTCTTGCAATAAGGGATGTTTTATTGTACCTCATCCTCTGAGCCAAGGGAAGAACCCATGTAGCCCAGCACTCCATGCCTGACAAATAATAAGAATAACAAGAAAGACATAAAAAGAGACTCTACAAGACAATGAAATTTGGGTGCATACCCATGAAGAGCATGAACAAGCATTACTCCACAAAAATCTGTGGAATCATATACTTACATTTTGTATCTATATATGAATGACATGTTTTTCAGCTATAAATTCTATGTCATGTTCAATTTGGTTCATTTAGAAAGCTAACGACTGTGTGGGTACATGTGTGTCATTGATACAGAAATGCATAGTATACATAGACTTACGTTTATGCTGGTATGTATACGGTTGTTATGTTGCAGACACCGATATACAAAGTTTTCCTCTGTATCACAGATCAATGATGATAAATGATACACCGAATACCGGTTTGGATATTAAACATTTGAAGTGCAATTCATGATGTTCATAATGTGTCCTTGACTAAATTGTGTTGATTGCAGTAGTAGTTTGTAATACGGTAGTGGAGGAAATATGGGTTGATGTTATTAAATGACGTATTCTGTATTCCAAGGAGAAGATTTGACTGTCTCACATTTAGCCGTGTGTGTGTGTCCGAGAGAGAGGTGCCTTCCATTTCTATAATTGAGGGACAAGGAGAACATTCCGAACACCTTGTTCAGGACAAGGGGATTCGAATACTTCTATATTTTAATTTCTTTGTGGGAGAATGCCCTCCGATACCTGAAACAAAATTTAAAATTATCTGTGTGCGGATGTGTGTTTAGTTGTCATCAGGAATGCCATTTAATAACACGCAGTATTAGCCACAAAATGACAGTGGAAACAGTGCGAGACCGAGGAAGGTGGCAGTTCGCCAAGAAAAGTAAGACACCTATTTCGACATTACATGGGTGCAAACTTTATAAATGCATCCCTCGACTTTTTCTGAATATCCTAATAAAGCTGTTGAATGAGATCTCAGAGTTTTCATAACCATTATTATGACCAGAATAAAATTGTAATATACGTTGTTAAACACTGAAGCAGTGAACAAAAGAACTAACTGATACATTGATATGGGGAGATAACTTTGATCAGTGCTATTTAAACGTCATTAATGCTATTTGGCTCAAACATTCATTTTAAGTCATCACGGGCATTTCTCAGTATACTCAGTACTTTGCAATATTAATTTATAAATGTTTGATAACAACTTAGTGGGCATACATATTACTACTTTTCTGTAACTATGCTGAGCTATTCGTTACATAAATGCAGTGATGATAGTTGTTGTAAACAGCTGACCACAAGCCCAACAACGTTGTTTACATTATATTGTTACTCTGATTTATTATATTTGGTGTACACACATACATAAAATTACATTACTGGTATCATGTATGCTTGAAATATTTTGTAGCAACACGACGTTGGGTGCCCGGTTAGTCTACAGTCAGTATTCCTTTATATAAAACGTGTTTAGAAGTTAAAGTGCTGTTATATGCTGTGATAGTATAGCCGGCCGGAGTGGCCGAGCGGTTCTAGGCGCTACAGTCTGGAGCCGCGCGACTGCTACGGTCGCAGGTTCGAATCCAGCCTCATGCATGGATGTGTGTGATGACCTTAGGTTAGTTAGGTTTAAGTAGTTCTAAGTTCTTGGGGACTGATGACCACAGCAGCTAAGTCCCTTAGTGCTCAGAGCCATTTGAACCATTTTTTTGTGACAGAATATGATTCTTCATTGTTTGTGTACAGACTGCTGTCACACATTGTGACAGCACTCTTCAGTTGTAGTCACTTGCAAATTTTTCATTTTTTTTCAATGATAAAGGACGTGTCACCTTTAGTTTCATCTTCAAACATTTAGCCTCCAACAATCATAAATTGAAAAGCTACTCTGTGTTCACTCATCGGTTATCGTATAACCGATTATATATTTTGCGGTGTAGAATTTAAAAAAAATAATTTAAGAGTACTGATAGTAATAGTTAACACTCTTAAACATTTTAATGGCGTGGTAAACAGAACGTTGTGGGTATTTTCCTTCAATGCTTCGCAACGGAACTACAGTAAGTACATTTTTCGGTTTCAGTACGAAAAGGACCGCTACGTTAGCGTCGCTGTAACGCTCTGGCATTAAAAAAGTTTTTGCAGCCAAACCGTTAACAAGCTGAAGCTGAGGACGTGTATACGTCCCACATTGCTGCCCGTTCGTTCACACGAGGGGGGAGGGAGGGAGTTCGTGGCCTGCTTCTGGTCACGTTCGACCGCAGCTGTCGGCAGCTGTTCGCAGCTGACGCCCTGACAAACACTTGTTCGCGGTCAGATCGGGAAACTGCTTCCCGATAACAAACGCCACGCCGGCGGGATTTCCATCCAAATTGCGTGCCGCGGGAAGCTTCCACCATGTTCGCAGACAGACGCCAGAATTGTGCGAATTCAGAGTGACGTTCAGTGTACTGCGGCCTTGTTTTCGTAATGGGGTCTCCTTCATGTCCAGTGGTAGGAGTCAACGTTCGTGCTAAGGGTAGCTAAAAAAAGGAAAATGCAAAAGGTAGTTTATGCAGGTATCTGCCATCCATCAGGAAGTTGTACTTGGGAGAAGGTGAAATTCTTACCCTAGACTGCTTCTAAATAAATTGTTTATCAGTTTCGGACAGGACGGTTACCATCTTCATATCTGTGAATTTATATAGATGTAAAATTAAACAATGAATAACAGATGCATATTAATAGCAACACCGTGTTACAACATACCTGTATAAAAAGTTATAGCATGTCTCCCATACCAGCACTCCTATACACGCACTCGATCTAAAATACTGCAGGTATGTGAAGAATGAAATGAATTATGGATCGTCAAGTCAAGGTTAAAACTATAGTATCCACAGTAACTCACTATTGCTCATGCCCAATACCACACACGACTATGTACTCCATTGCCGGTAGGCACCGCTAGACTGGTGGGGATGGATCGTACTCGCCGGAAGATTGACATTCTGCACCCACAGGTGTCGCTAGTGCATTCATATACTTCTTACCCAATATTATCCATGTATTTTAATTATAGAAAGATTTCTGTTACATGTCGGTAAAAGATTCCTACATAGCATTTTTAAAGGTAATGAAAAATAGTTATTAAAACTGAAGCTAAAAGTTATTCTTATTACATTCACTTGCGCAAATGTGCCTGTGTGGAAGCTGTCTTACAAATTGGTGCAATTTCCACAGACTGATATACAGTAAATTGCTGCATGACAGTATTATCTAATTTATAAAATCTGCAAATACAATTTTCCAATTATAAAAACTATGTAAGTATTGAAATATTACTGTATCTCATTGCTGTCTATCAGAACACCTCGGATACAAAATAGAAAATACAAAAATAACCACTATTTCAGTATACATATAATTCGAAAACGATGCTTTGCTGATTAACATTGTTCTTACGTTCAATATAAATGTAAAATTAATACTGTAAATAATCGAAAGAAATAGAGCACATGGTGAGGATGTACCAGCAAACATATCATTATAAAATTACTACAACAAATTAAATAGAACATATAAATAAACCAGGTTAATTGAATCTCCGATATATGTTAGCAATAAAATTCAGGCACTAGTTGATTTGTTATAAACAAATTTAGAAATTTAATTGTTACCTGTAACGTAATTAGTCAGAAAATGTTATATTAACTCGTAGCTAAGTTGAAAATAGGTTCACATTGTTCAGCACTGAGATTGTAAATTTTTAGCAATGTGTAGCTCATATTAGGTTTAACTTTTAATTGTGATTTTACATAAAACTGTAATTTTCATTGTAGGTAATTGTTAACAAAAGTATAAGTAGATGTCACGAAGGGCCTAGGGGCACTCGTTTTTTGGCTAGGGTTGGGAGTAAATGTATTGTAGGCTCACTCGTTTGTTGATCGTTGTGAACTCAGTGTCGTTTGATGTCAACTTTGGGTACATGTGATGTAACCCATACAGTTCACCAGGCTCGGACACCAGAGTCCTGGAAATATATTGGTATTGAAACTGCACTGTACTTTGGAATTTATTTGGGAGTCTTCCGCAATCCTTTTCATAGGCTGCACAGCGACGAGATATGAATCCAGGAAACTTACAAAACTTCGAGAACTAAACCACTCTCAATGTTGGTAGAATTGACGTGAAAACAACCGAGAATCGACGGGACATTTCACTCAAAGCATTTGCAACACGGAGGTGGGAAAATATAAACATCTCAATATGCAGAAGCAATGTTACAAGGTGTGCTTACGCTGTACCATTGTTATAGCAGTCTATTCTATGATGACGATCTAAGTAATTACTATTTGTGGAAATAATAAAATTGTTAGAGTGATAGTGGATAACACAATCCATGTAGTAACAACAGTTAGACGATGTGGCTCGCTTCCCATGATCTGCTTTTACCTTCATTGCTCACAATTGCTGTCATAGTTTGTTGGTAGAGGAGAAACCGCAATATCCGAAAAGTACTGAGTGTTGGTGGATGCGTCGCCAGGTGTCCACGTATTTAAGGGCACCAACACACCTTATTGTGGCACGTTATCTTCATAGGCAAACAAATAACCTGAAATCAGTAGCAGTGGGAGCATGTAACTGAGCTTCAAAATGTAGAGATCAACTGGAAAGAAGCTATCATTCCGTTTTAAACAGCTCCCGCCACAAAACTTAATGTCCTGTTTTAACTAGTTAACAAATACAAAGATGATCTCTTGTACTCATATAATACGTAAGCCCCCATACGACACTACGAACTACACTCCTGGAAATTGAAATAAGAACACCGTGAATTCATTGTCCCAGGAAGGGGAAACTTTATTGACACATTCCTGGGGTCAGATACATCACATGATCACACTGACAGAACCACAGGCACATAGACACAGGCAACAGAGCATGCACAATGTCGGCACTAGTACAGTGTATATCCACCTTTCGCAGCAATGCAGGCTGCTATTCTCCCAAGGAGACGATCGTAGAGATGCTGGATGTAGTCCTGTGGAACGGCTTGCCTTGCCATTTCCACCTGGCGCCTCAGTTGGACCAGCGTTCGTGCTGGACGTGCAGACCGCGTGAAACTACGCTTCATCCAGTCCCAAACATGCTCAATGGGGGACAGATCCGGAGAACTAGTTGGCCAGGGTAGTTGACTTACACATTCTAGAGCACGTTGGGTAGCACGGGATACATGCGGACGTGCATTGTCCTGTTGGAACAGCAAGTTCCCTTGCCGGTCTAGGAATGGTAGAACGATGGGTTCGATGACGGTTTGGATGTACCGTGCACTATTCAGTGTCCCCTCCACGATCACCAGAGGTGTACGGCCAGTATAGGAGATCGCTCCCCACACCATGATGCCGGGTGTTGGCCCTATGTGCCTCGGTCGCATGCAGTCCTGATTGTGGCGCTCACCTGCACGGCGCCAAACGCGCATACGACCATCATTGGCACCAAGGCAGAAGCGACTGTCATCGCTGAAGACGACACGTCTCCATTCGTCCCTCCATTCACGCCTGCCGCGACACCACTGGAGGCGGGCTGCACGATGTTGGGGCGTGAGCGGAAGACGGCCTAAGGGTGTGCGGGACCGTAGCCCAGCTTCATGGAGATTGTTGCGAATGGTCCACGCCGATTCCCCTAGGAGCAACAGTGTCCCTAATTTGCTGGGAAGTGGCGGTGCGGTCCCCTACGGCACTGCGTAGGATCCTACGGTCTTGGCGTGCATCCGTGCGTCGCTGCGGTCCGGTCCCAGGTCGACGGGCACGTGCACCTTCCGCCGACCACTGGCGACAACATCGATGTACTGTGGAGACCTCACGCCCCACGTGTTGAGCAATTCGGCGGTACGTCCACCCGGCCTCCCGCATGCTCCACTACACGCCCTCGCTCAAAGTCCGTCAACTGCACATACGGTTCACGTTCACGCTGTCGCGGCATGCTACCAGTGTTAAAGACTGCGATGGAGCTCCGTATGCCACGGCAAACTGGCTGACACTGACGGCGGCGGTGCACAAATGCTGCGCAGCTAGCGCCATTCGACGGCCAACACCGCGGTTCCTGGTGTGTCCGCTGTGCCGTGCGTGTGATCATTGCTTGTACAGCCCTCTCGCAGTGTCCGGAGCAAGTATGGTGGGTCTGACACACCGGTGTCAATGCGTTCTTTTTTTTCATTTCCAGGAGTGTATATACGGGGTTTCTAGACACAATACAGGCAGTCCACTGATTTTAAAACGCTATTAAAACACATAAATAATGTTAGGTGAGAGGTGGTATGAGGTTCGGTATGAGACACGAGCTTTTGGCGAAATACTCTGTGCATTGTGGTTTTAACATTGACTTGCCGATGCATCGCTCACATACTTGGCAAAGTTTCAGGAAAAGTACTTGTACAGCTCTTACAGGAGACATGCAATTACCTTTTTGTCGAAGTATGTTGAAAGATAGCTTTGCTATCAATATGCATCTGCTATTGTATACTTCATTTTACCTCTGTGTACTTTCACATCATATGAATACATTCACACACATCAAGAAACCGGTAACCGACAATACAGTTGTTTAGAGCGGTATAAGCTAAGCAGCTCATCTTCTCTCAAGCAATTATTACAGATCGCCCGATACTATTCAAGATGAAACTAATAAAACACCTTGTGATAATGGACTGGCATAGAGCAAAGGTAATTTACAATTATGCGTAAGACAGGTGTTCCTTTTTTGTCTTATTTTGGAATGAATACTATCAGGAAGGGCTAAGTAGGCTGTTTAATATCCGGTCCAATGTAAAGAGATCCGTTCTTTTCAAACAGGCCCCTTGCAGCTATGAGTGGATCCTGGGACTCCCCATTGGGGATGTTTGGGAGCCTACTAACATTTCTGGCATATCCCTTAGAAACAAAGGGTACCTCCTAAAAGTGGAATCGCAGGATTGGAGATATTTTCATTTTATTTCTGTTAAGGTACACCTCAGACAAAAATGTGAAGGCCTAATTGTACGTATTGTGACGTTTGAGAGTAAATTCAGCAACTTCCGTGATACTTGTGGCGTTCTTATTTATTTGGTTTTATGGACCTTACAGTCCGTACTCACGAGAGCAGGGTACGCTGATGTAGAACCTTACGATCTTCGCACAAAAGTGTAAGCAGGTTAGGAATTGGGAAATAGGTTCCCCGTTGGATATATTTGAAAGTAGATTTTTTATTTCGGCATTTGACTGCTAACCGAGGGAAATCTTCGAATAACTTTGGTCTTCTCTAGGGAATTGGAAACGCTTTTCTTTATCTCTGGGAGATAGATAACCTCTTCCATACATCAACGCTTTGAGCAAGGATCAGCCAGCTGGGGTGGCCGAGCGGTTCTAGGCGCTACAGTGTGGAACCGCGCGACCGCTACGGTCGCTGGTTCGAATCCTGCCTTGGACATGGATGTGTGTGATGTCCTTAGGTTAGTTAGGTTAAGTTCTAGGGGACTGATGACCTCAGTTGTTAAGTCCCATATTGTTCAGAGCCATTTGAACCAATTTACAATAACCATAAGAGTAAAATCTTAAGCTCCTTATTCCAAATTCTAAATCTGCCCAGAGTAATAGGTATCTCAGAATGCCAAAGTGCTGAGATTTAAGTAGTCTATCAAAATAATGCAATTCGATTCTGTATAACCAAAAGTAAGGAAATAATCGCTTGAGTTCTGTTTGTAATCTACCGTCTCAGCAGTCGGTAAATCCGACAATATGCCGTGATCGCGTATGCCTAATGAATTTGATTTTGAACAAGCTATAGTTCCGAAGAACATTTGACTGGGTGGTGGAGAGAATTATACGACATGTTATTCTAAAGAGCAAACCATTGTACTCCTTGACTTCCTACTCATTTGGGTTTCGTTTAATACTTATACATAGTCATCAAGCACTGAAATAGTGAGCGAAAAGCGGTAACATATGGCTGAGAGTTCATAACCAGTTTAACTGAAATAACACCGAAATTAATTAATACGGTCATAGCGAAATTGAGCACTAATCAGCAAAGAGGACAGCAATGAATTCGTAACGGTTTGGCTGTATGTGTGGCAACAGGAGGTTGACACACGGCCCTGACAACACAAGAGGTTACAGAATAATAATGGATGGAGAAAGCAGTTGGCTTACATCGTTAATACTCAGATATGGCAATTAGAACAATGTATTTAAACTAATTATTGGAAATTAAATTATTACGATTAATGTTTGCTACGTGCCCTAGATTCCTTGACATGGCAAGATAAGTACTTTGGATAGATTGTATTTGCTATGAAACTTTAAGGCAGCAAATTAGCAACTGTTGGGTTTCAATAGATAAACGGCGAAATACGGACCGAGTCAGTAAACAATAGCGTTATTACGCCAGACACAGAGATGAAATATGTAAACTTAATTTATTCTGTTCTTCGTTTTGAAATTGCGAGAATTACTTTTACTTTATATATATGATGATGGTATCTGTTGCGAATGTGGGTCTCACGGGAGGCGTGCCAGAGATAAGTCCCTGCAGTCGCACTATCCTCTGTGTCCTCGGTGGCTGCCACCACGCTAGCTCAGCGTATTGCAGGAGATCCCGGGTTCGAGTCCCGGTCGGGGCAAGCATTTTCAACTGTCCCCTCTGACTCAGTCAGCCAGAATGGCATTGCCTCTGAATAGTAGTCAACAGCTCTGTTAACTTACTGAGACTTCTTTATTTACTTTCAATTAGCTTTTTAGCAAACAAAGAAATATGGCAATGATAATCTTTTATTGCTTCTCTTTTAGTTATTTAGACAACTGGACTCGGCTATTCAGTGACTGGAAAGGAACGAATTATAAGTTTATGACAATGACCGAGGATAATAACAAGATCAGGAACCTACAGTTTTCACATATAACTCTTCTTACTGATCTAAAATTCTCTGTGAATGTCACTGTGTAGGGCGTCACAAAATTTCTAACATGAACGAAAATAAAACCCCTTAAGTTCGTTGTTGTCTACACTGCGGGGAAATCTCTATTCACGGAGATCAGTTATGGGGCAGGATCTTGAAGTTATTGGAGCCTCTTACCTCCGCCACACTCGTCATGCTTTTGGTTCCTGGCTAGTAAATATGAAGATAATAAGTGACTGATCATAGCAAATGCTATTTCGAAACCTGCTTTTCAAATTTAGTATCGAAATTTTGCTTGAGAAAAGTGACCAACAATACTTGATAAAAAATAATAATATCTCATTAATTGCTACAGCCCCCATGAACTATGGACCTTGCCGTTGGTGGGGAGGCTTGCATGCCTCAAGAGATACAGATAGCCATACCCTAGGTGCAACCACAATGGAGGGTTATCTCTTGAGAGGCCAGACAAACGTGTGGTTCCTGAACAGGGGCAGCAGCCTTTTTAGTAGCTCTGGATGGTTGACTGATCTATCCTTGTAACACTAAGCAAAACGGCCTTGTTGTGCTGGTACTGCAAGGGGAAACTACGGCCGTAATTTTTCCCGAGGGCATGCAGCTTTATTGTATGGTTGCTCATGGCGGCTGCAGTGTAACACGTGTTAAGTTCGGCTCGCGAAATTTAGTCGAATTCGAAGGTGTTCTCGCAGGTGGTGTTGTCTAGTACAAGTGGAAATCGTGTAAACAACAGTGTTCTGTGCAGTAGTGCTATTTTTTTCTGTGCTCCGCCAATATCTGCGAGAAAATGGTAAACAGAAGAATCAACAGCAGCGCGTCCAGCAGCGGGGAAGCAGCAGGTGCGGCGGGCCTGCTCCTGGCGGAAGGTGCGGCCGCGGCTCCCGGTATAGCGGAGTTGGTTCGCTCTGAGGTAAACGCTGCGCTTCGCGATAAAAAAAATCTCGATCTGATAGCAGGCACCATATCAGATACTGTAACGGCAGCAGTATTGGCCAAAATGCGTGAAACTGTTGAGGCCAATACTGCCGAAATTACAGCACTAAAAAAGTCTGTGTCTGAATACGAGAAAAAGGCACGAGAGTTGGAAGTGAAACTATCTGCCGCCACAGACGAGCTAGAACAGTACCAAAGGCGAAATAGTCTACGACTGTTTGGAGTAGCAGAAAATAAAGAAGAAGACACGGACAACCTGCTTATACAGGTTGCGCGTGAAAAATTAGGCGTCGAAGTGACCAAGGCAGACATTGACAGGAGCCACCGGGTGGGACGAAAACTACCAGGTGCTACCAAACCTCGTCCAGTAATTATTAAATTTGTGTCGTACCGAAAAAGGGCTGAGATCTTTACCCAGAAGAAGAAGTTAGCAAGGACAGGGATTACAATAAGGGAAGATCTGACACACGAGCGGCTAAAGATTTTAAACAGTGCCATATCCCATTTCGGTCTTCAGAATGTGTGGACTCAGGATGGCAGAGTAATCATTAAGACTGCAGCTGGAAAGAAGACAGTCACAAACATGACAGAACTAAATAGTATTAAGTGAACCTACTCGAGCCAAAAGTCAAACTTAACACCATTTGCAAATTTTAACAGTCCTATACTCAGATATAGTCTTGTAATTGTATTAACTTTTTAATTATTTGTACCTTCAACTAATTGTTTTTGTAACTTATTAACTTTTCAATTATTTGTACCTTCAACTAATTGTTTTTGTAACTGTATTAACTTTTTACTATTTTTGTGTCTTTAGCTGTACCCATTGTTTAGTTTTAGTTACTGCTAATACTTTTTTCATTTTCTCAGTTTATTCTCTTCCATTCTGTAATAGTTCTATTGCAATTATTTGTCTCTCCTTTAGTTCATTAGTCAACCATCTCTTCGGTTTAAATTGTGCATAACAAAAATTACTATCAGTATCACTTTAGCAAATTTCAATTTAATTCTAGCTTCCTACGATACTCTATTAAATATTAAGCTTTCTTCTCTCTGCTGGCAGCATCGGCCTCTTAAATCACTCCTCTTTCCCTTATTTCCACCCTAAGCTGTTTCAAATACTCTAATTACACTTTTCCTCTTACGACATAGGATACTCAGTGACACACAGCTGTCACCATTTTGGTCATATTCTCCCTGCACCGAATACCACTAATCCATTTTCTATACTCCCGCAACCTCAGGAAATCTCTTGCAGTCGCTTTTCTTTCGGCTCTCGCGGAGTCACAAACAGGGCGCGCAAAATCTCGGACACCCCTGGAATATGTCACTTGGCGGAAACACCGGTCAGTGCCCCTCGCGGCAGGTAGTGCCTAACAAAGGGACAAACCAGTCTGCCACCCTACTCCAGGCTGCTCAGCGGAACGCGTCCGAGCTTTTAGCAGCTCACTGCAACATTCAGTCTTTACCTGCGCATTACGAAGAACTTAGCCTCCTCTTCCACCAACTAAACTACCACGTAATCCTCTTATCCGAAACGTGGTTGAAACCACACATATCCTCTGCATCTATTCATCTCCCAGGGTACACATTTCTTAGGGCAGACAGATCAAAAAAGCGAGGTGACGGGGTCGGCGCATATATACGAACAGATCTCAAAGCGAAAGTCTTATGTACGTCAAATCCTGCTGAAGAAAAAGAGGCTGAATTCATGTTCATTGAAATAAATATACAAAGTCGGAAATTCTTGACTGGCGTCGTGTACAAGCCGCCAAAAATAAGCTCAATGAGTTCCTTCCAGTCGGAATTACATTCACTTCAGTGTCAATACGAACATGTCATCGTAATGGGTGACTTGAACATAGACCTGCTAAGAGACACTCCCTCCGCAATAAACCTAAGAAGATTGTTTAGTTGCAATAGCATGAACATTCTTCCATTACAACCTACACACCATACGGCGCACAGTCATACTCTTATAGACGTGATCGCAACGAAACAGACTGACAAAGTAAGAGATGTTGGTCAATCATCGGCCCCTGGCCTCTCAGCACATGATGTAATATTCCTGGCCTACTCTGTGCAGCCCCCAAGGATCAAATCGCGTTACATAACTTGTAGGAACATGAAACGTATTGACCTTGACGCTCTAACAGCCGATTGCTCAGAAATCTCATTGCATCAAATAATCAGAGAACCTACAATCGACGGCAAAATTAATGAACTTGGTGATAAACTCACTGCCCTCTATGACAAACATGCACCTGTGCGCACAGTCCGTGTAAGAAAATCTCCTGCTCCATGGCTGACAGCTGAATTACGTCAAATGATGACTAATAGGGATGCTGCCCACAGGCGTTTCAAGGCAGATCCGAAACCCGAACGTTTTGAAGAATATAGAAAGCTACGGAACAGAGTGAAACAATGCATTCGCAATGCCAAAATCAGGCACGCTCGCTCCCTCGTATGCAGCGATCTGACACCCACGACTCTATGGAAGAATCTCCGTAGCTTGGGGGTCGGAAAGGCAAAATCGGAAACTACTTTTCATGTGTCAGCTAACGAATTAAATGAATTCTTCTCTGCACCTCTGAATACCAGCACGGCTGATGATTTCCGTCCACAAGAATCCCCAAACAGGATAACTAACAACGATACCTTTCATCTAAAACATGTAACAACAAATACGGCAAGAAAAGCAATAATGAGAATCTCTTCTGATGCAATAGGCAACGACAGTATCGGCATAACCATGATTAAGAATGTTGCCGATATCTTAGTACCTGTCTTAACTGACATATTTAATTTTTCCCTCGTGAACGGAATATACCCCACTGCATGGAAAAGAAGCATAATTCGACCCATCCCTAAGGTCGAAAACCCGCAACTGCCTAGTGATTACCGACCAATTAGCATACTGCCTGCTGTTTCCAAAGCACTGGAATATATTGTTCATGACCAAATCACTGAACACTTGCATGAATTCAGTCTATATGACAAATTTCAATCCGGTTTCCGTAAACATCACAGCACAAACACTGCTCTAATTAAAGTAACTGATGACCTGAAATATGCCATCGACAATCGAAAGGCAACAATATTGACGCTACTGGACTTCAGCAAAGCTTTTGACACTGTTAACTTTGACATATTACTCAGAAAAATGCAACAGCTTAATTTCTCTGATAGTGCAATGAGATGGTTTGAAAGCTACTTAAAAGACAGACAGCAATGTGTTGTCTGCGCAAATGAAAAATCTTCCTGGAAACATGTTTCTTCGGGAGTGCCACAAGGATCAGTCTTAGGACCACTTTTGTTTTCTTTATATGTCAACGATATTTCGTCGGTTTTGTCCTCCTGTAAACATCATTTCTATGCCGACGACCTCCAGCTCTATCTCAGCGTCAGACCTGAAGACGTAAACACTGCAATCGCTCTGATGAATGATGATCTGTCTTCAGTAGTGACATGGGCGAAAAACCTGGGGCTTAAATTAAATGCAAAAAAGACGCAAGTAATCTTAATAGCCCATCAGAAATTAATAAGTTCAGATTTCCGCGAACGGCTACCTCCTATTCTGCTCGAAGGTACTCCAATACCATATCAGAAAACAGTGAAGAACTTGGGTGTAACTTTGGACGAGCATCTCAACTGGGCGGAGAATACAGTCGCAGTGTGCCGAAAAACGTCTGCCTGTCTCTATGCTCTCAAAAAGTTTCGGAACATATTCCCACAGGACTTGAAACGCCAGCTCGTGCAAGCACTCGTTCTACCGAACCTCCACTATTGTGATGTGATTCAACAAGGCATGAGTAGTGAAAACAAAAGACGGCTAGAGCTAACCATGAATGCCTGTGTGCGTTACACCTGCAACATTCGCCGATATGATCATGTTAGTGCTTCATACTCCGAGCTAGGGTGGCTGCGGCCGGACAAACTGCGTGACTGCCACACTCTATGTCTACTTCACCGACTCCTCATCGCGCAAGCACCCCAGTACCTAGCTTCAGAGATTAAAATCCTGTCATACCATCATAATCGAAACACGAGGTCACTCTTATCTGGTATCCTAACTGTGCCCACTCACAAAACAAAAACTTTTGCAAACTCCTTCTCAGTTGCCGCTGTCCGCCTCTGGAACAAACTGCCCCTTACCTTGAGGAAAATTCAATCTCCTGTTGCTTTTAAGAAGAAGTTGAAGCATTTCCTACTATCATCCGCATAAAATTCTCCACAAAATTAATGTGCAAGGCAAATCCTCTCATCTGTCAAATAGCAAAGCTAGTGTCTCCTATCTTGCTCCTGAGATGCCTTCCTCTTCATCTATCTCTATTAGACATGCAGTCTCCTTTTCCTTTATATTTTCCTTAATTATGTTTCATCATGTCTCTCTATTCTTCTCCTCGCTTCACCATGAGTCTCCCTCATACTCCCTGCTGCCAGCACTCCTATCTTGAATCTTTCACTTCAATAATGTATTTTTCGAGGTGTACCTTTCTAATTGTTTATCTCACTTTTTGTATTAGATGTAGTTTAACATGCCTACTGAAACATATGACTGTAAAATAAGTAGAATGCCTGGTTAGATGTAAGAGAGGGCCTGATGGCCCTAATCTTGCCAGGTTAAATAAATAAATAAATAAATAAATAAATAAATAAATGACGATCGCATCCTCTTGCGTAAAGTATTCCGGAGGTAAAATAGTTTCATATTCGGATCTCCGGGCGGGGATTATTCAGGAGGACGTCGTTATCAGGAGAAAGAAAACAGGCATTCTACGGATCGGCCGTGGAATGTCAGATCCCTTGGAGTAACATTAAGAGTTGCATCAAACCAGTCTCTGGACTGAAGGCCACAAAAACTGCAAGAGGAAGTTTGATGCTAACGTATTTTGGGGTGCTTTACATAATGCAGAAATACATATTGAGGTTCAAATTTTACATAATAATCTTGATTACACCAAATGATCGTAATAATAGTTTGTTTATGACAATAATTTCCGTAACTCGTAACTACCCAAATTAATTACAACGATTCTGATTCGAGTTTTTATAGAATCCTAATCCGTTGAGAGTGCAGGTAACTTTCAGTGCTTTTTGAAACCATACTTCACTCTAAAATCGTTTCCTTGGAATATCCCATCTCATGAATAGTTAGTATTCTCATGGCTCTATTTAAAGAAGTTTTATCACTATCCATTACAATATTCCACCATATAATATGCAACAGTTTGAAGACTGTTGGGAATTTTATTTGAAAACAGAAATCCAGCTAAGCCACTGCCTGCTTGCTGTTTGCTGTTGTGCTTTCGAGAAATCTGCAACAACGTTTTCAAGAAGCTATTAGGGTGAGATAACTGTTTTGCTTCAATTGCGGATTTAATACAAAGAAGGTTTTTTATTCTGACCACCTACAGTTCAGTTCACATTTGGTTCTGTTTAATGAAAGGTTAGCAAACGACTTTCAATTTGATAAGAGCCTGTGGGTTCATAGTTTCTGTAATATGTCGATTTTATAGAGTGGATGGTAAATTTGGGCTAAGTTTCTAACAGAAGCATGTAGTGAGGGGGAGGGGGGCAAAAGGGGGTTACACAACTGTAGCAATTTACTTTGCCTACACCGATAACACATTGTAAGTAGGCTGTTTAGGTTTTCTTATTGGTAACGCCGCTTAGCGCTCGGTATGAAAAATCACTGGGTGTGCTGTGCGCAGTCTGTGTTTAGTTTGCATTGTTGTCTGCCATTGTAGTGTTGGGCAGCGGCAGCTGGATGCTAACAGCGCGTAGCGTTGCGCAGTTGGAGGTGAGCCGCCAGCAGTGGTGGACGTGGGGAGAGAGATGGCAGAGTTTTGAAATTTGTGAGAATTGGTGTCATGAACTGATATATATATTATGACTGTTAAGGTAAATACATTGTTTGTACTCTATTAAAATCTTTCATTCGCTAACTATGCCTATCAGTAGTTAGTGCCTTCAGTAGTTTGAATCTTTTATTTAGCTGGCAGTAGTGGCGATCGCTGTATTGCAGTAGCTTGAGTAACGAAGATTTTTGTGAGGTAAGTGATTTGTGAAACGTATTGGTTAATGTTAGTCAGGGCCATTCTTTCGTAGGGATTTTTGGAAGTCAGATTGCGTTGCGCCAAAAATATTGTGTTTCAGTTTAAGCACAGTTATGTATACATTTTTCTAAGGGGACGTTTCAACATTACTCGTCAAATTTTCTTCCAGTTTTGAACAGTACTACCTACTGAAGGAATGTGACATTCATGATTTCTTCCTTACTGTGGATGACCAAACCAGAAAATTAAGCTCTCTTTGTGAGATCTACAAATTTACAGATTGAAAATTTTGTGATGTGGCCCTAACGTTTTTTGATATACTGAATTCATAAATACCATGATTTTCATTCTGTGACGTAAGATTTTTACAAGTGAAAATTCAGAAAATTTATACTAATCACATAAAACAAAAAAAAAATATTCCAAAAACGTGATAAAATAAACCACTCCTAACTGTTTTGTTGTTCAGTAGTAAGACAAAGGCACAACTCTTAATGTCTCTTCATTTCTTCCGACAAAAAGCCGTTTGGAGCTTTTTCCTTCATGCAGTGCCTGAGATCACTTTCTGTGCTGCATCCAGCTCCCACGTTAACATTGCCACCATTACCAAAGGCCCTGGTAATTCCCTTCCATTTAATGCCATCATGGAAGCCTTTTCCCTGATCCTTAATCGCAGTACGTGTGTTTCCTGAAGAGGAGCTGACATGGAAATGCTGCTTCAGGCTCAATGTTACATGCTACACTGTGAAATAATAGAGCATGTTTCTTAGTGTCCTGTTGTGATCACGGTCTTTGTGGTTGCCAAGAAACTTCTCAACAACTTCTTTAACGGATATGCAAAAGATACCTCACTGTCTTTAAATTAATCTCAAAACATCCCGTCTTTTACACTATTGGCCATTAAATTTGGTACACCACGAAGGTGACGTGCTACAGACGCGAAATTTAGCAGACAGGAAGATGATGCTGTGATATGCAATATGGAATCGGTGGGTAATACGGAACGCTGTGCTGGATCTCAAGGGCATCGTATCACCAGCTGTCGAGATGACGGGCATCTTATCCGCATGGCTGTAAGGGATCGTGCAGCCACGTCTCGATCCCTGAGTCAACAGATGAGGACGTTTGCAAAACAACAACCATCTGCACGAACAGTTCGACGACGTTTGCAGCAGCATGGTTTTTCAGCTAGGAAACCATGGCTGCGGTTACCCTTGACGCTGCATCACAGACAGGAGTGCCTGCGATGGTGTACTCAACGATGAACCTGGGTACACGAATGGCAAAACGTCATTTTTCGGATGAATCCAGGTTCTGTCTACAGCATCATGCTGGTTGCATCCGTGTTTGGCGACATCGCGGTGAACGCACATTGGAAGCGTGTTTTCGTCATCGCCACACTGGCGTATCACCTGGCTTGATGGTATGGGGTGCCATTGGTTACACGTCTCAGTCACCTCTTGTTCGCATTGACGACACTTTGAACAGTGGACGTTACATTTCAGATGTGGTACAACCCGTCGCTCTACCTTCCATTCGATCCCTGCGAAACTCTACATTTCAGCAGAATAATGCACGACCGTATGTTGCAGGTCCTGTACGGGCCTTGCTGGATAGAGAAAATGTTCAATTGCTGCCCTGGCCAGCACATTATCCATATCTCTCTCCAACTGAAAACGTCTGGTCAGTGTTGGCCGATCAATTGGCTCGTCACAATATGCCAGTCACTACTCTTGATGAACTGTGGTATCGTGTTGTAGCTGCATGGGCAGCTGTACCTGTACACGCCATCCAAGCTGTGTTTGACTCAATGCCAAGGCGTATCAAGGCATTTATTACGGCCAGAGGTGGTTGTTCTGGGTAGTGATTTCTCAAGATCTGTGCACCCAAATTCCATCGAAATGTGTCACATGTCAGTTCTAGTATATTATATTTGTCCAATGAATACCCGTTTATCATCTGCATTTCTTCTGGGTACAGCAATTTTAATGGCCAGTAGTGTATTAGTTTCAGAGTGTCAGGACTGGCGGAAACTCCTTCTTTCAGATTCTGAAACTAGCCTCTAAAAAGCACTTCCCACGTAACTAAACGTGGCCATATCTTATGACAAGGCTTTAGTAAATGGTTTCGTAATTTTAAATGTTATTTGAAGCGGAGGCAGGTGTTTTTCTCCATTTTGTGTCAAAACTGCTTGTGGCTGAACGTTTTACGTATTTTACCAGAAATCAGCACGCACATATGCAAGAAGAAAAGCCTTTTACCTTTGAGAAAAAGCTTTGATTGCTAACCAGTGTTACTCCGTAGATGAGATGTCTTCCCTATGACACTTCCCAACTGCCTCGTTTTTCCAAGATACTTATTCTCAGCTAACGAGCGGCTTCCACCTTGCTAATAACCCAAACGGTGTTCACCACTTTCTTTACTGTCCCACGTGTGAGGCCTCCATTTTCACAGCGTCCTGCTCTCCACGGGCGCACCCATGCGACGCCCAGATAGCGGTGTTCGCTGTTGGCTTGCCCCGTGTGGTGACAATGGCGTGCGGCAGGTAGGTGGGTGGGCGGGCAGAACCGCCCGCGCACCATCAGTGCAATGAGCTCCGACGGCGCTCAGCAAACAGGTGTGTTGACCCCAGCCCGTAGCGCTAAGCTGCCGGCAACACGGCGCCCGTACACAGCCGTCTCGCCCGCCACTCGCTAAGCACTCCGGCTAATGGCGCACGTTTGCACTGCGTTAAAGCAGCCGAGGCGTGATCCGAAGCTTATCCGCTTCTGTGAGCAACACGGCAGGACCTGTTAGGCAAAGAGGGAAAGGCACACTAGAAAATGTCAAATATGCTAGATTGGGCGAAAGGATAACGTCTCTTACTAAAAAAAATGGCTCCGAGCACTATGGGACTTAACATCTCAGGTCATCAGTCCCCCAGAACTCAGAACTAATTAAACCTAACTAACCTAAGGACATCACACACATCCATGCCCGAGGCAGGATTCGAACCTGTGAGCGTAGCGGTGGCTCGGTTCCAGACTGAAGCGCCTAGAACCGCTCGGCCACCAACGGCCGGGAAATAGAAACAGAGGCGGCTCCACAGCCAATTTTATTACATGACGCGGCCGGCCGCGGGTGCAACAGAACCCATGTGGACGGGTGGAAAAAAATGTGTCAGGCTTCATAATACGTATTTATATGTGTCGTGTATTATGCATTTCTTGTACGTGGTTGTGTGTCTGCACATGAACTTTCCTAATCCTCCTCACACCTTTCCGTAAGGCGTGGCGAAATCTTTGTTGGGAAGTGGTTCTGTAGTATAGTAGTGCCAACCTTACTCGTGGCTAGGGGATCAGAGAGACAGCACAGGCAGGTAAAAGTCAAAGACTTTCCAGTGTCACAAGATTTGGGGTGGAGAGGTTGGTCACGGCCAAATGGTTCGACCACCCCCTCCACCGGTGCCCAGGAAGACCTCCGGGTGCCCGCCATATTCTAGGGGTGTTAGAGAAGACGGGTAAGTGAGCAGACGTGCCCTCGGTGCGTCTGCCTCAATGTTCACGCGTGGAAGAGAGGTATATGAATATTTGTACTAATTCTTTTATTTCCAGCTTAGGATTGTGTAAGGTAATGAATGTGCTCGTTTAATTCGGGAAATTTGACCCCCTGTGTTAAAGTATCTGGTCCGCAGTTTGCACGTTATCCTACTCACATAGTAAATGTCCTATGTAAAATATTGGGAGACTTTGGTGGTATACATTTGGCCAGCGCAATTCCATCTTACCCGTAGATATGTGCGTGCAGATTAGTATGTAATATACCCGAGCTATAAGTTGTAAAATTGTAATATCTGTAAACTGAAACAATTGGTGCTATCGCTGTAAAGTCGAGTGATAATGTTTAAAATAAATAGGGAATCAACTGTCATCAGTCTTTAACATACCTTAAAAATCACAAAGAGGTCAAGTTAAAATGAAAGCTATAGAGTGCAGGGACCCACATATCAGCGTGTGAGCCCTCCAGCCCCTTGAATAGTATCGTACAGAAAGGACACGCTCTCTAGGCAGCGCTGTCAAGCTCCTCTCCCCAGTTATCCGTTGCGTAGTTTTGATTCAGGGCTTGACGACATCAACTTTCATCTGGCGTCCCTAGGCAAGGAGGTATGACGGTAAACTTTCAACGCCTCCTACTGACGGCGAACTAAAGGGTACCGTGGGGCACAGGTGCCAGGGTGCGGAAAGTGACCGTAGAATATTTACTGTCGTGAACAGTGCTGCTCTCTGCGAAGAAGTGGTCACACGGGACTGCGGGGACGCTGTGCGTTCCAACGTTCCACTCACGTCGTGATGAATCAATTGTTACACACACGCCTCCTTGAAGTTACAGACATGTAGTTTTCAGCCGGGAAAAGCTACAGAAAAAAAAAACAGCTGTCAACGTGTTAATCACAAGTCGGACTAAAAGTGTTTTGTCGGAGGAAGGAATAGTCAAATGAAAGTGTTTATTTGCTTGAAATGTCACTCTATTACGATAAACTTGCATACACCAGACACTACCAAGCCTTACTCTAAGCTGTACAAAGTCTGAAAAGTCCACACCCACACATCATTCATAGCCACAGGCAATTTATGGTATTCGTTAATTACCTTTCTCACTGAAAGTTTGCAAACGGATTGTTTCTATCAGAGTAGCTTGCTCACACGTTCTGTATTCACTCGCGAGTAAGCAACATACCATGAGGAATTTAGTTATTTAAAATATCACCAAAAGTTCAGAATATCACACTCTGCTTTAAACCGAACTCTCTTCCACACCTTACGGTAATTCTCAAACATTGTGGTACCGAAACACCACAATATCAATATCTCAGTAGCTCTGATAATTATGAGACCCAAGCTCCAAGCCGGCCGTATTGGCCGTGCGGTTCTAGGCGCTACAGTCTGGAACCGAGCGACCGCTACGGTCGCAGGTTCGAATCCTGCCTCGGGCATGGATGTGTGTGATTTCCTTAGGCTAGTTAGGTTTAATTAGTTCTACGTTCTAGGCGACTGATGACCTCAGAAGTTAAGACGCATCATACCCCGCAAGCCACCTACTGGTGAGGGGCGGAGGGTACCTTCGGGACGACTGTCTGATGCCTCCAGCTCTGTTCCACTCGCGAAACGTGCGTGGGAAGAATGATTGTCGGTAAGCCTCTGTATTGGCTCTAATTTCTCGAATTTTCTGCTCGTGATCAATACGCGAGATGTAAGTGTGGGAAATAATATGTTTTCTTACTCTCCTGAAAAGTGCTGTACAGAAATTTCAGTAGTAAATCTCTCCGTGATTCACAACGTCTCTCTTGCAATGTCTGCCAGTGGAGTTTGTTTAGCATCTCCGCAACGCTCTCTCGGCAGCTAAACGCTCCCGTGACGAAACGCGCCGCTGTTCTTTGAATCTTATCCATCTCCTCTATCAGTCCTTCCTGATTCGGATCCCAGATAGATGAACAATACTCAAGAATCGGGAGAACAAGGGCCTTATAAACAACTTCTTTCGTGGATGAGTCGCATTTCCTAAAGATTCTTCCAATGACTCTGAACCTTGTCCGCTTTTCCCACTATCTGTCTTATATGGTCATTCCACATAAGGTCGCTCTTGATAGTTACTCCTAGATACGAAGATTGGAACTTTAATAGTGACAACTATTTATTTACAGCTCGTACAAATTAGAAACGTGTTTCAAAGTTTTACTGACCTTCAAAGTAGTCACCAGTATTGTGTATAACCCGTTGCCAACCATGTGTAAGTCGGAGGATACTCTTAGCAGTGCCAGCCGTGTTGACAGAGCGGCTCGGTCTGGTCTATTGCCCGACGAATTTCTAGCAGTTCTGAAGGGTCCGTTTAGAAATCGAGTTGAACTCACGAGGGCTTAAGTCAGGGGATTGTACTAGGAGGGATAGCACTTAGTAGCCCCATCAGTCAACAAACCAATAACAGCTTGCACTGTACGTGCTTGAACACTGTCCTGGAAAACGATGGTCAAGTCCTGCTGAAAGTGTTATCACTTCTCTCTCTATGACGTTCATTTCTAGAACACAACCTACAACTAGCTTAGAGACAGAAGTGATGATATTTTCTGCACGACCTGATCATCGTTTTGTAGCACAATGCTCAAGCAAGTACACTGCACTCTGTTACTGATTTATTTGATTGATGGTGCTGCTCAGTGCTATACCACCTACTGCATTCCTCTGGCGTAAGCCCTCGTGAGTTAAACCCGATTTCTAAACAGAAGCTGAAGGAAACACTTCACGGCATTCGCTTCAGAACTGCTACAATTTCATCGGGAAATATACCGAACCGTTCGAACTGCCAACACAACAGGCACTGCTAAGAGTATCCTACGACTTACACATCGCTGGTAACGGGTTATACACAATGCTGGTGACTACTTTGAAGTTCAGCAAAACTTTGAAACACGTATCTACACTCCTGGAAATGTAAAAAAGAACACATTGACACCAGTGTGTTAGACCCACCATACTTGCTCCGGACACTGCGAGAGGGCTGTACAAGCAATGATCACACGCACGGCACAGCGGACACACCAGGAACCGCGGTGTTGGCCGTCGAATGGCGCTAGCTGCGCAGCATTTGTGCACCGCCGCCGTCAGTGTCAGCCAGTTTGCCGTGGCATACGGAGCTTCATCGCTGTCTTTAACACTGGTAGCATGCCGCGACAGCGTGGACGTGAACCGTATGTGCAGTTGACGGACTTTGAGCGAGGGCGTATAGTGGGCATGCGGGAGGCCGGGTGGACGTACCGCCGAATTGCTCAACACGTGGGGCGTGAGGTCTCCACAGTACATCGATGTTGTCGCCAGTGGTCGGCGGAAGGTGCACGTGCCCGTCGACCTGGGACCGGACCGCAGCGATGCACGGATGCACGCCAAGACCGTAGGATCCTACGCAGTGCCGTAGGGGACCGCACCGCCACTTCCCAGCAAATTAGGGACACTGTTGCTCCTGGGGTATCGGCGAGGACCATTCGCAACCGTCTCCATGAAGCTGGGCTACGGTCCCGCGCACCGTTAGGCCGTCTTCCGCTCACGCCCCAACATCGTGCAGCCCGCCTCCAGTGGTGTCGCGACAGGCGTGAATGGAGGGACGAATGGAGACGTGTCGTCTTCAGCGATGAGAGTCGCTTCTGCCTTGGTGCCAATGATGGTCGTATGCGTGTTTGGCGCCGTGCAGGTTAGCGCCACAATCAGGACTGCATACGACCGAGGCAAACAGGGCCAACACCCGGCATCATGGTGTGGGGAACGATCTCCTACACATCTGGTGATCGTCGAGGGGACACTGAATAGTGCACGGTACATCCAAACCGTCATCGAACCCATCGTTCTACCATTCCTAGACCGGCAAGGGAACTTGCTGTTCCAACAGGACAATGCACGTCCGCATGTATCCCGTGCCACCCAACGTGCTCTAGAAGGTGTAAGTCAACTACCCTGGCCAGCAAGATCTCCGGATCTGTCCCCCATTGAGCATGTTTGGGACTGGATGAAGCGTCGTCTCACGCGGTCTGCACGCCCATCACGAACGCTGGTCCAATTGAGGCGTCAGGTGGAAATGGCATGGCAAGCCGTTCCACAGGACTACATCCAGCATCTCTACGATCGTCTTCATGGGAGAATAGCAGCCTGCATTGCGGCGAAAGTTGGATATACACTGTACTAGTGCCGACATTGTGCATGCTCTGTTGCCTGTGTCTATGTGCCTGTGGTTCTGTCAGTGTGATCATGTGATGTATCTGACCGCAGGAATGGGACAATAAAGTTTCCCCTTCCTGGGACAATGAATTCACGGTGTTCTTATTTCAATTTCCAGGAGTGTATTTTGTCCGAGCTGTAAATTAATAATTGCCACTACTATAGACCCAAACCTCGCATTTTACGGCAGACGCTGTCTCCAGCTGTTTGTCATTAATAGTGTAGCTGTACAGTAGTGGATTTCTTTTCCTCTCTCTCTCTACACAATATATGTTTATAGACCTTAAAAAACACGCACATATACCAGTTTCTGACTTGTAGAGAAATACAACAGCCAATCGGAAAGCAGCACCAAATCCGCTCAATTGCGCGCATATATAACGAATCAGTCAAAACTAGTCACTGAATCAGAACAGTAAATTACCATGAAACAATTCTGAAAATCGACTAATATAAAATTAATGCGCTCCGATCAAAATGAATTTACTGAAATCATAATCACGTGTTCCCAGTACCATAAACTGACGAAATAGTCTATATCAAATTCCGCGGTACGAATGACTTAACACACACATCATTTTCGGACATTCCTCACGTGATCAATTACTTCACTTTATAGTATAAAAACTGTACATAAAACAGTGATTCACGCTCAAGCCTTCATTTACTCTCATAACTGAGCTCAATTATAGAAGTAATTAATAAACAATTAGAAAAGTAAACAAAACAGAACCCGAAATAAAATTACCAGTATTCTTACTGCAGCTCAGTATGAGTCAGCTCGTGACATCTACCAGACCGCATGGAAACTACACACACAACGGCATCTGACGAAACCTGCCCTCCACGAGGCTCATGCTGCAGTCCTGTTCACAGATCTCCAATCTCAATGGGCACGATGTAGAGGCGCTACGCCTAATGTTCTAATATAGACCATCAGTGTTGTCACTGAGTTTGACAGAGTAAGCTTGTCCTTTTTAGTTTTCAGTCGTCTGGTAAGTCATATGAGAGCTGTTCGGAAAGTATGGTCCGATCGAGTGCGAAATAGAAACCGATGTATTCAGCAGTCTCTGTAGTATAACCGTCCATCACGTCAAGTCGTTCTTTTCATTTCTGAGGGCACAGTGAGCACGCAATGATGCCTAGAAAATAGTGTCTCCCGCCAAATATGAGGGCCTGGTGAGAGGTTTAACCTGGTGTCATGCAACCCCCATCACATAACTGTCATATGTTTCCTTATTCATGACAACTCTCAACCGCACACTGCAGGGGCAATGAAGATGCTCCTGCAACGGTTTCTATGGGAAGTGCTTGATCACCCACCACACAGCCCGTAATTAGATCCCCTTCAGTTTCATCTCTGCTCTTACGAGCCGCTGGCTGTGAAGACAGTATTTTCGCACAGACAACGAGATGTAGATCAGCGTAGAGGATTGGCGGAAAGAACAGGCGGCTACCTTCTGTAACGATGGAATTGGGATGTTGGTACAACGCTACGACACATGTCTAAGTTGGAGTGGCGACTAAGTAGAGAAGCACCTAGAAAATACAAAAATTTTAATTTTCACTGTGGTTTTCGTTTCGCGACCTATCGGACCTTACTTTGCGAATAGCCCTCGCACATATTATTCTCCTGAGGAAGTCGTTTTATATTTTATTCTTCTCTCTACTCAAAGGGGGGCAGATGTTCCTTCTTGATGAATATAATTCTGATAGTTGTCGATAAAAGTATGCAATTGATTTATTACAGTGACATGAATATTAAACAGTGGCAACCTGTGCCAACGTTAACAAAATAAAATCAGAGCCAAATAAACAACTGGAGGGCTGGCTGTGGAAGCTTTAATATCCGTATCGTATCTGATGTATGTGTCAGAGGGAAAGCTAATAATCCTGCACAAAATTTACTTATAATCGAAGAATGCTTAGGATTTTCATAACGTTAATGGAAGAAACTCGTTGTGCAGGCAGGAGAAGCGTCACATCTATGGACGAAGTTGAAATGAAATTGTTCATTATTGCCAAAATGCATGTGTTCAGAATGAAGATGGATTAACCGGATTACGAAAAAGTGGCTTTCATTTCCCTACACTTCGTCTTGCAGCTGTTGTAGGATCTCACCATAGTATTGCAGCTGACGGTTCAAGTGGCTGTAGAATTGATCATTGGTGGAATGAACGACCCTCACCATCAGCTATGTCCACATTAGCATAAAATGTTTCTAAATCCCCTTGTGCATCAGCTCAGGGGGCTTTGCTGCAGCTATCGTGTCTAAGTGCAGTTGCAGAGGCTCTGGATCTAGGCCTTTGAGCTGAGGAACACTACTTTCCAATTTAGTTTCCAATTGAATATGGGGTAAGAGCGAACCTCACTTTGCCATATTTTCCACCTCTGACAGGATTTGATTAGGTCGGCTCCGAATCTTCCAAGCATCCACCGGTCAAACTACTCTTTAATGAAAACTCATCTACTTCCTCCTACGGATCAACCAATGATTTGTGGCCTACCGTATTCTTCTGAAAAAGACTCGCACTACTCACTGCCCCTCTGTCTCTTTCTTCAGCCAATGACGATTTCTGCCTCATCACCATGTGGTGTCTCTTCCTTAGGTTTTTTTTTATCAATAGCCGATTGTGACAGGGTTTACACCAAAGTCAGAGCGTTCAGCTGTCTCCCACAGTTTCAGGGTGCAGGAGTGAGTGTTCACTATCCATCACTGTCACGTTTATCCTTAGTTATGGATGCTTTTCTTGGTAATCGGCCAGCTTTCGCTATCTCGTCTGCAAGGATGCGTTCCAGCTAAGCGGGGTGAGTTCTCATTCCGTTTCCCGGTCGTGAAATGTTTTCACCTGGCATTTGTCTACGGCAGGTGCTGGCCGAGTTTCTATACAATCGACCGATTCCCTGCACGGTAATAGCCCTGTCTGGTAGCCAGCGATCGGTCAGAATATTCCTGGCTCCCTTTCCCAGAACTTGTCTCTGGGGTGCGACTCTGAGTCTCTGAAGGCTTTGGCTCGTGCGCATCTCTGTTCAACGCCTTATGGTGCTTTCAGCATTTCGCACTGCTACGTCACATGCAAATATGAATTAAGGGGAAGAGAGCAGCAAGACTCCATCAGGTATCTAGCGCCTATCACTAGTACTCTGGTACAGGGTGTTTCAAAAATGAACGGTATATTTGAAACGGCAATACAAACTAAACGAGCAGCGATAGAAATACACCGTTTGTTGCAATATGCTTGGGACAACAGTACATTTTCAGGCAGACAAACTTTCGAAATTACAGTAGTTACAATTGTCAACAACAGATGGCGCTGCGGTCTGGGAAACTCTATAGTACGATATTTTCCACATGTCCACCATGCGTATCAATAATACGGCGTAGTCTCTGAATGAAATTACCCGAAACCTTTGACAACGTGTCTGGCGGAATGGCTTCACATGCAGATGAGATGTACTGCTTCAGCTGTTCAATTGTTTCAGGATTCTGGCGGTACACCTGGTCTTTCAAGTGTCCCCACAGAAAGAAGTAACAGGGGTTCATGTCTGGCGAATAGGGAGGCCAATCCACGCCGCCTCCTGTATGTTTCGGATAGCCCAAAGCAATCAAACGATCATCGAAATATTCATTCAGGAAATTAAAGACGTCGGCCGTGCGATGTGGCCAGGCTCCATCTTGCATAAACCACGAGGTGTTCGCACTGTCGTCTAAGGCAGTTTGTACCGCCACAAATTCACAAAGAAAGTCCAGATAGCGTGATGCAGTAATCGTTTCGGATCTGAAAAATGGGCCAATGATTCCTTTGGAAGAAATGGCGGCCCAGACCAGTACTTTTTGAGGATGCAGGGACGATGGGACTGCAACATGGGGCTTTTCGGTTCCCCATATGCGCCAGTTCTGTTTATTGACGAAGCCGTCCAGGTAAAAATAAGCTTCGTCAGTAAACCAATTGCTGCCCACATGCATATCGCCGTCATCAATCCTTTGCACTATATCGTTAGCGAATGTCTCTCGTGCAGCAATGGTAGCGGCGCTGAAGGGTTGCCGCATTTGAATTTTGTATGGTTAGAGGTGTAAACTCTGGCGCATGAGACGATACGTGGACGTTGGCGTCATTTGGACCGCAGATGCAACACAGCGAACGGAAACCCGAGGCCGCTGTTGGATCACCTGCTGCACTAGCTGCGTGTTGCCCTCTGTGGTTGCCGTACGCGGTCGCCCTACCTTTCCAGCACGTTCATCCGTCACGTTCCACGTCCGTTGAAATTTTTCAAACAGATCCTTGATTGTATCGCTTTTCGGTCCTTTGGTTACATTAAACCTCCGTTGAAAACTTCGTCTTGTTGCAACAACACTGTGTTCTAGGCGGTGGAATTTCAACACCAGAAAAATCCTCTGTTCTAAGGAATAAACCATGTTGTCCACAACACACTTGCACGTTGTGAACAGCACACGCTTACAGCAGAAAGACGACGTACAGAATGGCGCACCCACAGACTGCGTTGTCTTCTATATCTTTCACATCACTTGCAGCGCCATCTGTTGTTGAAAATTGTAACTACTGTAATTTCGAAAGTTTGTCCGCCTGAAAATGTACTGTTGTTCCAAGCATATTGCAACAAACTGTGTATTTCTATCGCTGCTCGTTTAGTTTTTATTGCCGTTTCAAATATACCGGTCATTTTTGAAACACCGTGTATGTCAACTTTATCGACGTAAATTAAATATTTAGATTAAATACGAGTTTCATTACTGAACTTAACAGTTGTGTACTGGGTAGTGAAATGATAATGGAAATATCATGGAGTGCGTGTTAAGCAAAGAACAAGAAGCATAAATGTTTTATTACGTTTCTGAAATGGAAGAGTGATTTTATGGATTTACAATAAGAAACCCATGCAATGCAGCATTACACTTGGCAGAGTGGAACAAAATACCTCATTATTGTAACAAACAGACAAAGATGGCAGGTAAAAGCAGACCCTAGTACTAAGAGTAAACGTCCCTCAATGGTTAGAAGACAAGCTTCTGACAAGACGTAACAAAAACAAAACACTGGCAGACCAAGACCAGTAAAGCGTCGGCACATAAGGGAAGACTCGAAGTCGGAGGTATTACTTAAGTCTAAAGACTAAATTTGTCCACTTTCGGAGAAAGTATGTTGGCACTGGCCACTTTTCCCCGCTGGGATGGGAAAAGTGACCGCTATGGAAAGCTTTAAAAATGCATACAGGTCATATTTTCTATAGCAAGTTTTTAGTGTGATATACCAACGGTCCTCCTGCAGCGATAACACTTTTTCCTGTAATATCGCCGAATTTAATTGTTGTTAGGCATTTATTGCTAATCTTCCAAGAACTTTTTGCAACGTTGTTGTTGTTGTTGTTGTGGTCTTCAGTCCTGAGACTGGTTTGATGCAGCTCTCCATGCTACTCTATACTGTGCAAGCGTCTTCATCTCCCAGTACTTACGGCAACCTACATCCTTCTGAATCTGCTTAGTGTATTCATCTCTTGGTCTCCCTCTACGATTTTTTCCCTCCACATTGCCCTCCAATACTAAATTGGTGATCCCTTGATGCCTCAGAACGTGTCCTACCAACCGATCCCTTCTTCTGGTCAAGTTGTGCCACAAACTTCTCTTCCCCCCAACCCTATTCAACACTTCCTCATTAGTTATGTGATCTACCCATCTAATCTTCAGTATTCTTCTGTAGCACCACATTTCAAAAGCTTCTATTCTCTTCTTGTCAAAACTATTTATCGTCCACGTTTCACTTCAATTCATGGCTACACTCCATACAAATACTTTCAGAAATGACTTCCTGACACTTAAATCTATACTCAATGTTAACAAATTTCTCTTCTTCTGAAACGCTTTCCTTGCCATTGCCAGTCTACATTTTATATCCTCTCCACTTCGACTACCATCAGTTATTTTGCTCCCCAAATAGCAGAACTCCTTTACTACTTTAAGTGCCTCATTTCCTGATCTAATTCCCTCAGCATCACCCTACTTAATTCGACTACATTCCATTATCCTCGTTTTGCTTTTGTTGACGTTCATGTTATATCCTTCTTTCAAGGCACTGTCCATTCCATTAAACTGCTCTTCCAAGTCCTTTGCTGTCTCTGACAAAATTACAATATCATCGGTGAACCTCAAACTTTTTATTTCTTCTCCATGGACTTTAATACCTACTCCGAATTTTTCTTTTGTTTCCTTTACTGCATGCTCAATATACAGATTGAATAACATCGGGGAGAAGCTACAACCCTATCTTACTCCCTTCTCAACCACTGCTTCTCTTTCATGTCCCACGACTGTTATAACTGCCATCTGGTTTCTGTACAAATTGTAAATAGCTTTTCGCTCCCTGTATTTTACCCCTGCCACCTTTAGAATTTGAAAGAGAGTATTCCATTAAATATTGTCAAATGCTTTCTCTAAGTCTACAAATGCTAGGAACGTACGTTTGCCTTTCCTTAATTTTTCCTCTAAGATAAGTCGTAAGGTCAGTATTGCCTCACGTGTTCCAGTATTTCTACGGAATCCAAACTCATCTTCCCCGAGGTCGGCTTCTACTAGTTTTTCCATTCGTCTGTAAGGAATTCATGTTAGTATTTTGCAGCTGTGACTTATTAAACTGATAGTTCGGTAATTTTCACATCTGTCAACACCTGCTTTCTTTGGCATTGGAATTATTATATTCTTCTTGAAGTCTGAGGGTATTTCGCCTGTCTCATACATCTTGCTCAAAGATGGTAGAGATTTGTCAGGACTGGCTCTCAGAAGGCTGTCAGTAGTTCTAATGGAATGTTGTCTACTGCCGGGGCCTTATTTCGACTTAGGTCTTTCAGTGCTCTGTCAAACACTTCACGCAATATCGTATCTCCCATTTCATCTTCATCTACATCCTCTTCAATTTCCATAATATTGTCCTCAAGTACATCAGTCTTGATTAGACCCTCTATATGCTCCTTCCACCTTTCTGCTTTCCCTTCTTTGCTTAGAACTGGGTTTCCATCTGAGCTCTTGGTGTTCATACAAGTGGTCTTTTTTTCTCTAAAGGTCTCTTTAATTTTTCTGTAGGCAGTATCTATCTTAGCCCTAGTGAGATAAGCCTCTACATCCTTACATTTGTCTTCTAGCCATCCCTGCTTAGCCATTTTGCATTTCCTGTCGATCTCATTTTGAGACGTTTGTGTTCCTTTTTGCCTGCTTAATTTACTGCATTTTTGTATTTTCTCCTTTCATCAATTCAATATTTCTTCTGTTACCCAAGGATTTCTACTTTTTACCTACTTGATCCTCTGCTTCCTTCACTACTTCATCCCTCAGAGCTACTTATTCTTCTTCTACTGTATTTCTTTCCCCATTCCTGTCAATTGTTCCCTTATGCTCTCCCTGAAACTCTGTATAACCACTGGTTCTTTCAGTTTGTCCAGGTCCCATCTCCTTAATTTGCCAACTTTTTGCAGTTTCTTCAGTTTTAATCTACAGTTCATAACAAATAGATTGTGGTCAGAGTCCACATCTGCCCTTGGAAATGTCTTACAATTTACAACCTGGTTCCTAAATCCCTGTCTTCCCATTATATAATCTATCTGATACCTTTTAGTATCTCCAGGGTTCTTCCATATATTCAACCTTCTTTCATGCTTCTTAAATCAAGTGTTAGGTGTGACTAAGTTGTGCTCTGTGCAAAATTCTACGAGGCGGCTTCCTCTTTTATTTCTTAGCCCCAATCCATATTCACCTACTACGTCTCCTTCTCTCCCTTTTACTACACTCGAATTCCAGTCGCCCATGACTATTAAATTTTCGCTCTTCCTTCATTATCTGAATAATTTCTTTTATTTCATCATACATTTCTTCAATTTCTTCGTCATCTGCAGAGGTAGTTGGCATATAAACTTGTACTACTGTAGTAGGTGTGGGCATCGTATATGTCTTGGCCACAATAATGCGTTCACTATGCTGTTCGTGGTAGCTTACCCGCTTTCCTATTTTCCTAATTATTAAACCTACTGCTGCATTACCCCTATTTGATTTTGTGTTTATAACCCTGTATTCACCTAACCAAAAGTTTTCTTCCTCCTGCCACCGAACTTCACTAATTCCCACTATATCTAACTTTAACCTATCCATTTCCCTTTTTAAATTTTCTAACCTACCTGCCCGATTAAGGTATCTGACATTCCACGCTCCGATCCCTAAAACGCCAGTTTTCTTTCTCCTGATAACGAGATCCTCTTGAGTAGTCCCCGCCCGGAGATCCGAATGGGGGACTATTTTACCTCAGGAATATTTTACCAAAGAGGACGCCATCATCATTTAATCATACAGTAAAGCTGCATGCCCTCGGGAAAAATTACGGCCGTAGTTTCCCCTTGCTTTCAGCCGTTGGCAGGACCAACACAGCAAGGCCGTTTTGGTTATTGTTACAAGGCCAGATCAGTCAATCATCCAGACTGTTGCCCTTGCAACTACTGAAAAGGCTGCTGCCCCTCTTCAGGAACCACACTTTGTCTGGCCTCTCAACAGATACCACTCCGTTGTGGTTGTACCTACGGTACGGCTATCTGTATCGCTGAGGCACGCAAGCCTCCCCACCAACGGCAAGGTCCATGGTTCATGTTTTTTTTTAACGTAGTGTGTTTCAATTAAGAAATTTCTCTTGGACCATGTGAGCTACAGCTACTTAGTCATCGAGCGGATCACTGCAGAATTCATAGTAAGTAGCAAAGAAAATTTAAATAGGTGAAAGAATAAGACCACGAAACTTTATAAAGAAAACGCAGTAAAAGAATTAAAGTTAATTATTCGTCCCTGTATCATTAGTTTTCGATTAATTTTTCATATGAGTTCCGTCGTAATTCGAACTCTAAACTACACAGTTATGTCTAGGAGTGGAACTACCCTCAGAAAATATAAATAACTGGACAAACTAAAATTTTAACTTGAGTAGTATAAGATGGGAATGTGGGTAAACCTGTGAAGCTATGTTACTAACGTTGCGATCATTTTGAAGGCTCTCATCTTGAAGACAGCTCGTAATTTTCAAGAGGAAAGAGAGTTAGGTGGTATGACTCATTCTCTGCCTGTGTCATATTACACGACATTCCTTTTATTGGAAAAATACGTGTTGTATGCAAGAAGAGGAATTCACTAAAATGGCCGACTTATTCCTAAAAATAGTTTTAAAGATTTCCCCATATTATACTTCTTGACTTTTAACTTCTGTTTATCCATCTGTTTCGATTGTAGCAGTGTAGTTCCACATCGCCAAACCATAGTGTCCTGCGAGAAACTATTTTATTTGTGGTTTGAAAAACTAAAATTTATCAATCTAATATTTCAGCTGCTCTCAAAGTCTACTGACAATGAAAGTGGTAGAATATAGACATGCATATTTTCAGTTGCTTGGTAAGTGTCATCTAAATGCAAATCGTCCTTCCGTTTGTTGTTCACTTAATGGATGAAGTAATCCCTTCACAATAGGTCCATATTACGAGTGTTAACAACTTGTCCTATTAGGGAGTACACGGGACAATGAAGTTTGTGATATGACACAACAGATGGCTCTGAGCGCTCTCTAGGGCTAAAAATATTCTTCTTGAGTACGCGGAGTTACCACAAGCAGAGTTACCCTACGATACAACAGATTGAAAGCAGGGAATGTAAATAAGTTCTCACTCTTCCGAGCTAGAGTGTGGAAATTCACTGTGCTATCGGGATTGCTGCGCGATTTTAAGTATAAGAAATAGATTAATGTATTTAATTTCTGAAGGTACGTTGCGATGGTCGATGCGTGCATTGTAATTGCTGGACTGCAATTCTGAGACGGTAAATATCCAGTAGAAGCACAGTGTCATTAAACAGAAAAAAACATAAACGTCTAAGAAGCGGTCATGTAACAGTGAATAAAATTTTTCGGAGTTGTGATAAAAATTTCACAACTAATTTCTGAGTAGTTAGTTTAATCTTCTTACTTATGGGAATTTAGTTCTGGAAGTAACTACGTTAATGTTTACTGTGTCGTGTTAGATTCTGAAACGTCTTCAGGTTGTATCGGTCCTGTGATAATTTAATTGCATAAATACTTGTGACCGGCCGGAGTGGCCGAGCGGTTCTAGGTGCTCCATTCTGGAACCACGCGCCTGCTTCGGTCACTGGTTCGAATCCTGCCTGCGTGGATATGTGTGATGTCTTTAGGTTAGTTAGGTTTAAGTAGCTCTAAGTCTAGTGCTGAGAGCCATTTTTGACATAGAAGAGTAAACAACCTTAGGTTATTATAGGCCCATCGTGTAAGTCTGATGCAGCATACATAGGTATATCTATTGTTTTATTATCAGCATCCTTACAGTCACAATCTGTTTTATTTAGTTTTCGCCATACCCCATTCTCGATAGTAAACTATATTATTGTCACTCTGATTGGGCTCGAAAACGATTTTTGTTGATGATTACCAAGTGTCAGACACAGCAAACGATGTGAGAGCAGTTGAGCGAAGTGGAAATTGTCTTGAAAGGAGAACATAAGATGAATATAAATAGAAGCAAAACAACGGTAATGGAATACAGACAAATTAAGTAAGACGATGCTGTGGGATTTACAAAGAGGCCACGCGGCAACCGGATTTTTTCATTTAAAAAAATATATTTTTGCTACTTGAAGTTCAGAATTCAAACATCAATCAAAGAAAGCATGTAGATATAACTCTAAAAAATTTTCGACAAAATCGACTTTGAAGTTTTCCGAGCTTCCTTAGTACGCTGTAGGAAAATCGCTTTTCCGATGGTATGCATGGCTGTGTGTTGCAGCACATATCTAGCATTTGTGTGATCTGTGTCCATGGTAAAAAATTTAAGCACAGGTGCGTGTTCTACACACACTGACGCGAAGTGTAAAACACCTTAGAATTTAAAAAAAACTATTTTGTAATGATTTCTTTTTAATAAAGCAATCACTTGCAAAAAAATTAGCAATGAAAAAATTATATTTGCAATGAATACCGGGTTATCGTGTATGATACGTAATTAGAAATAAGGTGTGGATAATTCATAAAAAATGGCAATTAGATATCTCTTAATGAGCACATATTTGATGAATTTTATATTTAAATGACGTTGGTACTGAAATGGACAAAAAGAAACGAACCGAAAATGAAACTAGCAGGTTACGACTGCTGCTGATATTTTTTTCCCTTCTTTTAGCATCTTACGTTTCACAGAAAGAAACCTGTATTTAAAAACGTGCATTGGCTAGGAATCGAATCTAAGACTGTTACAAAAATGGTTCAAATGGCTCTGAGCACTATGGGACTTAACATCTGTGGTCATCAGTCCCCTAGAACTTAGAACTACTTAAACCTAACTAACCTAAGGACATCACATACATCCATGCCCGAGGCAGGATTCGAACCTGCGACCGTAGCGGTCACGCGGTTCCAGACTGAAGCGCCAGAACAGCACGGCCACACCGGCCGGCAGAGTGTTACATGGCAGACAGGCAACCTACATTACCACACTGCCTGTTCTGAAGGACACTGTTACTTTAGCGTATTAAAAATGACAAGAAAACTTAAAAGTTGATTTCCTCGAGATTTTTTGAGAATTGCGTCGATGTACTTTGGGCGAGAGAATTTTGAATTCTGAACGTCACGTACCACATAAAGATAAAAATTACAAACATCCGACTAACGTGCGCTCTCCTTGTTTGGAATTGCGACACTAACAGGAGCACTTGAGTTTCGCTACTTGGGCAGGAAAATAACAGATGGTTCTCGAAGTAGAGAGGAGTGGACTGGCAATGTTGAGAGAAACTCTTATGAAGAACACAGATTTGTACACGTACAGACTATCGCTGCTATTTTTTGTGACATGTAGACCGGCCACCATAGTAGTTTAGTGTTTTGTGTTGTTACCAGGTGTGGGATGCCCTAGATGGGGGGGGGGGGGGGGGTGAACAGTGTGGAGACATTGAGTAACCACTGTTGTGAGCCACCGTTGCCAGCACGTGACAGAGTTTGAAAGTGGCCGATTTATTTCTGATTTGTCCGACAATATACAGATTTGTGAGACATTCGGAACTGCATGGTAACGAAAGGGCAGGCATACTTCTCGTCGAGGATGCCAACAGATCATGTTTGACTACAAAACGGGATGATCACTATGTTGTGCACAAAGCATCTCAGATCTCCTTTACTTCTGCGCCTGTAATCCGAAGACAAGTGATGGACTCCCTGCAACATTCTGTGACGTTCAGCTCCTTTCAACGGAGATTAGAAGCATCCGCAGTATCAAATTGCCGTTCTATATGTAGGCCGACATTACCACGACGTCACAATCGTCTGCATTTGTAGTAGCCACTGGCATGTATTATATCTCTTTAAAAAAATGTAACTATTTATTTAGAGGAAACTCTCTCCTAGTAAATTTGTTTGTCCTTTGATTTATCGTGATCTGTTACTGATTTTTAGTGAAGTTAGTTTTTACGTTTAGGTTTCAAAGAAATTCAAGAGAGATATAATAAGCAAAATAATGAATCTCGTAGGTTGCCAATTACGTATTATATCTGGTTTTATCGAGCGCCAGGCTCCCTACAAATTATTGTAAATCCAATAGCGTAGTATTACTCAGCTCCAGTTCACTTATCTGAAATTATTACTAACACAGTTTAATGAAATTATTTCACTGGATTCCTTCAATTAATCTCACTGAATATTTTTACATAATTTCTTACGCTCCGCGTATCACACATTGCGCTGTGAAAAATATTTTTAAATGTACCGCGTAATGGCGGCTAACTGTTAACAGTCAGAGATCACTGTTACTGGCTCCGCAGCAGCTGGAAACATGCTAAATAATTTTCATTCAATATTCTTTTCATAAGACAAATGTGGCGTAGGTTCTTGAAATAACACACGGAGATCACTTTATACTAATATATTCTTACTAGGACACAGTTTACACCATTAAATATTTGCAATTACGTTACGACAGAAACAAATGCTAGCGCACCACAATAGCTCGCGTACCTTATTCCAGCTAACACCAGAACGAACAGAATAAAACAGACTAGACAGAAGATTGAGCATTGCATTTTGTTTTATACTCTTACAAAGATAATAATACTTCTTTTAATTACTTACACATTATAATCTCATACAATAAAAATAATGTCTTTTCTGCATCTGTCGATCTATATTGTATATTTTTACAGTTAGTGTTATTACCTTTCGCAGATAAATCGATACATACAGTCCTTTTCAAGTCACATACTGTCATTTTTATTTATGTTTCACCTCGATAATGGTGAATACTGCAAAAGGGACACTACACATGGACTTGTGATCTATGCCTCACAGTGTCCAATGGTGAATCGCGGTTCTGCACTACCCTGGATGATCATCGTCAGAGGGTATTGTGGGACCCTAGGGAAAGGTCACATTCTTTGAATGGTTTTTGGGAGACGCATAGTGTTGTTCTTGGCATGATGCTGTTGGTAACCATGGCTTCAAGTCATGGCTGGTAGTGACTGAGAGCTCTCTAGCGGCAAAATGATACTTCACACACATCCTGCGTCCTCACGTGTTACCTCTCACACCGTAGTAGTGTGGTGCCATTTTTCAACACGACATATCTCGTTCACACACGCTGTCTCTCTGAACTGTTTTCGTCATACTGAGATACTGAAGCAGCTAGCAAAATCCCTTTATATCTTCTATCTCTGAGAAATCATCCGTGGAACCAGCTCAGACCTCACTTCTGTCCCACAGTTGTGGGCCAGCTACGCCACCCTTCCCAACTGAATGACTGTATGTAGGCAGACCAGACGGCGTGCACTGCCTTGCTGATAAAAGAGCTCACACCATCAAGTTCTTTATGAAAGTGACTTGATTTTGCAATCACTAAAACAATAACCCTCTCAACACATGAGGTTTCAGTTCGTCTACACCTCCCTCTCTGGCGCTTAACTTTCCCTTTTTTTTGGGGGGGGGGGGGAGGGGCGGAGGCCCTGGATTCTGCACATTTTTGTGAACAGGAGACTGTTCTATATCTCACGTATGTGGGGAGATTCAATGACCGTTTCGTCCAGCGCCATTTTCAATAAAAAGTTAATAAATATTGCATATAAAATATAAGCAGATATTACACTAGTAAAGGCATGCCTACACAAATACAGACATTTGTAAACGAGCACAATACGGCGCTGCTGTCGGCAACGATTATATCAGACAACAAGTGTCTGGCGCAGTTGTTAGATCGGTTATTGCCGCTACAATAGCACGTTATCAAGATTTATGTGAGTTTGAACGTGGTCTAATAGTCGGCACTCGAATGATGGGAACAGCATCTCTGCGATAGAGATTAAGGGGGGATTTTCGACTATGACCATTTCACGAGTGTACCGTGAATATCAGGAATACGGTAAAACATCACATTTCCGACATCGCTGTGGACGGAAATGTTCCTGCAAGAACGGGACTAGCGCCGACTGAAGAGAATCGTCCAACGTGTCAGAAGTGCAACCCTTCCGCAGAATTGTGCAGATTTCAGTGCTGGGCCATTAACAAGTGTCAGCGTGCGAACTATTCTACGAAACGTCATCGATATGGGCTTTTGGATGACTTGATGACTGCACGACACAAGGCTTTACGCCTCGCCTGGGCCCGTCAGCGCCGACATTGGACTGTTGATGACTGGAAACATGTTAGGTTGTCAGACGAGTGTCGTTTCAAACTGTATCGAGCGGGTGGACGTATACGGGTATGGAGACAGTCTCATGAATCCATGGTACCAGCATGACAGCAGGAGACTGTTCAAGCTGGTGGAGGCTCTGTAATGGTGTGGGGCGTGTGCAGGTATAGTGATATGGGAAACCTGATTCGTCTAGATACGACTTTGACAGGTGACACGTACGTAAGCATCCTGTCTGATCACCTGCATCCATTCATGTCCATTGTGCATTCCGACGGACTTGGGCAATTCCAGCAGGACAGTGCGACACCCTACACGTACAGAAGTGCTACAGAGTGGTTCCAGGAACACTCGTCCGAGATTATACACTTCCGTGCCCACCAAACTCTCCAGACATGAACATTATTGAGCATGAATGAGATTTTCACTCTGCAGCGGAGTGTGCGCTGATATGAAACTTCCTGGCAAATTAAAACTGTGTGCCCGACCGAGACTCGAACTCTGGACCTTTTGCCTTTCGCGGGCAAGTGCTCTACCATCTGAGCCACCGAAGCACGACTCACGCTCGGTACTCACAGCTTTACTTCTGCCAGTATCCGTCTCCTACCTTCCAAACTTTACAGAAGTGCGCAGGAGAGCTGATTCTTCCGCCTTTTAGGAGTAGTTTTCCATCCCAAGGGTGTCCAGTGCCCCAATGCCTTTTAAATTTTTCTTCTTCTTGTTCCTCTAGCTTTCTTCCACTTCAGGCGTTGGCTCCTAACACTCATACTACCCTCAAAATCTGTCTCAACTGTAAACAAAATCAGTACCTATCGTCACCGCCATTTCCGCCAGAACGAATTTTTGCCGTCACTTGAGGCTCCGGCCGCGAACAAATACTTAACACCCTTCCGATCATTCTGTGCCCTATACCACAGGTGCAGTCTTTGTTAGTGGTATGTATTATTAGTAAATTGTCATTAATGTCATAAAGAGAGTGCCACATTTATTCATGTGAGTAGCTAATGTAGATTTATTTGCAATTTTAGTCCAAGGGGATCCATATCTTCACTATATCTGGTACTGAACCTTCCGCCGGTCTGTTCAAGAAACCAGCTTGGGTAATTGTCATATATAATTTTATAAATTCCTGATTTTTCTATGTCTAGGCTGGTGGTTTTGGTGCTGTAGATGATATGCTGTGTAGTACTATTGGTGCAGAAACTTATTTGAACTCCTGCCATTGGGAAAACATTGGCAGTGTGGTATGAGACTGTGCCTAGGAAGGGGTGCATGCAAACAGTTCCTCTTCTGTTGCTGGTTGTGAATTTATTGCAGGTGATTTACTACCTTTAATTTTACTGTAGAGGCCATCAATTACTGGTGGCTTACAGGTATTATTTTTTGCTGCAGTTCTAGTAACATTGACTTCTTTCTCCTTGCCGAGGAACTGAGGGGAATTTTATCTATACAGTTTAACATGGATATGATTGGTGTGTAGTCTAGCATGAAGAATGATTTATATATTCATCTGCGGAAGTGAGGTTTCTATGAATTTCAAAGACATGTTTTTGATTCTGCTTTTTTATTCTAAGTTCAAGATCCATGGTCAGTAGGAAATGAATGAAATATTTACATTTCTGCTTACTGATAATCTGCATTGTAAATGAAAACATCAAGGATACGGCAGTTGTGTGATGTTCAAACTGATATTAAGAATATTACGAAGTGTGTCACAGTAATTTATGTACAATGAATGCTATGTGGTATTCAGCAGCGTAAACATTGACCTGAACATTACTTGCATCATTACAAAACAAATCGCTATCTACGGGACTCAGGCAAGTCAACACAACTGTTCGCACTTTGTATAAATAAATACATACTCTTTAGAGTTTTGCTTATTGAAATAAGTCGTGAAGTGGCGCTAAGTACTCGAAAATTCTTGTGCCGTGTAGGGCCAGACGACATTCTGTTGATTAAAACATCTGTGTAACTAAATATCGCCGTGGAAGTCCGAAATCTGTTACGCCACTAAAAGAAACTCTTTTAAAGGTATTTGTGGCTCGTTGCGACATTCACCAATCATCATTAATGGCCGCGGATTTCGCAAGCTCTAACATGGATAAATTAACATATAATTTAGAACTTCATGTAATGGTGTAAATGAAGCGTAACAGGACCCAGTCTATGTCATTTAGTGGAATCATTTCCAATAAGAAGTCATTCATCCATTTCTAGTTACTTAAGAATAGTCATTCTGGTATTAAATTAATTCGCTCGAGTTAATTGAAGAGGACGTAAATAAGGTATTTATCAGAAATCAAAGGCTTCCACTCATATTATAGAAATTGTCTGGAAAAATATTGGTCTAACACGAACTGTGCCTGATGTTCTGGTGAACATTGTTCCCAATTCCATGGGTGCGTGTTTCGTTTGCGTTTTTGACAATTATATAACGCTTTCATATCTGCTCTGCCAAAAGAATCAAGCCATTTGTAATTGCCATACACAGAATTACAAAAATGTGAAAGTTTTCTAACATTTCCCCAGAGTACGATAATTTTGTCAGTGAACTGGTAGATCCTGAAATAACGTCGTAAAACGCTGACGTAGTAACACAAGTACTCCACTGCGCCTATAACCGCTTTGTGTTTTGTTTGCTCACTCGGAAATTGTAACAAACTAGAAGTTCGAATGCTGACGTACAAATAAGCAATGACATAGACACAGCCATATGAAGCAGACAACTTCATACACAATTCTCCTTAAATTCCGTGAACGGATGCAGCCATTTACCTTCTCTCTTCGTTCCTACGCGTATTAGTGCTACTTTACACCACTTCAGATACCCTGACGCATCTCGCCATATAATACAATATAAAGGTTTGTTGTAGGTACTAATTTTTGAATAATGTTAGGATAGAGCAAGAGCATCGATATGAATTTTTAACCGACCTCATGGTTTAAATGGTAACTTTTTTTCAAAGCCAGATAAGCAAGTCTAATCATACGAATGTGGTTGGAAATGTCAGAGCATGGGCATCCAGTTTCTTCTTACCGCTTGAGATTGGTCAATCATTTTACTTCAAACTAATTGTGCCCTGTATGCATTTCAGTGCCTCTCTTTCTTTCCGCGTACTTACATTATACAAAGCAGACACGTTTACATGTACAGAATAAATGAAAGAAAAAGTTCTTTTGTGCCTTAGATTATATTCGTAAAAGTGTATTGTAGAACTTTGGTATGTATAGTATTTTTCCCTCTTCCTTTCCTACAAAAATAAATGCACATTTCGGCTTTCCCCCTCTTGAGCATGCAACACGTAGCTGACCAAGAGAAAACCATGGATGTTTCACATTTAATCCAGCCACTTGAAGTGACTGACCATGTACCTCGTTGATGGTCATTGAGAATGCAAGGCGAACGGGAAACTCCAGTCGTGTTAAACCAAATGGCGCGTCCGTGGGAATGATGCAAATACGTGAAATCAACTTATCTTCTCCTTTTCACCGATAACCAGTTCTTACCCCGCAACTTCGACGGCGTACACGGGGTCAGTCAGGAGAAAAGGTAAATTTTTTAAGGGGCGACAGTATTGGTGGTCCTGAACAAAAAGCTTTTAATGAACTTATACCATTTTCCTAACCGTATCCGACAGGCCGTTGTTTGAAAATAACATGCATTTCTTCGCCAGCACTGAAATGAGAATGTAACCAAAGCGACATTAGGCTACCCAGTGTTGTCTTTACTGACCATTTGAATGCTGACCAAATAATTTGTCCAGTTTTTTTTCTAGATAACATCGTTAATGGAGTACGGTATATTAATATCCTTCCAAATGTGTTACTGGGATACTAGTAGGATATTCGTTTGGTAACCCGACGTCGTACTTACTGACAGCACGACGGAGCGCCTGCACCTTCTGCACGGTAAGTGACACAGTGACTCACTGGGACGTATCCTGGGCGTTGGATCGGTCCTCGTGGGGAGATTTCTGGGCCGCTGAGGTCACCCGATCTTATTCCATTGTATTACTGTTTGTGCTGTGGCTTAAGAGCGAAGTCCACAAGTGCAGAAAGGACGTGAATGAGGAACTTCTCGCTCGTATTTTTTTGCGTCTGCTCACGTAAAGGACCATACGAATGAGCTCAGACTAGCAACACACCAGCTGTCTATGTGTGCTGCAAAATGCATTGCAGCTGATGATGCAGTTTTCGAATGTTTTTGTGAGGAAACGTACACAATTAAACGTAATATCAGATCACAGTGGTTCAATTACTGTCATATTCATGTGTCCAGTTACCCACTGTTTTCATTAGTTTCCTCGGAAACTTGAGAGAAGGACATATGTTCATATAACGTTTTTTGTTCAAAAGCACTGTCATCCCTCAAAGCGTGTACCTTTTCTCCATACTTATCCTGTATATTCTCGCAGACTGGTTCACGCACTGAACAACATGAATAAGGGACAGATTTCGCACCACAATTTTAAGCATTCCACGCAAAATAAATACAGGAATAAATATAAATGCGAACAGGTCGTTTTAGAAGATTTTTAATGTCACCTTTTCTCATCACACAATCTACCCCTAAGGATAGTTGTGGTATCCTTATCCGACAGTAATTTTATACAAATAATGAGAGGTGTATGTTCCAAACTGGGTTGAAATTACTGCATGCGTTTCTCATTTATGCTTTTAGAGGACTCCTATTAATCCCCACCCTTGACTATAGGGATGTTACCTGTGTGTCCCTGCCACAGTAATTTTTTCCAGAGATATGTGTACAGAGATTGGTAGAAATTGCTTTGGTTGTTAGATTTGCTAATATGCCACTGTCTTCACAACCCCCATCCACACTGACATCTATACTTGTATTGTGTAAATCTCAGTACCGATCGTTATCGAATATTTGAAATCATGGCTTCTCACCCTCCATCCACGCCGGCCTCAGTTGCCGAGCGGTTGTAGGCGTTTCAGTCCGGAACTGCGCGATCGCTACGGTCGCAGGTTCGAATTCTGTGCCTCGGGCATGTATGTGTGGAATGTCCTTAGGTTAGTTAGGTTTAAGTAGGACTAAGTTCTAGGGGACTGATGGCCTTAGAAGTTAAGTCCCATAGTGCTCAGAGCCATTTGAACCTCCATTCACCCCTGACAGTGGTGGAGGCATACTACCCTGACAATAGTTTTCTACAAATAATGAGTAATGTATATATGAAATTTGGATTAATTTGCTCCAGTCAAGTCATGCTGCTGTGCCACCTCCTTTAGACCTCCCCTCTCCCATCCCACACTCGCATACAATCATCCATATAGAACATATGCTGCTCTTACCCCCTCGGAAATCTCTCATAGCGCGCGCACAACGGCTCTCTAAAATTTCATCACAATCGGCTGAACGTTATAGGAACGCGTATAGCAAGAAGACAGATATTAATTATCATGTTGTAGAGATGACGCTCCTTTTGGGCTGATGTATTATGGGGGATAGTGAAGCAAATAACAAAGATTGTAAACAATTGCTATGTTACTGATGTTAAGTGGTTACACACGAATGCATTAGTTATGAACTTGTTAAGTATTGATTGTTGGAATTTGTGGTGAAGGGATATATTTGCTCGGTTCTTGGAAGAAAAATGACGACATATTCGTTTTAAACTTTCCTTTCCATATGAGAGCAAAGTTTAAATCATAATTCACGCTGTATTTCTATGTGATACGACAACCAGCATACCAGAGTAGACAGTCAAACCATTATTGTGAACAATGCTACAAAACATATTTTTACCCTGTGGATTGCACCAATTCAAAACTGTATTGTAACAAGCTTAGTTATTTAATAAACGTGAACATGATCCGAACTAGGCTGTGCATTACAGAGTACTACGGGCCACGTTTACGTCTATTAAGCATGTGGAGTTTGTGCGTCCCCACAAACGTAAAAAAATCAGTTATGTTCTCGTATGTCACAGTGATGACGTGTCGTTCTTCTGAGTTTCGCTTATAAATGAAGTATTATACTAATACAAAAATGTAACCGTTAGTACAAGGTAGACCAATTAATGTTTCTTTTTGCTTTAACTAATTCCAGGAACGCACGGTTTATTTACATATAGTGCCGACGATCTACCCATAAGGATATCTATACTGCAGTTTCAGGAAGAGAATGGAAGCGAAACCAGTTGATAGAGAGTGTCAAATCACTGCAAATTCTGTAGAAATAAATTACGTCGTAATCCCATTTGGGAGATTAATATTGTCGTTGGAGTGAAAGCATAGCTTCACGAATTGCTAGGAACGAAAAAATTCCGAAGAGTAATACGAATCAATATTTTCTCTCGATATCCCTGAAATTCAGTTATTGTAAGTTACGACAGCAGACATTAACAAATGAGACGGGAGGATAGAAAATTAAACCAGCCAGCGAACAACGAGAATTAAATTCTTCTCCCTTTCGGTCACCGTGTAGATAACGTGCGGAAATTAAAACATTTCAACCTGTCCTCACGTTTCAACGTTTGTTTCGGCCTCCATATTGCGACATAATTCCTAGGCAGTATTGCACCATTCCGTTACATCCAATAAAATGGCGTGACATAAATTACGCTGGGAAACTGACAAGGCCACGCATTCTAGACATTCTTTATACACCGCCACAAAGCAGCTGAAATCTTTCCTGTTATTACTATTTTCAAAAGAAAGGCATCACAACATAGCCTTAACAATTTTGGAATGGTGTCTGCCAGATGATGTCATAGTGCCACAACTAACTACAGAGCTATAAGATATTAGCAACTTCGTGGGGTTTATGCATGGAAATGTCTTAGGAGCTGTAGGGCACAATTTAAAGAAGATATGACGCGGATGTAAATCGCCTGAACCCATATGTTTTTCAAATCTGAGAAGCCCCGGATAAATTCTGACACAGCATCGTCACCAGTCGTAAGTAGATTAATAAATGAATAAATGTGGGACACAAAAACTACATAAGAAAACTTTAATTTGATATTGAAATACGATGGTTGAACCTGCCGATTCTAAGAAGCGTACCTGCAACTGTGTCAAAATTTCCTGCAATCTTACAGGTAAATTATGGCTTACCGGCAAAAACTGGCTGTCTCCTTGATCGTTTAGCATCGGAGATCGCAATCTTCTGAAGGTATTTCAGTAGTGTGTTGTCGAGTTTCTTGAGGACAGTTGGTACAACTATAGACGATCTGTTAATCGTAAAATCGTAAATAACAAATACTCATTCGAACTTTAAGGACATGGGTTATGCCGAGCCAGGCTTCGAATGCCGGAACGGCCATGAGTCCACAATTGTGATCTATTATTGACACAACTAAGCTATGCACAAGGTACACATAAAACACACAAGAAAAATTACGGTGGGAGTTCGCTCCAGCCCGCAAGGAAAATTCCAAAGTGTATCGAGAGAGCCAGTCGGAAGGAAGTAAATAAGCATTTACTAAGGCATGAGAAGAACAGAAATGAGAACCATTTTGCGGACACGTGAGCACACAGATTACTACTGAAACATCGACATACTAGTGATAAGCGCGTGTTGATACACCGATCTTGAAATCGCCTGGATCTTCTACAGATACGACCGGATTCCCATTCTGAATTTCTCCCACACGTTTGATTTATAGGTAATGTTTCAACAAAGATGACAGCAGACTTGCTCGCTAATGTTCACGATGGAACGAAAACCAACCAAACGCGGCTAGATACTGCTTTAGACCAGGGTTCCAGAGCGGTTCCCCCTTGGTTCTGTTTCCTCAGTGGAGACACACTTGAATATCTGCAGTGGTAAAACGTACTTCCATGCGCCGACCTTGATTAAGGAGATGGCGTAGACCCAGGCTTTGTGGTACCGGTCTAGTACCACCGCGAGAAACAAGGGATCGTACCGCAGAAGCGTGGCGGTGCAGCTTCAATCTTCCTTTTTAACGAAAATATCGTACTGGAACTATTTTACTGAGCTGATTTCCAGAAATATAAAGATAACGCGTTCCTTGACATTTTGTGGTGCTTCTTCCTGGTAACACGTCGGTCGATTTAGAATCTACATCTACATATATACTCCGCTAGCGACCAAGCGGTGTGTGGCGAAGGGCACAATTCGCACCAAAGTCATAACCCCCCCCTCCCCCCACCCTGTTCCACTCGCGGAACGCACGAGGGAAAAACGACTGTCTGAATGCCTCAGCACGAGTTCTTATTTCCCTTATCTTTGAATGATGATCATTACGCGATGAGAAAGTTGGTGGTAATCAAATATGCTCTACATCCTCGGTGAAGATTGGATTTCGTAATTTAGTCACCAGACCCTTCGGTTTAGCGCGTCGCACTTTAAACTTTCTATGAGATTTGTAACGCTCTCGCGATGGCTAAATGTACCAGTCACGAATCTTTCCGCTCTTCTTTGGGCCTTCTCAATTTCTTGAATCAGACCCAACTGGTGAGGGTCCTATACAGACGACTAATACTCTAAGACTGGACGAACTAACGTATTGTAAGCTATTTCTTTGTTGAAGGACTGCATCGCCTCAGGATTCTACCAATCAACCGCAATCTAGAGTTCGCCTTACCCTTTACTTGTGTAATCTGATCATTCCATTTGAGATCATTTCGAATAGTCACACCCAGATACTTGACTGATGTTACCGCTTCCAAAGACTGATCTTTTATTTTTTTAAATCATACATTAATGGAGATTTTCGCCTTGTTATACACAGTAGGTTACACTTACTAATATTGAGAGATAACTGCCAGTCATTACACCACGCATTTATTTTCTGCAAATCCTCATTGATTTGTTCACAACTTTCGTGTAATACTATATTCCTGTAGACTACAGCGTCATCAGCAAACAGTCTAAAGCGGCTGTCAATACTCGTATCATCAACCAGATCGTTTATGTAAATCGTAAAAATGAGAGTACCTATTACGTTGCCCTGGGGCACACCTGAAGTTACTCTTGTTTCTGTTGAGCTTGCCCCCGTTCAGGACGACATACTGCTCCCTGTCTGTTAGAAAACTTTCTATGTAACCGCATATGTCACTGGATAGACCGTAAGCGCGCACTTTTTGTAGCAAACTACAGTGCGAAACTGAGTCGAAGTCCTTTCAAAAGTCGAGAAATATGGCATCAGCCAGGGAGCCGATATCTAGACCCTGTAGTATATTTTGCACAAAGAGGGCCAGCTGCGTCTCTAATGACCGCTGTTTCCTAAAACCGTGCTTGCTTCTGCAGCTGAGCTTCTCAGAGTCTAGAAAGGTCATTATGTCTGAACACAAAATATGTTCCATGATTCTACAACAAATCGATGTCAGTGAAATTGGCCGGTAATTGTGTGCATCCGATTTTCTACCCTTTCTATAGATTGCTATGACCTGGGCCTTCTGCCAGTCCCGTGGAACTTTCCGGCGTTCCAATGATCTCTGACAGATGACGGATAAGAATGGTGCTATATTTGTGGCGTAGTCAACATAAAGCCTTACGGGGATACCGTCTGGGCCAGATGCCTTTCTGGCGTCTAAGGAAGGAATCGCAAGGGATATAACTCCGCTGAGGAAATTTTGCCTATAAAATCTAACAGCTCGGTAATATCGACATAATCAACCTGTGATTGTCGTTGGTTGGTTCTTAATGCCTTCCACAGTTGTACACTGGAGAGCAAGAGAAACTGATACACGTTATTAGGCATAATAACGCATAAGGCCCCCGCGAGCAAGCAGACGCGCAGCAACACGACGTGGCATGGACTCGAATCATGTATGAAGTAGTTCTGGAGTGAATAAACATCACGAATTCTACAGGGCTGTCCATAGATCCGTAAGAGTACGAGTGGGTGGAGATCTCTTCTGAACAGCCCGTCACAAGGCATCCCAGATATGCTCAATAATGAAACTTCCTGGCACATTAAAACTGTGTGCCCGACCGAGACTCGAACTCGGTACCTTTGCCTTTCGTGGCACTCTCTTTATGACATTAATTACAATTTACTGATAATACATACCACTAACAAAGACTGCACCTGTGGTATAGGGCACAGAATGATCGGAAGGGTGTTTAGTAGCTGTTCGCGGCCAGAGCCTCAAGTGACGGCAAAAATTTGTTCTGGCGGAAATGGCGGTGACGATAGGTACTGATTTTGTTTATAGTTGAGACAGATTTTGAGTGTAGTACGAGTGTTAGGAGCCAACGCCTGAAGTGGAAGAAAGCTAGAGGAAGAAGAAGAAGAAAAATTTAAAAGGCATTGGGGCACTGTACACCCTAGGGATGGAAAACGGCTCCTAAAAGGCGGAAGAATCAGCAGTGTTCAACGGCATGAGGATGTAGAACGCACTGGAAATTGTTGTAACCGCGGAGTTGCCGATAACGAGGCACGGCGGGACCAAACGGGAGCGGCCGGCGAACAAACAAACGAACGGAAAACGACGCACACGAACAACGACGGACGACCGAGCAAGACCTTAGGCGACAACACGCAAGAAGCAACAGGGTCACAAGTGACAACCAGACGAATCCACAACGTCCAGTCGTGAACGAAAACAAAGTATGGTAAACAAGCTGCCTGTAGCCGAGATGTCGATAGACTCACACGAATATGAGACTGCTTAGCTCAGCATTTTTTTCCTTTATTGTCTCTTTTTTACCTTTACAATAAAGGTAGTCCGGCAGCGGCTTATCGACGCCGCTCTTCGGCCACAGTGAACACACAAAGGAAGCAACAGACAGAAAAACAAACAAACATGGTGGACAAAAACGGGAGACAGACATATTAAAGTAAATGAAGCCATTCACAGGCATACTGATTGGATAAAAACGTTCATCACTATACACAACGTGGAAGAACGAAAAAGTACAAATGGAGAGACACTGAAGCACTGACGCGAAGACACAAACGAGCACTGGCGACGACCTCCAGTGCATGAAGATGCACTGTTCATACACAAAGCCAGAGACCTGCAAAAGGGAAGAGGTGCGGGTAGGAAGGAGATGGGGGTGGGGTGTTGATGTGGGAGAGGAGGAGGAGAGAGGATAGGGGGGTTGTGGAAGTCTGGGGGGGGGGGGAGGGGAGGGAGGGAGGAAGAGAGAAGGGAGAGAAGGGAAAGAGTGTGCCCTGGTGGAAAAACACAGGGGGAGGAAGGGTAGGATCAAAGTTGGTAGGGGGAAGATGGAGGGTATGACGTCATCATCAGGGAGAGGAGTTGGCAGAAGCTACCTTGGGCAAGGATATGGAGTGTGGAGAGATGGAGAGAGGGTGGGATCTGGGAGTACAGGCATAGCAGTGGACGTGGGTGTGTAAGAATGGGAGAGACACGTGGGGGAGGGGGATCAAGTCTGCAGGAGGTGTAAAGGATCCGTATCCATTCGAGGAAAAGGAGGAGATGTGGGAGTGGAATTAAGCCATAGAGGATCGACATGAAGGAGGGGAGACGGATGTGATAGGCGAGGCACAGCACATAGCGTTCCAGGATTTGAAGGGATTTGTAGAAGGTAGGAAGAGTGGTGATCTAATCGAGAGGGGTATAGCAAAGGATAGGGTGGATGAAGGATTTATAGCTGTGGAGGACGGTGGAGGGGTCCAGACCCCATGTGCAGCCAGAAAGGAGCTTGAAGAGGTGGAGGCAGGAGTGTGCTTGGCTAGGGTCGTCCAGAGATGCGGGGTCCAGGAGAGGCCATGGTCAAGTATGACGCCAAGGTACTTGAGGGTGAGGGTGTGGTTGATAGCACGGCCATTGATAGTGAGCTACAAATCGAGGAGACGGAAGGAAGGGGTGGTTTTACCTACAATGATCGCCTGGGTCTTGGAAGGATTGACCTTGAGCAGACACTGGTTACACTAAGTGGTGTACCGGTCAGAATGAGTTTGGAGAAGATGGTGGAAGCGTTGCAGGGTGGAGTTGAGGCCAAGGAAGGAAGTGTCATCGGCGCACTGGAAAATGTGTAATGGAGGTGAAGGTGGCGGCATGTCCGCCATCTAAATAAGGTAGAGAAGGAGGGAGAGGACGGAACTTTGGGGCACACTGTCGGATGGGTAGAAGGTGTAGGAATCCGTGTTATGGCCAGTGACATAGAAAGTAAGGTTGGAAAGAAAGGAGGCTGTCAGATGGACATAGTTAATAGGAAGGGAGAAGGTTTAGAGCTGGAAGAGGAGACCGGAATGTCATACATGGTCGTAGGCACGTTCAAGATCAAGGGGGAGGAAGATGGAATATGACTTATTCAGTCATTTTTACAGATTCCTACTCCCTATCAAGATTCCGTAGACAATAACAATAAAGAAGGCAGAAGATCAGAGAGAGCGGTAAAGAGAAAATGGACACAGGTGAAGGGAGAGAGGAAGGAAATGGACACAGAGAGCAGAAAGGAAGAGTTGGAAAGAGAATGATAGGAGGACGATGAGATGGAAAGAGATAGGAAGGAGGAGAGATGAACAGAGGGAGGAGGAGAAAGTGAATGACAGAGAGAGTGGGGAGAAGGAGATTAGGGTGTATATCCAGTTCCCATACATAAACTGTAAATTACGTACAGCAACAAAGTCTATTAGTGAAAACTGCATCAAAATAATTACAGTAATTAGCCTCTACATACAAACAGACAGATGCAGCTTGCGACTTTAATTTGTAATAAGTACAGTCATGTAAAAATTCATTCTGGTCAAGTTCACTGTGGTCTAGAGTTGAGACAGATGTTCACCTACTATTTTTCCGCCAGATACCAGCCCCTCTCCAGCTGACTAGCTCGTAACCTCCGCCTTGCTAGGAGATGCCATTTCAGAAGCTAATACAATATGGAGTAGGTAAAAACACATGTATTATGCACTCATCATTACTATAATTATAAATTATGTACGCAAATCATCCTCATGAATGTCTATGTATTAGTGAAAAACAAATCCAAATCCTTCAGTGACTCCTGAGTTTTGCATCCAAATGTATACTGGAAAATGGGGTTGGGGACTGTAATTTGTAAAGCGTTCTAATAATTAGATGTAGTGAAATACTTTATTTAATGACGCTAAAATTGTAGCATGTTAGTATAACGTCATTCTTGCTGATTTTCAGATCCACCGTTTTAGCCGTCATCGTGAGAGCTACGTTGTTATATTGTTAACATTCTATTGCTAAAGAAATTGTTAAATTAGAAGCAGAGTATTAGAAATTTTTGGGTCAATGTGATGGGAAACTTAGTTTTGGACTCACACTGCAACATCTCCGCTAGTTAAACTTGGACTCGCGTCCGGGAGGATAACGCTTTGAATTCCTGTCCAAGTATCCTGATGCGGGTTTTCCATAGTGTCATTAAATCGCTCCACGCTCATGCCGGGATAGCTCTCTGAAAAAGGACACGCCCGATTTTCAACCGCATCCTTTCGCAATCCGAGTTTGTGTTACGCCTCTAATGACCGCACCGTCGTCAGCACACTAAACTCTACAAATGTAACACCTTAGTAACAGTCTTACTGAACTCACCACACTGTATGAATTACTTCAGGTGAAGTAGGGGGCGCAAGGAGATGGGGTAGCGGCGGTGGAAGTTCAGTAAAGAAAGTACCGTACGGGTCTTGTTTAGTCAGTCCCACTGACAAAAACTTGTATGCTGTTTACTGTCAGCGACGCTAAGTCCCTTTCGATAAACAAAATAAGCTAATAGCCGGCTTTTATCATGTATTTCGGCCTACTGTGGTGCCAACGACGAAAACTCACTTTAGAAGATTACTCATCATTCATCTTGTCCCAATGTCGATAAATTTCTCACATTGGTGGAAACAGTCAGCGTTTCTTGGTGGTCTTCAGTCCAATGACGGGTTTGAAGCATTTCTTCAAGCTACTCAGTTCTGTGTAATACTCTTCAACTCTGAATTACTTCTACGACCTACAGCCTTTTGAACCTGCTTACTGTATTCATCTCTCGGTCTCCTTCTAGAATCCCCCCCCCCCCCCCCCGATACTAAATTGATGAGACCATGTTGCCTTACAAGGTATTTATCAACCGATCCCTTCTTTTAGTCAAGTAATGCCACAAATTTGTTTTCTCCGCATTTCTGTTCAGTATCTCCTCATTAGTGGCATGACCTGCCCACCTAATCTTTAGTATTCAGCTGTAGCACCGCTTTATAAAACCTTCCATTCTTTACACCTCTGGACTGTTTATTGTCCACGTTTCAGTTGCACGCAAGACTACACACCAGAAAGTACCTCCATAAATAACTTCCTAACACTTAAATCTATATTCAGTGTTAACACATTTCTCTTCTTCAGAAATGTCTTTCTGTCTACATTTTATATCCCCCCAGATTTGGCCATCAGCAGTTTCTTTGCTGTAAATATAGTAAAACTAACCTACCACTTTCAGTCTCTCGTTTCCTAGTATAATCCCCTCAACATCACCCGATGTAATTCGACTTCATTTCACTCTCCTTCTATTGCTTTTTGAGTTCGTCTTACATCCCTTCGGCTGTTCTTCCAAGTCCTTTGCTGTACCAGACAGAATTACACTGTCATTGGTTAAACACTTAATATTACTTTTTCTCGTTTCATCAGTTAAATTAAATGCATCTTGTGAGAAGCAAGGTTTTCTACTACACCTTGTCTTTTTACCTGTTCGAGCCTCTGCTGCCTTCACTATTTCATCTCTCCGAGCTACCCATTCGTCTTCTGCTGTATTCTCTTTCTCTGTTTGAGTCAAACGATTCCTAATGCTCCCTCCGAAGCTAACAACAACCTCTGGTTTTTTCCACTTGTCCGGGTCCCATCTCCTTAATTTATCTAACTTTTTGTCATTTCTTTCGTTTTATTCGCAGTTGATAATCAATAAATTGCGGTCAGAGTCGACATATGCCCCCCCCCCCCCCCCCCAATTGTACAGTTTAAAATCAGGTTCCAAAATCTCTGTGTTGCTAATGTATATCGAATCTGAAGCATTGCGCTATCACCTCGTGCACAGCCTTCTTTCCTATTTCTTAAAACAGGTGTTGGCCATGATTAAATTAAGCTCTATGCCAAATGCTACCAGGTGGTGTTCTCTGTCATTCCAACTCTTCCCTTTCATACTGGCGAGTTCTAGTCCACAATATCATCAAATTTTCCTCTCCCTTATCTACATGAATAATTTATTTTATTTCCACATACATTTTTTTCATTCTCTTCATCCGTGGAGCTAGTTCGCATATAAACTTGTACTGCTGTGGCTGGGTGTGGGCTTAGTGTCTGACTTGGCTACGATTACGCGTTCACTATGCTTATAATAATAGCTTTCGAACATTTCTCTTCCCTTGTTCATAGTACGACCTACTTCCGCTTTACACCAATTTCATTTTCTATTTATAGCCTGTAATCACTTGACCAGAAGTCCTGTTCCTCCTGCCACAGAACTTTACTGGTTCTCACTACATCCAACTTCAATTTTTCACTTCGTTTTTTAAAGTTTCTAACATAACTACCTGATTAGGGACCTAACATTCTACGCTCCGAAACGTGGAAGACTAGATTTCTTTTTTTCTCATAAAAACATCCTCCTGAGAAGTCTCCTCCCAGGGATTCGATTGAGGGACTACTTTAGCTCTGCATTTTTCCCCCCAGAGAATACGATGGTCATTTAACCACGCAGTAGAGCTACATGCCCCCGGGAAGAAAGACAGCAGTAATTTTCTCTTGTTTTTAACCGTTCGCCGGCCGGTGTGGCCATGCGGTTCTATGCGCTTCAATCTGGAACCGCGTGACCGATACAGTCGCAGGTTCGAATCCTGCCTCGGGCATGGGTGTGTGTGATGTCCTTAGGTTAGTTCGGTTTAAGTAGTTCTAAGTTCTAGGGCACTGATGACCGTAGATGTTAAGTCATAGATGTTAAGTCCCATAGTGCTCAGAGCCAATTAACCGTTCATAGTACCAACATAGCAATGTCATCTTGGATAATGTTACAAGGCCAGGTAAGTCAATAATCCAGTCTGTTGCTCTGCAACTACTCTGAAGGCTGCTGCCCATCTTCAGGAACAATGGGTCAGTCTGGCATTCTGGTTGCAGTTGCTATCTGTATCGCTGAAGCAAGCAAGCCACCCCACCAACTGCAGACACCATGGTTACTTTTAGTTATCTTTCCATTATAAGAACAAGATCTGACAGTGATGTGTAAGAAAAGCACACTAGACAATAACTATTAACCCCCCCCCCCCCAAGAGACATAACGCTAATACCCTACAACACAGTCTGTAACCCTGGTAATGTTCTCAATTCTGCGAAAAGGAGGTCCATAAATTATTCTGGTATACCATATCCAAAGGGAGCCACATGTTGATATTATAGAGGGCTACCAAATTGCGTGAGCGTTGATTCCAACGTCTCAGCCGCTGTAATGAAAAGTTCCAAGCATTTTCTGTAGGATTACATTTCAGGTCACTTACAAGGTCAGTCAAAGTCGATACGGTGCCTGATTCAACGCAATGATTTCAGCGCGCAGCGCCGCTATGTTCTTGGAAGAAAGGTCCATAGTATACTCACCACCAAGACGTAGAAGAAAGGGCAACACTTGTTCACCGACTACCTTGAAATAAACTCCCTGATTTACGTTCCGGTAACCTCTATGAGTGGGCGCCGTTCAAACAATGAGAAACACGACTAAACCACGGCCGGCCGGAGTGGCCGAGCGGTTCTAGGCGCTACAGTTTGGAACCGCGCGACCGCGACGATCGCAGATTCGAATCCAGCCACGGGCATGGATGTGTGTGATGTCCTTTAGTTTGTCAGGTTTACGTAGTTCTAGGTTCTAGGGGACTGATGACCTCAGAAGTTAAGTCCCAAAGTGCTCAGAGCCATTTGAACAATTTTTTGACTAAACCACCTGAGAACTGCCTCTGGCGTAATCAGCACCTTCCACATAGTGCGAGTTAAACGCCTCTTCGGGTTGTCGGTGTGAGAGGGTGTTAGCGTGTTCGTCAAACCAGGAACATATGAATTAAGCACTGTGAACACTTCTGTTGCCATCTTGTAAAGCGGGATTGTCATCAGCCCACTTATAATGACGATGGAGAAGAGAGGACGACACATGGTAATCGACAATATATGTATCTACATCTGTATCTATACTTGGCAATATAGTCTACGGGAAGAATGTTTACTGTTAAAACTCCGTGTGAGCATGAAACTCTCTAACTTCATCTTCATGGTCTTTACGCGAAGTATACGTACAAGAAAGCAGTATAGTGGCAGGATCTTTTAGGAAAGTACACTCTCAGAATTTTACTAGTAGCCCAGAACGTGATGCAGCACGCCTCTCTTGCAGCGCCTGCCACTACAGCTGATTTCGCGCTTGCTACATGAACCTGCAACGAAACTTGCTGCTTTTCTTTTGGTTTTCTCTACTTCTCCCATCAACCTTATCTAGTGTGTGTTCCAGACTGACTAACAGTATTCAAGTATTGAGAGAAAGCATGCTTTATATGCGTCTCACTCCTTGGTGGACTAGATTTCCAGAAGGTTCTACCAATGAAACTCAGTCTCACACATGCATTACCTGTGATTAGCTTTATCTGGTCGCTCCACTTCAAATCTCTCCATACAAATAATCCCAGATATGTGATCCTTCAATTTCTCCAGGCGTATTTTATAACGAAATAAATCTCGGTTGAACAGCCTGGTATGAGTGTGCTTAGGACACAATATTTCGGCAATAAACCACGTTGCCATCATCAGTTTGTAACTTCCCCCTCACTTACCGACTTTAATGACAGTGAAAAATTAAACCGCATTTAGCTAATGGAAATTTGGGAAAAGCAATCGTCACCAAAGTTAATCTGTCGGTAAAGAGGGAGGAAAGAGATGCATCTAAATGAAAGGAAAAATGCAAATGAAACTGGTGGAAATTAATTTTGGAAAGGGGTAAAATTACTAAAGAAAATAAATGTGCTGCCTTTACGTTAACAATTAACTAGCGATAATTATTGAGATTTGTGGGAAATTACGGTCGCCAGTCCTATGAACAATTACTATAGTAACTGAAAAAGAAAGGTTATAACACATATAATTAGCACTAAAAGCGTGGGAACTGAAGGTTGACACGTGTAGTGCGAAAACTGAATGTTTGTCAGAAGTAATAAATTTCGCTACACTCTGACTTAATTTAGCAAAAGAATTAATAAAACCGGAAAATTGAAAGTTAATTTAGTGACTGAAATTAATAGTGAGCTTGGTTTCTGCAGCACATCGAAATTCAGTAAAATAAAGTTAGTCGTGGGCTACCTCAACAATCATTTCAAAAGCTACTTGAATCTACGCAATTTAGAAATAAGAGCTTTAACTTTGAACTTGAATTAAATGATTCTAAACAATTAACAATAGTAAAATTTAGTACGCACCAAGCTGAGCTGCAGTCACAGGTAAGCTAAAACGAGGTAAGAAAACTCGCACTCTTAATTTGTGCTTGTGTAATCTAAATACTGTAGCCAGCTATGAGTACCTTAACTGAACTTAGAAATTAATGCAGTGAAATGGAATGATATTACTTTAATGCTGGCGTTTGAATTTCAACGACACTCGGGTTCATTCCGGAAAAGGAAGGGACCCTGCTTGGTAATGCAATTGGGACAATGAGCAACAAAGGTTCATGCTAAGTTGCTGTAATTTTAACGCAACAGTTTGAAAAGCTGAGGACTGCCATACAGTTCTAAAACTTTACGTGCTTTTAGTCTTCCTTGTTGGTTGATTGAAGGTTTGAAGTCGTCGGTCGAGGAGGTGGCGACAGTCACTCATTGTCGGCCGTCGCTATTGCAGAAGCTGGATGTTGGCGCGCCTTCTTCTCGTCACGGTCACCAGGCGAAACGGGCTCTTGATGTGCGCCAGCTAATGCTTCCCGTCCGCGACACAGTGTGAGGAACTATCATAGCGAGTCGAGTGCAATTACATGCTGCCAAACCCCCAAAGCGCGGCAACTCGCGGGAGCGTCACACAACACACCTGCTCCACCGCCCTACTCCAGCCAGACTCCACTTGGCAGAGATCACACTACCAAAGATCCTAAACACTTTGGTTCTCCACACGACCTATCGATGTATTCGTTCGATAGCATAGTTTTCCTTAGGCATGACCCAGCGTTAAAATACAAATAATATTTACAAAACAAACCACTTATACATCGACATAAATGCATAAATAAATATATACATCAAATAGTAAAACAATTACAATATATAAAGACACAGAAATGTCATATCTTCCGGTAACAAAGTAAGGAAAAAAAATTATAGTGCAATAGATGGAAATAGGAGGATATCCATTTCCGGCGTTACACGTGCTCCACATTGTCTGAGGATGTTCGTGTAACTTAAACAGACTCAGAAAATGTCCCATAAAGGAAAAAAATCAAATTTTAGCATAAGGCTGAGTAACCATAAACCAATATTTTGACCTTAATAACTGAGTGGAGGCACTCCTAATCTTATTCCACTCTGTCATCTTACACAAAAGAAAACATGTTGACAATAATTTAATATTCATAGAAAACATAGAAAATAGTTTAGCTATTCTAAAATCCTCAAAATTCCTTACGGTATAAAGAAATGGTATTCTATTTACAAAATTAATCAGAGTACATGATCATAAAAAACAGGTATATCTAAATACGCAAATTAATAATTAATTACATAGAATACACATTTTTATGTAACCATTTCATAATTAATATTCTCGCCAAGAGAGTCCACATAACGCTAAACAAGAAAATAATATACAGCAGATCGACAAAAACATAAGTATTGACAACAGAATTCTTTCACATAGGCTGTCCGGGAAGAGAAACAACCCCGCCTTCCGTACCCGCAAGTACAAAGAATGCCGACAGCGGCACAAGAGCTGACAGCGGCTCCGCCTCGCCAGTATTGTTGCGCCCGCCTGTGCGGCACGCTCGATCTAACTCGCCTGTATAACGGCATTTCCAGAACGTCCGTTTCACTGAATTATTTCGGAAAAACTCACTCCCGAGTATTCTCAAGCTGTACATTAACATTATCACAGTGGATAACTCAACACTGTCCATCATCACACGCATGTACTAGCCTGAAACTTAAAACAGCGTCTAAGCACATCGGCAATGACTAGTAAAACACACATTCATGAAATCTTACACTCCTTAATCTACTGTGACTCAGATGAAAACTTTTTGAGCAGTCAGATTTCGTTGTGCTAGGATATTGTAGGTATCAGTCATTCTGCAATTTAAAGAAAGACCTTTCAAGATGAGCGTTGGCCGAGAACACTGTGGCTGACATATTTTCAATTTTGGCAGGCTGTTAGTGTCTCATACCAAGAAGTGGATGGGGGAGTTGCCTCTAGCCTACAAAACCACTGTGCGAGGAACTCATACGGAGCTACGCCAGTAACTGCTTCCTGCTTTTAGTGGTCTACTGCATTCCTGTCTCATTAAGGGGGACCCTACAATCCTCTAGCCGGTAGCGGAGGTGGAGAAATTCGCGTCAGATACCGTCGCTGAGTCGTTTGAACTTCTGGTTTTGATCTTCCAGTCTGCTCCAAACTGGACGACCAGGATCGACACTGGGCAAGATGACGCAAATAGTCAGCTCTGTCTGCACACCGCGTCCAGTGCTAGTTGCCTTCCGCAGATCAGCCATCCGCAGAAAGGAACGCACGATGGCCTCAGAACACATGGGGCAGGCGACATTCGTGCCGACATGTGCCACTAACTGTTCCCGAAAGCCAACGAGAGGGCCGCTTCTGGCAAACATATCAAGACCACAATGGCATTCTTTCCAGCCTTGCTTGCTATTTCTATGGGGGGGGGGGGGCTCCATTACCAGCCCTGCTCCCAATAACTAACTTACCTGACCTCTGCACTTGTCCAGACTGGGCAGGGAAATCCACGGCTGGCCCAAGAATGAGAGGCATCCGGTGCTGGCTCTGAAGACTTATCATCATTGTGTAGTGTCTCGTACCTATTGCTAAAGCATAAGGAGCCAGCCATGTGGCCGAATCCCTCTGGCGTGTTCCGCTCAGTGAAGAACGAAGCCACCACTGTCTGCCACTCACTATCTTTTGAAGACGGACTTGCCAGATGTCGAGTATCTGAAGGCACAGTGACAACCAGGTCACCAGGGGACTCCAACGGCACTACAGGTTTCGTACGTATCGTCATTGTCGCCCCGGTGTCGCCGCAGTCGAAGTCAGAAGCCTGTCGATTGTGGCCAATGCACCTACCAGCTGTTTATGGACAGCAACCAATTCTCCGTGGGTCAGCTACAACAAGCACAGTCCCTAGCCAAACTGTACTGTGTAAAACATTGAGTAAGATCTAACAAAATGACAAACAAACACTCAGGAGTAACTTCGAAAGTATTAACTGACCACCTGTAAAAGAGAAAATTACCTAACTGTGCCGCTATTGAGGTTGGAATGTGCGCAGAAGGTTGCAAGGAGAATAAACACACTCTAAAATCTGCTCTGCAGATAAAGCCTGAGTCCGCAGGATGAGCAAGTTGTAAAAACAGAAATAAATAAAGCTACTACTGCTACTGCAGGAAGTAAATATGAAAACTCTAAGCCGCGCGGGATTAGCCGAGTGGTCTCAGGTGCTGCAGTCATGGACTGTGCGGCTGGTCCCGGCGGAGGTTCTAGTCCTCCCTCGGACATGGGTGTGTGTGTTTGTCCTTAGGATAAATTAGGTTAAGTAGTGTGTAATCTTAGGGACTGATGACCTTAGCAGTTAAGTCCCATAAGAGATCACATACATTAGAATTTTTTCTTAAACTCTAAAGCAATGATATAAAACTATACGCTGTGTACTAACACGAGACTTATACGTAGTCACGTGGCGTATGATTGGCGCTTTCGGTGCCACGAAGAAGCCGCATCATACAATGATATGCTCTAAGATTTACACAAAAGCAACAACTTAACGCTGGCAAACACTAGTCTTCACGGTAAAATGCAAAGGTACAGTTTACCTCTTCGCAGAACTACGTGGGTGTAAAAAACAGAAACTAAACTAATTATGGTCTATCAGACAACTGCTAGAGCTGCTACCGTTACAGAGGCTTCCTCTCGGCTCGGTGTCTGCCGCTGCCCTTGAGTCATTAGGTAACATTATACTCCTACAGTGAGCTACTGTCAAATATCCCTTTTGTATAGCCCATTTAAGACGTGAAGCTTCGTAAGTCAAGGTGCTATGTCCTTTTTCGAGGAGCCCAACTCCAAATGCCATTACATCCAGTTTCCTTGGCAGTGTTCGCTCAGAAGCTATTTGAGAAACACCTACATTCAGTGACATAGGCAGTCCCTGTCGTATTAGATGCTGATCGTCATTGACAATACGTGACGCTTGCTTCTGTCCCTTGTCAATCACCGTCTTTTTTGAGATCATTGTGTTATGATGACGACAAACGAATCGTCTCCAGTGTGAATGACTGGTGGTGAAGGCCAAATTGAAACATACAAATCTCTTCCTCGCATATGCAGTAGGTTTTTCAGTGAAGTCGATAAGGACCTGGCTGCATGCTTTGGGTGTACAACGACTAAAGTAATTAGAAGTCGTTGGTAAAAAATAATATATTGTACTTAACTTGTGGTAGGGGAGGAATATAGTTACAGAGAGCTATAGAGGCATCACATAGGCCATACTTTAACTAAGCGCCTTTAAAGAGGTTGCATGCTATCAGCTGAAGGCTATTCTACTTTCCTGCTTGACGTCCCAAGCAAGAGTGGCCGAGCGCAGGCTAGAGACTTGTTGCAAGCCGCGGAACAGTGCTAGTCTCGACTCGCGAGTCGAGCGATACCAATACGGACCGCGGTCGATAACTGCAATCCCTGACAAATGTGGCATCGAACGTTGATACTACACATTGCTCTTACGCTGTGTTACAGGGTTGAGAGAAATACATACTCCATGTAGATAGGTTGGATGTTCCGTGTTGATATACTAACAGTTGAGACAGATTTATACACGGTGAAGTGATGGGTACGTTCACATACGATAAGTCCGTTTCTGTCATTTCGTCGCGACACAATATCGGTCAGTCTGCGCTGATTCCATACCACCAATTGCACTTAATCAACACTGCACTGGCATGACACATTACCGGTGGATGGTCATACCCCCACCTGATATCAGTTCTGCATCATTTACAGCGCTCCAGAGTAACCAACAACCAACGTAGCTTCTTCAAGTATGTAATTTTTTGTCCAGTGAATGTAAGTAGGCTGTTTACGTTTTGTTATTGGTAATGCCACGTAGCGCTCTGTAAGAAAATCACTGGCTGTGCTGTGTGCAGTCTGTGGCTGGTTTGCATTGTTGTCTGTCATTGTAGTGTTGGGCAGCAGCAGCTGGATGCTAACAGCGCGTAGCGTTGCGCAGTTGGAGGTTAGCCGCCAGTAGCGGTGGACGTGGGGAGAGAGATGGCGGAGTTTTGAAATTTGTAAGAATTGGTGTCATGAACCGCTATATATATTATGACTACTGAGGTAAATACATTGTTTGTTCTCTATTAAAATCTTTCATTTGCTAACTATGCCTATCAGTAGTTAGTGCCTTCAGTAGTTTGAATCTTTTATTTAGCTGGCAGTAGTGGCGCTCGCTGTATTGCAGTAGCTTGAGTAACGAAGATTTTTGTGAGTTAAGTGATTTGTGAAACGTATAGGTTAATGCTAGTCAGGGCCATTCTTTCGTAGGGATTTTTGGAAGTCAGATTGCGTTGCGCTAAAAAGTATTGTGTGTCAGTTTAAGCACATTCGTGTATAATTGTGTCAAAGAGGACATTTAAGCACAGTCGTGTATAATTTTTCTAAGAGGACGTTTCATATGTCGACCCTTAGCCAAGGATACCTCACTGGAATCTTCTGATTTTTTCTTGTAGTTTGTGTAATTAATGTAGATTTTGTTTATTGCTAGCGCGTAATTGTAGAGAGAATCTCCTTAGTAGTTGTAGTCGTTCATTGTTGTACAGTACAACAGTTGTAGCATGCATGTAGAGTTGCACCAAGTATTTCGCAGCTGCGCTTCCAATTAACTAGATATTGTTTTCTATGTTAATGTATTCTCTTATTTTTGTTCTTCAAATTGTGTTTTTCTGTGTTGTCGTGTGAAAAATTGTGACAATAATGGCGTGTGAAAAACGTAATACTAGGCTCCAAAGTAAACTGAGAAATGACAGTGAAGACGAAAGCAGTGTGTTAGCGCCACCGTGTAATGAATTAACTAATGTTCAAAGTAGTAATTTGGTAATTGTGTATAGGGAAATGGAGCGGGTTGCAAATAATGGTGTAGGCAGTGAAACAATTAGTGAACAGGGAAGAGTTATCGTTCGATCGGTCGGCAACAGCTCGCCTCAGGATTCTGTAATGACAGGATACAATCTTGCAAATACTGTAGATTCAGATTTTGCGTCCTCACCATTTTCTGAAATAAATCAAGACACATTTTCTGCTTTTCAAAATGCGAATATTGCCGGTTCAAATGCACTGCTGAGTAGCACTGAGGAACATGTTTCAGACACCAGTGCACTGTTATTACAGTTAATGCCACAAATGGGACAAAGGCCACAAAAGTTAGACACAACGCTTGAACAAAATCAGTAACAAATGGGACAAAATCTTCAAAAGTTAGACACAATGGAACAAAATCTTCAAAAGTTAGACACCTTGGAACAAAATCAGAGACAAGCACAGCAAAAGCTTCAAAAGTTAGACACAGTGGAACAAAATCAGAGACTAACACAGCAACAGTTGGACACAATGGAACATAATCTTCGGAAGTTAGACACCACACTTGAACAAACACGTGAAGATTTAACTACTGAGTTGCATAACATTGAATCGAAATGTCAAAAAATCTGTAATGACGTAAAAACACAAATTTGTGAACAGTTCCAACCTAATTTTTCGCGGCATGAAAATGCATTACAGAATCACGAAGCAGCCATAGAAGAACTGCAAACAATTGTTCACGAAAATCATGAGACCTTGCAAGCTAAAATTAACTCAGTTGCATCTACCGATTCGGTTACTCAACTTGCAAAAACTCAAGAAAACTTAAAGGACACAGTAGATACTCTGAAAATTGGTTCAGAAAGACACATGGAGGACATTAGTTCATTATCAGAGAAAGTAGTTGAACTTTCGGATCAGCTAAATAATTTATCTACGAAGGTAGATGATAATCTGAATGACACAAAACCGGTAGTCTTTAATGACACAGAAGAGTGCGAACAAATTAGCAAATTCAAACAAAGTCTGAATCAAATTAACACACAACACCAAAAAGAAATGCGGGAAGTGCAAGATTAGCTGACACAGGTAATACAAGAATTACGTATTTCAGAGGACACTCGCGCTCCAACACAGGAAGAGGGACTTAGAAATACGGAAAAGCCTCAAAACAATAACACAGGGCATTTCGGAAATTATGAAAGAAATTGGCAAGGTGCACCGAATTTTGAGATGGAACCGCCGACACGACGTAACAATGACCGATATGTTACCCGCCGACACGATGATTTTGACTATAAGCTGTTCATTACTGCACGTAAATTCAAAACATTTAAGAATTCTGGCAACGACATTCACCCACAAGCGTGGCTCCATCCCATTCTCTCATTGTTTTCCTCCCAACTGGTCACTAGAGCACAGATTAGAATTTATGTGTGGCTACTTAGAGAATGAACCAGCTGTAAGAATGCGATCGGTCATTCACGATTGCCACAGTGAAGGAGAATTTTACCATGCCTTCCTCTTAGCACATATTGGTCCCAAGCCACACAAGACCGAGTAAAACATGGCATAATGATGATGAAACATTACGAACAATCTAAATTTTCCAGTCTTGTGAAATATTTTGAAGACATGTTGCACAAGAATCAGTACCTGTCAAACCCATACAGCCCGTCAGAACTCATCCGCATTTGCTTAATCAAATTGCCTGAACATTTACGGCATATTATTTTGGCAGGCCGTTGCACAGACGACATTGAAGCTTTTCAGGGACTCTTACAAGAATTAGAAATTGACACTGACAATCGCGGAACGCGAAAACAGGAACACAACAATTACAGGTCACATCCGTCGCAATTCCGCGATGAAGGAAATAATAACTGGACACCACAAGGCTATTCTCACAATACAAATCGTGACCAAAACAGACACCACCCGTATGACAACCGTTGGCAGAGTAGTAATAATTACAGGGAAAGGTCACCTCTCCACGGTAATGACTATCACAGAGACAATCAGAGAAACAGACAATATGGGAACCAAAATAATTACTATCAAGGGAGTCAGAATAACTTTAGACGCAACGGTCCAGCGCGCAGTTACGATTCAGAGAGAAATTCTCCACTACATGACCGACAAGAAAGAAACTATGGAATCTACCGACATGACGACAGACCATATGATCGTAACGACAGACCTGAATTGCAGCAGAACTGGCGGGAATCAAACAGAGCAGGGCCCTCTCGACAAGGTGAATTTGTAGAAGTTAGGTCTCCAAATCCCAATAACGACGCGCGCCAACAAAGACACAATAGGCAATGACTCATACCGCTGGCAGACTCAAAACTGACGACGCAGCTGTCGTAGCTAGTAATTACGTTAAAATGGAAGACATGAGGGACATATTACTCCAGGAACACGACGTAAAACATAACAACATTGCATATCCTGTGATTCACATTACTGTAAATGACGTAAAATTTACGGCAGTACTTGACTCAGGCAGTCCCATTTCAGTAATTAGTGAAACAGCTTTTAGCAAATGCAACAAATCGAACGATTGCCCCACACTTCCGTTACGCAAGATTAAATTACAAGGTGCAGTCATTGGAAAAAGTGTAGATGTAAGACAACAAACCAACTTAGAATTCTTTTGTCACAGCCACAGCTTCTCTATGAACTTTCTTATTGTTCCATTGTTGTCGACGGAAATTATACTGGGAGTAGACTTTTTGAATGAATACAAAGCAATCTTAAACTTTCACGATGCTGAAATAAGTTTAGAGAAAGAAGGTAAGTCAATAGCTTTGAAATTTGAAGATTGGCTCTCAAACCATGACGAGGAAATTAATCGGCTTTACCTTCTGTTAGACAACAGTTCGGAACTAGACACTAACAGTCGCTATGCAAGTACTGACAGGGATGATATCGACGGCACAATTGAAACTAATGAGTTAATTCAGAATAAAATTCAAACAATTGAGAATTGTAATGACACTGATAGGCAGGACCTTTTTGAGATTTTATAAGCACATTCCACAGTTTTTACTCACAAAACAGGAACAATCAAGGGATTTCAATACCAATTTCGTGTTAGTGAGCATACTAAATTTTGTGTTAGACCATACGTAATTCCAGCACATTATAGGGACCGTGTTAGAACAGAAATACAATCTATGCTTGACGACGGCATTATTGAGCCTGCAGTAAGCTCATACAACAATCCATTACATGTTGTTGAGAAGAAAAATGGATCGATCAGGCTTGTCTTAGATTCGAGACAAATCAATACTATCATTATTCCTGAAACAGACAGGCCGCAAACGTTGGAAGAACTTCTTCAAAATTTTAATGGTGTAAAAGTGTTGTCTTCCATTGATCTCAGATCCAGCTTTTATCAGATCGAACTTCATCCAGAATGTAGAAAATACACAGCTTTCCTTTGTTTCGGCGTTTGTTATCAGTTTCGGAAACTTCCTTTTGGTTTGAACATTTCCTCGGCAGCATTCATTCGCGGGCTAAATTCCATATTACCTGAGCTCTTAAAACGTCATATCACCTTATATGTGGACGATATTCTGATAGCAGAAGCCTCGTGGGAACAACATAATCGCATCCTCAACAGCGTGTTACATATTTTTGCAGAATCTGGAATTACAGTTAACTTGGAAAATCTGAATTCGGTAGGACAAAAGTGAAGTTTTTGGGACTTATTATTTCTTCTGAAGGCATCCAGCCGGATCCTGAAAAGTTAGAAGCAATCAGAGCCATTCCAGTTCCATCCACAAAAAAACAAGTCCGCAGTTTTCTAGGTCTCGTAAATTTTTACCGTCGTTTTCTGAATATGCAAATTCTAGTTACACCAAAACTTTGTCCTCTCACTGGAAAAAATACTTTTTGGAACTGGGACGAACAAGCACAGTTGGAATTCAATTCTTTGAAAGAATCGTTACTTAACGCGCCAATGCTAGCTCATCCAGATCTCTCACAAGATTTTTGCTTTAGCACAGATTCTTCTAAAGTCGGTCTTGGTGCCCATTTATTTCAAGAAGCCACAGAAAATGACATTACTGTTCAGAAAACCATTGCTTTTGCTAGCCGAGTGCTAACAAAATCTGAAAAAAATCGTTCCGTTACTGAATTAGAAGCTTTAGCTATCGTTTGGGCGTTTAACAAATTCCGTTTCTTTCTTTATGATAAGCACGTAAAAGTATACAGTGACCATCATGCATTACAATTTCTTATGTCTTCAAAATTAAATCATGACAGGTTAAAACGTTGGGCATTGTTTCTGCAAGAATTCCACTTCACAATAGTCTACATTCCCGGCAAGGAGAACATTGTTGCGGACGCACTGTCACGCGCACCGGCTGGGCTTGAGAAAAGTAACACAGAAAGCAACCTCGAGAGAAATTTCAGTATTCTTTACATCCAGAAAGTCGCCTTTGAAAACTTCATCACCACATCTTTAAAGGACATTGCTCATGAACAAGATAAAGATCCGATTTGGAATGACATCAAAAGTAAATGGCATGAAAAGACACACACACAGATTCGGCATTATTATCTGGTTAGAAACAACATACTGTTCAAACGATGCACTGTTGATGACAAGCTATGGGTACTTTGCATTCCAGACGATTTTGTTAATAAGCTAATTTGGTACATTCATTTCAGCTATGCACATTTTGGTCCACGAAAATGTTATCATATTCTTCGAACGACTTGTTATTTTAACAATATGGAAAAGAGAATTCGAAGAGTCTTGTCTATTTGTAAACTTTGTCAAAAGGCGAAACCATCTACTGTCTCTCATCGTGCTCCATTGCTTTCTATCATTCCTTCTAAATTAAAAGAATTTGCTGCTGTTGATCTCTTGGGACCGCTTGTCAGAACATCTAATGGATTTTCGTACATTCTAGTCGCTGTTGAACTTACTTCAAAATTTGTTTCTTTCACTCCGTTACGTAAAGCCACTGGACGGTCTGTATCCAACGCCTTTGTTAGAAATTTCTTACGTCAAGTTGGACACGTTAGTAAAGTAATTTCAGATAACGGACCGCAATTCAGATCTGCTGTTTGGTCACGCATGCTTCGTAACCATAAAATCAAATCTGTTTTTATTTCATTGTACTCACCACATTGTAACCCGTCTGAACGGATTATGAAAGAAATCAATAAGCTTTGCAGACTTTATTGTCTCAGAAAGCATGAGCATTGGGACAGATATTTACACTTATTTCAAAACGTGCTGAATGAAATGCCTCATGACTCCACTGCTTTACCACCTGTTCTTGTACTGAAAAATAAATAACCACCAAACAAAATCAGAGAGCTTGTACCTTTTCCGAATACACGTAAACTTCGACACAAAGACATAATTGGTTTGGCTATTAAAAATATAAATTCTGCTGCAGACAAAAGGAAAAAATTACACGCTAAAGCAAATGCAAAGAAATTATATATTGGTCAGAAAGTTCTCATTAAAGCTCATCCATTGTCACATAAGAAGAAACACTTGAGTCACAAATTCTTTCTAGTTTACAATGGACCTTACAGAATCCGACGTATACCACATGATAATTGCGTTGAAGTTGAAACTCTGCGTACTAGGAAGAGTAAAGGTTTACACCACATTTCACATGTAAAACCGTTTATTGAAAGATAATCTGCTTTTTAACTTTCTCTTTGCCATAAAACATTTCACTTCACATTTCTAGTATGCCTTGTCACACTTAGAAACTGTTAACATGCAACAATGTTTTGAAGTTCACTATCCAGTCTAGAACCTACGGAACATATTTAGACAGTATTTACGAGTGCATTGTGATAGTGAACAGACATCACTGTGTTATTTCGTGTGTACATTCTTGCTTGTTAGTTGCACGATTACGTAACGACTATAAGGCTCACATACTTAGAACATTTACCAATATTGCTAATGAGATTTTAATGCAACATTTTGGTTTCCTTGAAAATACATTATGGATATAAAGTACTTTCTGTGAGATACCAGATGATACAGTGGTTAGTTTATGTGACAGCTACACGATTTTATCACGACGCTACTAATGAGTGACAATTTACAATGTTGCTTTTGCAGTTTATCTGTTTTATATCTGCACAGTTTTTCTGAATTTTTCTGGAAAGTAAAACATGTTTTAGTAGTAACGTTTGTGGTATAGCTACAATGAGACAGCCTTTTCTGTAGCACAACAATACGTACAGTACAGTACTTACTTCATCACGGCAATAAGCATAATAACTAAGATATCTATACGCAAAGCATTTCAATTTCGTTTATCATGAGGTAAGTACATTGACTTCTGCAGAACTTAGCTTTCGAAGGACAATAACTACGACACTTCCACAGAGATTGTCTTACAGCAAGACGCATATTTAGCGCTACAGGACACGCATTAAACTATTTATTTTTCAACATATTTGAATTACAAAGAAAGTTTTCTGTGATGCATTTCATTCCATTGCTGTAATCTGTAACACCTGAGGATATATTCCTCAGGGGGGTACACGCTTACTTTGTGTACCTTGTGTTTGGCAAGCACAAGGAGCCCTAGCTAATATGGTATTTGTTTATACAACTTTACACATCGGTACCATATTTCTCTAACACATAAATTACACAGCTATCTGATCATTTAACTGAGAGAGACAAACATTTACTTTACTACATCAGTGACAGATGTTTACGTAATTACACCATTGGATAACTTCACACTTACGAAGTTGTATTTTGTGAACTGTTCATATTTTTTCGGAAACATTGTGATACTATGAGAGCTTTGAATGACATATTTGGTATAGGATCACGATTGTTAAAGTACGTTTGAGGCAGATGACACTTTTGACATGAGCAGAGACCTTTTTTTTTTAGGTTTTGAAATTATTGGAGGAAGCTACGGAGATTTTGAGAATTTGACTGTGGTGTTTTGATGTTATTATTACGACGACGATGTGAATTATGCTGCTGAAGTATGCTTAAGCTGATGCTATATGAGTTATTTGGTTATGCTACGTATCTGTTATGATGACATATTGAAGAAGTGTCGACGAATATACATATGTGTAATAAGGTAAGGAATAATGAGTAGTGGTTAGGGACTCTGGTTTGTGAAAAAGGATGTTGGAAACCAAGAATCGTACTTTAAGAGTTATGAAATGTGCGTATACGTGTGAATGTATCACAAGGCCGCCAAAAGTTTTTGGACACTGTTATATTTACAGGATTTTGTTTCTACATATTTGTAACGCAAATGCTTGACCTATGAATTTTTTTATATGAGACAGCCACTGTAGCGGAAACTGGTGTCGTAAATATTTCAGTAATAAAGTTAAGTGACCACCTGGACGTAATGCGTCGTGGGCGCCCAGCTGGGCAACAGCCACCAGGAAACAAGCCATTAGTGTGTGCCTTTCAGAGGCACAGGTAAAAAAAAAAAAAAAAGGGTGTCATTATCCTCGCTGTTGACATTTCTTTGTAGAAAGCGTCGCAAATACGACACGCTCAAACTTGAAAACATATGATTACACTGTGGAGCTCTTAATTTATGATATTTACTAAAATGCCTAATGAAACGACGAGAAACATTTCATGGCTATTGTCCTGCTACTTGAGAGAAATGCCATGTGGCTTGCTTTATGCATTTATTTACTCATTTTGTTTAATATCTAGTTTCTAACTGCACTGAAGCATTGGTTAAAATAAATTTTATGGATGTACTAATATAAATATTTTATGCCTACAGATCCAGTAAATAATAACTTTATGATGTACTTAAAAAAAAACGAAGTAGCACAAAAAGACATTTCCCTTCACAGAAATTGCATACAGAATTGTCTTTTCAAGTTCATGGTAATATTTTTTTACAATAAATTTTTGTGGTGCACCACTTTAATTGCATAGACATTAAGATGTGAATAGACATTGTCCTTATCTGCATTGTTGTCTTTAGTGTAACATTTTTTCTGATTGAGCTTTGTCATGTTTAGGTATAAGTTATAGCATTTGCTGCAGCTGTTTGCCATTCATAGTGCTACTGAATGTCACTTTGTATTACTAGGTTAAGCCAATTTTATTACTGATTTATTTTTCTTGTTTGCTGCGCATTGCCTTATATTAGTTGTAATATTGCTGACTTTTTTTGCCAATTTCCATTTTTTTATCATTGCTGTTTGTGTTAATTGTTTTGTGCTGCTGCATTGCCTCGTCCCTTAGTTTAGCATCTGAGCTCAGTAGATTTAAGTTAGCTTAAGAGGGGGTAGTCTATATAAGAGAATGATTTGCGATATATTGGAAGAAATGCATTGAGAACTTATACGAAAAAAGTACAGAAATCAGGTATAGATAGGACTTTTTGGAAATAATGAAGAACGAAGGGAGATCTCCGAGAAGTAAAGAAAGTTTTGTTTGCAAAATACTGCAGTAAAACAAACCCTGTCCTTTCCTTTTGTGTTATCCCACTATGTGTTTGTGTACCCTTGTGTATTTGTTTTCTTCCTGTCTCTGTGTGCTGTTTCATAGAATTTTTTCTCTTCTAATACTAAGCTACATTCACTATGATGAGGAATACTGTTATCCTCAACTGCAATTTGCGTTAATAACATGTTATTTACTTCGTAAAGATGTTTACACATTATTTATTCTGTTTTGTTCTAATGCTCATGTGTGAGGTTGATGTTTCAAAAGTTACTCTGATCTTTTATGTATGTACTTATGTCGTAAATTTTGTAACACTGATGTATTTGCTATTTCGATTCTTTTGTAAAGCCTGTACTGCTGCAAATGTTATCTGTATTGTTATGTTCTTTAAAGATGTATTTTGTACCTTTGTTATTGCATTCTTATGTTATAAAATTGTAACTGACACCAGTTCATCAAATTAAGTAACTTGTAAATTACATTTCACTGCACACGTTTCTGTTGGTCATAGTATATGCACAATATGTGAGAAGTAGGGATTGATAGTGTTTGCAAGTGTATTGATCATTCAGCAAGGGACTGGTTAACAGCATTGCTGGTTCTAAGGACAATTCCAAAACTTTGTGAGTGGACAAGTGGTGGGTTATGGACTTGCTATGTTATCCGCAAGACTCTTCAATGGTGATTGTGCGCCTGCACAAACAGATGGCTGCTGGCCATCTCTACAAGGACTACAGTGGGTCTACACCTTTGATGACCCACCAATACCATAATCTCTACCAGGACTACAGTGGGCATGCGCTGTGATGACCTAAGTGCCAATAGTCTTCAACTTCGACTGACTGCTGTGGGTTTGCTCTGTTGTGGCCCATTACCTGTCTGCATGTCAAGACTCAGCACTGTCTTTCCGTTGGAAGGACAACACTACTTCTTCAAGACTGCATGGAAATCCACTACTTCCTTGTGCATTTTCTTTTACTACTCAGACTTTGAGAAAAACACTGCAATTTTACTTTGATGAATGATCATGACTGTCTTTATGGACTGTGAGAAATTTTTAGCTTTTGACCAACATTGAATCGATAAGTGTGTGCATTTCATTTCTTTGTTATTGTAATTATGAAAAAAAATTTCAAATCTGTATTGGCCACTGCCCAAAACAACTTGTAAATTTTTTTGTGGGGAGCATGGGGGCTATGTAAGTAGGCTGTTTACGTTTTCTTATTGGTAACGCCACGTAGCGCTCTGTAAGAAAATCACTGGCTGTGCTGTGTGCAGTCTGTGGCTGGTTTGCATTGTTGTCTGCCATTGTAGTGTTGGGCAGCAGCAGCTGGATGCTAACAGCGCGTAGCATTGCGCAGTTGAAGGTTAGCCGCCAGCAGTGGTGGACATTGGGAGAGAGATGGCGGAGTTTTGAAATTTGTAAGAATTGGTGTTATGAACTGCTATATATATTATGACTACTGAGGTAAATACATTGTTTGTTCTCTGTTACAAGCTTTCATTTGCGAACTATGCCTATCAGTAGTTAGTGCCTTCAGTAGTTTGAATCTTTTATTTAGCTGGCAGTAGTGGCGCTCGCTGTATTGCAGTAGCTTGAGTAACGAAGATTTTTGTGAGGTAAGTGATTTGTGAAACGTATAGGTTAATGCTAGTCAGGGCCATTCTTCCGTAGGGATTTTTGGAAGTCAGATTGCGTTGCGCTAAAAAGTATTGTGTGTCAGTTTAAGCACATTCGTGTATAATTGTTCAAAGAGGACATTTAAGCACAGTCATGAATAATTTTTCTAGGGGGACGTTTCATGAGTTACCTGTATACCTAACATTAGTATACCTAGCTTCTTCAAGTATGTAATTTTTTGTCCAGTGAGTTACCTGTATACCTAACATTAGTAATGCAGGAAATATCTTTATCATACATAGTCCACTTCCACAACGGTGAATTAAGAGAATCCTGTGTGATATACGATTCTTCATTTGCATTATTATTCTACGTATATTTTCATTAATTTTAGTAATTTATCCATTTTCACCAGTCGTAGTTGCATCTATCGACATAAGGAGCAACCAGTTGCATGAAAGAAATATTAATTACTTAACCCGTTTCAGGCATTTAACGCCCTTATCCAGAAGACTGGACATAATAATATACTACAAATAATTAGAAGTTAGGTAAGCGTATTGAAGAACGAAACATTTAAAAAATTATGCATACCAGTGATACATATGTATAGCTGTCTACTTATTCGCAAGTGTTCAAATGGCTCGGAGCACTATGGGACTTAACATCTGAGGTCATCAGTCTCCTAGAACTTAGAACTACTTAAACCTAACTTACCTGAGGGCATCACACACACCCATGCCCAAGGCAGGATTCGAACTGCAGCAGTAGCAGTCACTCGGTGCCTGACTGAAGCTCCTAGAACCGCACGGCCACCGCAGCCAACTATTTGCAAGTGTCAACAATACAATATATGCAGCACATTGCTGTCATCCTAAAAATATAAAAGCAATAACTAATAATATAATGAATTCATTAATACCAAAAGGGGCTTGTAAATTCTTACATGTGATTCGTAGTGCCTATACTAAAATGGTGTAAGGAAGTCAAACAACAAATGCAGACTTAGTGCCAGAACTAGAACTAATTAGCTAATGATATGCATATCTTCTTGGTCTAAGGAATGAGGTAAGACTACGATAAAATAATAAAACAAGAATTTTACGTAACAGTAATTATCATGAAGCATAAACGAACATATACGCAGTATAATAAGTAATATACAAAAATCTAATGATAAATAAAATAAATTAATACCAACAACAAGTGGCGCTATGGATGGGAAATTTGGGGACTGATATCCAGACAGCTGCAGTGAAGTCAATAACATGCTAACAGGGAATCCGTCAGTGGAAACAAAGTACTGAGATCATCGTGGATCTAGAAACTTTAAGTGGAGTAAGTGAAGAGAAAACTATCAATCTTTGGATAATATATAGTTTCAGAATGTGGGTATACAGGAAAAGAAGCTTGGGTACAATTTTATTATAGAAAAACAACTAGTACTGAAATACATGAAGGTTGCAAATATAATTCGTGTAAGAATTCCCATTAATTATATGGAATTGTAAGTTTTATAACACATCGCTGAACTGGTGTAGAGGTGTCAACAGCATGCGAGCAGAAAATATGGCTACGCAAACAGCCGATAAGCAATAACTAGAGTAAAAGGAGAAACATTTCTTAGTCAGTAGCTAAAACGAAGAGTCAAAAATAACTATGTTAGAAAGAAAATGTGGAATCATTATGTACCTTCCTAGCAGTGGATAACGAGTTCAGAAATGCATACACTGATCAGCCAGAACATTATGATCACCTGCCTAATAGCCGGTATGTCTACCTTTGGCACGAAGAACAGCGGCGAAGCGTCGTGCCGTGGAAGCTGGGAGGCCCTGATAGGTCCCTGGAGGGAGCTGGCGCCATATCTGCACACAAGTCACCTAATGCCCGTAAATTCCGAGGAGGCGTGTGATGATCTCCGACGTCTCGTTGAGTCACATTACAAACCTGTTTGATCGGTTTCAAAACTGGTGACTCGAGGGGCCAGTTCATCAATTGGAACTCGCCGCTGTGTTCCTTGAACCACTCCATCACATTCCTGGCCTTGTGACATGGCGCATTGTCTTGTTGTTAAGTGACACTGCCGCCGGGAAACATGGCCGTCATCAAGGGGTGTACATGGTCTGCAAGCAGTGTACGATACTCCTTGGCCGTCATGGTACCTTGCAGGAGTTCAACTGGACCCCTGGATACCCACGTGAATGTTCCCCAGAGCATAACGGAGCCGCCGCCAGCTTGTCAAGGAACTGTTCCTCTCGAAGACGACATATTCGGGCTCTCCCATCGCTGTGGTAAGGAAGCCATCGGGATTCATCAGACTATGCAACGCTCTGCCACTGCGCCAACGTCCAGTGCCGATGGTCACTATCCACTTCAGTCGTAGTGGCCGATGTCGTGGTCTTAACATTGGCACATGCGTGGGTCATTGGCTGTGGAGTCCCATCGTTAGGTGTGTTCGGTGCGCTTTGCATTCGGACACACCTACACTATGCCCAGCATTAAGATTTGATGTTAGTTCCGCCACAGTTCACCGCCTGTCCTGTATTACCAGCTTTCCCACGTACCACATCCAATATTGGTAATAATGGCAGGCAGTCCAACCCCATGACGTCTGGATGTAGTTTTTCCTTGGTTTTGCTACGTATTGAATACTCTCACTACAGCATTCGTAATACATACAAAATGTCATGGCACATGGGCCATCACAATCTGCCCTCGGTCAAACACAGATGGATCGGATGCCTTCCCCCTTCTACACACAGACATCAAGCTACTGATATTACACGCATCGTTTTTGTCTGACTGGCCCGGAGAAGTTTACATCGATAGTAGGTCAGTGGTCATAATGTCCTGACTGATCAGTTAGCGACGTCCTAAACACCATTTACTATCGATATTCACGTAAGCTGTGTTTACGTGCACTAGATTTGACTACATGACCGTGAATTACTAAGAGTACTTCTTCTTCTTTTGCTACTGCATGTGTCCCACATCGCGCACGCGGTTGGCAGGGTTAAGTACGGATTTTCCATGGCTTATTTTTAAGGAGTCGCCAGATGCCCTTCCTGCCACCACCCCACACCCCCGGGATGGGATTAGTGTACCCCAGCTGTCTGTGTCTAGTGTAAATCACGAAATAATGTGAACTTGCTTCAAATGTCTGCGAGTCAGGTAACTGAGGCGGGATGTTGTAACTGCGACCCTCACCGTCGCGGGGTAGCAATGACAGAAAGCGCGGCGGGCCACGCGGAGAGGCCCACGAACAACAACACAACGGGAGAGGACGGACACGACCAGCGAAGGATAGAACGAATACAACAAGATCGAACAATGGGATCACAAGGAAACAAACACATTCACTTGTACACATAACAAGGAAGTAAGCTGCATAACGCGAGGTCAGGTGTCAACCGACGTATGTGAGATTAGACAGGCTGGTTGACCTTTTTTCTTTTCTTTTTGTGATTTCATTCCCCTGCCCCATGTGGGCAGGGGAGGGCTGTCAGCGGCACGAAAGGCAAGAAAAGGGAAATTAAAACAGAATAATCGGAGAAAATGGAGGTAAAAAATAGACTAACACAGAGACGTTCATGGACGACAGTTAAAAGTCACCAGAAAGTTAAAAAACACAGTTGGCGAGTCTTCAAAACTCAGAGAAGACACTGAATGGACATTCACACGTTAAAATTCGGCCACAGTAGTAAAGACACTGCGGAACAACACACTTAAAACCCACTTGGAGCACACACGTCGAAGAATAAAACTGCCAAGCAGGACCTGCCGAGGGAGAGAGCAGAGAGGATGGAAAAAGAGGGGAGAGTATGGGGCAGGAGGGGAAGTGGCGGGATGAAGAGAGGAGGGGCATCAGTGGGTTCACGAAGAGCAGAAGACACGTGGGGTGGGAGAGGAAGAGGGAAGACAGGGTAGGAGGGAGCGCAGAGACACTGAAAGGAGGCACAAGAGATGTAGGGGAAGTAGGAGGGGGAAGCCGCTCAGGAGAAGGGAGGGGGAGGAGAGGGATCCCTTAGGACGAGACAGGAAGATGGGGTTGGGGTTCGTTAGAAGGGTATATGTCAGGGAAAAGCTCATCATCCGGGAGAGGTAGATGGTGGAAGTGCTGTTGGGAAAGGAGATGGAGGGTGTGGAGATGTTGAGAGGGTGGGACACAACGGTAAAGGTGCAGCAACTGGATGGGGGTAACCGATCCAACTACTGGAAGCTAGGGGCGAGCGGAGGGACAGAGGTGTCAGTGCAGTCAAGGATGGTGGGGAAGAGCTGGTTGAGCGAGAGGCACGTGCTTAAGTATGCTATCGGGGGCGCCGCTATTGGCAACTGGAACCACGTGTTCCACTGTGGCGCCTTAACACTAAAAGCGGGACAGGAGGCGCACGCCACCACAGCGTACATTGTGATGGTGCAGAGACCTCTAGGGGTCTTCGACACAGCTCGCAGTACCAGACGGGACTTTGGGACCAGCCCAGTATTCAACTAGTTGGATGTGGAAAACCGCCTAAAAACCACATCCAGCACACCGGCTCTCTACATCTACATCCATACTCTGCAAGCCACCTGACGGCGTGTGGTGTAGGGTACCTTGAGTACCTCTATCGGTTGTCCCTTCTATTCCAGTCTCGTATTGTTCGTGAAAAGAAGGACTGTCGGTATGCCTCTGTGTGGGCTCTAATCTCTCTCATTTTATCCTTATGGTCTCTTGACGAGATATACGTAGGAGGGAGCAATATATGCTTGACTCCTCGGTGGAGGTATGTACTAGAAACTCCAACAAAAGCCTGTACCGTCCTACTGGGCGTCTCTCCTGCAGAGCCTTCCACTGGAGTTTGTCTATCATCTCCGTAACGCTTTCGTGACTACTAAGTGATCCTGTAACGAAGTGCACTGCTCTCCGTTGGATCTTCTCTATCTCTTCTATCAACCCTATCTGGTACGGATCTCACACTGATGAGCAGTATTCAAGCAGTGGGCGAACAAGTGTACTGTAACCTACTTCGTTTTCGGATTGCATTTCCTTAGGATTCTTCCAATGAATCTCAGTCTGGCATCTGCTTTACCGACGATCAACTTTATACGATCATTCCATTTTAAATCACTCCGAATGCGTACTGCCAGATAACTTATGGAATTAACTGCTTCCAGTTACTGACCTGCTATATTGTAGCTAGAAGATAAAAGATCATTCTTTCTATGTATTCGCAGCACATTAAACTTGTCTACATTGAGATTCAATTGCCATTCTCTGCACCCTCGTCGTTAACCGATTCGATCCCAGACTGGCTCCCCTACATGAGTCCATCAAGCAGTGCATTAGCGCTTTCGGCTAACCTGTGTGGTAGTTACTAAGAGTAAATACTATTTGTAGCTATAAGGTATTGCATAAGTATCTTTTACATTAGATTGCCTGTAAGTATTTCTTTATATATAGCTAAGCACCAAAAGCAGAAATAAATTACCACATGTAGGTTGGAGATGGTTTAGTATCTGCTATAATAAATGGTTAACTTCATGGCAATATAAGTGGCTAGCCAATTAGAACTGAAATAGCTTGTCTACTCACAACTGTACATCCCTAGCAGTCAGTAGGTATAGATGATCAGCTTACTAAACATCTTTGTACAAATGTTAGAAAACTAACTACAAAAGTACCCATTTATAGGGTTGACTAATTGTAGCTGTTAGCATTTGTTTAACTGTGACTGTGTAGAGCTAACCGAGCTAAACTAAACGCAATGCTCTATGGCTAAGCAAGAATGTGTTAAACGCTGCTTTAGATTTATTGGGTATAAATAACAAATTAGCGATCTGAGTGTAGCCACATACTGCTAATCATTGAAATTAGCAGACTGACTGCAACCTATTGACGGCAGCTTACTGAATATAGCTGCAAAGAAGCATATGTAATAGAGACTTAAACCAGTCAAATGACAGTATTCTACCGATGGAAGTTAACAGGTTCGTGTAATCAACTAATTATTCATAGGGGATCCAATTATACACCAGGTGCTGATCGTACATCTCTGCAATCGTAACTGAACAATAATAAGAAAAATGTGAGAAAGGAATTTGGGGAAATGGGGGGGGGGGGTTGGAATGGAGGGAGAAAGAGAGGAGGTAAACTATATACACAAAACTATGAACAAAACATGACGTGGGGAAGAGTGCTGGGAGTGGGATTTGGAGAAGGGAGAGGTGTCATAATGTGGAAAATGGGTAGTGAGGAGTTAGTGGAGTGGGTAGGATGTGCGAGGAGAGGTGTGGGAGATGTGATACATATGAATAAAGCTGGCTTAAAGGAGCTAAAATCTCACAACCGATAACGTGTAGCAGTCCTGATAATTAGTAGCTATAAGATAACACCAATACTGTGCCCACTATTGAAAATATCGCACTAACTGTAACTTACGGTGTATAACATAATGTTTATAACCAAGATATAAATACATATTTGTAAGCACCCATTAACATTCATTGCTACAACATCATCATTCAACAGACCACAAATAATGGCATAATCATTTAACTTGCATAGTAATCAGTAGTTTAAACGGAGCGTATTCCAGTTGCTATGTTAGCTTCAATAGTTTGCTGGCAGGTAGTATAACCAGGTAGCAACTCATTATCTTGATAGCTACACCTTATCAGTCACAGCAATCCAGCACCTGTTTATCACTTCTCCCTCTTGTGTCCCTCCCATCGGCACCATTCTAACAGCCGGCCAGGGTGGCCAAGCGGTCCTAAGCGCTACAGTCTGGCACCGCGCGACCACTACGGTCGCAGGTTCGAATTCTGCCTCAGGCATGGATGTGTGTGATGTCTTTATGTTAGTTAGGTTTAAGTAGTTCTACGTTCTAGGGGACTGATGACCTCAGATGTTAAGTCCCATAGTGCTCACAGCCATTTGAACCATTTTCTACCATTCAAACAATACCTTCCACCTCATCCCGTTTTAACATATTACCACCCCCTCCCTACCACAGAAACCCCAACAGCAATCCACACTGATCATTTGTCATGTTTTGGTCACACAGTTTCACCTATTGGTTTTGTATCTTTTTCCTTCTGTTTCTTTTTAACCTTTTTCACACCATTATCCCTCCCCCCCATTTTCCTTCGCAACATTTTTGTAAAGTTTGTCTGCTGTAGCTGCAATGCTATATAATCAGTTCCTGATAAACAATCAGTTCCTCGTTACATATAATTATTTATAGGAACATATCAACATTCATAGATAGAATGTAATTGCTTATCAAGCCAGAAGCAGTGCCACAATCATTCCGTTAGTGTTATAACCTGTACGTTTCACTTTGTAACTTAAAATTAGAATCTTATTTTCAATAGTTTGCAGAATTTTGCTATCATCTTGTAGCTTCTAATTATCATGATTGCTGCATCTTATCAGTTGCAAGAATTTAGTTGATTTAGTCGGTTTTGCTCCTATTTAACACATATCGCCTATTCCTCGGCCCCCACCTCTACTGCCTGATTCCTCCAGCACCTTACTACCCGGTTTACCACATTACCACACCTCTCCCTTCCGCAAATCCCGCTCCCAGCCCCTATTTCCCCCTACACACCGCTACACACATGTTATGTTTTCCTCACACAGTTTTGCATGTATAATTTAACTTCTTTCTTTCTTCCCCCGTGTCTGTGCTTGAAACTTCTTACCCCCTATTCCCTTCTCCCCCAATTTCCCCAGACCTCTCCCACATATTTTTCTTATTAGTGTTCAATTACGTTTGCAGTGCTGTACAGTAAGCGTCTGGTATGTAATTGGATTCCCTAGCTGTAGGTAGTTAACTATACGAATCTGTTAATTTTAAAGGGTAAAATATTTCCATTTGTTTCATTACTGTCGCTACTACATCTACGTCATTGCAGTTATGTTCGGCAATTTGCAGTCGGTGGATTGCAATCAGTACGCCAGTTTCAATAATTAGCGGCAAGTGGCTATACTCAGATTATCACTAATTTGCTTTTTATAACCAGTAAATCATTAGCAGCGTTTTACACACTGTTGCTTGGCCATAGAATATTGCGTTTAGTTGCTGTTAGGTATGTACAGTCACAGTTAAACACCTACTCACAGTTACAGTTAGTCAACCTTTTACTGTTGGTACTTGTGTTACATAAAGTTAGTTTTTAATTTTTTGCACAGTTTTTTTAGTAAGTCGTTAATCTATAGTTACATGCTGTTAGGCACCTACAGTTATCAGTAATGAAGCATTTTCAGTTCTAAGTGATTAGCCACCTAACTTCCCAGGTAGTTAGCCATTGACTACTGTGGGTACTAAACCAATTACAACCTACCTGTGGTAATTTATTTTTGGTATAAATGGTTACCTATAAGCAGCAATGAGCTATAGACAGTATATTCTTAAAGTTCCAAACACTCTACCTTTTAGTTACAAGTACCATTTACAGTTAATAAGCCCTGTTAATTCATTGCCACGTAGTCAAACCTATTGTACTTAATTCACAGAAATTCTGTGAATCGCACTACTGTACGGTAGTTAGGACGTTGCACACATTTCTGAACTAGTTATTCCACTGTAACAAAAATGTATAACAACGCCCTCTTTTCCTATCTCCTACAAATACACTCCTGGAAATTGAAATAAGAACACCGTGAATTCATTGTCCCAGGAAGGGGAAACTTTATTGACACATTCCTGGGGTCAGATACATCACATGATCACACTGACAGAACCACAGGCACATAGACACAGGCAACAGAGCATGCACAATGTCGGCACTAGTACAGTGTATATCCACCTTTCGTAGCAATGCAGGCTGCTATTCTCCCATGGAGACGATCGTAGAGATGCTGGATGTAGTCCTGTGCAACGGCTTGCCATGCCATTTGCACCTGGCGCCTCAGTTGGACCAGCGTTCGTGCTGGACGTGCAGACAACGTGAGACGACGCTTTATCCAGTCCCAAACATGCTCATTGGGGGACAGATCCGGAGATCTTGCTGGCCAGGGTAGTTGACTTACACCTTCTAGAGCACGTTGGGTGGCACGGGATACATGCGGACGTGCATTGTCCTGTTGGAACAGCAAGTTCCCTTGCCGGTCTAGGAATGGTAGAACGATGGGTTCGATGACGGTTTGGATGTACCGTGCACTATTGAGTGTCCCCTCGACGATCACCAGAGGTGTACGGCCAGTGTAGGAGATCGCTCCCCACACCATGATGCCGGGTGTTGGCCCTGTGTGCCTCGGTCGTATGCAGTCCTGATTGTGGCGCTCACCTGCACGGCGCCAAACACGCATACGACCATCATTGGCACCAAGGCAGAAGCGACTCTCATCGCTGAAGACGACACGTCTCCATTCGTCCCTCCATTCACGCCTGTCGTGACACCACTGGAGGCGGGCTGCACGATGTTGGGGCGTGAGCGGAAGACGGCCTAACGGTGTGCGGGACCGTAGCTCAGCTTCATGGAGACGGTTGCGAATGGTCCTCGCCGATACCCCAGGAGCAACAGTGTCCCTAATTTGCTGGGAAGTGGCGGTGCGGTCCCCTAGGGCACTGTGTAGGATCCTACGGTCTTGGCGTGCATCTGTGCGTCGCTGCGGTCCGGTTCCAGGTCGACGGGCACGTGCACCTTCCGCCGACCACTGGCGACGACATCGATGTACTGTGGAGACCTCACACCCCACGTGTTGAGCAATTCGGCGGTACGTCCACCCGGCCTCCCGCATGCCCACTATACGCCCTCGCTCAAAGTCCGTCAACTGCACATACGGTTAACGTCCACGCTGTCGCGGCATGCTACCAGTGTTAAAGACTGCGATGGAGCTCCGTATGCCACGGCAAAGTGGCTGACACTGACGGCGGCGGTGCACAAATGCTGCGCAGCTAGCGCCATTCGACGGCCAACACTGTGGTTCCTGGTGTGTCCATTGTGTCGTGCGTGTGATCATTGCTTGTACAGCCCTCTCGCAGTGTCCGGAGCAAGTATGGTGGGTCTGACACACCGGTGTCAATGTGTTCTTTTTTCCATTTCCAGGAGTGTATTTTTGATTCATCGTTTTAGCTACCGCCTAGGAACTGATTCTGCATTTACTCCAGTTATTGCTCCTCGGCCCACGGTACATCTTGTGTGCGCTGCCGTAGTTTCTGCTCCCAATCTCTTGACGTCTTTATACCATTTCAGTGATGTGTTCTAGAATTGCAGTACCATTGCTTCTTGCTACTATACTTTCATGAATCATGTTTTTGTGACCTGCTTAAATCCCAGTACTAGTTGTTTCACTATAATACAATTAGGCTCACGCTTGATTTTTCTCTATAGTCATTTTCCAAAACTTAATATTAGTCAGTGATTGAGAGGGGGCACCATCTTCATACCTCTTGTAGAATATAACTTTGCTTCTAATTTCTTTCATTTGCCGTATTTTATTCTCTGCATGGTTGATGAACATTTCAGCTACAGGGTGGAGTGCGGTAAATTGCTTTTTTTATAATTCACGCTGTGGCGGCACTGTTGGTCTAATAGAGGGTAGAGTGGGGGGTTTATTCAATTGTTGTTTAGTTACTGCAATGCAGGGGACACGTGAAGAGCGGTCATTTTGTGCTGAACCGTATTTCTCGAATTCCCACTCAATCATTGAAGTGCAGAGTGCTTTTCGTTTCCGATTTCCAATACCCCCACGCGGATGTGTTTCTGGATGGCTATCAATTTTAAATTGCGTAAATGTATTCAGAACAACATATTTTAGAAGAGGACCTGAGAGAAACGTTACAGCACCACAAAATGTCGAACGATTTAGAGCAGCAGTACTGCAGTGTCCGAAATGCTCAGTTCGGAAACAAGCACTTGCCCTTGGCATTTCAAGACGTACTCTCCAGCGGATTCCTCATGTTGAACTGAATTTTCACCCGTGTGAAATGTGCGTGGTTCAGCAATTGATAGTTCATGATTATGTAATACGAAAAAGATCTTGTGAAGACATGCTTGTGACCACACACCATGACGCAAGTACGTTCGTTTCTGTTGAGGCACATTTTCACATCAGTGAGTGTGCAAACACACAGAATATGCGGTACTGGAATGACACGAACCCCAGGCCAATTCACCAGAGACCCCTGCACTCAGACCGCGTTACTGCTTGGTGCGCCATATCACTAATAGGTATAATTGGTCCTTACTTTTTCCAAAAGAATCGACGTGCTATAACTTCGAATTCGGACCGCTACTTAACTGTCCTGCAAGAGCTGCTCCAGCCGGCTTTAGAGACAATGCAATTACAGTATAACTGGTTTCAACAAGATGGTGCCACTGCACACACAGTAAGCATTAACATAATTTATTGTGGTTGACTTTTCCTGGAAGGCTTATCTCTCAGATGGGGGATTTCAACTGGCCCGCAGGATCACCGGACTTAGCCCCAAGTGACTTTTTCTTTCGCGTTACCTGAAGTAAAAGATTTATTGCAACCGTCCCAACACCCTGGGAAACATACAGAACAATATTGAGGCAGAAATTGCAACAATACTTGAAGATATGCTTGAAAGAGTGCATGAGAATGTCAGGAAACGACTTCGTCAGTGTATGTATTGTGAAGGTGGACATTTGACAGACATACTGTTTAAAGAAAGTAATTAGAAACTTCCATTATTAGGAGTGTGAAAATCTCATTCTGGAAACATCCCTCAGGCTGTGGCTAAGCCACGTCTCCGCAATATCCTTTCTTTCAGGAGTGCTAGTTCTGCAAGGTTCGCAGAAGAGCTTCTGTAAAGGCTGGAAAGTAGGAGACGAGGTACTGGCAGAAGTAAAGTTGTGAGGACGGGATGTGAGTTGTGCTTGGGTAGCTCAGAGGGTAGAGCACTTTCCCGCGAAAGGCAAAGGTCCCGAGTTCGAGTCTCGGTCCGGCATACAGTTTTAATCCGCCAGGAAGTTTCAACTTCCGTTATTGTCCAATACGAGAAAAATAAAAATCTAAGTTTGTAAGTGTTCATTTCTTTTATTCCATTCGCAACTCAGCAGTTTACCACGCTCCACCCTGTATTAAGCCACTAAGAGGTTTTCCCTCCGTAAGCACTGTGTCTTGCTTGTAAATTTTGTTGTTGAAAGAGAACTAATTTTATGACAGTACAAACCTCACTAGATCTATAAACTATATTATTTTTGTTACTCTCATTGTCTTGTTTTTCATCAGGTTCTCTCTTAACATCCCAACAATTTTATCTACACGGAAATTGCTGTAAAATTTTGCAATATCTAGTGCTAATGATTTAGTATGAGGTGGTACAGTCAGGTTATTCATACTGTTACTGACTTCATAGCTGTTACACGCAAAATAACATTTTAGAGTGCGTATTTTACAACTTTTAAATAGTTGTCCCATTAATTTCTACGATGGACTATTAACTTAGTTCACAGTAAGCCTGATCGGCGTGTTGGCCCTGTAAATTTATGGCTGTATTCCAAGGTCGGTGGTTGTGGGATTAATTACATTAATGCCCTGTACTTACTTCTTAGTGAAGAGGAAGTTACTGTTGTTGAGGCATTTTCTTAATATAAAATTCGAATTTTGGTGTGGCCAGCTTAGACTTCTTGTGTGTCGTTCTTTGCAAAGAATTCAAATGCTTTTCGTGTATAATCGTCTTAAAGCATAATAACTGTTGTGGAAACTTTATTACCTTTTTCTGACAGAAGACCATGTTTTTGTACTTCATTGTTGATGAAATTAATTACATTTATTTCAGCATTATTTGTTTTTATTGCTTTATTAGCTCTGTGCTTTCCATAATTTTACCATCCTCATGGCCTTGTGTTGTTTGTTTAGTGTTTTTAAGTTTTTCATATATGCAGCAGTGCACAACGCAGGTAGGCGAGGGTTGTGATACTCCGAAAGAAAGGATCTGGTATCCTGCGAGATGACGTTGTAATGTTATGTGTGTGAGCTATTTCTTCACTATCATCTACAACGGAATGTAGTCTGTGCTCTTCTATTGTTTGTTTGGCTCGCGCACGGTGTTGTATAAAATTCCTGCGCGAGAAAGTTACGCAGTAGCTTGCTAAGCCTTCTGGAATGCACTGACGTAATGGAGACGTATACCTGACAATTGCCTACGCTCGCACAAAATGACACGATGGATGCTACTGATCACAGACAAGTGAATGCCAACGCCGTTTATGCAATATGGAGGTGCTGACAATTTTTTTAAAGCTAATACTGACTATAACAATACATGATATTATGTAATGCTACTAAATGTTTACCTGCATATTACCTCCATGCACTTTCTACAGTATTTGGATAGGTAGATGGAAAAAAACACAGAATTTTGTTACATGAGAGGGCGTTAATGAAGCTTCTCAACGGAAATGAAAAAAGGTACTGACTCTTGCGTGTCTGTAATTGCTGAAGAATTTTTCAAAGTCCAAAATGTTCTTTTCACGGCAAAATTTATCATCCGTTCCACTTTTTATTTACCAGCTCAGCAAATCAGTATTGTTTCCGGCATAATTTTGTCGTGGTACATGAAAATGACATCGATTAGCAACGATGAAATAGAAATTTTTCTTACAGGACCCTCAATATTTTAAGTCTAACAAATACAAGTTAATTACAAAGGTGTTTCGAACAACAGGATGAAATATTTTTAATTTTGTTTCGTTCCCCTTTTGGGCCAATATAAAATGACTTTTATTTTAATAATATGAATATTTATATATGTGTTAGGAGAAAGACAGAGATTGATTTTTGATTGAGATTTTTACCTTACGTCGTACCTGTCGTAACTGGTACCTGAATTTTGGTTGCTGCCTCCTTGAATGATCAGCTTCTGCACTATTTGGTGACGTACTACAATTTGGTTGAAGTTATTGTTCTTTGGGGTTTAAAGTACGACTCTCTTAGTCACTTGGCCGTATTACCAATAGCTTTGAGCCCAAGTTTTCGTATCTTTTCATACCTAAGGGACCACTGTTGTAAGTAAATAAGATCAAACAACAATCTGCTTTTCGTGAGAAATGGAGAATGCTTGACACACAAACTTCCTTCAAACTACACGTCCTCCAACATCAAAATTGGTCAGTGGACTTCGGCACCATAGTGTTGTACAAGAACATAATCCAATTACTGTAATTAATAAATTATGAGAGGTTGTTACTTATTGAATGAAAACAATAGAAAATGCATTTCTTTTCCTGTATTTTAGTGAATTTTGTATACTTTCAATTCTGTCGATTGATAGACGGCGATGACAATGAAGTTGACTTTCTTTTCCAAAAGCAAGATATTCCTATTCTTCACTTCCAGAAAATTTGTGTACATAAATATTGGCAGCTCTGTACTCGATTTTATCACTAAAATGTCAATTTTCATTAAATGTAACAATACGTTCTGAGTGACGGCCTAACAACACGTCCTCTTTCCACAGGATACAGATTAACAGTCCTCTTTTTTTTTTAATAAATCAATTGTCTTTTTTTTTTTTAGAGTCCATACTCAAAGATTCACAACTAATATCGTTGCGGGGATTGCGCGCTAAAAAGTTTGTTACTGTCCAGCTGCGCTTCGCTTCACTTCAAGTACTTTTTGAATCAAATTTATATTTACGGTATTTACATACATGACTGAGCTTCTCAGAATAAAATCAGATACAAATTATTTTAAAAAAGCAGTGAGGCACACGTAACAAATGGCCAGTATGAAGCTTTTAATTAGCGATCACTGTCTTCTTGCAGCATGTCGCTGCTGGCGTAACTGAGCCACAATTACTCGTGTTATCAGTGCATTCTGAAACAAGCAGTGCTGAAGGATAGAAAGCCTTATCAGCTCAGTGCTACCAGCGATAGAGTTCTATAAACCATGAGGAAACCGCGACGTCTTACTAGACTCTCTAAAGGAACGCTAAAGCAAATAAGTAAACAAACTAGACTGTCGCAAATTCCGACAGTACGACAATTACGAGAGCGAGTCAAATTAAAACCTTAAATTTGTAATAATAAATCGAAATTTCGCGCCGTTATCCTGTAAGTTGGTAAGCGTGCTACAAACTGCGCGCAGAATGGCCTGTAGGTGGCAGCATAGTGCAGAGGCACACATACCGTCGCAGTATCAGTATAAAGATGGCCGCCCCACTTGCGAATTGCACCAGGGAAGAACAGCGTAGTGAAGGTGTGAAACCTATTGAAATTCATCGACAAATGAAGGTTCAGTACGGTGCTGCATGTTTGTCACAGCATCACGTCTACGAATGGCGTAGGACGTTCGCAAATAACGTGACTTTAGTGGAAGATGCTCATCGTCCAGGTCAGGCACAACGAGTTGTGACTCCACAGAACATTGCAGCAGTTGGACCCATAGTGAAGGAAAACCGCTGAGTGTCACTGAATGACATTGCAGCATGTTTACAGATTAGTCATGGGTCAGCACACCACATTACTCATGATGTCCTCTAGTTTCAGAAAGTGTCTGCAAGATGGGTGCCACGGCAGCTGATTCCTGATGTGAGAAGACGACGTGTTGCTGCTCGTGAAGAACTTCTTCGGCACTTTGAATGAGAAGGTGATGGCTTCCTTGCAAGAGTCGTTACTGGGGACGAAACCTGGGTTCACTCCCACCAACCAGAAACGAAGAGAGCGAGCAAGGAATGACGCCATTCTTCATAACCAAAAGGAACAGAACCATTGTAAGTAGGCTGTTTCGGATTTTTTATTGGTAACGCCGCCGCAAAGTAGCGCTCTGTATGAAAATCACTGGCTGTGCCGTGTGCAGTCTGTGGCTGGTTTGCATTGTTGTCTGCCATTGTAGTGTTGGGCAGCAGCAGCTGGATGCTAACAGCGCGTAGCGTTGTGCAGTTGGAGGTGAGCCGCCAGTGGTGGTGGACGGGGGGAGAGAGAGATGACAGAGTTTTGAAATTTGTAAGAATTGGTGTCATGAACTGATATATATATATATATATATATATATATATATATATATATATATATATATATATATATATAATGACTATTAAGGTAAATACATTGTTTGTTCTCTATTAAAATCTTTCATTTGCTAACTGTGCCTCAGTAGTTAGTGACTTCCGTAGTTTGAATCTTTTAGTTAGCTGGCAGTCGTGGCGCTCGCTGTATTGCAGTAGTTCGAGTAACGAAGATTTTTGTGAGGTAAGTGATTTGTGAAGCATATAGATTAATGATAGTCAGGGCCATTCTCTTGCAGGGATTACTGAAAGTCAGATTGCGTTGCGCAAAAAAATATTGTGTGTCAGTTTAAGCACAATAATTGTTCTAAGGGGACATTTCACCATCAGCAGGGAAAGTTATGCTGACTCTCTTTAGGGTCGAAAAAGGCGTCATTTGCGAGCATTACATGCCTAGACGCACCACTGTTACCAGTGCATTATACACAGATCTCCTAAAAAAATCATCTGCGGGCTGCAATCACATGAAAGCGACGTGGATTGCTGTCAGCAGGTGTCCTTTTGCAACATGACAATGCAAGGCCCCACACTGCCCATACAACAGTTGCAACAATCACAGACCTGCATTTTAGGTGTCTTCCTTATCCTCCATACTCACTAGATCTTGCCCCAAGTGATTTCCATGTGTTTGGACCACTCAGAGACGCAGTGGGAGGAAAGAAGTTCCGTTCTGACGAAGAGGTACGCCACGCAGTGCATGAGTGGTAGTGCGGACTAACAAAAGAAATTTTTTCTGAAGGAATTTACGAACTTTGTAAGTGCTGGAGGACTTGCATTGAGTGTGGGGGAGACTATGTTGGAAGGTGATACAGCTTTGTACCAATTCTGCACAATAAAAAATACAGGGTGATCAAAACGTCAGTATAAATTAGAAAACTGAATAAATCACGGAATAATTTAAATACATAGGTACAAATTGACACACATGCTTGGAATGACAGACCCCACGTACAGCCCGGAAGGAGCTTGGGGAGATGGAGATGGGAGTGTGCCTTGGCTTGGATTGTCCGGAGATGGGAGGTCCAGGAGAGTCGACGGTCGAGGGTGACGCCAAGGTACATGATGGTGGGGGTGAGGGCGATAGGACGGTCATAGACAGTGAGATAGAAATCAAGGAGGCGGAAGGAAGGGGTGGTTTTGCCTACAATGCTCGCCTGGGTTTTGGAGGGATTGACCTTGAGCAACCACTGGTTGCACCAAGTGGTGAACCGGTCAAGATGGGATTGGAGAAGGTGTTGGGGAGCGCTGCAGGGTGGGGGCAAGAGCAAGGAAGGCGGTGTCATCACCAAACTGGAAACTCTCCACCTAGGCCAGGCTCTACAACGTAGTCCTGTCCACCGTTTACTACCCCGACCTGTGGAAAACCTCCCATATCCTGATGTTCCTTAAACCTGGCAAACCGCCGTCCGCCATCTCCTCCTACCGTCTCATCAGCCTTACCTCGGTTTTCAGCAAGGTCCTGGAAACTATCCTTACCCGATGCATCCACCAGCATCTCCGCCAGCACCGCCTCCTACCCATTACCTAGTAGGGCTTTCGGCCGTTCTTCTCTTCCGACGACCTTCTCCTTCACCTCACTCATCTCCTTTCCGACCAGCTTAATTCCCATCGCTCCGCTATCTTCCTCTCCCTGGACCTCGAACGAGCTTATGACCGCATATGGCATTCCGGTCTCCTATTCAAGCTCCAAACCTTCACTCTTCCCGTTAACTACGTCAGTCTGATCTCCTTTCTCGCCCACCGTCCCTCCTACGTCATCATCCTTAACATGGATTCCTACACCTTTTTTCCCTCCGCCGGTGAGCCCCAAGGCTCCGTCTTCTCCCCCCTTCTGTACTAAGAGTGTCAGGGAACGGGTGATCATCATGGAGAGGAGGATAGTAGGGGGAGGGTTTAGTTCTGGTAAGGCGACGGAAGGCTGACCAGAACTTGGACAAGTTGATAGGGAGGGTAGCAGTTAAATGGGTGCATGTCTGTCGCGAGTCCCGGCGTTTCTTGGCCACGAGCAAATTACGAATGTGTCGCTGGAGTTGCCGGTGGTGTCGTAGTGAGTCCGGGTCACGCGTGCGGAGGAAGGCACGATAGAGACGACGGGATTCACGGAGGAGGAGGACGGCCTGTGGGGGTAAGGTAGGTCGGTGGGGGTGGATGGCGACAGTAGGGACGTGGGCCTCCACGGCCTCAGACAAGGTCTGCTGGAGAAAGGAGGCGGCTTGGGTTACATCGTCAGGGTGGTTGCAGGTGAAGGGGTGGCTATCAACCTGAGTGGAGAGGGTATCCCAGTAGGCATTCCAGTTGGCACGGGAATAGTCATGGACTTACTTAGGGGGAGGGTCATTACGAGGGTCGGGGCGGGGGCGACGACCGTCTGAAACGGTGAGGAGGGCAGGGAGATGGTCGTTACCAATAGGCTCCAGGACATCCACCGTTATGCGGCCAAGGCGGTTAGGGGAGGAAAGGATAACATCGGGAGTGGAGTTGGATTCAGGTCGGGTGTGCTGGGGGTGGAGGACGAGGTCGCCTTGAAGGGAGGAGAGGAACCGATGCCACCGCCGTAACTGGGCGGCGGAACGACTATGGATGTTGAGGTCGTCGGCGATCACGTAGTATGAGAAGATACGGTCAATCTGGGAGAGGAAGTCGAAGGGAATAGGGCCGCTAGGGCGGACATAGATGGTGGCGCAGGTGACGGTAAAACCGGGGAAGAAGAGACTAAGGATCAGGTGTTCGGCGGGGTCGGGAAGGAGATTCTCTCTCTCATTACAGCTCCTATGATACACTATTTTCATGCGCAGTCACTGTCGTTTTGCTAACAGGGACCATCTGTCGGACATTTTGTGAACTTGTTTTTAGTTTTTTTTGTTCTAATAAAACCCCATGTCATTACAAGAATGTGTGTCAATTTTTACCTCTCTACCTACATTATTCCATGGTTTATTAAGTTTTCAAATGTACACTGACTTTTTGATCACCCGGTATTTAAAAAATTATTTAAGGTTTTCATTTCACTCACCCTTGTATTGTCACAGAGTCAATGAAGTCACCTCAAGCGTTGCATCCTCCAGAGGAGCTGCAGCTCCAGGCTGTCACGAACATGTGCTGTCTGATGAAATGTATCTAGACACTACATGTCATGAGAGGCAAACCCACGTGTGTAAAAGGAGAAGGGGAAACATTCTGTTGTCAGCAGAGACGCAGTAATAGCAGAACCGGTCGATCAGGAGAGCTTAGCTAACGTGCATCAGTCATTAGAAGCGCTGGAATAAGAAATCCAGCGGGGAAATTTCAGTCCTTCCGAAGCTGCTCACGTCGACTGCTTGTAATAAGACAGCGAAGTGGAAGCGCGAAGGAACAACCACGGCTAAATCAAGAGCAGCAGACATCGTGCAGTGACGGACAGGGACTGTCGAACACTGCGATCGGTAGTTAGTCTTAAAATACTTTGAAATCAGCTGCAGGAATCATTCTTGAGGTCCAGAGTTCTACCAACAGTCTACTAAGGACAATAGCTAGGGAGTTACAAGGAATGCTATACAGTGGTCGAGCATGTGCTAATAAACCACTCATGCCTGTAGTCAGTCGGGCATACCCCCATGAGCTACACATGAGGTGATGTAAAGAGCCATATCACTGGACAGTGGATGACTGGAAACGAGTGATTTCAAGGGACAGATAACGCTTTATCCTGTGGTAATCCGACGGAATGGTTTGAGTCTGAAGAACGCCTATAGAACTGTACTTACCAAAACGCGTAGTACCAACCATATAACCGCCGTCTGCTTCACGTCTGCTGTGCAGCGAGCTACCTTAATTTAAGTATTATCTGTATTTTTCTTACTTGTCACTTCTTCTTCTGCGTGTTTTTGCTTTTAGGAAGCTTTAATAGTAGAGTGCTATTAAGTGTTCCATAGATCTCGTGTTTGTTTTGAATAGTCAGAGAGAGTCCCTTTAGTCAGCCATAGTGCCAGTAGTGTCAGTGTCGCCCTAACCGCCGTCTGCTTCACGTCTTCTGTGCAGCGAGCTACCTTAATCTAAGTATTATCTGTATTTTTCTTACTTGTCACTTCTTCTTCTGCGTGTTTTTGCTTTTAGGAAGCTTTAATAGTAGAGTGCTATTAAGTGTTCCATAGATCTCGTGTTTGTTTTAAATACAGTCAGAGAGTCCCTTTAGTCAGCCGTAGTGCTAGTAGTGCTAGTGTTTGTTTTCAATACCGTCCAGAGACAGGTAGTGCTATTTTCCTTGTTTCTACAAGAAGTGGTTAGCAATCACAGTTTAGTCAATAATCAACCGCCTTTAGTGAATTAGCAGTCTAGTTAAAAGCTGATTAACACTCTATAGTAAATTGATTTCTTAGGATGGCTAGGATGTGTGGCTGCTGTGTACGGACGCAGGAGGAGCTGGCCACTCTTCGCGAACAGCTGAGCGTGTTGATGGCCGCGGTCAGCCGTCTTCAGGCTGCTGCCTCGGAGTGTAGCGGCAGTGGGGAGTCTGGTGCGTCGCATGGTGCACCCCAGGTGTTAGATGCTTCACCCACTGTCCCTGCTGTCGAGACATCTTCGCGGGTACCGGGCGCGGTTGGGCCACCCTCTCCCCAAGGGGAGTGGCGGGTTCAGCGGCGTTCGCGGCGCACGAGGCGGAGGGTCAATGTGGAGGCTGGCCGTGTGGCATCGCCCGCTCTGCCTGTGAGTGGACATGTGGCTGCTCCTTCAGCAAGGTCCGAGCAGGCACACGGGGGGAGGGGTTTATTAGTTATTGGGAGCTCCAACGTTAGGCGGGTGATGGAGCCCCTTAGGGAAATAGCGGAAAGGTCGGGGAAGAAGGCCAGTGTTCACTCTGTCTGCTTGCCGGGGGGTCTCATCCGAGATGTGGAGGAGGCCCTACCGGCGGCGATAGAGAGCACTGGGTGCACCCGACTGCAAATTGTTGCTCATGTCGGCACCAATGACTCTTGCCGTCTGGGTTCAGAGGTCATCCTCAGTTCGTACAGGCGGTTGGCGGAGTTGGTGAAGGTGGAAAGCCTCGCTCGCGGGGTGGAATCAGAGCTAACTATTTGTAGTATCGTTCCGAGAACCGATCGCGGTCCTCTGGTTTGGAGCCGAGTGGAAGGCTTAAACCAGAGGCTCAGACGATTCTGCGGAGAGCTGGGGTGCAAATTTCTCGACCTCCGCTATCGGGTGGAGAAATGTAGGGTCCCCCTGAATAGGTCAGGCGTGCACTACACGCCGGAAGCGGCTACGAGGGTAGCGGAGTACGTGTGGAGTGCACATGGGGTTTTTTTAGGTTAGAGAATTCCCTCCCTAGGCCCGACAAGACGCCTCCTGAGACGCGGCAAGGCAGGAGTAGGCAAAATGCAACAAGGAATAACAATATTAATGTGCTAATAGTAAACTGCAGGAGCGTCTATAGAAAGGTCCCAGAACTGCTCTCATTAATAAACGGTCACAACGCCCATATAGTAAGAGGAACAGAAAGTTGGCTGAAACCAGACGTAAACAGTAATGAAATCCTAAACTCTGATTGGAATGTATACCGCAGAGATAGGCTGGACAGTGAAGGGGGAGGCGTGTTTATAGCGATAAGAAGTGCAATAGTATCGAAGGAAATTGACGGAGATTCGAATTGTGAAATGATTTGGGTGAAGGTCACGGTTAAAGCAGGCTCAGACATGGTAATTGGATGTCTCTATAGGCCCCCGGGCTCAGCAGCTGTTGTGGCTCAGCACCTGAAGAATAATTTGGAAAATATTTCGAGTAGATTTCCCCACCATGTTATAGTTGTGGGTGGAGATTTTAATTTGCCGGATATAGACTGGGAGACTCAAACGTTCATAACGGGTGGCAGGGACAAAGAATCCAGTGAAATATTTTTAAGTGCTTTATCTGAAAACTACCTTGAGCAATTAAACAGAGAACCGACTCGTGGCGATAACATATTAGACCTTCTGATGACAAACAGACCCGAACTATTTGAATCAGTTAATGCAGAACAGGGAATCAGCGATCATAAAGCGGTTATTGCATCGATGATTTCAGCCGTAAATAGAAATATTAAAAAAGGTAGGAAGATTTTTCTGTTTAGCAAAAGTGACAAAAAGCAGATTTCAGAGTACTTGATGTTTTGTCTCAAGTACAGATAGTGTTGAGCATCAGTGGACGAAGTTCAAAACCATGGTACAATATGCGTTAGATTAGTATGTGCCAAGCAAGATCGTAAGAGATGGAAAAGAGCCACCGTGGTACAACAACCGAGTTAGAAAACTGCTGCGGAAGCAAAGGGAACTTCACAGCAAACATAAACATAGCCAAAGCCTTGCAGACAAACAAAAATTACGCGAAGCGAAATGTAGTGTGAGGAGGGCTATGCGAGAGGCTTTCAATGAATTCGAAAGTAAAGTTCTATGTACTGACTTGGCAGAAAATCCTAAGAAATTTTGGTCCTATGTCAAAGCGGTAGGTGGATCAAAACAAAATGTCCAGACACTCTGTGACCAAAATGGTACTGAAACAGAGGATGACAGACTAAAGGCCGAATTACTAAATGTCTTCTTCCAAAGCTGTTTCACAGAGGAAGACTGCACTGTGCTTCCTTCTCTAGATTGTCGCACAGTTGACAAAATGGTAGATATCGAAGTAGACGACAGAGGGATAGAGAAACAATTAAAATCGCTCAAAAGAGGAAAGGCCGCTGGTCCTGATGGGATACCAGTTCGATTTTACACAGAGTACGCGAAGGAACTTGCCCCCCTTCTTGCAGCGGTGTACCGTAGGTCTCTAGAAGAGCGAAGCGTTCCAAAGGATTGGAAAAGGGCACAGGTCATCCCCGTTCTCAAGAAGGGACGTCGAACAGATGTGCAGAACTATAGACCTATATCTCTAACGTCGATCAGTTGTAGAATTTTGGAACACGTATTGTGTTCGAGTATAATGTCTTTTCTGGAGACTAGAAATCTACTCTGTAGGAATCAGCATGGGTTTCGAAAAAGACGATCGTGTGAAACCCAGCTCGCGCTATTCGTCCACGAGACTCAGAGGGCCTTAGACACGGGTTCACAGGTAGATGCCGTGTTTCTTGACTTCCGCAAGGCGTTTGACACAGTTCCCCACAGTCGTTTAATGAACAAAGTAAGAGCATACGGACTATCAGATCAATTGTGTGATTGGATTGAGGAGTTCCTAGATAACAGAACGCAGCACGTCATTCTCAATGGAGAGAAGTCTTCCGAAGTAAGAGTGATTTCAGGTGTGCCACAGGGGAGTGTCATAGGACAGTTGCTATTCACAATATACATAAATGACCTGGTGGATGACATCGGAAGTTCACTGAGGCTTTTTGCAGATGATGCTGTGGTGTATCGAAAGGTTGCAACAATGGAAAATTGTACTGAAATGCAGGAGGATCTGCAGCGAATTGACGCATGGTGCACGGAATGGCAATTGAATCTCAATGTAGCGAAGTGTAATGTGATGCGAATACATAGAAAGATAGGTCCCTTATCATTTAGCTACAAAATAGCAGGTCAGCAACTGGAAGCAGTTAATTCCATAAATTATCTGGGAGTACGCATTAGGAGTGATTTAAAATGGAATGATCATATGAAGTTGATCGTCGGTAAAGCAGATGCCAGACTGAGATTCATTGGAAGAATCCTAAGGAAATGCAATCCGACAACAAAGGAAGTAGGTTACAGTACGCTTGTTCGCCCAATGCTTGAATACTGCTCAGCAGTGTGGGATCCGCAACAGGTAGGGTTGATAGAAGAGATAGAGAAGATCCAACGGAGAGCAGCGCGCTTCGTTACAGGATCATTTAGTAATTGCGAAAGCGTTACGGAGATGATAGATAAACTCCAGTGGAAGACTCTGCAGGAGAGACGCTCAGTAGCTCGGTACGGGCTTTTGTTAAAGTTTCGAGAACATACCTTCACCGAAGAGTCAAGCAGTATATTGCTCCCTCCTACGTATATCTCGCGAAGAGACCATGAGGATAAAATCAGAGAGATTAGAGCCCACACAGAAGCATACCGACAATCCTTCTTTCCACGTACAATACGAGACTGGAATAGAAGGGAGAACCGATAGAGGTACTCAGGGTACCCTCCGCCACACACCGTCAGGTGGCTTGCGGAGTACGGATGTAGATGTAGATGTAGATGTAGAGGAACTCGAGTTTCGTGTTTAGGTTGGGGCCCACTTATTGTGCTTAAGAAAACATTACATGCGGAAGGGTATGAATACATCTTACAGCACTGTCTGCTGCTTACGGCAGATTAACTGTTGCTCTCTGTCATGGAGTGGCCTGCCGAAAGTCAGTACTAGAGCGCAATGGCCGGCCAGGGTGGCCGAGCGGTTCTAAGCGCTACAGTCTGTAACCGCGCGACCGCTACGGTCGCAGGTTCGAATCCTGCCTCGGGCATGGATGTGTGTGTCGTCCTTAGGCTAGTTAGGTTTAAGTATTTCTAAGTTCTAGAGGACTGATGACCTCAGCAATTAAGTCCCTTAGTGCTCAGAGCCATTTCAACCAGAGCGCAATAGACAACCTCGACCTCACTCCAGAACCCACCATCGAAAATCACTAGCTTCTCTGGTTTCGGCTCTTAAGAAAGAACGAGCTGCCATTCCACCAGAAATAAACAAAAAAAGTGGATCAAATGGCTCTGAGCACTATGGGACTCAACATCTGCGGTCATCAGTCACCTAGAACTTAGAACTACTTAAACCTAACTAACCTAAGGACAGCCCCAGGCAGTATTCGAACCTGCGACCGTAGCAGTCACGCGGTTTCGGACTGAAGTGCCTAGAACCGCACGGCCACCGCGGCCGGCCAGAAATAAACAGTGGATTGAAATCGTCCTCAGGAGAGTGCGAGTCGTCGTAAATGCGAAGGTTGGACACAGCCCACACTAATGCACACGAACAGGTGGCCAGATACATTTGACCAGACATTGTAAATGCAGGCTTGAAAGTCGCCCCATAAGCTAGCATTTTCTGCAAGTGTGCTATATCGTTTGCAGGGTAATTTTGCGTAAGTATTGGGACTATTCGAGCTACTCGACACTTGATCGATTTTCAGTAAGGCAAGTTTGTGCAAACATGTAAATGCTTGAGAATGTAAAAACGTAGACACTTAGAAGGAAACGCCTATTGAGAGGCAATCTTCGTTGCTGTACTATGACGATTGGTGTGACTTTCATGCTAAAGTTCCATCGAGTATACGAAAGTTAGCATTGTTTTGTTTGTGATAAACGTCTATAACAGTAAGAGAAAGAGGGATGTTACATACATTATAGGTTCAAGAAAATAGTAAACAGTTGCCCTGTCACGAACAGACAAGCGGTTAAAAAAATGAATTTACCGAGAACTAGTCATAAGAAGGAAGAAATGTAAGATCTACATCTACATCCATACTTCGCAAGCCACCTGACGCAGTGTGGCGGAGGGTATCATGAGTACCTCTATCTGTTCTTCCTTCTATTCCAGTCTCGTATTGTTCGTGGAAAGAAAGATTGTTGGTATGCCTCTGTGTGGGCTCTAATCCCTCTGATTTTATCCTCATGGTCTCCTCGGGAGATATACGTAGGAGGGAGCAACATACTGGTTGACTCCTCGGTGAAGGTATGTTCTGGAAACTAAAACAAAAGGCCATAGCGAGCTGCTGAGCGTGTCTCCTGCAGAGTCTTCCACTGGAGTTTATCTGTCATCTCCGTAACGCTTTCGCAATTACTAAATGATCCTGTAACGAAGCGCGCTGCTCTCCATTGGATTTTTGGTACGGATCCCACACCGGTGATATTTATTAAATTGGGATCGTGTCAGGTGAAGTACACAAATCAACACTCGCGTATTACAGACACGTTTTTGAGCTTCATAGCCCTTCAGTATTGCTGTCGCTCTTTCTTGTGGTTTTTTTAAATGTTTTACGAGTGACAGGAGGTTGAAATATGTTTCTCCCTTGACCATGAAGTAATTACACCGGGCAAATAGAAACATAATTCCGGAATAAAAGTCTTTCATCTCATTAACGAGTTTTTACTTTTAGCGTTAAGGGCGCTCGCTGTTTAATTACCTGCGTACACGTGCCTTAGCTTCTAGCCGCGCAGAACTTTCAGTAAGCAAATTAAAGGAACTGATCGAATGTGCGCTTAGAGTTAGAGTTTTTCTGTTCGTCGTTCTGGTTTACTTATTTTATTTCTGAAATATTCTGATTATCGGAAAAAAGTTGAAAAGGAACTTCTGGAGTGCGGTAGAGGTCATAAAACGAGAAAGCATCGTTTACAACTTAGCCATAATCAAAATAATACTAAGGTAAACAGTTTTCTTGTACGTCGTTCAAAAATGGCTCGGAGCACTATGCGACTTAACTTCTGAGGTCATCAGTTGCCTAGAACTTAGAACTACTTAAACCTAACTAACCTAAGGACGTCACACACATCCACGCCCGAGGCAGGGTTCGAAACTGCGGTCGCTCGGCTCCAGGCTGGTGGTTCTTATCACCTGGTAATACCACAAGCGAAATAAAATATTTATTTCGTCTATGTAATTTGTCAACCCACGGTGGAAAATTAGCTTACACTGAAGAATGTTGTAGCTGCCTTTTCACGCAATGGCTCTTAGCTCATCTGGAAGGCAGCAGTGTATGGAAGCAAATGGTGAACAATGAAAACTCCTTTTAAAAAAGGAGAATCGAAGCGTTTCCGATATGGTATTACGGGAGGATGTTGGAAATTGAGCTGACTGGGTAAGAAATGTAGACGAAAATGATATATGTGGAAAACACTAACCAGAAGCAGGGAGAAGAAGGTGGGACCAGTGTTGTAACAGCAAGAAATAGCTTTTACGGCACTGGAGATACATTGGGCGTATACGCTACTTTTAAAAGGAAAGTAAACACCCAGTGGGTACACCAATGTTGGTCATCTTTCGTACGATTCTAGTTCGTATTCACATATAAGAAATATTGATGTTGCGCTACTACTTTCCGCATCTGTTGCGTTTCCGAAAAATGAAGGTTCTAGGTTTTGCGAAACTGCTCAGTACAATACAATAGCTCTAGTCGTTAACACACGAGCTTTTTTGGACTTGTGCCCATTTCAGGTGATGTAAACATGCGTGTACGTAATAAATATTACAAATCATGAAAATGAAATTGTTACACTAATTTGACATCACGCTAAATGAGAATTAATCATAAAGCTGTGAAGGTATTGCACATACCTCTTTCGTGTTTGGTCGTTGTGTTTTTGTTCGATGGAAGATGTCTTTTACTATATTTCACACAGGAGCTGGTAGGTATGGTAATCGTTGGATAACTGTTATTGTGGTGAGGTATATTTTTGCGTCTGTGGCTGGATTTGAAAGTTTTAATCAGAGACACTTATATGACCTTTCATATTACTGAATTTGCTAATGGAAAGATGAATGCCAATTTCTTTTTGATAAATTCTAATATCGGTTATATATCTGTTTGTGTCACATACCTAAACACCGTCGACCTAGACTCTTTGACCATAACCTCTGTTTTCCAATGCAAACACTTTCGGTGTTGTGATTGCACGTGTTTCTGAACTTAAGTAACATCTAAAGTGTCACTACTTTATCAAAGACATAATATTGTAACAACTGCAATTAGTGTGGTGACTAATAAAAGTTGACACATAAGAAACGAAACATTTTTGTAAAAGAATTTGTTAAATGTAATGTGAAAACAGTATGGATACACCTGTTACGTGTATGTACTATAATATTTTACAACATATGTCGCTTAGCCACTTCAATATTTTTCATTTGTGCCTATTTATCATCATCACAATATTTTTTTTATTTGAACAGTAATCCTCAATACAGAGTACGGAAACAGCTGCTTGAATCAAAGGTGGCGACCCTCTGGGCACGCCATCTTTCACCTCTCGTTAATCACGCAGTGCCTGCAGAGGCACTGCAGCCATCTCAGCGACGTAGTGATCCATCAGGATCAGTAATTGTCGCTGGGAATAACAGAGTTTGTTTGCCGCTAGCAATAATAGTTGAGGCGCTATATCTTTTCTGCGCCTGCGAGGTCGGCTAGGCGATGTGGCCATGGGGGCAGAAGTCAAATAAACAGCAGTAGGCTCTTCGAGAAAAGAGTCCTGGCTTCTACAAGAGCGTGACCACTTTGCTCCCGAGCCCAAGCAGTTGCCTTTCGCCGTAAAGTAGACCCACGAGGGCAGCCCATCTTCTGCAGGACAATGATCTCCACACTGGAGGTGTACTGTCAATCTCTGATGTGCAACCGGCAGATGGGCACCGAGCTTCATAATCGCTCTACGAAAGAAAGCATCGTCCGCCACAGGCGTGGAATAGACGCACTTTTCTCTGTCACCAAGTTTAATGAGAGAGAGCATAGATTTTGGCGGCTAACTTCCTCGTCGGAAGAACACCGTTATGTCGTGTCTAGGCGGGAGATCTGGCGCAGTGTTAAAAGTACGCCATTTGCGCAATTTGTGCGAGCAGCTTTACTGTTGGAGGGGATAATTTTTGGCTACTCCATATGGGTTTGGTGTCAAGAAAGGAAGAGAGGACAGATTTTCGTGGATTCGGTGGATGTGCACTAGAGAGGATCATCTCGGCAGTTCGACAGAGAGACCGAGCGAGGTGGCGCTGTGGTTAGCACACTGGACTCGCATTCGAGAGGACGACGGTTCAATCCCGTCTCCGGACATCCTGATTTAGGTTTTCCGTGATTTCCCTAAATCGTTTCAGGCAAATGCCGGGATGGTTCCTTTGAAAGGGCACGGCCGATTTCCTTCCCAATCCTTCCCTAATCCGAGCTTGCGCTCCGTCTCTAATGACCTCGTTGTCGATGGGACGTTAAACACTAACCACCACCACCACAGTTCGACAGAGAGCTGCGACAGAGGAGGACAGTTTTGGTTTTCTTGATTCACCAGCCGTGATTCTCTGGGCATCTCGGTGCGAGGATACGCTGACTGCGGCCTTTGCAGTTCCACACGTAGGGCCAGTTTCCGCATCACCTGATGGACAGTTAAGTGGTGAGAATTAGCAAGCTTTGTCTGAAGACTTAATCATCATTGCAGCGAGTCCATCTGACTTGCAGCATTGTATTTCAATCAACCTATGTTGTACTGACACCCAGATAGCGGTTCACAGTCTCGGACAGTACCACAACATATGGCCAGAAAGTGTTGTTGCTATTCCCTTGAAGGGAAGCATCATTTTGGCTTGACCTTTTTCCCTTTAATAAATTTTTCAGCTCTCAACATCATCTGTCACTGTTTATTTTGTTTCGTGTTTGATCTGTACGCCAACTCTGGGAATTCAAGTGTTGGCTTTATAATAAAATAGTTCTGAACAGAGTAATATTTCATTTCAGTATCCTGTTTATCCTGACCTTTTGAATCATAATAAATTTTTGTGAGCTGAAGGTGAACCGTGTCGTTTGCCACTGTTCCTGTTTTTCCTTTGGTTTACTCCTGTTTGGAGTTTCTGCCCTTTCCCAGAGCGCTGCTAGAGCGCTCGCTAGGACGAGGCGCTGTGTGCCATGCCCAGGGCGGAGGAAGCTGTTGAGACAAATGTTTGGCCCTGGATGACCGTTCTGCAGCGGGACGCTCGGTCCCTCTATGCTAAGTCTTGGTGAGCCCAAAAATCCGGGTCGTGAGGACACAAGAGGCCGTAAATCTGTGGACAACGTTTGGTTTCCGTCCTTGGGCTGGGGAAGCTAAGAAGACCGTCTGCGGCTGCCGGAAGATGGTGTCGTCACTGAAAGTAAGATTTTTCATCTAGTTGGTGCAACGGCCGTCGTCTGGCGAGGCCAATCTTCCGGTGTTGTGAGAGCTATTAATAACTGTGTTGGCCGGCCTGGGTGGCCTAGCGGTTCTAGGCACTACAGTCTGGAACTGCGCGAGCGCTACGGTCGCAGGTTCGAATCCGGCCTCGGGCATGGATGTGTCTGATATCCTTAGGTTAGTTAGGTTTAAGTAGTTCTAAGTTCTAAGGGAGTTATGACCTCAGAAGTTACGTCCCATAGTCCTCAGAGCCATTTGAATCAATAACTGTGTGGCTACGTTTCTCTCCTTTGAGTTTGTGATCGGAAATTGCCGTGCGTGTGTGTTACTGCCCCCTTGCATGATCGTGCATTTATACGTCATGTTGACTTAAGGCGCGCATTCTAAGGAAACAAAAAAACAAAAATGTTTTCGCTGTGGACCTTCTGCAAACCGTTGTTTCCCATGTACGGCGTAGGTCACCATTTGGACAAGCTCGTTGTAAAATGTTAAATAACCTTCTACTGTCTGGCGGAGAGATAGAGCCAATGAATTTTTATGGATGTCTGAAATGCGAGATTATGTCAATGTTCACCAATATCTGTTGTGCTTTAGTACTAAGCATATTTAACTTTAGTCGGCATTGTGTATATATACTTCTTGTGTTAAGGAATTTAGTCCCCGTGGCATTTAAGTACTCTATTTTAATATATTTAAGGTAGTGCTAGAGTCTCTATTTGGTAATCCGCCTAGCCACGACTGATGTCGGTTGCTCGGTCTGTCTGAAATGTTGGGCCTGTTGGGTACAGACCGTTGTCGACTCGCTCTCCTCAGCTCCGAAGTCCCGTACTGATATTACGGCGGTAGTTCTGCTGGAATCTCATTTGCAGAAGCTTATCAATTCTTGTGAGCACAAATAAAGCTACCTCTGCCTCTGTAATTTTCGTCCGCTGGCCAGCAAGCTTTGGTTAATGATTAAAAATCTTCAACTGTTCTTCGTCCAACCTAGTGCCTCGGGTTAGACGAGTTCCCTTTTCAGTTCGGGTAAATGTTTCCTCGTCCTGGTGGAGCCATCCTCTGTCCTGAACCACGCTGCTGTCAGAGTTGCCCGAGTGTCTATTGCCGCTCAGTGTTCCAAGAGAATAAAATAAGAGGTTAATTATCTACTCCACCGTTATGCCCAAGAAAGGCGAATTAGAGTAGTTCTGGATAACCTAGGTATTGCACACTATTAAGGTAGTTCTAGGCTTGGAGAAATTGCTGTTTGGTAAAATTTAGCCCTTTGTGTCGGTTATTCGGCGTATTCCACGATCCAAGATTGTTATAGAACTGGAAGATTTCGTGTTGATAAATTTGCTTAGACGTGACTTTGCTATTGATGTTAATTGATTTAACTGAATCTTCTTTAATTTGTGGTTATAATTCTTAATGATTGATAGTCCTTAATGGTGTAACATTTAATGTACGTCTGATTGTTCCCTATGTCACCTATTGACTACAGAGACTGAAAAGGTGATCCTTGCTCAAGTTTATGGGACTTTATCAACCGTTGACCTTTATTGTTTATGATCTTAAGAAGATTGTTAAAGAGGACTAATTTTAGATACCTATTGTTTATTAAGTAATTCTTAAGTTATATAGCAAATATTACGAGTGCAAATAATCATTGTTACACTTGCTGGTTCTGTGGTTTACACTGAAGGATGTGACAATAAATACAAAATCTAAAATGAAATGGCGGGGCGAATTAATCCTTTCCCTTATCATCACCGTTAAAGATAACTGATTGTTTGTCGCTTGTTATTGAAACTGGTTGGGAGAATAATATGGTTGACCCCGTAAAAAGAGTATATCAGAAGATACGTAATAAATGTAGGAAATCTTACAAATTTGCGGCGCCTGCCAAAATCTTACCAGTAATATCTAACAATATGCAGGCAAATACACTCCTGGAAATTGAAAAAAAAAACACATTCACACCGGTGTGTCAGACCCAACATACTTGCTCCGGACACTGCGAGAAGGCTGTACAAGCAATGATCACACGCACGGCACAGCGGACACACCAGGAACCGCGGTGTTGGCCATCGCATGGCGCTAGCTGCGCAGCATTTGTGCACCGCCGCCGTCAGCGTCAGCCACTTTGCCGTGGCATACGGAGCTCCATCGCAGTCTTTAACACTGGTAGCATGCCGCGACAGCGTGGACGTGAACCGTATGTGCAGTTGACGGACTTTGAGCGAGGGCGTATAGTGGGCATGCGAGAGGCCGGGTGGACGTACCGCCGAATTGCTCAACACGTGGGGCGTGAGGTCTCCACAGTACATCGATGTTGTCGCCAGTGGTCGGCGGAAGGTGCACGTGCCCGTCGACCTGGGACCGGACCGCAGCGACGCACGGATGCTCCTGGGGTATCGGCGAGCACCATTCGCAACCGTCTCCATGAAGCTGGGCAACGGTCCCGCACACCGTTAAGCTGTCTTCCGCTCACGCCCCAACATCGTGCAGCCTGCCTCCAGTGGTGTCGCGACAGGCGTGAATGGAGGGACGAATGGAGACGTGTCGTCTTCAGCGATGAGAGTCGCTTCTGCCTTGGTGCCAATGATGGTCGTATGCGTGTTTGGTGCCGTGCAGGTGAGCGCCACAATCAGGACTGCATACGACCGAGGCACACAGGGCCAACACCCGGCATCATGGTGTGGGGAGCGATCTCCTACACTGGCCGTTCACCTCTGGTGATCGTCGAGGGGACACTGAATAGTGCACGGTACATCCAAACCGTCATCGAACCCATCGTTCTACCATTCCTAGACCGGCAAGGGAACTTGCTGTTCCAACAGGACAATGCACGTCCGCATGTATCTCGTGCCACCCAACGTCCTCTAGAAGGTGTAAGTCAACTACCTTGGCCGGCAAGATCTCCGGATCTGTCCCCCATTGAGCATTTTTGGGACTGGATGAAGCATCGTCTCACGCGGTCTGCACGTCCAGCACGAACGCTGGTCCAACTGAGGCGCCAGGTGGAAATGGCATGGCAAGCCGTTCCACAGGACTACATCCAGCATCTCTACGATCGTCTCCATGAGAGAATAGCAGCCTGCATTGCTGCGAAAGGTGGATATACACTGTACTAGTGCCGACATTGTGCATGCTCTGTTGCCTGTGTCTATGTGCCTGTGGTTCTGTCAGTGTGATCATGTGATGTATCTGACCCCAGGAATGTGTCAATAAAGTTTCCCCTTCCTGGGACAATGAATTCACGGTGTTCTTATTTCAATTTGCAGGAGTGTAGCTAGCGTTTGCTTTTTAACATTTCATGTTAAAGAGAGTTTGAACAAATTACAGTCGCTATAATATTAAGTTGCTGGCGAGAGATGTACTAATATATGTACTGTCTTCTCAAGTGTTTAATTTACTGTATGTTTTGTATTTTGCGTTTTATGACTTCTGCACCGCATGTGCTGACTGATTAATTGATTTGAAGAAGGCGTTGTGAATGTTTGGAGGATTACATCTACTTCTTCGTTTACATCTACATCCACGTGATTACTCTGCTATTCACAATAAAGTGTATGACGGAGGGTTCAGTGACCCACCTTCAAGCTGTCTCTCCAATGTTCCACTCTCGAGCGGCGCGCGGAAAAAGCGAGCACTTAATTTTTTCTGTGCGAGCCCTGATTTCTCTTACTTTATCGCGATGATCATTTCTCTCTATGTAGATGGGTGACAACCGAATGTTTCCTTAATCGGAGGAGAAAACTGGTGGTTGAAATTTCATGAGAAGATCCCGTCGTAACGAAAAACGCCTTTGTTTTAATCATTGTCACTCCAATTCACGTATCATGTCTGTGGTACTATCTCCCCTATTTCGCGGTAGTACAAAACGAGCCTTCCTTCTTTGAAATTTATCGATGTCATCCGTCAGTCCCACTTGATGCGGATCCCACACCGCACAGCAGTACTCCAGAATAGGGCGGAGAAGCCTGGTGTAAGGAGTCTCTTTAGCATTGCACCTTCTAAGTGTTCTGCCGATGAACCGATGAACCTCCATCTTTGGTTTTCTCTACCCACAACATTAACTATGTGATCTTTCCGATTTAGGTTATTTATAATTGTAATCCATATGTATTTAGTTGAATTTAAGCCTTAAAATTGGTTTGACTTAACGCGTAATCGAAATTTAGTGAATTTCTTTTAGTAACCATGTGAATAACTTCACACTATTCTTTATTCAGGGCCAATTACCACTTTTTGCACCTTACAGATATCTTATCTAAATCATTTTGCAATTGGTTTTGCTTATCTGTTGACTTTACAAGTTGGTAAATGACAGCATTATCTGCAAAAAATCTGAGAAGGCTACTCAGATTGCCTCCTATGTCGTTAATATAGATCAGGAACAATAGAGAGCCTATAATACTTCCGAGGGGACCGCCGGATATACTTCTGTTTTACTAGATGACTTTCCGTGCATTACTACGAACTGTGACATTTCTCAGAGGAAATTACGAATCCAGTCGCACAACTGAGGCGATACTCCGTAGGCACACAATTTGGTTAGAAGACGCTTCTGAGGAACGGTGTCGAAAGCCTTCGGGAAATCTAAAAATATGGAATCAATTTGAGATCCCCTGCCGATAGCACTCATTACTTCATGAGTATAAAGAGCTAGTTGTGTTCCGCAAGAACGATATTTTCTGAATCCGTGCTATGTGTCAATAAATCGTATCCTTCGAGGTACTTCATAATGTTCGAACACAATATATGTTCCAAAACCCTACTGAAAATCGACGTTAGTGATATGGGCCTGCTATTCAGCGGATTACTCCTACTTCTCTTTCTGGGTATTGATGCGACTTGGCCAATTTCCCAATCTTGAGGTACGGATCTTTCTGTGTGCGAGCGGTTATATGTAATTGCTAAATACGGAGCTACTGCATCAGCATACTCGAAATGAATCTGACTGGTATACAATCTGGACCGTAGGCCTTGCCTTTATTAAGTGATTTGTAGTGCTTTTCTACACCGAGGACATCTACTTCTATGTTTCTCATCTTGGCAGCTGTTCGTGATTGGTTTTCAGGAATATTTAGTTCGTCTTCTTTGGTGAAGGAGTTTCGGATGTGTTTGTGCGTTTGGATAGCGAAGGTACTGGAGGAATTGTGCTCACTGCAGTTTTGTGCTTCGACGTACTTGTTTGACGTCTGAATGATAATTAGCAGCGCAGCGAGATTCGTAAGGCGAAGCGCGAAGTAGCGATCTGTCTTAACATCGAGAGCAGTCAGGGTACAGATTGGGACGAATCAGGAAACGAGGCGATTGTTTTCTCCACGGCACAATCAGATGTTTAGGTAGCGGTTGTAACTGACAATTCGAAAGTTTTTACAACGCAACTTTTATTTATGTGAGTCTACATGGTAATGACTGAATAACAACGAAAAGTCACAATGACAAAGCCAGTAAGTCTTTCCGACTAGAGGGAACAAAAGATAACGTCTAAGTGTCCCACAAGAGTCCGTTGTAACACACATACTCTTAATTCCAAGTGCTATTTCGATGGTGAAGGTGTAGCCTTCCGTGGAGAGGTCCTTGAGGTCGGTATTCAGCGCTAACTGACGTCCGGTGCTGGTTCTAGCCTTTAAATAGTATTAGCCAGCCATTCACATGTTGGTGTAGTAATACTTCCTGCAGGCCATCTCGAACTCCCTGTGCGGGAAGTAGTACGCTGAATGTCTGTTTCCAAAACAGCCGATGTTTACCATTGCTTACGCCTTTGGGTGTAGGCAACCTCTGTCCTGTATCGTGTTAGATGTGTTCCTGGCGCACAGGGGCTACCTTGGCGACGGCGTATCAGTAGCTAATAGGCATGGTTCAGTATCACTCTTAAAGGACTGTGAAGCCAACAGTGAAGTGAGCTTGTCCATGTGTCATGTCGAAGTTCACAGTGGAAACCCGCCGGTGGCTGACGATAGAAGGCAGTCCTATCTCTAAGATCAAATACCGAAAGTAGCAATTTGACGGACAGCATCCTCAATTTTTGAGAAGGGAACCAGAAGAAATGATTGGAGAAGCAGAAGCAAGGCGCAAAGAGTCAGAAGAGACAAAAATATTGGTTTTAGATTTCGAAGATAGGTTAACACAAAGTATCAAGTATCTGTTGCTACGTGCAAGAAGCAACCAGGTGAAGCAAAAGAGGTTACAAAACAAGCAAACTGGCATCCCCGTTTTGTTATAATGGAGGCAACTTGTGCATTCCAAGACACTCTGGTGGCCAAGAAGTATGCTAGGACAGCCAAACGTGTAACCCATGTAACCTGGAAAGTTCCTATTACGACGCAGGAACAGAGATGTGAGATAATTTGGGAAACTCAGGAGCAATTTCACAGCACTCTAAGAAAATTAAGACACTGGAAGACCAACAGACAAAATTGTCACGGTTAGTGCAAGGCCATGAGCGTGTCACCAAGCGACACGTTGGGATGATGAAGGGTATTACAGCCACACACAGCCACATAAAACAGTTGGAAGTAGTGGGTGCTTTTAGAGAGGATGGGGACGAGGAACATCAAAGACAAACCGAACCGGAAACGAGTAGGACTGGCCCTCGCTCCGAGGTAACTGAAGTGCAAAATATCGTTGAATCCCTACAGCAGAGGCCTACTTATGTTTTCCCACCAAGAGCGTGCGAAACACAAGCAGCAGGTCTCACCACAGTAGCAGAACAAAGTTTCGTGCTGATCACAAGGTCCGATGTGCAATCTATGATGGGAACAGTGAGACACACTGCCAACACAGCCGAGAGGACGGGTTTCACAAATATACACTCCTGGAAATGGAAAAAAGAACACATTGACACCGGTGTGTCACACCCACCATACTTGCTCCGGACACTGCGAGAGGGCTGTACAAGCAATGATCACACGCACGGCACAGCGGACACACCAGGAACCGCGGTGTTGGTCGTCGAATGGCGCTAGCTGCGCAGCATTTGTGCACCGCCGCCGTCAGTGTCAGCCACTTTGCCGTGGCATACGGAGCTCCATCGCAGTCTTTAACACTGGTAGCATGCCGCGACAGCGTGGACGTGAACCGTATGTGCAGTTGACGGACTTTGAGCGAGGGCGTACAGTGGGCATGCGGGAGGCCGGGTGGACGTACCGCCGAATTGCTCAACACGTGGGGCGTGAGGTCTCCACAGTACATCGATGTTGTCGCCAGTGGTCGGCGGAAGGTGCACGTGTCCGTCGACCTGGGACCGGACCGCAGCGACGCACGGATGCACGCCAAGAGCGTAGGATCCTACGCAGTGCCGTAGGGGACCGCACCGCCACTTCCCAGCAAATTAGGGACACTGTTGCTCCTGCGGTATCGGCGAGGACCATTCGCAACCGTCTCCATGAAGCTGTGCTACGGTCCCGCACACCGTTAGGCCGTCTTCCGCTCACGCCCCAACATCGTGCAGCCCGCCTCCAGTGGTGTCGCGACAGGCGTGAATAGAGGGACGAATGGAGACTTGTCGTCTTCAGCGATGAGAGTCGCTTCTGCCTTGGTGCCAATGATGGTCGTATGCGTGTTTGGCGCCGTGCAGGTGAGCGCCACAATCAGGACTGCATACGACCGAGGCACACAGGGCCAACACCCGGCATCATGGTGTGGGGAGCGATCTCCTACACTGGCCGTACACCTCTGGTGATCGTCGAGGGGACACTGAACAGTGCACGGTACATCCAAACCGTCATCGAACCCATCGTTCTACCATTCCTAGACCGGCAAGGGAATTGCTGTTCCAACAGGACAATGCACGTCCGCATGTACCCCGTGCCACCCAACGTGCTCTAGAAGGTGTAAGTCAACTACCCTGGCGAGCAAGATCTCCGGATCTGTCCCCCATTGAGCATGTTTGGGACTGGATGAAGCGTCGTCTCACGCGGTCTGCACGTCCAGCACGAACGCTGGTCCAAGTGAGGCGCCAGGTGGAAATGGCGTGGCAAGCCGTTCCACAGGACTACATCCAGCATCTCTACGATCGTCTCCATGGAAGAATAGCAGTCTGCATTGATGCGAAAGGTGGATATACACTGTACTAGTGCCAACATTGTGCATGCTCTGTTGCCTGTGTCTATGTGCCTGTGGTTCTGTCAGTATGATCATGAGATGTATCTGACCCCAGGAATGTGTCAATAAAGTTTCCCCTTCCTGGGACAATGAATTCACGGTGTTCTTATTTCAATTTCTAGGAGTGTAGTACGCATGATAGTCACAGGAACGAGATTGAGCGCACACGCAACTCAAGATCTGGGTTTCGACGACAAACATTTTATATCCATACGAAATTTTCAAAACTATCCAGAAACACCCTACATCTCAGGGCCTGCATAGCTCAAGATGAGAGATGTTTACCTCCAGCTTGGCCATTACGCTACAAGCTTTAATTTATTTGCAGACACGTGGACGGTTCAGTGGATTTTACGGCAAGAGATAGCGGTTACCTGTTGATTGTATGAGGCATTCATTCCTCAGTTCCAAAGCCCACTGAAACTTTTTGAGTCAATGATCAAGATGACTCGGTCTTTAGATTCAACTTAGAGGTCAAGTGACATATAAGTTTCTGCTATATGAATCTCCCCATCTGGCACCAGCACGTTCTATCAGGTGGATGCTGAGACCACATGTAGGAGTTTAAAAGTATTCTCCGAGAGCTGGAGTATGGCTAGGAATCCAAAACTGCAAGTGAGAAAAATAGTGTCATGGAAAATAATAACGCTCGGCCATGTAGGAGAAACAATAATCGAAGACACAGCTCGAATAGGCCGTCAGGTAAACAGCATCACTTCGAATCACCACCCAAAAGACGAGGAAAATGGAATGATTTCAACAGTGGATGTAATAACTATAACCGCTGTGATGATAGAAACTGGCATGAGCCGAACAGGATTAACCCACCTGAGGAGATAGTTGAGATTAGAGCCCAAATTCAAAGAATGAGGATTGAACTGACTACCCATGATGCAGCTGAAGATACAATAGCTCGGGTTCAGCTCGAAATTTATCTGCACGAAACGCCGGAGTGAGCCAGATTAACGTATTATAGTAAGAAGGTAGGGAGATGCTGGTTAGAGAAAAAGAGATCATACCAAATAATCCCCTAATACCACTCACAGTAGGAGGATTATTGCCAAAATATATTGTGGACAGTGGACACTATGTTACCGTCATATCGGAATCGGAATTTGAAGATACTCTCATAAACATTCACGGCCGATTCTCTCTCTCAAAGAAAGCTAAGATTAAGGGAGTTTTAGTGAGCAAACGCACGGAAATCACTCAGCAATTGCTACTCGAATTTATATTCCAGGGCACACACTAGCAGGTCGCTGTGTACGAGCGGTTCTAGGCTCTTCAGTTCAAAACTGTGCTGCTGCTACGGTCGCAGGTTCGAATCGTGCCTGGGGCATGGATGGATGTGTGTGATGTCCTTAGGTTACTTAGGTTTAAGTAGTTCTCAGTCTAGGGGACTGATGACCTCAGATGTAAAGTCCTATAGTGCTTAGAGCCATTTGAACCATTCTGAGCCACACACTAGAAGACAATTTCTCGGTGGTGCCTCATTTTGCGATGAATGTAATAATTGGAATGGATTTCCGTAATGAATAGAAGGCCATACTAGGCGTTTGCAGAGAAGGGACTCTTAATTCCAATTCGGTTTGAGGAGCAAACAGTCTAGGTATACATTCCAGAAAACTGTTGGAAAGTAAGTTTTTCTGTCAGAATAGAGAGGGAAGCCTGACAGATGTGACATGATCAGTGTATCCACCCATGAGGCACAATTCTTGAGATGACAAGTTAACACTGCAATAGAGCAGGAAATTCAGTTATGCAAAACACTGGAGAGAACTAGAGGTAAGAATTATGTTATATCTTATTAACGAAAGCCAAGGTATTTTTGCCAAAATATTGCACTATAATGATCATTCAGTACCTATTTCTAGTGAGGGGGGATAGTCGATTTCTGGTGCTTCTGTCAATGTCCCACCTTCATAGAAGCATCTGGTATCTTTAGTAATTCAGAGAACGCTGGAAGACAGGGTATACAGCCTGCAAGCTTGACATACTACAGCCCTCGGCGTGAGGTTGAAATGAAGGATAGCTACACTCAGATGATGCTGGACTCCTATCAAATCATTACAATTATTGACTCAGAGACAGACAAGCCTGAGAAATTAGTGGAGTTACTATAGAGTTTCCGTCGAGTGTCAGTCATCGATATCTTACACACCAGTTTTTGGCAGAGAAAACTTGGTCCTGAGTGCAGACAGTGCACCGCCTTTCTAATATTCGGACGTTCTTACCAGTTGAAACGTTTGCAGTTTGGGTCAAATGTCTCTTCATCTTAATTCATTTGTGGCTTAGATATTATTCTAATCAAAGCGTTGAAAGAAAGTGTCACCTTGTACATGGACGATCTGCTATTAGCTGAATAGTATTTGTAGGAACACCACAGAGTCCTTAGGGACGTTTCGTGAACATTCCAACAACATACTGTGATGCCTAATATAGAGAAATCAAGTTCTGGGTCCAAAAAGGTACACGTTCTTGGGCACATCATTTATGCTGAAGGTATAGCACCGAACACAGAAAAAAATTGAGGCCACTGTAATTACCAAGAAGCAGCTAAGCGGTTTTCTAGGAATCATAAAGTTTTGTAAAATAATTCACCAGTATTGACACTTTAGCCCCCACTTATTTCAACTCATGTAGAGGAAAGCCTCTTGGATCTGAAATAACGACGCAGAATGCACTAGTCAATACTCCAATTTTTGCCCATACTGACGTCTCCTTAGAATTTTGTATAGCGCCTTTTAAGGACATAGAATTATACTATTTCAAGAACACGAAGAAGAAAGGACCATTGTACTGAAAACGATCGTATTTGGTAGCAGAGTTTTGACGAAATCAGAGAGGAACCACTCAGTAACCGAACTGGGAATGCTTGCAATCGTGTTGGGGGTTTCAGAAATATCTGTTCGTTTTCTTCGGGAAAGAAACAAAATCATACATCGATCACAAGGCTTTGAAAGATCTTCTCACTGCAGAATTAACACATGGAAGGTTGACAAGGAAGATTTTCGTCCTATAGGAATTCTACTTCACGATCACCAATGTACATGGCAAATGCAACTTAACTGCGGATTCGCTATCTCGTTCGCCTGTTGGCCTTGTTGAATATGGCAGTAATGACGCGAAAGGATGTCATTTTAGATTATACTATCCGCAGAAAGTTGCATTTGAGAACTACGTGGTCAACAGATTGAAGGATATCGAGAAGCAAGAGAACAGAGACCCTGCGTTCCTCGCGTTGAAACAAAGTGGAAGGAGAACGCTCAAACCGCCTCTGGCAGTTTTACCTTTTGAGGGATGGAGTTTTGTTCCAACAAAGCAACATTGACGACTCGCTTTGGCGACTGCATATACCAGAGGACGTTATAAACAGTTACTTGGCATACTCATCTCAGCTATGGTCTTTTCGGACAAACAAAGTGTTACCTAAAGCTACCGACTGTATGCTATTTTAACAACATGGAAAGAAGGATAATAAAGGTATTGACAATATGTAAGTCTTGCCAGAAGGCTAAGCACACCTTGGTGAGGTTGCACTCCCCTCTATATCCGACAATGCCAAATAAATTGGAACAGATAGCCGCGATGGACTTGATGCGACTGCTCCCTAATACCTGACAGAGATCAGCTACATTACAGGAGTCGTCGAACTGACATCAAAGTATGTCACACTGACATGTCTTAAATGAGCAACGGGACTAACGATAGCAAGGGCTACAAGAAAAAATTTAGTGCCTCAAGTAGGGCATATGGTCAGCATACTTTCCGACAGAAGACCATAATATCGATCCAAGACGTGGCAGACATTGCTTAAGAAACACCAGATCGATCCGATGTATATGTCATTACATCACCTGAACTCAAACGCGGCAGAACGCGTGGTGAAGGAATTAAAAAATCTACGTCAGATATAGTGCGGAAAACAGCACACGATGTGGGATATCTCCCTAAAGATGTTAAGGACATTATCAACGAGGTACTCCATGGAATAACAATGACGTCTCCTGTTACTATACTTAATAATCGCCAGCCTAAGGACCTAATAGAGGAAATCCTTGACTTTCGCCCAAGTACCCGAGGACAGGACAAGAAGGTAGTAGAGGATACAGATTCCTGGGCGGAGAAGGAAGGAACGCTCTGACAGGAAACACCGAGATTGAAAACTTTTGTCATCGGACAAAAAGTTTTGCTTAAAGCGTTTCACCTCTCCAGTAAACAGAGGCAGCTGTGTCACATTCTTTACTGTCGATAGTGGACGAGTGCGCATGAAAAGCACTGAAACTTCAAATGTCAGAATCTAGGAAGTCGATCGGCGTCCACCATGTCAGTCACTTAAAATATTTCATAGAAAAAGGGAGAAGGTAAAAGAAGGAACTTTTTCTGCTATTATGGTAGTTTTAAGGTAAGTTGTAGTGGATTGATTGTTTAACAACTTGTACGGGATAACAAAGTTTGAAAATTAAGGTTCCCCTCTAAAACGTTATGGGTGACTGCGTCTAATTGTTTCATTTATAAATTGTGTATCTGTCCAGTGCACTAATTTCAGCACGTTAGTTGTGCATTGTTGCTGACTACGTTGTCCATTGTATATAGACAACAGGAACAGCTAGGTTGAATAAATCAGAATCAGATATCATTGTTGTCACTTTCCCGGAGAGATGATGCAGTAAAGTTAGCTGGAACCTTACATTCCACTCGCATTGCGTGTTATATTAGGGAATTTGTTCCCATGATCCACATTCCAAATGGTTTAGATTCCATGACTTGGTCTTCTTTTTGCTGAGAGATAGCGTTGTGTTCCTTTTGTGTCGTTGTGTTTGCTCACTCCACTGAGACGTTGTGTTTTAGATTTTCGTGGGTATCTTAGGTTGTGTCGGCACCAAAACGGCCTAAAGGGCTTTGTCCACACAACGATAGCTGTCCGACCACGTTTTTGCTGATCTGAGATCTCTGAACGCTCCGTACCACAGTAGCATGATCGCACTGCCTCTCGCTCTCTTTGTCTCTCTCTCTCTCGTTGTTTATGGCACACTGAGTGCCGAACGCCATTAGTTCTGACTCCAGGAAAACGAACGCACGCAGTTCCAACTTGCCGGCCCATTGAAAGACATCTGCAGCCACGTGTAGAATTGCGTCACCAGCAGATCCTCATCTGCAATGGGAGGTGAACTGATGTGTGCGAGGTTGACGAGACACACGTCAATAATTTCACCACGAGAGCCATTGGGGAACAGGGTCAAAGCAGGGATATAATGTAGACCAGTTTCTCCACTAAAGACATATTGTAGGAACTGCGTCTAGACCTACATGAAGAGAGACACATCACATTCTTACGCTGAGAGTGCATGGGAGTGATCCTTAGACGATACTGTGACTGTTACACGGATTTATGCTACGAATGGAATTCCTATAGTATCCAGCCTTCTCCATGGGAGAATTACTATCGGACATAATGATTTCCTTTTTTGTCAGCAGTATCACCACATCTGTGAAATTGTACGGCATTATCCTGACACCCCAAGAACCATTCCAGACACCCACTGCCTGTTTGCTCATACCAGACACATTCCTTCTCACTTCTATCCGACAGTGGAAAGTAACACGTCTCTCTGACAAGGCCATGACGTCACCATGGAACAACAAGCCCTCAGTGAGCCCCTGAGCTGAGCCTCTCATGCTGGCTCTCAAATCGTCAGCCTCCCTGCTTGCTGACCTCCTGTGTGGCCCTGCCTCTACTAAGAGCCACACGGTCCAGGCGGGGCAACGCCTACACCTGCAGATAATCCAGCCTCTGCCCATGATATCTGCACTCTCTTTCTCCCAACAACGCCACATCCAGGCGCAACTGCTTTCAGTAGTTGGAAATAAGAGTTACATTTAATGTGAATGAGTAACGGAAACCTTGTGTGTCTCTAACATTTATCTCCATGCATAGGACATTGAAGTGATAGGGACTGACGACTGTCAGTTTCTTGAATAGTCTATATTAATTACTGTGTACTCATGCTGTCTCTAATGTAAATCTTGTTCTTTATCTGTCACGTCTACACCTTCATTCTCACATGCGACACAGTGACAGATGATGTCCACATGTAATATTCACTGTTCCATGCACTGTTTGGTAACCAACTTTTCGTTATTTTATTGCAACATATTTGACATGTGTGAATGTGGTTCCAATGGAGTTACAGTAATGACTTTGTGTAAAGTATTTGGTATGAAAGGACGTTCAGTCAAGGATACATTTTGCACTTCGTTTTTCAGGACCATTATTGTCAAAAGGTGTTCAGTATTTTTGTAAACATAATATGTCCAGTTTTACTGGAATAAATATAGCACTGACTTCGATAAGTGAATGAGTGTTACCTGGCTGGACACATTTGTGTACCCATGATAATTTCCATTTTAGGCAAGAAATGCTTGTTGTCAGTAATTATTGTGACCAGGAGATCCACGAATTAACTCATTGCAGATTCTTTCATGGCTTTCAGCCCATGTGCTCAGAGAATAAGTATGAAAGTGATGAGTGGATTGATCTCCTTGCGTATGTATCTGCGCTGTGTGACATTTGGAGATTTTAAAATCAGAAGATTGTCACAGCCTTCCCAAAACATTCCTAGTTAAAACGGACAAGAATGGTTTTTTGCAAAGAAGTTTTTCACTTTTCCGTGTCACACTACTGTAATCTACAGAGGGGACCAAAGAAATGTATCCACTATTTAAAAGTCCGTTACTGGCAAACTAATTGACGGACGTGTCTCATCTTTGGTAGTGTAATAGTTTGTAGTTCCGGCAATCGCCACACAAGCGTTGTGTGGCGTTGTTTTGTTTTGACTGATGACAGTCGCCAGATAGTCAGTGTTTTGTTCTTAGTTGCACCTAGTTACTCGAGTAAACATGGCTGGCGCAAGGCTTACATTCGATGAAAGGAAGTCAGTTTTGAAGTTGTATCTTAAGTAAGAAAACATAAGCCGCCACAATTACATCTACTGGGCCGCCGAAAATCCGAACGTCCATGTAGACAAAGCCGTGAATTTGCGAGGAGTAAATGTATGGTGTGGGTTGTCTTACCGGGGCTTGATTGGGCCATTCTTCTTTGACGCCCCACTTATCGGTGAGTTGTACCTTCAGAAGCTTCAGACATCCATTTTACCTGCCATTCGAGATTTGTATGGAGACGGAAGAGTTTACTTTCAACTAGATGGTGCCCCAGCCCAGTACCAAAATCGTGGTAGGGCGTATCTCGACCAAAATCTACCAGTAAAGTGGATAGGCTGTAGAGGTGCTGTGGAGTATCCATCACGTTCCCCAGACCTAATCCTTCTGGACTTTTAGCTGTAGGGAGCACTGAAGGACGTCCTTTATTGACAAAATCCACGCACATTGGATGAACTTCGAGAATCCATCGTACATTCATGTGCAAATATCCAACTGAACACGTTGCAGTCAGTATTTCGTGCTGTAGTTTGGCGGCATCGTTTGTGTGTCGATGTTAATGGTGACCATTTCGAACACCTACAGTTGTGTCTTTAAGTTGAACTTAAAGATACACTTTCACCAAAAGTGAGACAACACCGTTAATTAGTTTGCTAGATATAGACTTTTAAACAGTGGATACATTTTGTGGACCCCACTGTGTATGTGATATTTCCTGTAGGAAAGAAATGGCTGCCATAGGGAGGTGGTGAAAGGTGGCTAACACATGGCACGGCATCTCCCACCCCTTGATAATTACGTATCCCCTGCAGAGGCATTGCAGCTATCTCAGCTGCGCAACGAGCCACCAGGACGAGTAATTGTAGCCATGACAGTGAGTGACGGATTTTGTTTGTCACTGGCAATAATAAATTTTTTCTGTGTCAGTGAGGAAGGTCAGAGGACATTGCCAAGGTGGCAGAAGTCAAAGGAACATCTACAGGCTCTTCCAAGAAAGCATTCAGTCTTCTACAAAACTGTGACTGTCTTGTTTGTGAGCACAGGAGGTAGCGTCTCTCCATACAGGCTGCCCAAGAGGGCTACCTGGTCTTCAACAGCACAATGGCCACAGGCCTTCATTCTGGAGGTGTATTGTCCACCTTAAGTGTGTGTGACCGACAGATGGGCGCCGAGCATTATGACTGATCTGGGAAGGAGAGCTTTGTGGAATGCATGCGACAAATTTAGCGGCAGAGAGCGTAGAACTTGAGGGAAAACTTTCTCACTGTAAGAATATCGTTATGCCGTGTTGTAGGAGGGAGTTCTGGCGCGGTGTTAGAAGTACACCATTGGCGCAAGCTGAGTGAGCAGCTCGGCCGTGGGAGGTGACAATTTTTTATTACTCCAAGTGGATTTTGTGTCTGACAGCCATCAATATCACATGTCACCGTGTACTTAGTTTCATGCTTTTTCATTTTGTAATTTGATCTGTATGCTAATTTTGGAAATTCCCATACTGGCTTTTTAGAGCAATATTTCCAAACCTTTTGAATTATAATAATTGTGTATGAGTTGAGGGTAAGTAATATGGGTAGGAAATCTTACAACTGCAAGCCATCTAAAGATTGTCACACGACCAAAACCAGTAATGTTTTAAATAGAATCAAGCTCAATACTGAAGTAACTATAACATTGGTAATCTCAGAGCGACAACTTTTTAATACATGTGTGAGAGTAATGATAAATAACTGTTCATTTAATCATGATTTCTTTTATTACACCACGATTATGGGTCGGTGAATAAGTTCGTGCGGTTTTTATAATGACCATATATTTCTTTATTAGCACAAATGCACGTTGTTGTTGTTGTGGTTTTCAGTCCTGAGACTGGTTTGATGCAGCTCTCCATGCTACTCTATCCTGTGCAAGCTTCATCATCTCCCAGTACTTACTGCAACCTACATCCTTGTGAATCTGCTTAATGTATTCATCTCTTGGTCTTCCTCTACGATTTTTGCCCCCCCCCCCCCCCCCCCACGCTGCCCTCTAACGCTAAATTTGTGATATACACCACGTTACAAAAAATACACAATAATAAGTCTGACGCATTAATCAGAGATGTAATCGCCATCATTGTCAGTGCCCGCCTGCCAGTGTTAAAGTAGGAGTTCTTTTCTCTCCTGCAGATCTGTAGTGATTTCTAGGTGAAGAAATCCTTCAGTCAGTAGCTAACGTAAGACAAGCTTCACAATGAAATACGTGTCTCTATGTTGTGAGAGAGAGAACGGAAAAAGACGGCTAACCCCAAAGAATATAGAGCGCGAGGAACTGATTATGACCCATGTTCCGCCGCCGTACCTTTAGTGATACCAACACTACTTTTCTGAGTATGAATTATCCTGGAGCAACAACAAATGTTTATCTGGTGTCTTGTTTACAATAGCCATAGCGAACCGCCATAGTTTTAATCGTTTTATTTCTTGGTATGGCAGTAACTCACGATGAAGAATATCAGTTTGTTTCAATCAGACGCACAACTTAACTTTCTGAGAGTGAACGCAATCTTGCACACGGGGTGGTTATTTTCCGATGGGCAGAGTCTTTTTTTTTCCTCTTCTTTAAGTTCATACAAAGGCATTACTCCCTGTCACCTGTGACAATATTCTGAAGGAAAGCAGGATGCAAATATGAACGGCAGCGGACCAGCATAGACGAACATGGTTATTCGCTGATTGTTATTGTTGTCGCTTAACACATGTGGTAGTGTTTTACCGCCTATTTTCACCCTCTTTAGTCACTGTAATTGATGCACAGTGAATGTGTGACCGCACTCCAAGGTTTGCACCTCTTCCAGCGTTGTAAGGAGAGAGTTATTGTGAAGCAATAATTCAAGAACAGTCTTAATCGCATTTATTATTACTATACCGCCAACCGATTTCATCCCGACGTAAGGGTCATCTTCTGGACGTTTACACCATTGGTCGACTGCTGGTGGTGTCAATCCTGTCTACATAGTTTCCCGCCATTATGTAGACAGGAGTGACACCACCAGCAGTCGACCAATGGTGTAAACGCCCAGAAGATGACCCCTACGTAGGGTTGAAACCGGTTGTCGGTATAATAATAATAAATGCGATTAAGACGGTTCTTGAATTATTGATTAATCATACTAATCGCTGCTTCTCTGCACAACAATTTTGTCCAAAAATACTGTGAAACAACTGATTTAGGCGATTTTCGTGAGAAAGAAGTGGACTTCCCGAACGTCGTTCAACACATGTCTCAGAAACGAGAAAACCATTTCAATGCCGAACTCTCAGCAAATGTTTCCTTCCTGCACACACGACAATTTCTTCACGTGACTTCTTCGACTGAATTCGAAGACTTTAATGAGAAAAGAAGTGTTCATTTTTGTGTACTCCACACTGATTAACCTTGAATATGGCCAAAATTAGCTAGCAACAACATCGACTCCATGCTCACAACATCCAAACAACACACTGAAGAAAAGCAGGTAAACCACGAAAGTCGAAGGTTTCACATCGTAGTGGTCAGTACAAGCGAAACAATACCCTCGAAATTGCTTGTATAATTATATATTGCTGCTTCTTATGTTGTAGCGATATGTTTCGAGAAACATTTGAAAAACAAAGAAGTGTGTAAACAGGAATGCAGTATGGACAGACTTGTAGTCAAGCGTTGTTTGCCTGCCAGTATAGTAGGCACAGCCATAAGGTGCCCACTGCCTTACATTTCTTTCAAAAAGCTCATGAGATGCCATGTCTTTGTTGCAAGCCACAAGACTAATCTGATGTTGTTGTCCCTTCAGCAGCCCGCTCACCTCCCTTCCTCCATTACATCTGAGCCATAAAACAGCGCAAAAGCCTCACGGTGTTTTTCTTCAGCGTCTCACCAGAAATTATCTACAAAATCCGAAGGTGTCGGTAGACATTTTCACGGAACACATTTCGTTGGTGTCTCATTTCATATGAAATACCTTAGAGCTCTCAAGGTGTCTCTCAAATACTGATGTGAGAGAAGTCATGGGACGGCAACATGTATATATACAGGTGGCGGTAGTATCGAGTGAACAAGGTATAAAAGTGCAGTGCATTCGCGGAGCTGTCATTTGTACTCTGGTGATTCATGTTAACAGACTTTGAACCCAGAATGGTAGTTGAGCCTAGATGCACGAGACATTTAATTTCGTAAATCGTTGCTGTTGTTGTGGTCTTCAGTTCAGAGACTGGTTTGATGCAGCTTCTTCATTCCCAGCACCTACTGCAACCTACATCCTTCTGAATCTGCTTACTGTATTCATCTCTTGGTCGCCCTCTACAAGATTTACCCTCCACGTTACCCTCAAATACCAAATTGGTGATCCGTTGATGCTTCAGAACATGTCCTACCAACCTAACCCTTCTTCTAGTCAAGTTGTGCCACAAGCTCCTCTTCTCTCTAATTCTATTCAATATCTCCTCGTTAGATATGTGACCTACCCATCTAATCTTCAGCATTCTTCTGTAGCACCACATTTCGAAAGCTTCTATTCTCTTCGTGTCCAAACTATTTATCGTCCACGTTTCTCTTCCATACATGGCTACGCTCCATACAAATACTTACAGGAACGACTTCCTGAAAATTAAATCTATACTCGATATTAACAAATTTCTCTTCTTCAGAAATGCTTTCCTTGCCATTGCCAGTCTACATTTTATATCCTCTCTACTTTGACCATCATCAGTTATTTTGCTCCCCAAATAGCAAAACTCTTTTACTATTCTAAGCGTCTCATTTCCTGATCTAATTCCCTCAGCATCACCCGACTTTATTCGACTACATTCCATTACCCTCGTTTTGCTTTTGTTGATGTTCGTCTTATACCCTCTTTTCAAGACTATCCATTCCGTTCAGCGGCTCTTCCAGGACCTTTGCTTTCTGTGACAGAATTACAATGTCATCGGCGAACCACAAATTTTTATTTCTTCTCCATGGATTTTAATACCTGCTCCAAAATTTTCTTTTGTTTCCTTTACTGCTTGCTCAACATATAGACTGAATAACATCGGGGATAACTGCAATCCTGTCTAATTCCCTTCTCAACCACTGCTTCCCTTTCATCGCCCTCGACTCTTATAACTGCCATCTGGTTTCTGTACAAATTGTAAATAGCCTTTTGCTCCCTGTGTTTTACCCCTGCCACCTTCAGAATTTGATAGAGTATTCCAGTCAACATTGTCAAAAACTGTTACTAACTCTGCAAAGGCTAGAAACGTAGGTTTGCGTTTCCTTAATCTATTTTCTGAGATAATTCGTAGGGTTATTATTGCGTCAGGTGTTCCAACATTTCTACGTAATCCAAACTGATCTTCCCCGATATCGGCTTCTACCAGTTATTCCATTCGTCTGTAAAGAATTTGCGTTAGTATTTTGCACCTGTGACTTATTAAACTGATAGTTCAGTAATTTTCAGATCTGTTAACACCTACTTTCTTTGGGATTGGAATTATTATATTCATCTTGAAGTCTAAGGGCATTTCGCCTGTGTCATACATCTTTCTCACTAGATGGTAGAGTTTTGTTAGGCCTGGCTTTCCCAAGCCTTTCAGTTGTTGTAATGGAATGTTGTCTACTCCCGGGGCCTTGTTTCGACTTAGGTCTTTCTGTGCTCTGTCAAACACTTCACGGAGTATCATAACTCCCATTTCATCGTCATCTACATTCTTTTCCATTTCCATAATGTTGCCCTCAAGAACATCGCTCTTGTGTAGACCCTCTATATACCCCTTCCACCTTTCTGCTTTCCCTTCTTTGTTTAGAACAGGGTTTCAATCTGAGCTCTTGATATTCATGCAAGTGGTTCTCTTTCCTCCAAAGGTCTCTTTAATTTTTCTGTACGCAATATCTATCTTACCCCTAGTGACATGCGCCTCTATATCGTTACATTTGTCCTCTAGCCATCCCCGCTTAGCCATTTTGCACTTCCTGTCGATCTCATTTTTGAGACATTTGTATTCCTATCTGCCTGTTTCATTTACTGCATTTTTGTATTTTCTCCTTTCATAAATCAGATTTAATATCTCTTCCACTAGCCAAGGATTTCTTTTACCCCTCTTCTTTTTACCTACTTCATCCTCTGATGCCTTCACTATTTCTTTTCTCAAAGTTATTCATTCTTCTTCTACTGTATTTTTCCCCCATTCCTGTCAACCGTTCCCTAATGCTCTCCCTGAAACTCTCTACAACCTCTGGTTTTTTCAGTTTATTCAGGTGTCGTCTCCTCAAATTCCCACCTTTTTTATGTTTCTTCAGTTTTAATCCACAGTTCATAACTAATAGATTGTGGTCAGAGTCCACATATGCCCTTGGAAATGTCTTACAATACGTCGTTAGAGAATTCTATATTCCGAGATCAAAAGTTTGTGCCTAGAATATCAGATTTCAAGCATCAGCTCTCGTCACGGACAACGCAGAGGCCGACGGCCTTCGGGACCGATAGTAGTGGCGTTTATGTAGAGTGGATAGTGCTAAGCGACAAAAAACGCATGGAGAAATAGCCGCAGAAATCAGTGTGCAGTGTACGACCAACGTATCCGTCGTTAGTGAGATATAGCTGCAGAAGGCCGACGCGGGCGCCTTTGTTTGCAGCAAGGCATCGCTTCCAGCGCCTGTCCTTCTCTCGTGACCATCTCTGTTGTACGCTAGACGACTGGAAAACCGATTCCTGATCAGACGAGTACCGATTTCAGTTGGTAAGAGCTGGTGGCAGGGTTAGAATGCGGCGCAAACGCCCAAAAAGCTCTATGCAAGCTGGTTGTAGCTCCGTAACGGTGTGGGCTGCGTTTACATGTCCTCATACGTCTAGCTACTTGGAGACCATTTGCAGCCTTTCATGGACTTCATGTTCCCAAATAACGTTGGAACTATTTGGATGACAATGCCGTATGTCACTTGGCAACAAATGTTCACGATTGGTTCGAAGAACATTTTGGACGATTCGAGCGAATGATCTGATCACCCACATGGCCCGACATGAATCCCATCGAACATATACGGGACATAATCGATGGTTACGTTCGTGCACAACATTCTGCGCCGGCAAGACCTTCGCAATTTTGGACGGCTATGGAGGCAGCATGGTTCACTATTTGTGCAGAGACTTCCGACGACCTGATGAGTCCATGCGTCGTCGAGTTGCTGCGTTATGCCGGGCAAACGGAGGTCCGACACGATATTAGGAGGTATCCCATGACAGTCTTCACTTTAGTGTGCAATGAAACTATGTCTTCAGACCACCGCGTTTACATAGCGGTAGCCGACAACTCACGGATAAAGGTCTGCATACGAAGGTCTCCCATACGCACGGTGGCTGATACAGCAACTGGTATTTTGACTGTTGATACACTTTTCGAGATGTGAGGTCGTGGTCCAAAAGCTTTTCTGCTCCTTACATTTCGTCCACGACTGCGCTGGACTTCCTCAGAGGCGCTGCTCCGCTGAGTCTTGCCGACTGACTGGTCGGGTGTCTGAGAGCGACTTATATATTGTGAGAAAAGGGGGGCGTGGTTCGAGAGACACGTGATGAGCAGTGATAATCCATAGCAAAGATAAGGTTGACTATCGATTACCACCTTGTCAAAGATAACACTTGTTAGCATTTTTGTAGAGCCACTGTCCATATATCGCTAAGTTTCAGAGCCTCCTCTTTCCTATTAAAATGATCGTGATGTTTATAAATTTCAATAGCTTCTCTATATAACCGTGGATAGTAATTTAACGTTGTAGATAAAACTTCTGTATCCGAAAACTTCACTTGGTGGTTGCCTGGTTGAAGAGCATGTTCCACTACAGCTGATTTTTCTATTTTTCCAAGTCGACAAAGATTTTTATGCTCTTTCAGTCGCGTATTTACGCTTCTTTTGGTAGTACCAATATAAACTTTACCACAGGTACATGGAATTTTATACACACCACATGTCGACAGGGGAGGGCGTTTACCCTTCACAGATCGTAGTACTTGACTTATTTTCTATGTTGGTTTAAACACCGGTTTTATGTCATGTTTTCGTAAAATCTTACCGATCCAATCTGTTACTTTTTTAATAAAAGGGAGAACTACTGTATTTTTCTGTCGTTGTGGTTCATTCTTATCTTTTGTTCTTCTGTTCCTTGGACGCTAAATTCTATTTATCACTTTTCTTGAGTAGCCGTTTTTTTCAAAAGCCTGCTTCAGATGTTTCACTTATATTGGTACTACTAAAAGAAGCGTAAATACTCGACTGAAAGAGCATAAAAATCTTTGTCGACTTGGAAAAATAGAAAAATCAGCTGTAGCGGAACATGCTCTTCCACCAGGCAACCCCCCTTTCTCACAATATATAAGTCGCTCTCGGACACCCGACCAGTCAGTCGGCAAGACTCAGCGGAGCAACGCCTCTGAGGAAGTCCAGCTCAGTCCTGGACGAAACGTAAGGAGCAGAAAAGTTTTTGGACCACGACCTCACATCCCGACAAGTATATCAACAGCCATGTCACCCGGTCGTGAAAGCCTTCATTTTACAACTGTTATTTTGGTGGACAAGGAAGCCATGGTAGTATCACCGATATTGTCTCCAACACAAAACAACGCAGTGCATTTTCTACGATGAAACATACTTGTAATTATAACTTTATTTTCTGTAACCTTGACTCCAGTTTTTAATTCCGTGTATTTAAATGTAAATGAAATTTAATTTATCTTAAAGTTATCAGAAAGAGACTTTCACTCTGCAGCGGAGTGTGCGCTTATATGAAACTTCCTGGCAGATTAAAACTGTGTACCGAACTGGACTCGAACTCGGGACCTTTGCCCTTCGCGGCAAGTGCTCTACCATCTGAGCTACCCAAGCACGACTCACGGCCTGTCCTCACAGCTCTACTTTTGCCAGTACCTCGTCTCCTCCCTTCCAAACTTTACAGAAGCTCTCCTGCGAACGTTGCAGAACTAGCACTCCTGAAAGAAAGGATATCGCGGAGACATGACATAGCCACGTCCTGGGGGATGCTTGTGTAAAGTTTGGAAGGTAGGAGACGAGGTACTGGCAGACGTAAAGCTGTGAGGACACGTCGTGAGTCGTGCTAGGTTAGCTCTGTTTGTAGAGCACTTGCCCGCGAAAGGCAAAGGTCCCGAATTCGAGTATAGGTCCGGCACAAAGCATTAATCTGGCAGGAAGTTTCACATCTTAAAATTAGTTCTAACGCTTCATGCAAGTTAATTGAACGCAATTTGTATTTAATGAAAACTCTTTGTTCTGGCAGCAAAAGTTTTATGTGTTGAAATTTTTGTTAACGAGGAAGTGACAAGCTAAAGGAACCGGTCGGCGAAGGAATTCGATAGTGAAATCACCGATGAACGAGGACGTCCCATTTACTTTGTAAGAGGCGTGTAATTCAGTCAGAGGAAACAGACACAATTTTCTTTTTTAAGGTCAGAAGATTGAATGGGAAAGACGGAATTACAGAATTGGGCCGGAGGAAAAGGTTTGAACATACAGAGACGGGCGGAACTCATAAGTTTCCAGATAACGACCACAGCAGCACTGTTGCAGTAAACGACTAAGTTTCAAGAAGAAATGCAATTTTGAAAGAAATGCTATTTTTATATTTTCAGCGAGGTCACACAAATGGAAAAGATTACAAGAAAAGAAGACGCAAGACGCAAGACTTCGAGACCATACAATTTGGTGTTTGATCGATGCAGAAAATCGAAAGATTACGATATCAAGACACTGAATGTATTAGAGCACCTAGCCGTCATCACAAAAGGTGGCTAGACAAACAATGAAATCGCTGAGTCAGTGTGTACTGAAAAATTGTCAGCTTTATTTTGGTTCAGGAGGGCCTGTGAAGTACAGCGGTAATATGAACTGCCACGGGGCAAAAGACAAATACCTAATAAAATTATATACGAGTGTAATAGATTGACGCCATTCTGCTAAGATACCTCACTAAGTGGCCCTGTATCACAGTATTGCCGAGCTGACCTGTAAGAATGTAGATAGCATTTTTACTAGTGTGTCACCTGTGCGTGCACTTTGACAAGGTGACAGGAATCACTGGGAGGAGGCCGTCTGGTGCAGTTCGGCAGTTGCCCCATCGTGAAGCCGCCAGCGGGGGGGTGGGGAGGTGGGGGGGTAGACCTATCGTTAAACTGAGAACCCTAACATTTCGCGTTGGTGGCATCAATGAATATACAAACGTATGCATGATCAGTCAGAGATTGTGAAATCAGATAGTGGTTTGCAAGGCGTACCGAGAAGCAGATATCGACTCAGATCACAATTAAGTTGTGATGAAGAGTAGGCTGAAGTTAAAGAGACTAGTTACGAAGAATCAGTGAAAAAAGAAGTGGGATACCGAAGTACTAAAGACTGAAGGGAAGCTGGAAGCTCTCTGAGGCTGCGATAAGTAATAGCTCAGTAGGCATTTAAGCTGAAGAGGAATGGACATCTCTAAAAATGGAAATAACAGAATCTGAAAGAAAAAACGTAGGTACAACGAACGTAACTGCGAAGAAACTATTTGTCGTAGAAGAAATACCTCAATTATTCGACGAAAGAAGGAAGTACACAAATGTCCAGGTAAATTCAGGAATACAGAAATACAAGTCACTTATGAATGAAATAAATAGGAAGGGCAATGTAGCCATGGCGAAATGACTGCATGGAAAATATTAAGAAATCTACAATGAAACGACTTTCGGAAGGACTGATTGAGCATACAGAAAAGTCGTAACAAACTTCGGTGAAATCAAAAGCAAGAGTGCAACAGGAATTCTACTGTTAAACGCTGAGGAGAGAGAGGGTAGGTGGAAAGGGTACATTGAAGGCCTTTGTGAGGGGCAAAACCTGTCTGATGACGTGACAGAAGAAGAAACATTAGTCGATAAGGAAATGATAGGGGATCCAGTATTTGATAACATTGCATCGTATTTTCTAAAATCATTGGGGGGGGGGGGGGGGGAAGAGGCAAGAAAACGAATATTCAAGATGGTGTGTATATGAATCAGGCGATATGCTCGTACCATCTGACTTTCGAAAAAACATCGTCCACACAATTCCGAAGATCGGGAGAGCCGACAAGTGCGAGAATTATAGCACAATCAGCTTAACACCTCGTGCATTCAAGTTGCTGACAAGAATAATATACAGAAGAATGTAAAAAAAATTGGATATTTATACATGAAGATAAGTTTGGCCATAGGAAAGGTAAAGGGACCAGGGAGCTTGTTCTGGCGTTGTGGTTGATATCGGAAGCAAGAATGAAGAAAAATCGAGACACATTCATCAGATTTGTAAACTTAAAAAAAAGCGTTCGACAATGTAAAATGGTGTAAAATATTCAAAATTCTGAGGAATGTGAGGATACGCCATACGGAAAGATGAGTAATATACAATATATACAAGAACCAAGAGGGAACAATAAGCGTGAAAGACAAAGAACAAACTGTTCGGATTAATAAGGGATTATGTCAGGGATGTAATTTTCAGTCCCTACTTTTCAATCCGTGCAATGGAAGAAGCATTGACTTAAATAAAAGAAAGCCTCGGGAGGGGAGTTAAAATTCAAGGTGCAAGGATATCAATGATACAATTCGGTGGTGATATTGCTATCCTAAGTGAATGTGAATATGAAATACAGGATCTGCTGAATGGAACGAACAGTCTACTGAGCACAGAATATGGAGGTGAGGGTAAATCGAAGAAAGACGAAAGTAATGAGAAGTAGCAGAAATGAAAACAGCAAGAAACTTAACTTCAGGACTGATGATCACGAAGTAGAAGTTAATGAATTCTGCTATGTAGGCAGCATAACGGAGGGACCAAGGAGAAACCTGTTAGGGGTTTGAATTTCCAAAGAGTGAAGGAGGTATTTTTTTATTTCTAACTGAGAAACCAAACACCAGTTTTCAAAGATCTATCTTCAAAAATGATTTTGCAATAAAGTCTTTCCATACATCGTTTCACCTTCTATTTCACTCCCTTAGGGGCTGAATTAAAAAAAAAATAAAAAAAACAGCGACATGCGTATCTTTTATTTCTAAGGAGAAGCCAAATACCAGTTATTATAGATTTAGTGCTTCCACAATAAATATTTCGGAATCCACTTTTATGCTCCGTTTCGCCTCCTGCTCCCCCCTCCCCGCCCACATCCACCCCTCCACCCCCCACCCCGACCCCGAGAGGTTGATTTCTAAAGCAAATGAAACATTCATTATTTATTTGTAACTTAGAAGTTCATTTTAATTTTCATAGATTTTGTGTTAAAAATGCTTTGATAATAAAATATTTTCTGAAAAATTCTCATCCCCTACTTCACCCTCTTAGGCATTAAATTTCCAAAAACACTGAAACCTGTATTTTTATGCTTGTAACCGTGAAGTCAAATACCAATGTTCATAGATGTAACTTTAAAAGTATATTAATAATTCTTTAATAATGATACATTTTCAAAAAAGTCTTTCACGCCCTACTTCTCCCCCAAAGGGTTAAATTTCCAAAAATACTGAAACACATTTCTTTGTTCTGACCGAGAAACCAAATACCAATTTTCGTAGGTCTAGCTTCAAAATTGCCTTAATAGTGACGTTTTTCAAGAAACCTTTCATCTCTTGTTTCACACGCTTAGGGTTGGATTTTCAAAAAATCCCTTCATAAACAACGCCTACAGTATACGTTCCACAACTTTTCCATATTTCAGGTTCATATCCTTAGCGGTTTATGCTGGGCGATGATGTGTTAGTCAACCAGTCAGTCTGTTAGTCAGGATACTGCCTTTTACATGTAGAGATTATGCGGCTCTTTCTTAAAATGGCGATTATTTTAAATAATGTTTCTTCTGGTATAGCAAGCAAAATATATCATTCCAAAAAGTCTCGTATTTGCTTTTTTAATGTTCCGACGTATTTACTAAATGCTGTCATCAATACATACTTCGGCTAGTTAGGCGATCATCACGTTGCGAATATTTAGCGTCCGCAACACATTAGTATGCAGAAAGTCAGACCTTGAAAACTAAAGATATTACAATGGCAATGAATCTGTCGTCATAGCAATAGGTACAAAGTGTTAAAACGAGGCTGCACTCATGTTGTGTATCATACATGTCACAGTATTTAGTTGCTAAAAGAAGCACAACTGTGTACGAAACAAGGTGAGAACGTAGAATCTGTAATATCAAGGCACTGTACGAGAGACCATTTTAATAAGAAATCGCCTATGCGGTAGAAGCTAATGTTACTTAAATATTGATAAAGCTTTGTTACTATCGCTTTTTGCATTAGAAATACACGGTTATGGTGTAATGTGTAAGATGTTTGTAACTTGCTGGCAGTGTAAGCTTACAACGGTGTTAAAATCGGTTAACAGGATGGAAAGTCCAGGAACACACAGTATTAAAGAATATCGGTCTCAGGAATGTAGTACGTACAAGGAGAGTGTAGGCACTGAAATAGGGTAAAGAGAGCGAGAGGCATAGATTATGTTCAGAACAATATTTGAATATCCTTGCCTCAACTTTTTTTTCTGCTCACGTAATTATTATGATTCTGCAATATGTCATTAATGAGGAATACATTTATTATTTTCATAATATTTATCCTGAAAAATTGAGAAAAAGGTTTAGTCGTGAGACTGGAAAAAATCGATATACAAGAATTTTCAATCAAATCAGTATAGACACTTTATTTATATTATTTCACCTACGTATGTCGCGAGCGTTATGTACAACCTATGAGGTACTGTAACTATCAGGGTGATACTGATCATAGAAACACATGAACAAATAATTATTACGACGTATACCACTTGTAATGAAGGCCGACTCTTTGCATGTGCACGGTTTTCACACTGTGTCCATTGCACAACAGACTTGGGCTACATTCGTAATCGGTGCTCGGTCATCACACAATTTTGCGGCGTACCACCTTCTTATAATTACGTGGGAATGAAATAAAATGAGAATAACGGAAGCGAGATTCGATCAACAGAGCTCGCGCTTATGAAACAAAGTGTTCACTCGTTTGGCTACAAAATAATTACCATACGAAGTACGCAGGCAAGGATAAAATATTTAAATTCGATGTTCTCGAAAATGATTGAGAGTTTCGTCTTGCTGTTTACATCTGTTGAAGTCCTAGTCGTGTCTTTCACAGCCTTCAATATGAATTTAATTGGTGAGGGAAAGTCAATACGGTCCCTTAGTAAGTATACCATTACAAGGGACTGAAAGACTAATTTCTGATATAGCGCTGTCGGTGTTTGTCTCTCATAACAAGTTAAAGACTGTTTCACGAAGACCTTAAGCCTAAGACAAATGCTCATTCCAGATGTCCCAAAAAAATTACGGAAATGCTTCCAAGTTCATAAGGAGACTACAGACTACTTACGTAACCCCTCAGATCTCACTGAAGAAATAAATAATAGTTTTAGTAATTCGATGACATGTAAAACCTCATTTTCATTCCTGGATAATCCGTTTGTTGTTCATTTTTCGAGGGATGAACTGTCCCGTTTCGCCGCCAATTACCTACCGGAACTGCAAGAGGGCTATGGACTAGAGGAGCTGAAATGAAATCGTTCGATATTTGAATTTTTAGAAGATTCTAGAAGAAATTTACTCACGAAGAACCCCAACTGAAGAACTAAGTGCGTTGTAAGGAGTGTTGCAAGGGACAGATTTCAAGCCTCAGGACAACTCATACGCATAAATCACCTTGCTCAATACAAATGTTAGTTGCATCTAAATATCGACCTGCAACAACAGACGAACATTTAAGTGTATTAGAGCCAGCTGCGTTGACCAGGTTATCTGCCAGATTTGAAACAGCTCACAACAAAAATTTACACTTAACAAAGCATGCCACGCAAGTAATTTCCACTTGTGAAAGGAAATAGAATAGTTTCAAAATAGAAACCAAATTCTTTATTAACAAAATAAAAATGTTCCTTAATTATAGGTAACTGTTAGTCTTTAAATTGCACATCTCTTCGGATAAGTTCCGTAAGTTTTGTGGCTCCCAGAGGCAAGATAAGATAAGTTTATTGGCTACCCCTGCTTTAAATCATCAGACGTATGGCTCCTACGGGAGGTGATTCTTAATAGCTCTTCCACCCACGAGTAACTGCTTCAGAACGTCTTACGTCTTCGTCGTTCCTCCTTATGCAGATCCGCGTAGTTGTTTCCTGTAGATGTCGTCCCATATTATCAACAGAATTCTTACGTCGCAGTCAGTCCTATCCCAAACAATGTATGCGTATCCCATGTCAGGTATAGAGGTGTAAGAGGTCCATGACGAAAGAATTTGTTACTAGCGCACTCTAGCAGTGTAATTTCGATGGATTGCTCACGCGCTGCCTGCGTTATGTAAGCTATAAGAGAATCTGAGACCAAAGAGCAGTGTTGACTGCAGTAGGAACTGTGTAGCAGTAGCAGTTGCTAGCGAGCAGTCGTGTGGAGCAATGGCGGAGCATGAGCGTTGTAGTATAAGGTAAAATCAGCCTCGCGCATATGTAGTATTGTTATATCAAGTCCCATGTAAATTTTTTTTAATAAATAATAATCTTTCTCTTAAAAAGTAACTTGTGACATTCATCTCAATTTAAAGAATTCACTAGTTTCTCCAATCCATGATCATTCCGATTACTGTAATGAAAAATCAGTTGTTTCTTTATATACATGACAAATCTATCGGCCAGCATTGGACTGGGCTGTGCCAGAAAAGTTTAGTTTCATATAGGAGCAGATATATATGCGTTATCCGGCGACTAGACTGAGGTAAGAATTTTCAGTTTATTCAGTATGGTCTTTCAGGGTCATGACGCAGCACTGCTGCGTCCAAAATTTACCAGGTTAAATTGACAGTCAATTTTTGAAAATGGTTATAAGTTAGTCGCATTTTTATTATTGAGAGATTAGTCATTTTTTTATTATTGTTAGGTTACGCAATTTTCCTGTTGGTAGGTTATACTGAATGTGAACGACATAATTATATTTTTTGCTGTTGAGAGGTTTAGGAATTGTTCTGTTTTGAGGTTACACTAAATGTGAATATTACTCATAATATTTTTCTGTTGGGAGGTTACAAAGGGAACATAGTATTAACGTTATATAAGGAAGTCTGTCATACGTACATTCTTACAATCCCTGAGACACACATTATTTAGACTTAACGTGGCATGTGAGTCGGACGACACTCAGAAGTTTTTAGGTCGCTACGCTTCCGTTTCTTAAAATATCCAGACCAAAAGTCGTGACAAAGATTCCATTTCGGGCCAGCAGAAACATTAGCTCGTCGTAATCAGAGAGCTGTCGGCTTTGTATCTGCATAGTTTTCTTAGATTACATGCCATGTAACTGTGTTTACCTACATGTGGCAAAGTGAATCTATTGAAAATCCTGCTTTGCAATACCCCCAGAATTATCCATAATGATCATAAAAGAACTGCCTCTGTGCTGTTCTTCAGCTGAGCATTGCTCTTCTTGAGGTGTAACGAAATTGTTACGAGGGCTCAAGATTAATTTGACGTCACTGATATCGCAAACATACAGAACGGTGACCTCCATCTGTGATGAGTAGATATCGAATCAACTTACGAGATACAGATTTGCTACAGTGAAAAATTCAACGCACGGGGATTTGTCCGTTTGATTGTTGACTTTTTTAGCCATAGCTCATTTAGGCATGAATCAAGTAAAATATATATCTTTGTAACTTCTTCCACAAATTGACCGTAAGTGAACCGAAACCTAATCTTGATATATCTTACATTACGTCTGATGTGCTAGTTTTTCAGCGAGCACAGAATTCGGAATTTCGATGTGTTTCTGTGAAAATAAACATAGACAACAGACACAAACCAAATACAGTTGCCCTACATATAAGTAGGAAAGGGGAAACATAGGTTGCCGGAAGCATTTCAACTCAGCCAGCATTTATCACACAACCCTCACAGGTTCAAAATAAACACCTCCAGCTAAGAAGCCACCACGCTTTACCTCCACTTGATCCACTCAGACGCTCTGCCCATTCCCCCCTCCCACTTCCCTCCGGAAGCCAATGATGTCATTCACTTCCACATACCACAAGTTTGTAAATTTGTTTTATTGTGTGTCACCTATACCCCAATTTGTGATCCTGGTTGTCTTTAGACTAATGGAACTGCGTCTCTTATATTCTTGCTCCTAGACTATAGAAATTCCTATGATTACTTATAATGTGTAAACATTGTATGTAAACCTACGGTCATTTGTGGCCATTAATATTATTTCGTTCTGTGATTCAGATATTGTTTTTAACATAATATATGCCACTCACACTCTTTGCTCTTTATCACTGACTACACCTCCATTTTATTTCATTCAACAACCGATACACTTCAGTATTGTGTGTGTGTGTGTGTGTGTGTGGGAGAGAGAGAGAGAGAGAGAGAGAGAGAGAGAGAGAGAGAGAGAGAGAGAGAGAGAGATTTGGTACTACTCATCTAGTTAATTCATTAACGACCGTTGTGCACGTACAGTGCCATTGGGTTACCATCATCCTAGGCAGAACAATGTAACCTGAGCATGTCTAACGTAAAAAGCTATAGTAATAACTCTTTGTCAGTGTTTAAGTTATATTACCTGCTACTGCAGTTAACAAGGTTTCACTTAAAATTGCCTGTTTCTGACGCTACACACTTGTAAGCTGATAATTGTCTAACACCTGAAAACCGCTTCAAAATAGACAGACGCAATTTGCTTGCTTTTCAAAATGAAGAAAAGGTCTACCTTTTACAATACCACTGAAGCACCAGTAACCCAACTCGTTCATTGACATTGGTTTCATCAGAGCTGGCCATGATGACAGACTGACTAAATCAGTGGTTGGCAGCCTGGTCCCAAACGCACACTAGTGGGCATCCCAGCTTTCGCGGTAAGAGATAGTGGTTTTATAAACGTTTCCATAAATTTCTCTTGAAATTTTGACATAAAGTAATTGGTAAGTAATTAGTATTACACGCTTTGTCTTGCTTTAGGACTGCTTTATAAATTTTTTTACTTAATGTTGCTTCCCTACTTCATAAACCACCATTGCGGTGGAACCGAAGTGCTACTAGAAGTTCTTACTACTATCAGATATACAAAAGTGACGGTAGGCAAAAAAGGTTGACGATTCTTGGAGTAAATCATAGAAAAGTGATCATAATTTCTATGGAGGTTCGAGATCTCAAAAACAAAAGCATTATTTTTGAAAGGACTTTTGTGGCAAACTGACGTAATCATAAAGAAAAATAGAACTTCAGTAATTAAAAAAAAGATATAAACTCTGAGGCATCTACTGATGACCGTATCTAGTAAATCCGTCATACATGAAGCATTAAATAAGAATTAATTTTGGATTAATTTTATATCTTCCTTCTTACAGTAACACAGCTTTGTTTGAAATAACTGACATCTGATGGAAGGAAAACAGACGAGTGGTATTGCTCTAAGCTGACTTTTCGAAATTTATGATCCTACAAATCGAGGTCAATGTTTGCGCGAAAGGAACGCTTAAGTTATTTCATATTACGTACAGTTTGTTGCATTATGAAATGAATATTCCTGTTACTACCAAATCATTCTCATTCAAACAGACAAATTCCTGACTGCAAAAATTCTGTGTGCCCTGCTCGAGACTGAATAAAAACTTTTTTACTCGGTAGACTCATTGTAACCAGCAGACTCTGACAGGCTCTTGCGAGAAACGTCAGTTCAGAAGTGTGTAATGGCATTGACTGTAGAACCACGTCTCAAGTTAGTAACAGCAAGAAACTACCAGAAAAGTTTAAAAGCACGGCGGCTAAAGAGGTGCTCTGCTAATGTACCCCGGTAACGAACGTAGTACGATAAAAAGTGGAGATCTGCAAAATTTCTATATTCACGATGTTGATTTACTTGTATTGCTTTCAGACACTGCACTTCAACTGTGCCTTATAGCGGTAGCAACGTCAATGGCTCCCAGTTAATAAGGAGCATGAGAAAATTTCACTGTTCGTCGCAGCTATTTGATATCAAGAAAACTTTCTTTTTGTTGTCTGCTGTTTACTAGTAACATAATTCCAGTTCGACTTGATCTAAGCAGTAACTTCATTCATAAGGTTTTTTAAATCAGTCTTTTGAGTTTTTTCGTAGGTAAATAGGATTACTGTGTCGACCAAAAATAATTTGATTTTAATACCAGTGCAACAAACGCGAATTCGATCAAAGTAGCGACACGTGTATACGAGTACTGATCCTTTATTTTCAAAAATTGTGCTCGACCTTTTTCTTCTGTTTTTAATACTATCATACTGTAATTCAAAATGATCCACGTCAAGAACGTCCCCACAGATGCAAAATCGAAAAAGTGTACAGAATGGTGTTGGGCGATATCTGCATCTACATCAATACTCCGCAATCCACATTATGGTGTGTGGTGGAGGGAACGTCTGGTACCACTGATTATCCCTTTCCATGTTAGACCAGCGAGTGGCGCAAGGGAAGAATGACTATCGCTAAGCCTCTGTATTAGCTGTAATTTCTCTATTTTTTCGTCGTTTTTATTTTGCGAGAGGTGCGAGGAGGTAATATATTGGCCGTCTCTCCCTGGAAAGTACCCTTCCGAAATTTGAATACTAAACATCTTGGCGGTGCACATCCCCTCTCCTCCAGTGTCTGAAACTTTAGTTTGTTGAGCATCTTTGTAATGGAAACGCGCCGCTCTTCGTTGAACCGTCTCCATCTCGTCTTACTCGCTAAGGGTCCCAGACTGATGGACAGTACTCAAGAATTAGTCAAACAAGCCCTTTGTAAGCAGCTCATTTCGTGGATGAATTACATTTCCGTAAGATTATTCTATGAACCTCTGGTCTGGCGTCTGCTTTTACTAATACTTGTTTTATACGATGATTCCACTTAAGATCCTGAGCTTCAAGCGCTAATAGTAAGCACAGAAGCTGATATCGTTATAGGTACAGAAAACTTACTAAAGCCTGAAATAAGTTCTGCAGAGATTTTTACGAAGTCTCAGACGGCGTTCAGGAAAGATAGATTAGGCAGAATTGGTGGTGGAGTGTTTGTGTCTGTCAGTAGTGGTTTATCTTGTAGTGAAGTCAAAGTAGATACTCCGTGGGTGGAGGTTATACTTAACAGCCGAATTAAGTTAATAATTGGCTCCTTCTACCGACCCCCAGACTCCGATGATACGGTTGCGGAACAGTTCAGAGAAAGTTTGAGTCTCGTAACAAATAAATACCCCACTCATACGGTTATAGTTGGTGGGGACTTCAACCTACCCTCGGTATGTTGGCAAAAATACTTGTTCAAAACCGGTGGTAGGCAGAAAACGTCTTCCGAGATTGTCCTAAATGCTTTCTCCGAAAATTATTTCGAGCAGTTAGTCCACGAATCCACGCGAATTGTAAATGGTTGCGAAAACACACTTGACCTCTTAGACACAAACAATCCAGAGCTGATAGAGAGCATCATGACTGATACAGGGATTAGTGATCACAAGGTCGTTGTAGCTAGGCTCAATACCATTTCTTCCAAATCCATCAGAAACAAACGCAAAATAATTTTATTTAAAAAAGCGGATAAAGTGTCACTAGAAGCCTTCCTAAAAGACAATTTCCATTCCTCCCGAACTGACTATGCGAATGTAGACGAGATGTGGCTCAAATTCAAAGATATAGTAGCAACAGGAATTGAGACATTCATACCTCATAAATTGGTAAGAGATGGTACGGATCCCCCGTGGTACACAAGAAAGGTCCGAACGCTGTTGCAGAGGCAACGGAAAAAGCATGCGAAGTTAAGAAGAACGCGAAATCCCGAGGATGGGCTAAAATTTACAGACGCGCGAAATTTGGCACGTACTTCGATGCGAGACGCCTTTAATAGGTTCCACAACGAAAGATTGTCTCGAAATTTGGTAGAAAATCCGAAGAAATTCTGGTCGTATGTAAAGTACACAAGCGGCAAGACGCAGTCGATACCTTCGCTGCGCAGTGCCGATGTAATGTTATCGACGACTGTGCCGCTAAAGCGGAGTTATTGAACGCAGTTTTCCGAAATTCCTTCACCAGGGAAGGGGAATGGAATATTCCAGAATTTGAAACACGAACATCTGCTAGCATGAGTTTCTTAGAAGTAGATACCTTACGGGTTGCGAAGCAACTCAAATCGCTTGATACGGGCAAGTCTTCAGGTCCAGATTGTATACCGATTAGGTTCCTTTCAGATTACGCTGATACTATAGCTCCCTACTTAGCACTCATATACAACCGCTCACTCACCGATAGATCTGTACCTACAGATTGGAAAATTGCGCAGGTCGCACCAGTGTTCAAGAAGGGTAGTAGGAGTAATCCATTTAACTACAGACCTATATCATTGACGTCGGTTTACAGTAGGGTTTTGGAGCATACACTGTATTCAAACATTATGAATCACCTCGAAGGGAACGATCTATTGACACGTAATCAGCATGGCTTCAGAAAACATCGCTCTTGTGCAACGCAGCTAGCTCTTTATTCGCACGAAGTAATGGCCGCTATCGACAGGGGATCTCAAGTTGATTCCGTATTTCTAGATTTCCGGAAAGCTTTTGACACCGTTCCTCACAAGCGACTTCTAATCAAGCTGCGGAGCTATGGGGTATCGTATCAGTTGTGCGACTGGATTCGTGATTTCCTGTCAGGAAGGTCGCAGTTCGTAGTAATGGACGGCAAATCATCGAGTAAAACTGAAGTGATATCAGGTGTTCCCCAGGGAAGCGTCCTGGGACCTCTGCTGTTCCTGATCTATATAAATGACCTGGGTGACAATCTGACAGTTCTCTTAGATTGTTCGCAGATGATGCTGTAATTTACCGTCTAGTAAGGTCATCCGAAGACCAGTATCAGTTGCAAAGCGATTTAGAAAAGATTGCTGTATGGTGTGTCAGGTGGCAGTTGACGCTAAATAACGAAAAGTGTGAGATGATCCACATGAGTTCCAAAAGAAATCCGTTGGAATTCGATTACTCGATAAATAGTACAATTCTCAAGGCTGTCAATTCAACTAAGTACCTGGGTGTTAAAATTACGAACAACTTCAGTTGGAAGGACCACATAGATAATATTGTCGGGAAGGCGAGCCAAAGGTTGCGTTTCATTGGCAGGACACTTAGAAGATGCAACAAGTCCACTAAAGAGACAGCTTACACTACACTTGTTCGTCCTCTGTTAGAATATTGCTGCGCGGTGTGGGATCCTTACCAGGTGGGATTGACGGAGGACATCGAAAGGGTGCAAAAAAGGGCAGCTCGTTTTGTATTATCACGTTATAGGGGAGAGAGTGTGGCAGATATGATACACGAGTTGGGATGGAAGTCATTACAGCATAGACGTTTTCCGTCGCGGCGAGACCTTTTTACGAAATTTCAGTCACCAACTTTCTCTTCCGAATGCGAAAATATTTTGTTGAGCCCAACCTACATAGGTAGGAACGATCATCAAAATAAAATAAGAGAAATCAGAGCTCGAACAGAAAGGTTTAGGTGTTCGTTTTTCCCGCTCGCTGTTCGGGAGTGGAATAGTTGAGAGATAGTATGACTGTGGTTCGATGAACCCTCTGCCAAGCACTTAAATGTGAATTGCAGAGTAGTCATGTAGATGTAGATGTAGAAGATCGCTCTGGCTAGTTACTCCTAGATATTTTACAATAGATACTGTTTCCAGCAATTTGAAATCAGTAGTGTAGCTGTTAGTAGTGGATTTATTTTTCTATGTACGCGTAGTATGTCACTTATTGACATTCAGGGTTAACTGCCAAAGCCTTCATATTTTATGCAGATCGTCACTATCTTCTGAAGCTGATACTTTGTTATAGACAACCGCATCATCTGCAAACAGTCTTAAACAGTTTCCGACGCATTGTACTATATCATTTATACACATTGTAAACAATAACCGCATGCCTGAGTGACCGAGCGGTTCTAGGCGCTACAGTCTGGAACCGCGGGACCGCTACGGTCGCAGGTTCGAATCCTGCCTCGGGCATGTATGTGTGTGATGTTAGGTTTAAGTAGTTCTATGTTCTAGCGGACTGATGACCACAGCAGTTAAGTCCCACAGTGGTCAGAGCCATTTGAACCATTTGTTTAAACAGCAACCGTCCTATCACACTTCCTTGGGATACTTCGGAAAATATTTTTTATCTATAATTTATGTTCCGTTAAGAGCGACGCGTCGAGTTCTGTCTGCAAAGAAGTCTTGAATCCGGTAGCAAAACCTGTCCGATATTCGGAAAGCTCGTTTGTATTTATTTACTTTTCAGTAAACTGCAGTGTGGGCCTTGTCAAATACTTTGCTGAAGTGAAGGGATACGGCACCAATCTAAGGACCGTTGTCTGCAGCGCTATAAATCTAATGGAGGAACAGAGAAAGCTGGGTTAAGTAATATTTCTATTTGCGGTATCCACGTTGATTTTTATATAACAGATTTTCGTTCTTAAGCATAAAACATGTACTGAATTCTACAACTGATTAACGTTAACGGTATATGTCTGTATTAAGTCTTCCTGCGATTTTTCGTGAGAACATAAATGACCATTGTTTCTTTCTAGTCGTTAGATACCCTTAGATTCTTTGTAGAATCTTACAGGCAACCCATCAGGTCGTGACGTCTTTCCACCACAGAGCGATCGTAGCTGCTTTTCTGTTCCACGATCGGTTGTCTTAGTATCTACCATTTCGACGTTCGTACGATTTTTGAAAGTCGAGATCGTATTGCGATTTTCCGTGGTGAAACACTTTCGGAAGACCAAATTTATTATCTCCGCCTGCTGTCGTTAACTTCCGTTTCGGTGCCCGTACGGCCATGGAGTACTTAAATAGTTTATTTCGATTCGTTTACTGACTTTACGTATGACCAACACCTCTTTGGGCTTTCAGTCGGATCGGTTGACAATATTTTACATTCAAACTCATTAAACGCTTCTCTCACTGACCTCCTTACACTCTTATTCGCTTCATTCAGCTTTTTCTTGTCTGTTAAGTTTTAACGTCTCTCGAATCTGTGGTGAAACTCTTTCTTTTGGTTCCTGCCTTCGGTGTCTCTCTCCCATTCCTTAAGATCTTCCCCGGAATTTAGCAAATGGTTCAAATGGCTCTGAGCACTATGGGACTTAACTTCTGAGGTCATCAGTCCCATAAAACTTAGAACTACTTAAACCTAACTAGCCTAAGGACATCACACACATCCATGTCCGAGGCAGGATTCGAACCTGCGACCGTAGCGGTCGCGTGGTTTCAGACTGTAGCGTCTAGAACCGCTCGGCCACTCAGGCCAGCGGGAACAAAGTTGTTTTAGGCATATTGAACTATGCTTCATCCTCATCAATGAATATTTGTTGTTGTCTACTAAGATACTGTTCAACTTCTTTACTTTCGTTATTATTTAGCAAAAATATTTTCCTACCATAATATACGGTAGTAATAGTTGCTATCACAGTCTTACGGTCACTGATACCTTCCTATACGTTAACTGATTCGGTAAATTCAGGTCTGTTTGTATCGAGGAGGTCTAAGACGTTTCCTTCTCGAGATGGTTTTCTAACTATCTGCTCGAAGTAATTTTCGAACGAAACATTAAGAATCTTGTGAAACGAATCATTGTCTCTGGCACCAATTTTGATAACAGGCGTCTCCCAATCTTTAACTGGAAAGTGGAAATGACCACTCCACACCCCCCAAATACAGAAATTTTAACATCATTCTGCTAACGTGTCTCTGAAACGCTCTACCATTACATCTCCTGATCCAGACGGTGTATAAAAGCACCTGATCACCATTTTTTACCGGCATTTGATGCTTAACTTCACCGAGATTAATTCGCGCTCTACAACCGTGATAAAATGCCTTAATACAATAAATACGCCACCTTTGCGGGCCAACATAGCCTTGTGATGAATAATCCAATCGGAACTTACGATTTTATTGCTGTTCACTTCTAGTTTCAACATACTTTCTGTTCTTAACGCATTACAACTTTCAGTAAGCGATATTAATTCTGGTAGCCATCCTTGGATACTCCTACAGTTTACCAATATCGTATTAATATTTTGTGCATGCGATCTGCAAATATGCCCATCCGCTGAGAACGTTATGGTTGACGTGTCTTCGATTTAGGCGAGCGAAGGAAGCACCTCTTGATCTGAAACATAAAATCCTTGTCCCTGGAGCTGGAAGGTTCCGTTGTTGCAGTCTCGGCCCCAAGAGTTCAGCTTGTGTTTCGAAAGTTGTAGATAACGAATCTCATTCCTTTTTATTAAAGAGCTGAGGCGAAGTGTCATGACATTGAGGGCAGTACTCTTCTAAATGTTCAATACTTTCTGATACACTTGGCATGGTGTCTGGTTTCGTGACTTTCTAGTTACAGACGGGAACAGGCAAGCCCTCATCATGGGGAACAGGCGAATGCACTGGAGACACATTTGTATACTTTATTTTATGTCTAGTTTTGCTAGAATGTCCCGAAATATTTGTAAGACAGACGTAACAGTCTGAATAATGCTCTTTAGGCACACACCACACCGTCGGAAGAGCAAATGGCATGGCTCGGAGTTTTCCTTTCAACCATTCGGCTAAGGTTGTAATACAGATTATGCAGGCAAAAGTTTTATCTTGGTCACCAACAGGGCAATGAAAATCCCATTTATATGCCTTCTTAACCAAATCAGTGATGGATTTTCTTTGGGCTTTTGGAGTGAATTTCCCACTTACATAGCAAAAGTTGTCATGGTGGCTTAGACAGGAATGAGATTAACTAATTGCCATTTTTAGTGTAAGTTTTAAACACAAAAAGTTTGCACAATCTTTCACAGGAAACACTCACTGACGATCTATTCCACACCACTGGATTACCACACCAACCATTTACTGACGATTTGTAAATCTTCTAGTTCTCCTTGATAATCAAAAATAAAAAATAAACATAAAAACAGAGGAATAGCAAAAAGCGAAATACTAAATATGAAAAATAAAAAACCTTTAAAACCTCAAAAGTGGTGCGCGCTACGTAGACCCCAAAAGTCATACTAGCTGATGTATCATATTCCAGACGCAAAATGGCTGTTGACTAGTGTAATTATCACAATTACTAGGCTATAATTTGACTATATTTTCGCTTTTCCATTAGGTGTCTTTGATTTCCTACGGTACACTGACTCATTCGAAACCTTTGTGTGTGCTAGTTACTAAAAAAATTTAATATACTACTCTGATGATTTGTTTCTCTAAGTACACAAAATGGGAAGATTTAAAGACGAATGTCAGTCCCAAACAAATCAACTGACTCAAGGCTCAGAATGAAACTGAAATAATACTGTAATCGTGCCGTCGCTATTAACGGAAACACAGAGGCCACAAATCCATACTAGTAGGGCCGAAGAGACGCGCAATTACATGTATCATAAATTGATTGCAGTCTCGCGTAAATAAACAAAATAATAAATCAAAAGCACCAGTTTGCTTATGTTCTACAATATTACTTTTATTGCTAACCGGTTTTCGGCTTACAAGGCCATCTTCAGACGGAAGATTCAGTTAATATAAACAAAAGAAATAAATTAATTTTTTGTCTTTACGCCTGAAAGCTTCATAACATAAGCAGTAGTTTGTTTTTGCTTCAGATGTGGTTTGCATTCAGACGCGCTCTTCTTATGGCTCCTGAGTCGTTCTAAACGGGAATCCATTGAGGCTAATCTCTCCTCTCGGAGGGAGAAAGGAAAGGTGAGAGCGTCCCTTATTCGTCTTCATTAGGCAGTGACCTGCTAAATCTTCATAAAGAGCGCAACGTAGTCGTTTCGTGGCGTTTTGCTTACGTAGCTGCGTGTACGAGCACCATTCTTTTGTAAAGGCCGGTCTAGTGGGATTTAGTCAGGACCCGTTTCACGTGGATGCCATAAATCGGGCTTGGATCTATACTCTTAGCAGTAAAGTATTCGGCTGTTGGCCTCAGCAATGGCTTGCACTCTGCTAGATGCCTTAAGATACCTTTTTTAAGGGAGAGTTGTGTTGAACATTGACTACATTTTAGACTACGGATTCCGTCACTAGACTTATAATCAATAATATCGTATCCTTTTTCTTAAAATAAGGGCAAAAACTACCACGTAGCTATCTATGATGTTTCTGTGTCTGATGTTTGATGCTATAGTGCTACGTCAAACACTTGTATTTTACCGCTTAAACTATGCAAGTTATTGTTATTAAGTGGCTTCAGATAGTTCCAAGGATTTAATATTTCATAGCCAACGTACCATGTGCCTGATTAGAAGTTGTTGCTTTTGAATCAAGATTTTTGTTTAACGCCCCGTTAACGACGATGTCATTACTGACGAAACACAAGGACTGATTGGGGAAGGATGACGAAGAGCATCAGCCGAGTTCTCTTCCAAAGAATAATCCTAACATTCACACTAAGGGAGTTAGGGTGAGCATGAAAAATGTTACTCTGAAAGGCCGGATTGCGATTTCAACCACATCTTCTCGAATGCGTGTATGGTTTCGCACCTGTGAGCGATATTGCTTATATTTATCTTTTGGATTCAACAATACTTTCTGGTTACCTGAGTAGTGTGTTGTAATTAGAGTTTTGTTGTTATTTATGTACTGTTCGGTTTATATGTTTTCATTGCATTACCACTACACTGTCAAGGATGTTACTTACTGTATGTTTCTACTTTAATATAGACGTGTTACTTCACTTCCAATGTTGTTTGCAAACATTGTAGCTTCTTTGTTAATAATACTCAGTATATATCTCAAGATGGCCTTGTAAACCGAAAACCGGTTAACGATAAAAGTAATATTGTAGAACAAAAGCAAATTGGTGCTTGTCATTTATTAATCCGATTTACATTGTGAATCCGTTGTCCTGCTATCACTTGAACCTCTTGAGACGCTCTGCCTACAGGAAGGTTATTTATCGAATGGTGTTGAAGAGGTAGTAACTTCGCACCTTTGCGAACCTGGACGGCCTAAGGGTGTTAAGTCCGACCAAAGTGTGAGAACCATCAGTAGGTGCTCAAAATAAATGCCCTTGTTAGTGCGTAGTGGTCACATAAGCTGTTGGTCCTGACTAAAATGTTCATTTGACTGCGTTACATTAAAATATTCATCCTGTGTCCGATCTGTAAAATTTGCAAAATCTGTATAATCAATTATTAACTCAGAAGTTTAAAAACCTTGAAATCTTCGAGTTTGCTTTAGAGTAGTATCAATTGCTTCACTGTCTCGAGGAATACTAACCAATAAATTAAACCCACAGCCTCGATTCAACACACAATCATTTCCAAGTACGAAGAAAGAAATCAATAAACTGTTGTTAGTCATGGCCAATAGATGGACGGCAAAAAACCTGGAGGAGGACTGAAGAAACATCAAGACACTTTCATAGGATTTGTCGGCCTCGGAAAAGCGTTAGACAATGTCAAGTGGTACAAGATCTCCAATGTCCTGAGAAAACTCGGGGTAAGCTATAGGAAAAAATGGGTAACACAATAATGAAACGAAACATTTTGACATAATGCTTAATAGCTTGTTTGTCCGTCTTTGAAACGAAACAAATAAGTAATTCTGCGGCAGTTTGTTGATTGGTTGGTGGAGGTACGTGGCATTAGGTGGCTACGCACACGTCATGTAATTTGCGTGGCCGGCCACTGTGGCCAAGCCTTTGTAGGCGCTTCAGTCCGGAACCGTGCGACCGCTACGGTCGCAGGCTCGAATCCTGTCTCGGGCGTGGATGTGTGTGATGTCCTTAGGTTAGTTAGGTTTAAGTAGTTCTAAGTTCTAGGGGACTGATGACCTAAGATGTTAAGTCCCATAGTGCTCAGAGCCATTTGAACCATTTTGTAATTTACGTAAACAACGGGCCGCAGATTTGTGTACGCTTTGATGTCAACCGATAGCGACCAGATGAGTTCCATAGGAGTTACATTGGGCGAATTTTGTCGCCGAGACATCAACGTGAGTACACTTTAATGCTCCTCACACCATTGTAACACAGTTCTTGCTCCGAGACTAGGTCAGTTGTACTGCTGGAAGATGATATAATCGTCGATGTAGAGATCAAGCATGAAGGGAAGCAGCTGGTTCTTCGATTACTACCGTAGGTCCCATGAAAGCGCAGAAGAATGTCTCTCGTAGCATAATACTGCTTCCACCAGCCTGCATCAGTGGCGCTCTGCGCGTTTCGAGCCGCCGTTCTCATAGATGACGGCATCTGGGGAGACGACCAGCGACCTAGTGTAGCAAAAATGTGATACATCCGAAGAGCCGACACGTTTCCATTGCTCAACGGTTGAATCCCGTGCCCACTGCAATCGTAACTGCCGATGTTATTTCGTCAACATGTGAACACGTAAGGGTGGTCTGCCCCGAAGCTCAATGTTCAACAATGTACGATGCACGGTGCGCTCCGCAAGACATGTGCGTGCACCAGCATTTTGTTCTTTCGGCAAAGATGCCACAGATTACTATCTATACTACTTTACAGAGCAGACAAGAGTCCGAATCCCACGTTCGGTGAAGAGTCCTTAACCTCCAACGAATTAGCGCCTATTGGTAGCTTCACTGGCCTTCTACCTCTGTCCGTGCATCCATTCGACCAGCTTTCGATATATTCGTTCACAGATTCTGCGTAATAATTATCTTGCCTTTGTCAAAATTGCTTATCTCAATGGATTTCCCCACTTGCAGTTCATATCTTCGCTAGGATGATCCACCGTCGTCTCCGCTCCGCTTACATGGTTTTGTTACTGCGTCACGTGCCCGAAATGCCACCACACACCATCCAACGCAGCGATGGGCAACAGTCGTAATTTTTTGGCATATTATTGTGTATAATATCTAAAAGAACCAAGAAGGAACAATGACAGAGGGAGAACAAAAGAACGAAGTGCTAGAATTAAAAAAGGGTGTAAGACAGGGACGTAGCCTTTCGGTTCTGCTGTTCGATCTATATATCGAAGAAACAATGACGGAAATAAAAGTAAGATTCAACAGCGCAATTAACATTAAATGTGAAAAGATGTCAGTGACAAGATTCGCAGAAGACATCACTATCCTCACTGAAACTGAAGAAGTACAACAGGATCTGCTGTATGTAATGAACAGTCTAATGAGTAAAGGATAAGGACTCAGAGCAAATCGAAGTAATACAAAAGAAATGAGAAGTAGCAGAGGTGAGAACAGCGTGAAACTTAACATCAGAATTGGTGATCACGATGTGGATGAAGTTAACACAGCAAAATAACTCAAGACGGATGGGGCAAGGTAGACATAAAAAACAGACTAGCACTGGCAAAAAGAGTGTTCCTGCCCAAGAGAAGTGAACTGGCATAATATATAGCCCTTCATTAGGGGAAGAAAATTCTGAAAATATTTGTTTGGAGCATGGCATCTCATGGTAGCGAATCACGGACTATGGCAAAACCGGAACAGAACAGCACGAAGACTTCTAGATGTGGTGCTTGCAGCAGAATGTCGAAAATTAAGTGGTCTGATTAGGTAAGGGACGAGGGGGTTCTGCGCAGGATCGACGAGGATAGGAATATATGGAAAAGAGTGACAAGAAAAAAGGATATCTGTTAAGACATAACCTCTATTGTGCCAGGGGGAAATGTAGAGGGCAAAAACCGTAGGGAAAGACAGAGACTTATATGTACACAGCAGATAGATGAAGACGTAGGTTGCAAGTGGTACTTTGAGATGACAAATTTGTTTCACATAAAGAAAGCAAGTAGTTGTGCCTCTTTATGTCTCTAGCTTTCATCTTCTAAATAATTAGAGCACTTAAATTCAGTTCTATCCAAAACAGGCCTGTCGCAAAACAACCCCCCAAAAAATGTACAATATTTAATATTTTTCTATGTTTCAGCAGCAGTGACCTGTCGATATTCCTTCACGACCAGTACGAGTATTATCGCCTGCTGTCGTTGCTCATGCATCTTCTTGACTCCCAAGGCACACCCGCATATTGCGGGGTTCGCTACAAGATATAGCTTCTGCAACATATTAGTATGGATATTAGTACATAATACATCCTCCCCCCCCCCCCCCCATTTTTACTTGTAATTTGACTCGCCGTTCATCAATATTTGTTGATCCAGTTCCCATCTTTATGATGTACTCGAGGATTCCTTGCTGACAATCGTCCTAGGCGACCCATCACATATGTTCTCTCTAAAACTATGCACTACTATTTCAGCTGCTGAATCGGCTCAATCAGACCAAAAGTTGGGTCTATTGTATATTGATCTTTAAATGAAACTATCATCAAAATTGTATACAGTATTTTCTCAGAATTACTAGCCTCTAATCAGACCTTTTTGGAATACTGCATACATAAGCACAATTATACATTTTTATTAAACTCATCATAACGTTCCTACAAGGATTTGTTATCATGTCCGTAGATGGGACTAATAACTACAAGACCAGCGTGTACGTTTTTTTATGCCTTTATAGTATTTTTCCTTACGAGATAGTTCAAACTTCGTAAACGCTCTTAATTACCACTTATATTATCATTTTCTTCTACGTATATTTTTATCATTTCTGTGCTACCGTACTTATTTCGCAAACAGTAAAGTAATACTACACGTCTTACCAAGCTCTCCATCACGACTGTAACGAGACTGCATAACATCCGTCATTCTTGCCCTGACATTCACTTCTCGTACGTCTCCCCTCAAATTAGTAGTATGAAATACCTCCAAATATTATTTTATCTTCCACATCAATACAATGTAAATACAGATACTTCAGTATATGGTTATAGTATCACTGGTGTTGTTTTCCCACTGCCACCTACTTCATACCCGATCTGAGTCTGGTTATAGAATAACATTTGTTGTTGTTGTTGTTGTGGTGGTGTTTAGTCTTGAGACTGGTTTGATGCAGCTCTCCATGCTACTCTATCCTGTGCAAGCTTCTTCATCTCCCAGTACGTACTGCAGCCTATATCCTTCTGAATCTGCTTAGTGTATTCATCTCTTAGTCTCCCTCTACGATTTTTACCCTCCACGCTGCCCTCCAATACTAAATTGGTGATCTCTTGATGCCTCAGAACATGCCCCTTCTTCTAGTCAAGTTGTGCCACAAACTCCTCTTCTCCCCAATCGTATTCAGTGTCTCCTTATTAGTTATGTGTTCTACCCGTCTAATCAGAATTCTTCTGTAGCACCACATCTCGAAAGCGTCTATTCTCTTCTTGTCCAAACTATTTATCGTCCATGTTTCATTTTCATACATGGCTGCACTCCATACAAATACTTTCAGAAACGACTTCCTGACCCTTAAATCTATACTCGATGTTAACAAATTTCTCTTCTTCCGAAATGCTTTTCTTGCCATTGCCAGTCTACATTTTATATCCTCTCTACTTCGACCATCATCAGTTATTTTGCTCCCTAAATAGCAAAACTCATTTACTACTTTAAATTTCTCATTTCCTAATCTAATTCCCTCAGCATCACCTGACGTAATTCGGCTACATTCCATTATCCTCGTTTTGCCTTGATTAACATTTATAGCATATAAATGAACGTTTTCCATCATTACAATAGTTGATTCCTCAATTCCACTGTGACTATGCTCTGTTCAAGTCCCTGATCCATGTTGTAAATAACTTAAGTTAAACTTACTCTTTTTATGTCAGTAAGGGGGGAATACAATGGAGGGAATAAAACTGCGTTCCCACTTACATGTCTGCACATGTACAGACAAACAAATAGTAACAATTTCCAAAAAATTGGATCATTAAGTGAAGAGAAAAGGCTTCACAAATTGTGCAAGCCAATTACGCTTAGGTCCACCTCTGCTCATTATGCAAGCAGATTCGTCTTCGGCCTGAGTACAATTGTCTTCATTTATGAGTCCGAAATGGACCACAATGACCAGCGAAGATTTGACTGGAGAAGTCCCAGACAACAGTGGAATACCAAACTCACAGTCTCCCGCCATATGGCCCGACAACCTGAAGTGGTGGTCTGTGGCTTCTTCCTCATACAGGTAGAAGAAAACTTGTCGTTTTTCATCCGCGACAATCTTACACCATAGCGGAATGTCGACGATACTCTACGCCCCTTTCTGTTGCCCTTCAGGCCAAGCCATTTTGGGCTTCCATTTCATCGATGTAATGCCCGCCCCCACACAGTGAGAGTTAAACTGCTTGTTTTCGTACTTCCCAAACGCTACCTTGGCCAGCAAAGTCGCCGGATCTCTACCCAATTGAGAAAGCTTGGTGCTTTATGGGCAGGGCCGTCCAACCAGCTCAGGATTTTAACAGTCTAAAGCGCGGATGCGACAGACTTCGGTACGATACCCTCAGGAGGACATCCAACAAGCCTGTCAACCAATACCAAACCGAATTATTGCTAGCATAAGGGCCAGAGGTGCACCAACGCGTTATTGACTTGCTGAGTTTGTGAACTTCTTTCTCTTGAATATATCATTTTTCTGAAATTATAAGCGTTTGTTCTTCCATAAAAGTACATTACACTTAGCAACTTCCGCCCGATTCAGATAATTCCTTCGTGGCAAGTGTTTTCTTGTGTTTCCATAAATAAACGAGAGGGGAATCAGGTCAGTCTTTTTTATACGTTCTGTTTTAGTTGCATCACATGCACTTGAGGATTTACGTTGAAAACTTATAATTGCAACGTTTCCGATACCAGTACACATTCTGCAACATATTAATGAAAACAGGGTGGGCCAATACCATACTGAATGCCAATATTACCGATGGAGGGCGCCACGAACTTGTAAGTCATTTTCAACCAGGTTGTAAGATGGTTATAATTTCGCACCTTACAAGCACTCATCTACTTACTTTGCCGCAATTTACAAGCAGAATTTGGCACCATTGTATAGGTTGTACATCGTATATTTAAATATTTATAGAAGACTGACATTGTCGCGTGAACCTTGTAAATAGTTGTTAACGCCTATTGCATGAAAGATGATGGATTGTCTTTATTATCAAGACGGTGTAATGGATGATTGCCTATACTAGCAACGGTTGGAACGCCAGTGGAAATGAAACGGCAGGCGTAACTGAGGCCTGCGCAGAAAAGCCTGCACAGGTGTGTTGGTCATGCTTAACACAGGAAGTAGCTCAAGGTTGATGGTCGGAGCCACTGAGCGCTGAAGTACACTACAGTGGCAGCCGTCCGGATTTTTGTAGCGGGGCTTCAAGGCTGACTACATAATACTTCAGAAACTCTGAAAATCTTGAACGCAGCAGAGAGAAACAAGGAAGCATTACCTCAGAAATCCTGCAGGCTGGGTTATTTCTGAGGATTTTTACCCTGCGAAGCGTACTATTGTATAAATTCCTAATTAATGGGGACAGGTATTTGCTCAGAACCTTTCCACGCTGGAAGACAAAAGACTAAAATTATGAATTCCTAATTAACGGGGATAGATATTTCCTACCAAGCTTTCCGTGCTGGGCGACAAAAGACTGAAATATCGTTGGTCGGTGTTTCGAAGAATCTGTAGAGAGGGAGAATATTCCGTGGCTTCTAGAATATGATTCGCCTTCTGCAGTTAGAAGTGAGGGGAGTTGAGCTTTGTTGGAAAGTCAGTAGTGCAGAGAAAATGGTCCTCCGTTTTTGAGCGCCCATGTTTGACGGTGGCTCAGATCAGCTTTTTTGCTACAAACGCACTTGCTGTCTTTGTTCTCAGGAGCTTTCATAGGTAGAATGGTTAGGCATTGTACTGTTGCTAACTTATACAATTCTGGACTTCGCCTCTGGGTAGGAAGGCGTTGTTGAGTATGCACCATTCACTGATTGAGAGCACTTCTTCTGTCTATACTCACATTGAAATGTTATCTGAATTCCGTCCTTGTGACTGGGAGTTCGTGTTTCTTGCCTGTAGATTATATTAGTCAGAGGACCGCCCTCTGCCATCCTAGTGTTTGAATGAGTATTTATTTTGTGGCTGGAGGTCTTCCATCCTCGCAGATGTGTACGAGAACCATCACTCCGAGGCAGCGGTAATAATGCTATTTGTTTCGGCTTATTAGGGTTATAAAGCTTAACAGCAGTGATCACGTGAGTTTGATTTCTACTAAGGGTGCACACCACTGTAGGTCATCTTGGAAAGTAGTGTCTTCTAGTGTTTGGTACGTAGATGATGTCAGTCATCTCGTGTTATTTATATTAGATCGCATAGCCATAAAAAGGGGCAGATTTGTGCAGTTGATCAGCAATATTAGTTAGGAAATTCATTTGTATCTCTTTATATCAAATCAAATGGTTCAAATGGCTCTGAGCACTGTGGGACTTGACTGCTGTGGTCATCAGTCCCCTAGATCTTGGAACTGCTTAAGCCTAACTAGCCTAGGGACGTCACACGCATTCGTGCCCGAGGCGGGATTCGGGCCTGCGACCGTGGCGGTCGCGCGGGTCCAAACTGTAGCGCCTAGAACCGCTCGGCCACTCCGGCCGGCCCTCTTTATATCCATTGGATATTTATATACAACATTTGTAACATACAAACGTGTTTTTAATCCACGATATACTGATTAGTTAACCCTGTGGTTTACTCCGACGGTCCACGCATTTGAATTTAAGAAAAATCAAAAACTTTATAAGTATTGATAAGGTGTATTGCAGAGTCGACTCAGCGTTTACACAATACCCATCCTAAAATACTTAATATTCTCTGTCATGTATGTACGTATAATTTTAAGTATCAGATTAGAACATTTTACAAAATCCATTATAAATAACTTTAACACATTGCAGCAATTTTACAATGGTTTTCCTAGCACGGTAGGATCTATTTTCTTTTGAATTTGCATTGATAACTCAGTGAATTTAGAATTTACGCTTTTTCTCCGTAATAAGAAGTATTATAGCTATCAGCATTTGGATTTTGTAGATTCACTTTTTTTATTGGCAATGGGCTCTAACATTTCCTTCAATTTACACAACATATACTTCACTCGTTTTATTTATTTACTAATTTAACGCCTCCCTCGTGTAGAATGTATGTACAGTAGAGATTTCTTTCGTTTTTACTTAATCAACTTTTTATATTGTTCACAAATTGCTACACCTTATAAGCTTTTAAGGCCGTATAAGCATGGTCTTTTCCGAATTTACTTCTGATCAAAAAACAATTCTAGTAGTTGGAGTCCAAGGTTCTTGTGGAGATATTGCAACAGAAACTTTAATCACATAACAAACATTTCTTTATGTCTCACAGAAAAATAAAGAGTAAAATACCAGTAAAAGTAAGAACTAAAATACCAATTTTCATACATTTAGCTTCAAATATTCTAATGAAACGAAATATTTTCTTAAAAATTTTCATTCCTTTTGCACTCACTTACTGGTTGAATTTCCAAAAACACTGAAACATGTATTTTTTTTATTTGTAACGGAGGAGTCAGATACCATTTATCATAGATGTGGCCTTAAAATCAGTTGTAATTCTGTAGGAATTATTTATTTGCAACATAATTTCCAAAACTGCTGAAACAAAAATTTTTTGTATTTTCTGTCTACAAAACCAAATACCTAGTTTTCGTAGTTATAGCTTCAAAATTCCCTTCAAGGCGACATATTCTCAAAAACACTTTCATCCGATGTTTAACTTCCTTAGGAGTGGAATTTCGGACAACCCTTTTTAAACGATTCCTACAGTATAAGAATCAGTATGACCCTATTTCATCCCATTAGGGGTTGAATTTCAAAATCAGTGAAATGTATGTTTTTCATCTTTAACCGAGAAGCCAAATACAGTTTTGCAAAACTTTGGCTTTAAAAAGGCTATCGCAATGAAATACTTTAGCATAACTTTTCACCTTATTTTTCATTCCCTTGGGGACTGAAACTTCCAAAGACAGTGAAACATGTATTTTTTATTTCTAATTGAAAAGCCAATTTTAAATTTTCATACACTTAGCTTAAAAATGTGTTCACAATAAAATATTTTCATATAAAATCTCAACCTCTATTTCAGGCCCTTAGGGGTTCAATTTCCAAAAACACGGAAACACGAATGTTTTATTTGTAACAAAGAAGTCCAGTACCGATGTTCATAAGTGTAGCTTTAAAATACTTTAATAGTTCTATAATAATGATATACTAGCACAACAAGCTTTTACCCACTATTTCACCCGCATAGGATTAAATTTCCAAAAATGCTGAAACACGTATTTGTTTCCGACAGAGAAACTTAATATCAGATTTCGTAGGTCTAGCTATTTCAGCCAAATAGGGTTGGAATTTCGAAAAATCCCTTCTTTAACGACGCCTACAGTATGAGCACATCGTCTCCAAATCTTAAGTTTCTATCCTTAGCGGTTTGGGCTGAGCAGTAATGAGCCAGTCAATCAGTCAGTTAGGACATTGACTTGTGTATACAGCTATTTCGTTCTGTACAAAACAATGACACACTGTTAAATACTGGTTTATGTATTATTAGATCGTACATTTTCACTATATATAATACGAGAAATACTGAGCTGTGACTCTGAAAATGTTAGTTTCCAGCCGCGCCTCACGTTCCTTGATACTACACAATCAGTCATCTTCTAGAGGGTTACATTAGTGCATTGTTAACTTGAAATTTGATTGTAAACTCTGAGGTTCCACTTTAAGACATTGTCACTCATCCAAAACAAATTTTTCTGCATACTGTCTTAAATAAATGTACAGTATTCACACTTTTTCATTCAGCACAATGTAGGAATTACACTTGTAGTTTGGGAACAGTAGTTTCAGTTTGAGAGACTTGTGGAGTGCACCTAAATTTTACTTACAGCAGAGAGAATAGTCTTTTAAAACAAGTTGTTTTAATGGTGGAAAATGTAAGTGGATTACTGTCCAAAAGAAGACGGGGTGGCTCGGTCGTACCAGACGCTGCGAAACTCTTTCAGCTCGCAGTTTCTGGCTGTCTGTTGTAGGAACTGTCTCTTGGGAGAGGAGTGGCGCTGTTTCTCGGAGATTGTCCTGTGTCAGTTACAGTCCCGGCTGAGAAGACGAGCAGCAGTCACAGACAACGGAAAACTTTCAGAGGCACGGCCCTTATCACCAGTGTACAGAGACAACCGGTTAGAGCATCGTCAGCAAAGTTTTTATTTTCAGCGAACAAAGGTTAATTCATCTTTTTGTAAATGAGAGGATTCAAATTTGGTTTGTATAATGAAAATAAAACTTTAAATACCTTAATTACAACGAAAGGCACCAACTGGCTAAGAGACTTGTTTCAAGATTTATAGGTGTGCGTATAATGCTCACACTCTGCTATTCAGTTAGGCAAATGCAAGTTCAACTGGACATAGCGTGAATTAGCAAAATTGTGGACTTAGAGGTACAGTTACAAGCACAAAATCTTACTGTGAAGTTTTTTCTGAAAATGGTTCAGTGGCGTTGGTGGTTCATTATACTGTCTACTGGTGATGGGATAACATTTGTATAAAAACAAAAATGGAGGAGGTAATGGAAGTTTAGATTGACAAAACGGTAGTATGCAAACTTTCAATTGTTTATAAATATAATTAATTAGTTACAAGATTACTTAAAAATTAATGTTCCGATTTCCGGTTTCACCATTTGATTGCCATCTTTAGAAGTGATTCATTAATTCCAGTTAATTGAACATCATGAAGTCTTATAAAAATGTCAATCACGTCGTCACATTTTGAAAGAGATACGGATTTTGTATACCTTGACGACACTATTAGCGAATAAATCACATCGGAAGATGGCAATCAAATGGTGATATAGTATTGAAAATCAGACTTTTAAAGGGTCTAGGACGTAATTTATAAAGTGAATTTTTTAATGCCTAAGAAGTAAAGTAACCTAGAAGGACATAAGGAAAAGGAAGAGCAGAAACATAAACAAGTTGTAGTAATTACCCAGAAAGTTGAGAAAGATTACAACATCACAACATAGCTCCCAGCAATTATTCGGCGATGTTACACAATACAAAGACAGCCACGTCCTCTTCTCCAAACACACTGCGGATAAACAAATTACAATACAAAGAGTTCTCAAAACATGTAACTCAAGCGAGGACTGGGAAATCATTGAAAACAAAATCAACTGTGTTCTTTTCAAAGGAACCACCCCAAGATTTACCTTAAGCGACTTTCGGAAATAGCAGAAAGCATTATTTTGGAGTGTGTAACACCGACTGGAACCGAACCGCCGAACCTATAATACGAGTCCATTGCCGTACCACTGCGCCGGCTCGCTGGGTGGAACCTCTCAGATTATAAGATATGGTCTACTGCATGTGAACATCGAGTAATAGATTTCGAAAATACAAACGGGAAGTGTGTGCATACAAGTAAAATCAAGAAACTACTCACACACGTAGAACCATAGGTTCAACGAAAAACCACCCACAGGTATTGCCTTGTAGGAGCGCTGTTCCCAAGTACAAAGCAGGGCGAATAAGTAATACTGATTTAGAAATCAATATTTTAAGGAAGCACCAAAATACACTCCTGGAAATGGAAAAAAGAACACATTGACACCGGTGTGTCAGACCCATCATACTTGCTCCGGACACTGCGAGAGGGCTGTACAAGCAATGATCACACGCACGGCACAGCGGACACACCAGGAACCGCGGTGTTGGCCGTCGAATGGCGCTAGCTGCGCAGCATTTGTGCACCGCCGCCGTCAGTGTCAGCCAGTTTGCCGTGGCATACGGAGCTCCATCGCAGTCTTTAACACTGGTAGCATGCCGCGACAGCGTGGACGTGAACCGTATGTGCAGTTGACGGACTTTGAGCGAGGGCGTATAGTGGGCATGCGGGAGGCCGGGTGGACGTACCGCCGAATTGCTCAACACGTGGGGCGTGAGGTCTCCACAGTACAATGATGTTGTCGCCAATGGTCGGCGGAAGGGGCAGGTCCCCTTCGATCTGGGACCGGACCGGAGCGACGCACGGATGCACGCCAAGATCGTAGGATCCTACGCACTGCCGTAGGGGACCGCACCGCCACTTCCCAGCAAATTAGGGACATTGTTGCTCCTGGGGTATCGGCGAGGACCATTCGCAACCGTTTCCATGAAGCTGGGCTACGGTCCCGCACACCGTTAGGCCGTCTTCCGCTCACGCCCCAACATCGTGCAGCCCGCCTCCAGTGGTGTCGCAACAGGCTTGAATGGAGGGACGAATGGAGACGTGTCGTCTTCAGCGATGAGAGTCGCTTCTGCCTTGGTGCCAATGATGGTCGTATGCGTGTTTGGCGCCGTGCAGGTGAGCGCCACAATCAGGACTTCATACGACCGAGGCACACAGGGCCAACACCCGGCATCATGGTGTGGGGAGCGATCTCCTACACTGGCCGTACACCTCTGGTGATCGTCGAGGGGACACTGAATAGTGCACGGTACATCCAAACCGTCATCGAACCCATCGTTCTACCATTCCTAGACCGGCAAGGGAACTTGCTGTTCCAACAGGACAATGCACGTCCGCATGTATCCCGTGCCACCCAACGTGCTCTAGAAGGTGTAAGTCAACTACCCTGGCCAGCAAGATCTCCGGATCTGTCCCCCATTGAACATGTTTGGGACTGGATGAAGCGTCGTCTCACGCGGTGTGCACGTCCAGCACGAACGCTGGTCCAACTGAGGCGCCAGGTGGAAATGGCATGGCAAGCCGTTCGACAGGACTACATCCAGCATCTCTACGATCGTCTCCATGGGAGAATAGCAGCCTGCATTGCTGCGAAAGGTGGATAGACACTGTACTAGTGCCGACATTGTGCATACTCTGTTGCCTGTGTCTGTATGCCTGTGGTTCTGTCAGTGTGATCATGTGATGTATCTGATCCCAGGAAAATGTCAATAAAGTTTCCCCTTCCTGGGACAATGAATTCACGGTGTTCTTATTTCAATTTCCAGGAGTGTAGCTTGAAATATACCGACGCGAAAACATATAGTGAATTATGGGGGTGAGAATGGGATAGAGTGACTAAATAATAGTATATATGAAATGAACTATCTCAATTTTTTTTAATACATAGCTTAAAACTGAATTGTAAAAATGACTAAACCGATTTCAACAATTGTTGATTAGTGGTCAGGTTCTCTGTTGGATATAAAATTAATACTGAGTGTCTTAATCAAATAAACAATTAAAATGGTTTCATAAATAAAACACAGCCTATGAAATCAATCACACAAGCAATGACAAAATCGCTGCTAGTTTATAGAACAAATATCGATTCGTATACCCGAAAAATAGATGTGGTTTTCCATGTCAATTTGTGACTTAAACAACTGCTTGCATTTTTCCTCATTTAAGTACAATCTGACACAACCATCACTCAGATTATTTGTTCTTTAATAAAGAGTAAACCTATATAATATGGTTTCATATTACGGAGAGTTGTTTCAGCTCCATATTGCAGACAGCTGTGTGTTTGAAACATTTACATGATGTTTCAAGGAACCACTGGATATGCTACAAATGGACGTATTTATCTCTAAAACTGTCGGTACGTCTAACGCAGTGGTTCACTGGATGAATTTCAAACAATAGATCGAAAGATCGTTCAGTAAACCAGAGAGGAATTTTCTCCGACATATGACTTTCATTTAAGATGATCTATTCTGCAAAAGAGTCGCCAAACTCTTGGAAGATGCTCAGATTCCGAAAACCTGAGTTCACATATCACGATTGCAATAGCGATACTCCCCGCAGTAAATACACATCCCCATGATATCTGATTAGGATCATTGGTGACAGTCGACGATGGTCTTGTGTGTTAATAAAACTTCAGCTCTTACATTCGTAGAGTTTGTAAGGCCTTTTGCTCCCATTACAAAGAGAGTACGCTCAGAGCAAATTGGTCGGTCACACTAATAAGCAGATCTAACGACAAATACAGAAACTAAATGCTGGCGAATGAAGAAGCGCCTGAAGCAACTGAGTCACGCCAACGTAATTTTTCTTGAACATTCACGATCGCTGCAATCTTTTCCTAGGTCTGGTGTAAACAAATATATTTATGCTGCAATGGACAGTTTGCGAAAGTACGACAAAAATGGTTCAAATGGCTCGGAGCAATATGGGACTCAACATCTGAGAACTTAGAACTACTTAAACCTAACTAACCTAAGGACATCACACACACACCCATGCCCGAGGCAGGATTCGAACCTGCGACCGTAGCGGTCGCGCGGTTCCAAACTGAAGCGCCTAGAACCGCTCGGCCACACTGGTCGGCAAATACGACAGCTTTATAAGATGTTGGGTACTGTAGGTATGAGTGGTGATGATTGCAGATTGTATGCAACACGTGTGCCAAGCAGGACCTGCTTATTATACAAAAACTACTCATAGTAAAGGTAAGAAAATATTTTTATCCATTACGAGCCAACGATTGTTTAACTAACACCTGCACTCCAGACTATAAACTTTTCTTCGGTAGACATTGTGTAACAGCTCATACAAACGATGAAGACTACAGTTCAGGGAGTCGTCGTGGTTTACATTAACGCTGTGTGGTACCTAAAAAATCATTAACAAATCCGTAAACTATTTCAAAAAGATGACCCCAAAGTACGTAGAGTAACACATATATGCAGAAAAATGGGGAGTATATATGGTACAAAACAGGGGGACTTCGACTGGCTACAGTTCTTAAACTACAGAGGTTTCCGAGTAAATAAACACCAACTCTGTCAAGATTAATTAAAACGAAGTGGACTGTATGGTACGAGGGTGAGTGAAATGAAAACCTTAAATATATTTTTAAATATTCTTTATTGTGCAGAAGTGGTACAAAGCTGTATCACTTTTCAACATAATCTCCCCCACGCCCAATACAAGTCTTCCAGCGCTTTCAAAGTGCATAAATTTCTTTAGAAAAATGTTCTTTTGGTAGTCCGCATAATCACTCATGCGCCGCGTGGCGTACCTCTTCATCACAAGGGAACTTCTTCCCTCCCAATGCTTCTTTGAGTGGTCCAAACATAAACGAAATCACTTGGGTTCAAATGGCTCTGAGCACTATGGGACTTAACATCTGCGGTCATCAGTCCCCTAGAACTTAGAACTACTTAAACCTAACTATCCTAAGGACAACACACACATCCATGCCCGAGGCAGGATTCGAACCTGCGACCGTAGCAGTCACGCGGTTCCGGACTGAGCGCCTTAACCGCGAGACCACCGCGGCCGGCGAAATCACTTGGGGCAAGGTGTGATGAGCATGGTGGACGAGGAAGACACTCAAAATGGTGCTCTGTGATTGTTGCAACTGTTGTGCGGGCAGTGGGGGGCCTCTCATTGTCATGTTGCAAAAGACACCTGCTGATAGCAATCCACGTCGGTTTGATTGGATTGCAGGCCACAGGTGATTTTTAGGAGATGTGTGTATGATGCACTGGTGACAGTTGTACCTCTAGGCATGGAATGCTCCAAAATGACGCCTTTTTCGTCCCAAAAGAGTCAGTATAACCTTCCCTGCGATGTTTCATTGGTTTGGGGGATGAGGAATGGCGCCATTCCTTGCTGTCTCTCTTCGTTTCTGATTGGTGCAAGTGAACCCAGGTTTCGTCCCCAGTAACGATTCTTGCAAGGAAGCCACCACCTTCTCGTTCAAAATGCGCCGAAGAAGTTCTTCACAAGCATCAACACGTCGTTCTCTCATTTCAGGAGTCAGCTGCATGTGGCAAGCATCTTGCAGACACTTTGTGACACTGGAGCACATCATGCACAATATGGTGTGCTGATCCATGACTAATCTGTAAACATGCTGCAGTGTCATTCAGTGTCACTCGGCAGTTTTCCTTCACAATGGTTCCAACTGCTGCAATGTTCTGTGGAGTCACAAGTAGTTGAGCCTGCCTGGACGAGGAGCATCTCCCACCTGAAGTCACACCATTTGCGAACTTCCTACTCCATTCGTAGACTTGCTGCTGTGACAAACATTCATCGCTGTACTGAACCTTCATTCGTCGATGAATTTCAGTAAGTTTCACACCTTCCCGAAGCAAAAACTGAATAACGAAACGCTGTTCTTATCTGTGCATGTCGCAAGTGGTATGGCCATCATTATACTGATACTGCGACGGTATGTGTGCATCTGCACTATGCTGCCACATACAGGACATTCTGCACGCTGTTTGTAAGCACGCTTACCAACCTACAGGATAACGGCGCGAAATTTCCATTAGTTATGACAAATTTATGGTTTTCATTTGACTCACCCTCGTAATGAATTGCCAACCAGCAGTTTTACAGCAAGTGTAAAGCATGGTTGTGTTCCTGTTTCAAAGATACTGTGAAAAACGTCTGTGCACATATAAGTGTGAGTTGTAAACATGGTGACAGTTATTGAACTATACGAAAAAACGTAAATTAGTTACAAACTTCGGCGTGCACACTATTCAACTTGTAAAAGACGCTGCAGATATTGTGATTTATGTTATGACATGTTCGATGTGCCTACCATCATTGGCTCAGAACAGATGTCTGTAGCTAAGGTAGAATTTTCAAAATTTTTAGGTGTGTCCATTGATGAGAGGTTAAACTGGAAGCAACACATTGATGGTCTGCTGAAACGTCTGAGTTCAGCTACGTATGCTATTAGGGTTATTGCAAATTTTGGTGATAAGAATCTCAGTAAATTAGCTTACTATGCCTACTTTCATTCACTGCTTTCGTATGGCATCATATTCTGGGGTAATTCATCGTTGAGTAGAAAAGTATTCATTGCACAAAAACGTGTAATCAGAATAATTGCTGGAGCCCACCCACGGTCATCCTGCAGACATCTATTTAAGGATCTAGGGATCCTCACAGTAACCTCACAGTATATATATTCCCTTATGAAGTTTGTTGATAATAATCCAACCCAATTCAAAAGTAATAGCAGTGTGCATACCTATAACACCAGGAGAAAGGATGATCTTCACTATGCAGGGTTAAATCTGACTTTGGCACAGAAAGGGGTAAATTATGCTGCCACAAAAGTATTTGGGCACCTACCAAACAGCATCAAAAGCCTGACAGATAGCCAACTAACATTTAAAAAAAAATTAAAAGAATTTCTAGATGACAACTCCTTCTACTCACTGGCTGAATTTTTAGATATAAAATAAAAAAAAAAACTTAATCATTAGTGTCATACAATATTTTGTGTAATGTAATTTCTTGTACAGACATCTTTTATTAACCTGACACGTTCCACATCATTACGAAGTGTCGTATTCATGATCTATGGAACAAGTATTAATCTAATCTAATCTAATCTAATCAGACTAATAGCGAAATCCTGCTTGACTCGCTGAAGCGTGGCAAAATCTATGCTGGTGATGACCTCCTGAATGGCTGTATTCAGCTCAGCACTGGTATAGGGGTTATTGCTGTACACCTTGTGTTTAGTATAGCTTCGATGGGGTCGAGCTCCGTCTTGCATGAACCACATATTGTTGAAATCTGTCACTTTGAACAATGAGGATGAAATCGTCTTCCAAACCCTTCGTGTAGCAGACCGTAGTCATGGTGCCATCAATGAGTATCACACCAATTATTCCGTGACTGGACATTGCACACTACTGCGTCACCTACTGAAGGTGAGCAGACTTCTCGATAGCGGGATACGGATCTCAGCCCGCCAAAAGCGCCAGTCCTGCTTATTGAAGAACGCATCCGGTGAAGAGACTTCCCGATAGCGCAATACGAATTCTCAGCCCTACAAATGCGCCAATTCTGCTCATTGACGAACGCATCCAAATGAAAGTGGACTTCGTCGCTAAATCAAACCATGCATGCCCATACTAATTGCCATCATGCTCCGCGGCTAACCATGCACTTTGAACGTCGTAAGGCAAACCGTTCAGAAGTTTTGACGATTTGAAGACTACATTTTGGCACAGACAACGAGCTGTAGGCCTGCGTAGAGAATTGGCGGAAAGCGCTGGCGGCTGCCTTCAATAACGAGGCCATTGAAAAGTTTGTGCAACGCTACGACAAACGTCTAAGTCAGATCGGCGACTATGGAGATAAGTAACTGGAAGTTGTAGTTAACTGTTGCAAATAAAACTGTTTTCATTTGCACTGTGGTTTCCATTTCGCGACCTATCGTTCCTTGCTGTCCGAATAGCCCTCGTAGGTAGCTGCATCATCTGTAATAAAACCTGATTTTACTATTAATATTGTTTTCAAAGTCACTAATATACAACATTAACAGAAAGGGTCCCAACGCACTTCCCTGGGCTAAGCCTGTTGTTATTTCTGAGGATGACTCTTCATCCAAGATAACATGATGTGTCCTGTAAATTGTAAACTTTCACGGCCGGAACTGTCATGATTAATAAAATTCTTTTCCGGGCTATTATGCCGTGGTCTGATGGATTTCGCATTGTAACCCAACGTCAGTAGTGAGACAGTGCGTATTTCGGAAGTTAACAGAAGCCACGAACCCCCTTGAAGATGTCCTCCGCAGATGGGGACGAAACGTTGGGTTACAATGCGAAATCCATCAGACCACGGCATAATAGCCCTGAAAAGAATTTTATTAATCATGCTGTGTCCTCCCTGCCAAAAAGTCCTCAATCCAGTCACAAATTTCACTTGTTACACCACATGATCGTACTTCTGACAATAAGGTAGGTGCGGTATTGAGTAAAATGCTTTTCGGAAATCAAAAAATACTGCAACTACCAGTTTGCCTTGATCCAAAGCTTTCAGTACGTCCTGTGAGAAAGTGCGAGTTGGGTTTCACATGATTGATATTTTCGAAAACCTTCCTGGTTGGGTCTTAGAAGGTGATTCTCTTCAAGGCACCTCATTGTGTTGGAGCTCAGAATATGTTGTATTATTCTACAACAAATCGATGTCAAGGTTTTTAGACGATTGTTTTGTGGATCACTTCTACTACCCTTCTTGTAGATGGGTGTGACCTGTGACTTTTTCCAAAAACTGGGCACGCCTCTTCGTTCGAGGGATCTACGATAGATAGAAAAGCCACAGATTCAGTATAAAACCTGACAGGGATTCCAACACGGACCGGAGCTTTGTTCAAGCATAACGATTTCAGCTGATTCTCAGCACCACTGACAATCATACATATTTCATTTATCCTTTCAGTGGTACGAGGATTAAATTGGGGCTATTCTCCTGGGTTTTTCTTTGTAAAGGAACATTTGAAAGCGTAGTTAAGCATTTTAGCTTTTGTTTTTCTACGCTTAGTTTCACTTCATGACTCATTCACTAGGGACAGGACATTGACTTTGGTGCCACAGCCTTTACTTATTTCCAGAATTCTGCTGCAGTTGTCAGTGAATGCTTCATCCATTTCTCTCTTGACAGCCAAATGTGTTTCATTCAGCATCTCTCTAACTATAGCCCTACGCTTTATTTTACACCTATTATGCACTAATCTGTTTCTTTGGAAGTTTCTTTAGAGTCACTGCATACCATGGAGGTTGCCTACCAGTATGAATTGTTATGCTGGGTGCATATCTCCTAGTACATGGTCCACTAACCATTTAACCTTGAGCTGCAGTTCTTCTACATGATCCTGCCGTGTGCTGAAAGTTGGAAGTTCCTCACAGAGAGACGACACTACTGGTTTTTTATCAAGTTTCCTGAACATATATTTATATCTTTCTGCTTGTTTTAGCTATCCTTAGTACGTGGTAATCACTGTTGCCATAACTGCGCCATGCTCATTCATACGAGTTTCGATGTGGACAATCCGAAAGACGGCAAGTCTATGTGTTGCCATCAGATCCAGTAACATATTTCCCTCAAGCTTGGGGTTCCTAACGATCTGTTCTAGGTAGTTTTCAGAGAAGGCATGCAGTATTTTCACAGGTTGTCTTATCACCCTCACCAGTAACAATATCCCAATTAATTATTGGATATGAAACTTCATGGCAGATTGTTGGATAATTGGAGTCTCTACCAGTGATTACGTATGATTGGGGAACTTACGAATAACTGAACTGAAGTTCACTCTAAAGTTCTCCGTTACATCGGAAGACAAGTCGGGTGAACGATAAAAGAATCCAATAATCATTTTATGCCCACCTGATACCGAGTCTTGCCCAAAGAGTCTGACATGCAGCTTCGATTTCTACCTCGGTGGATTTAAGTTTCCTGTCCACTGCGAGAAATATACCACCTCCATTTCCAATTTGCCTGACCTTTTGACATATACTAAAACTTTTCCCTAAACTTTCGCTGCTATCAACTTCCGGTTTCAACCAGTACTCTACGTCTAGTTCTAGGTGAGCTTCAATGCTTTTCATGAGCGCTTCAAACTCTGGCACATTTGTGCGAACGCTTCGGCGGTTTAGCATTAGGGTTTTAATGTTCTCACCTGTGGGAGGCATTCCAATCTATCTTACAGTGATACTTCTAAGTTTCCTACAGATGTTGTTATTTGGATTGGGTGGAGAGCCGCCTAATCTGTAAAACCCTTGTATGCTCCACACACACAGGCAGCTACCTGTCAGCAGCCTTTGATATGCAGTGCACACCTGACCTATTAAGGGGAACCCTACAGTTCTCAACCCTCTGTCGCAAATCCAGGACGTCGCAGCTTAGCTTGTCACAAAACCTTCGAAGTCTATGGTTCAGTCCTTCCGCTCGACTCATAACCAATGGACCACCATCAGGGTTAGGGGCAATGCTGCACATTGTGAGCTTCACTTAAACTCCGCGAGCAAGGCTGGTTTTCTCAACCTTCTCTGCCAGTCGCTGGAATGATCCAAGAATGACCTCGGAGCACAGACAACAGGCATCATTTGTTCCAACGTCCGTCACGATCAGCAGTTGGTTGCGCTCAGTTCCCTCAATGGCTGCCGGAATAGCGTCTTCAAAAAGTTGAATGAGCCTAGGCATACACCCTGAGTTCACCTGGTGTCCTTTCGTGTCCCTTGCTGGCATTTCACTAAGGAGTCCATCATTCGTCGTACCTTTCAACTGTCGACGATTAATAGCTCTGTACCCTTTACTGTTTGCCTCCTCCTGACGAGGAAAAAATAACTTTCCCCGGAACAGATGAACTGAGTCGCACTGCCTCAGTTTCAGTTTGAGTGAAAGACTACACCTCAAACGTGTTGGTTATGGGGATCTGTACGACACCCTGAGTCCACCCTGGTCCCCGTCCACCTGTGCAGGGTGTCTAGATCTACCACTGACATGCCACTCGTAGTCAAGTGGACAGTTAACGACAGACCCTGTACTTTCTGCAAAGGAGACAGGGTCCACAGGAGAGGTTAGTATTAGAGGTACCGTTGGTACATGTATAACATGTACACGACTTTCGTGAGTTCTTCCAACACACCGATTCGCAGCAGCTGCCAATCGTTTAACAATAGTCACGGCGATTTCAAGCAGCTTACAAATGTCAACCAGTTCATCCCGCGTTTGACGACAGCATTCATAGTGGGGCTGAAATTTGGCTGGTGCAATACAATTCAAGGCAGTGAACAAATAACTTTAAATTAAGCCGACTGATTATTTTTTAATCTGTTGAGCTGAGAAGTCGCTAATTCCCAATTGCAACTGAAGCAGCCACATAAAATGAATTTCCATTACTGCAACACAAAAGCCTGTGGTAAAAATCAATAGTTTCCTAAACGTTTTGATGTAAATTATAGTTGTTGACGAACTCGAAAACAGAGTTAATTTACGATAAATGTAGATAATATATATGGCTGCACCTCTGTAAGGGAAAACTAGTTGTAACACAATTTGTTACAAAATCTGCTACAGTAATCAAGTCACAAACGCCGATTGCCTACATAACGCTTGTAGATTATGCGTAGCACAATGGTAGCTTCCGAAAATTCTCAAAAACGCATGTTTATTTGTGTTAATATACAATGAATTTCGTTGGTGATGTATTCTTTGGCTGAACTGTAAACTATACAAGCTGATTTGTCACGAAATCAATTACGTACCCAAAACGCTCGTACTGGTAACTAACGAAAATGTAACTTTGTAAGCGTCCGAAATATCTCAAACTAAATAATTTCTCATGGAATTCTACAGTTAAATAAGAGGACGACTGTTTTACGCTAAGATAGGCCTACTTTCCTATAAATTTTCGAAAGAGCACAGTTTATATTGGGCTGACAATTGACGATGTCAGCACTGCTTTATAGCAGCAATCGCGAATGTTCGAAATTTATCACAACACAAACGGGTTTTGGTACATACAATGTAAGAATACTCAGAAGTGACGTGAACAGTAAAATATGTGAATCTAGAACTTTAAATCGGCCCACGATCTTGTACAAGCTGTCTCACACAACGGAAAATTCCAAAGTCGGCTGTTATAAATAAATAAACGTGCATATTGCATGGATTTCTCACTTAAGTGATTCTGCGCACATTTCTGCACTGGACTGCCAAAGAATAACTCTGCAGCGTAAGTTTATCTCCATCAAAATCACTAAAAAGTACAGCACCAACAAAGTACGTCTTCTGTCTAACAATGCCATCTTTGGATTCAAGTCACCAGAGTTATTGTTTGGTCGGGAGTACATTCGGAAAATACCATGCTTCTGTGCCCTTAATTAGTAGGAAAAGTTTCCAAAGTGTTGCGATTTGTGAGTAACGTAAATATTCGATTAAGGGAAAACATAAAGCCTCTGCAGACCATACACTCTATGCGAGAGATGCAGCTGGCGCAAAGCCAGTGGTAAAATAAAAGCGCAAAGATAACAGGAATAAATAAAAAAAACTCCCTCCTTAAATAACAAACAATTTGACGAAGGGTGTGAGTTTATAGAAATGTGCAAAAACCAAGCAAGGGATGTCCTTCCACCTACTGTAGTCTCATTACACATTCACATATACAAATTCGTCTCAGAACTAAACGAACAGTCGATTGAATATGTTGCAAACGTACTGAGACCTGAAATATTTTGCGAAGTGACAGACCTCCGGGAGTTGCTGATTGATCGCGCAATTTTACAATGGGAAGGAAGCAGATTTCGCTTCGCGTTGTCTATAACAATAAGCACATGTTCAGGTAATCATATATATCACAAACGTTTCAGAATTTTTTTTTTATAAAATTGTCCATGTTTGGAACACAACCTGCGACCAGGTTAGAGACAGAAGTGATGACACTTTCTGCAGGACCTGACCATCATTCTGCAGGACAGTGCTCAAGCACGTACAGTGCAGGCTGTAAGTGATTTGTTTGACCCGTGGGGCTGCTAAGTGCTATACCACCTACTGCACTCCCCTGACTTAAGCCCTCGTAAATTCAAATCGATTTCTAAACTGAAGGAAGCACATCACGGCATTCGCTTCAGAACTGCTTCAAGTTCGTCGGACAATAGATCGCGCCGCTCGAACTGTCAACACAACTGGCACTGCTAAGAGTATCCTACGGCTTCCACATCACTGACAACGGGTTATAAACACTGCTGGTGACTGCTTCGAAGGTCAGTGAAACTTTGAAACACGTATCTATTTTGTAAGAGCTGTAAATATATAGTTGCCACTATTAAAGTTCCCACCCTCATATTTACGTCCTTAATATTAAGTAAAAACGCTGATTTTGACCAAAATATTGCCGCGATCATGCTGATACTTGTAACATTTGATTGTAACATATATTTGCACATTCGTATCAGTTTTTAGCTTTCTAGTTTCATTATTTAGCTTCACTTATTTTGTCTTAAAATAATGTGTTTAGCAAACCACATTCGTCTGCTCATTCTGCAATTTAACAATTTAACGTTAATATACTGATGCATACACTGACGAAGTTTGGAAAAGCATTTCAATTTCTAATTTCATCCTTTGATTATGGCGCAATATCAACGCACAAGCGCGTTATGCTGACGTGGCGCCAGTAGCAGTTTAATGGGGTAATATCCGGCAGACTAGCTGTCCTCTATATCCTTCACAGTGATACAGCGCTTGTTTCGCCACACTAGCGACAGTCGCCCATGTCCATGTACCCAAGAATACGACGCCGACAAATTCGGTGCCCACATTGTGGTTTACCGACATTAGCTCGAACATTACGGTAAGAAACCTGAATTCGTTGCATCCTATCGTCCTCATACAATTTGTTGACTTCAGATAAATTCGTTTGTGTCTGTAAGACAACCCACAAATAGACATCAGGACTGGTGATTTGAGTGACCACCTACTGGACCTGCGGCAGGGCTGTTTTGGACTACGAGGAAGAAGGGGAAACATCCTGAAATGCCCGAGGGTGATATGCTTGGAAATTGGCTTGCCGCCGTAAAAGGCATCGCGTTGTATAACACGTCAAGTGTGCAGTGTATTAGCGATTTCTGCAGCTGTAACCTAGAGCTGTCAACCTCAAACCGCATGTTACACACAAATGCCTGTGAGTTGCCATGAATACACGAACATTGGTTGAAAGTTTAAATGGAAATTTTATAGGTATTGATGACCTAAAAGGAGATTCAGTGTCATCAGCTGCCCATTCGTTAGATGAGTATGAAGCACTTCTATATTGCAGCAGTCCTTGACTCAGCTGAAAAGCTACCACCACTATTCTGACGGTTAGGCGATCTGACCACTGCTTGGTACTACAGTATGGAGATTCCATTACATTTTCGCATTTTAACGACAAATGATCTTTTTTATTAAGTGGTTGGTAAAATCGGCCTGACACTTGTGCGCCAATCTATAACTCATATCCTTTCGAGGATCGAGATTTGTGGATCTTACGATCTACAGGTTCCTGCTGGACAACACTTGTAGAAAATTCTAAAATTCCCAAGGACATATATATTGGCATATATTTTCGGTCCCTTTCGCACATCTTGTATGACGCTCCCATTCCTGCTACTCTCTGGTCTTCTGGTGAGAAAAATGATCTATTAGAAAATGTTTTCTGCAGTTACTGAAGGAAAGGAGTCGGCTTTAAGCTTTCTTTTATCGATGAGAGCAAGGGTTATCTACGGCCATCACTGCAAATGGGTGGCAGTGGGTACTTGTGGAGAAAAGTGAGTGTTTACTAACACACGCACTATGGAATGCCCCTAATGCCGTTGTGGGTGACGCTGTAAGGAAAAGCATACAAGTATATGATATGGACCCCATAGGTGAAAGTCCACTACCACAAGCTACTATGGCAAAGAGCAGATTGTGTGGCCCAACATTTGGAAACAGACTGCAAACCTGTTCGACTGCTGGTGTGCTACTGTCGTGAGGATCTGTGCAAAGTGGCTGAAGTACAGTGAATTGGCGAGTAGGCGAAGAGGTATTGAACATAAACGATTCATGGAGGTAAAAGATATGTCGAGTCTGTAAAGTGAGTTGGGCGTCGATATGTAGCAGCTATGACGACAGAATACAAAGCTGATGCAAAAGAAGTGTTTTGGAACACACCGCCCAGCACACATTGTCGAAAGTGGAGCTTTGCAGCATGACATCAACGGTTTATGTGGGCACAGGATCGTCGAGATCACCCCATGGATCAAAGGAACACCTACCTTGATCACGTGAATCGCGTTCCTTTTTACACCAGTCAATGGTCGTGTCCCGACGCGGTGTCACGCAAGAGAACGGCTGCTGGAGATAAGCAGCACACCATCGCACACAGGCCGATGGCTGCAGCACTGTGCTGTGGGGGATATTCAGCCCATCCTTCCTGGACTCGTAGCAGTAATCGAAGTCGTAATGAGAGCAGTGTACTTGATGAACATTATTGCAGACCACCTCCATCTCATAATGTTTGATGCTCACACCAACAACAATGGCATCTGAACTGCTTCCCCCCTCCTCCCTCCCTGTCCCCTCTTGATTATAAAATTTTAACGCTTCCTTGAGTAATCCATGTACCTCCATCAATTTAGTATTAAATTTCATCATCATCATTTAAGACTGATTATGCCTTTCAGCGTTCATTAAATTTCAAAGCATCAAAATTTTAAGTCGCAAAACAATTGCTTTACATTTACTAAATAGCTGTAACCGAAAACATCGTTAGTTACAAGACCGTTCTACCATCTGTTACTAGAGACAGGAACAGTATGTCCCCAGGCCCCATATTATGCCGGTCACGTGCAGCAACATGAATAGTGTAATTACTGGATGGTTCAGGTGCCTTTATGAGTATAGAGCAACTAAAACACTGTTCTTAGAGACCCCTTTCTTTCTTTCGCTTACACCATAGTCCCACAGCGATTCGCAGGGTCGGCGTGCTGATAACGGATTGGGCAAGGTTAGTTTTTTTTAGGGATGGCCGGATGCCCTTCCTCCCTCCACCCCATTCCCCCCGGGATGGATTCTGTGTACCCACAGGTATCTGCATCTAATGTAAATCGGGAAATAGTACGAACGTGTTTCAAATGTCTGCGACGCCCGTAACTGAGGCGGGACGTGGGGATCAGCCCGGTATTCACCTAGCGGGATGTGGAAAACCGCCTAAAACCCACATCCAGGCTGGCCGGCACACGGCCCTCGTCGTTAATCCAATGGGCGGATTCGATCTGGGGCCGGCGCGCCTACGCGAGTCCAGGAAGCAGTGCGTTAGCGCTCTAGGCTGCCCTGGCGTAGAAAACCCTAACCATCAAGTATTAAAATGCAGCCCGAGCTTGAAAATAGGAATGACAAATAATGGATCTAATTCCAGCAGTTATTAATTAAGGAATATCTTAATTACCCTTCTCCAGTATTGAACCTCAGATAACCAGAGGCACGATTAACAGGATCAGACTACATACGGAACACGAGACGGCAAACACAGCCTTGGGAGACAGCCACAGCGGTCCAGGACAAGAATGGGAACAGGATCAATTACCTGAAACATCAGGCATCGTAAAGCCTGGGAGCTGACATACTACGGAACACGAGACGACGAACATAGGATGGGGCCCCTCCACGCCCGCACCAACGTGGTGACCAAACCAAAAGTTCTACTGTCACCTCCGTATAACATGTTAGTTTTAGAATCAGGAGTCACAGGTTGCAGGCTGTGATGTTATCCATGCGTCTGGGTAAGATTACTCATTTACATGGTCCATCAGGAGATAGAAGTGGTCGAAAACGATCGAAGGGTAGCGGTTGTAAGGGCAGAGGGAAAAAATTGCCAAGGCAAGCGCCAAGGGAAAAAAAAACCTCTGCGACAGTAGGACGGGTAGTAAGGGCAGTAGCGGATTGCTAGCTGCGACAGCGCATGCAAGGTGTGGTTATGTTAGTGCGAGGTATCGTGCATCGTTACCGTTGGTGTTGCTGGCGCTCGTTCCAGGATCTGCTGCTGCTGCGTCCCTGAAACATTTCATTGTCGTCATATATTAGTGGGCGATCGGTCATAGATCAGCTCACAGTGTGTGTGGGGGGGGGGGGGGGGTGTGGCTGGTTTGCGTGCTGTGTGCAGTACGGTTTCCCTGCGATTGCCGGTATTTCGGCGGGTTAAGCATCTGGTGTTGCCAGTAGTAGCTGAGTTGCAGGGGCTCGCCAGTACTGTCATGTTAGCGTGCTATGGACCATAGATGTTCAGTTTCGTGCTAATGGTGTTTTTGGTCTATTATGCTTCCATCTATGGTTGTGGTCGTAGTTACCCAGAGAAAGGATAAACGGGTTACGCAAGTGTCTCGTGACGAGACGACGACTACCGATGTAACAGGTTGCTTCAGCTTTCGCTGACGTAATACGCAACTCTAATAGCAGTCTCATGCCGCAGGATGCGCACACAGCGAATACAGAACGCCCGGAATATGACGTGCCCACGATAGAAACCAGCAGCGGTTGCGAAAGGCACGTGGAGTGCCTACAGCGTCACGATAGTGCTAGGAACGCACCTGGCCGGTGGAGACCAAAACACGGAACGCCATGGGACGGCCGCCAGAGCGGGGAACAGCCGCAACGGGCGCGGACGGAAGAGGGAACGGCTGGAGATGGATACCACCAGCAAGAGGCAGCCACACCGGCTGTGGACTTCATGTAGAACAACCTCAGGAAACAACAGATGAGCACGCCTAGTTCTGAGTCGAAATATGCTCTTGGGAAGACGCAGGGCACCGACATTACATCCGTTTTTATGAGATGGCAAGGAATATGTTGTGCACAAAAATAAACTTTACATTTCCGTAAACCAAAGCCTTCAATTAAAACATGTGGCAACTGGTGTAATACTGGCACAATAATTACTCAGCTGTTAACTTGCTTTTAATAAATCAAACACTAGCGGTAAAGGTCCAGTACCAAAAGGGGTTACGAACGATCAGTTCCATGAATTAATGAGTGTATGATTCCAACTTAACAGTAACTGACACTCTTTAATATGACACGTCATTGCTTAAAACCACTTCTTTAAAATCTAAATCCCTAAAAGAGAATTTAAATAATCTTTGAAAACAAGATGCAGCAGTCCAAAATCCTATTTGGCTAACGCAGTCAGCACATTGACTTAGAAACGTAATTAAGAAGAAAAGCGATTAATGCGAAACTAATAAGTCATTGCAGGTGGACACAATACAATTGTCCACTCAGTCAAACCACACGCAGGGAACAGAGTTTATTTCATAGACTCGCAGATACTCTTTCTTGTAATTGCGTAGTGAAGTGTATCTTCATCCAACAACATAACTTTCCACCTGGCAAAACAATTCCCAGCGTGAAACCAACTTAAGGCGCACAACATCCACAGTACATCACATTTTGCGAGCCGCACTATGCAACTACCCAGTGTGGTTACAGCAGCCGACCCAATTCAATCAAGGAGGAGCTTACTTCGATACAGGATGGCAAATTCCAACATAAGCCCGTGCAAGAGCGGGTAACGGTTCACTCTGTTCAAAGGACACCTTCGCTGATATACATTCCAGACATCACATTGTCTAGACAGCTGTTGTTACATATACACCCTTAAACGTTACTTGACCTCAGCTGCTGTCTGTCACAATCATTAGAGCACACTTACTCGCCACACCAACTAGTGTTCTTGCATATACCAATAATCGATCACTTCACAGGAAGCTGCCCAGTCTCCCAACGGTGGCACTACTCGTCTGTGTCAACCTGAATTCTCTCCACACGGTCTGTGTCTCGTTGCGACGGAACTGTCTCTGAGTTCCTGTCACTGAAGCAAGCTGCAAATTGATATTCACCTACCTCAGATCAACGTCTGCTCAGTATCCCTTCACTCTGCAACGTAGATAAAGAGAGCGTTGATAAAGACAGCACCTCATATCTACAATTACTGAGGCGGCGTAAATCTCTTTATGATTGTTTCTTTAAATGTTCATAATAAATTTTCTAGTGGAAAACGGAGTCCTGATCTTCACTGAATGTTCGTAAATCTGGTAAAAGTAGGTTTTATTTTCTTTGCTTAAACATGTCATTAACCCACATTTAGTATGCAAAAGTGCTATTATAACTTCCCAGTTAATGTCACAACTAAAGCAGCCAGAATTCTCCTAAGTCCATCCCGGCAATAATCACCGAAAATAATCACTTGAATATACAGTCACTTTCTACAAATACCGGTGATTTGTTACATAAGTCATTCAGAGGATTTCTTTCACAAAGATTGCTCTCCGAATATATTCTGTAGTAGAACACAGAACATCGCCACGCTGATTTTCTAAGTCCATCAAGTCACACACGTATACCTCCCGAACAAAATATCCCATGACTCTCAAACTCTTACAAAATCTTCGTAGCAACAAAAGCTACTACCATTTCAAATCCATCAGAACGCTTAGGACCGAACATTTCTTCATCTTACACATTTTACGGACGGACACATTTAACATGACCTTCGCGTCTGACAAGCTAGTCCACGACTCTGCCCTTCCAGCTACTGTTGCAACCTAAGTATCTCGCAGTGCGCGGCGACCATTCTGACTTCCGATTGGCTGTTCGAAAAGGCCAGCCAATCCGATCACACCTTTAGATCTTACTCGCGCCAGAACTGTTCTGAGCCAATTACTACATCAGATTCATTGGCGTCACTTCAACAAGAAAATTAAGGCTATAATGTTTAATAATTGAAACTAAATAAAAATTAACCTTGAGGTAACTTTAGAAAACTGATTATACCGTTACCGACTTCCTGGCTGCTTTATTATACAAGCAAACACCCGCAGACATACGCCATCCACCAGTTAGGGGGATTTACAATTTTCATGACACCCTGGTGGCGTTACATTTGCTAGTTACTTAATACGTATTACCATATAACTTTGAAATTTGACGTATGTCTCCCATACGCACTCACATTCACTCTCATTTACTCTCACCTTAACACAAAATATAAATATTAACTTTTAGAGAGTTATTTTCATTAAGGAAAGATATAAATTGTTATGGTTCCTATCTGAATTTACTTTCTTAAGTTTCGATTAAGTACTTTTTAATGGGTTTTTCAAACCTCCGAAAGTATCAAATTTTGACATACTGTTTGTCTGAATAACAGAAAGTCGTGTCCAATTTTGGGAAAAAATAGATAATATTTAACATAATTATTTAGTTCCTTAGGTGAGGTGAATAAGTGGACCCTGTACGTGGCACACAAAAGAATTACCACCCTCGGCCAGAAGGGCAAGTGGCTCATGACGTAATCGGCGGGCCACAAGTCGGCCGCTGCTGGTTGCTACTATACTGCAGGCTTCCAATACAGTTTGTCATAACGTAACAAAATTTACTGCAAAAACGGCGGCCACGGATTAACCCACGACGCTACGTCGTCTCTTCACGCATTCAGCAAAAGACGCTGCCACCTAGCGGTGCGGGATACGTCAAGCGAGGAAAGCGAAACAATCACCCAAATCGACTGCAGATCGTCTCAGCACTTTCATCAGTGTAAATCAAGCGAAAATAATGAAGGTGAAACTCGACTTTTATGTATTCCACTTCTGAATTCCATTAACTTTCGAATTCTCTTCACAAAACCAGGCGTAGCTCGTGTGAGGTTATTTATGAGTCCTTTCACTGTGGGAGTACTATTTATCATTCGAACCATATATTTATGTATTTTATTTTCTGTTTCTTTCTAGAATTCCCTTTTAACCATCCCCGTAAGCAGTAGTTTAAAGTAGTGAGGTCGGGCACATTAGTGAGCTCAAAACGCGACCGTTTCTGCCGGTCCATCTGCAGTGAAAGCTGTATATGTTGTACCAGTTGACAAATAGTTTCCTGGGAACTTATCGCTTGGGAAGAACGTAACCACGCTTTAGCCAAAGGAACCTCTATCAATAATGCTTGAAGTTTGTTGTCAATGAAACCTAGATAATGAATCCCTGTAAGGCGGTGGGTCAACGTAATAGGCCCAAAAATTGAGTCTGTGTCACAATCACAGAGTTCAAAAATTCTTTTATATTAATTCAAACATAACTTCACAACATGATCATCAAAACAACAATCGATCAATAAACATAAATATGCACTCTAATACAGTAAAAAGACACATCATGAAGGAATTTTACGAATTGGAAAGAAATGGTAGATGTACATGTACACAAAAATAAATGATCACACTTTCACAAAAATGGGATAATTTTTTCAAGAGACAGAGCTTCAAAAACTGAGATGAGATTAAACGCTAAAAAATAAAACATCCAAATTCAAATAAACTATCACAAAATATGTAAAAAACGAGAAACATTGTCAGCTAAAAGGCAAATGAAAAGAAATAAAACTGTTTAACTTTTATCTGATTAGTATGGATAACAATCGTTAGCAATAATGAGGACTGTGTCATAAGTAAATGAATTTGAAGATTATTATGATTACAGAAAGAAGTAATTCAGTGAACGCAACCATGTTTTAACTACTATTCTGAAAGCTATTGAAAACAAATCAGAATAGCATTACTATATGACAATCCACAATTATGTAGAGTGAATAACCAAGAGAAGTTATTGTTGTTTCTATGTAATGGGTTCTTACACCTCTATTAGAATAATGTAGTTCGCAGAGTCTCTTAGCTAATGTTTCTTCAAAACAGTTTCCTCTTAGCTGATGCTGTCGGTGATTCTCCAACATGTGCTTTCTTACTCTGTGATCCTTTGACGTGTAATCCAATAATTTCTATCGCTTTGCTGAGTTCTTTGATCTTGAGCACCTGGTGCAAATGTAAAGGAATGCGCGATGTTTTCAGAATTAGTTTCCGTTTGCATATCTACATGCAAAGACGAACGTAAGACACGCCTCTTTCCATTAACGCGTGACGTAACCTGCCATAATGGGTTTTAGTTTTTATTTATCTCGCGTCACATAACACATTCAAAGATTCTGATTCCGTCGAATTATGGTTTTAGATTAAGCTACAACTTCATATTTTTCTGTTCATACAAAATAAATTCAAACCTTCCAGAATGAGATTTTGACTCTGCAGCGGAGTGTGCGCTGATACGAAACTTCCTGGCAGATTAAAACTGTGTGTCGGACCGAGATTCGAACTAGGGACCTTTGCCTTTCAACGGGAAAAGGTCCCGAGTTCGAGTCTTGGTCAGACACACAGTTTTAATCTGCCAGGGAATTTTAAATTGAAACCTATTAATAAATGAGCAAGCATACAACATCATATTAAATGATATTATCAATCACATTTCTAATATCTCTATTACCTAAACAGACAGATAACTGGAAAAAGAAAGTAGTTTACAAAATTTATACCTAAGTATCCTTTCCAATGTATTACAAAAATAAGTAAATGAAAATACAGGAAAGAATGGATAAAGTCTATATCGTTCTTTGGAGCTATCTTCACAAAATGAAGGTTTGAAGGTGAGAAAAGCCATGTTTATGGGCCAATCTCAAATGGTCACGGTTTGTTGATCACTGAGACATCCCAACTAAACCACACAATGTTAATCCCGTTTAAAATATCTGGGATCGTGTTCCGTGGACCGCTCACAGGTTCCTGTAACTTTCTTCTTGAGTCATCAGTCTTCTGGCTGGTTTGATACATCCCACGGCACATTCCTCTCCTATGTCAACATTATCACCAACATCATCATCATCATTTCCAACCTATGTCCTAGATTAATTGCTGTCTTCCTCTACCGTTATTACGCTCTGCAGCTCCCTTTAGTACCATGGAAGTCATTCCCTGGTGTCTTAACAGATGTCCTGTCATCCTGTCTCTTCTTGTTTTCAGTGTTTTCCACTTACTTCCTTCCTCAATGACTCTGCAGAGAATCTCCTCATTCCTTACCTAACAGTCCACCTAATTTCCAACATTCGTCTGCAGCACCACATCTCAAATCCTTCGATTCTCTTCTGTTCCGGTTTTCCCACAGTCCATGTTTCACTACCATACAATGCTGTACTCCACACGTACATTCTCAGAAATGTCTTCCTCATATTAAGGCCGATATTTGATATTATTAGACTTCTCTAGGCCAGGAATGCCTTTTTCGCCATAGCCACTCTGATGTCCTCCTTGCTCCGTTCGTCATTAGTTATTTTGAACTCTACAAAAGATAATTGAAATGTTTGTACATAGGGACAAAACAGCTAACAATATTCTGGTCCTATTCATAAAAGTTCATATAAAGGAAGGGAAAGAATGCAGTGAGTGTTTAATCATTTCAGAAAATACGAAAACTATGACATCTAGAATGTGGTTCTGTATATCAAAAGTGCACACACTGTTTATAAACAAACTTTGACGGGCAGAAGAAGAGCACGTGACTTGCCTGGCAGGGAAGTGTGATGGCGACAAACTTAAAACAGCTAGTATACGTGGACAAGGAAAAATAATTCCTGGATTATTCCCGGACTTTTCCTGGATATTCCATTTAAAAAACATACTTTTTCCCGAGCGTAAATACACTTTTTTCGTGCTAAGTAACATTTGGTTTTCTGTAGATTTTTCCTTTGGAAATGTAAAACTTGTCACTCCTTTGAATGATTAACGTTTTATAAACAAGCGTAGAACTCCCTGGGGATAAAAAACGGGGGAGAGAAGTTTTGGAGGGACTTTTCATGAAATAAGAGGAGAGAAGTTTTGGAAAGACCTCTGATGTGCAGCAACATATAAGGTGCATAGTTTCGTATTACGAAAGTATAAATTTGAATTGCACTAAACACAGCACGTTAGTTTCCGGAGCGTCCTTTTATAAGCCAGCCATATCTCATGTCACGTGATGTCGCCAGCCGACATTACGCCACAAAAGAAACAGGACATCAGAGGATACTTCAAGAGCATCGTAATTTCGTAAACCATACTGAGATGCATAATTCGGCTTGACGTGCGCATTGGTTTTTTCGAGATTCACAGTGAAGTAGGTCCCATCATAAATTAAGCTATAAGTGTGGTGTTTGGTATGTAAATTTTCTTTTAGTACCAGTACTGTACTATGACATATTTGGTGTTTTGATATGGTATAATGACATACATGGCAGAAGATGATAACGTACACTTGAAATCCAGCGAACAGATGGAACTAGCCAATACTGTGGAACGGAACACTTAGTTTCAATAAATTGATAGCTTCAGCGGAAAGATTAATAAAGCCAAATTTCTTTACTAAATCGACAAAAATAACTTCATTGTTCTGCAACGCGAGTAATGTTTGACTGCTAACAATTTGGAAGTAAAATAATATCAGAAAAGTGAAACTAATAATATATTTTTGCCCTCCATAATTATGTGAATGTGTTATAATTCAATTAATAGCTCCCAGCCGCGGAAATCCGTTTTGTTTTCATTTGACGCGAGAGCTGCAAACGAAGATAAAGTAGCGAAATCACTTAACACCAACAGGGGTCAGGTGGAGACTAACCCCTCCCCACTACCACTCAGATAACTCTGCGCATGCGCGAATGTGGCAGCTAGGGGGCGCGACAAAAATTTTTCTCGTTAGCATCTGGCTGCTTGCTGCTACTGCTGATACAACCAACAGCCAAACTTCAAATAGCGGGAAGCGGGAGAAGGTACTGTTCATACACAAGTCAACTGAGCATGCGCAAGAGCCCGCTGGCAACTGGTCAAACGAACCTAATGTAAAAAGTTGTGACGTGAGGCTCATAGAAAGCAGGTTGTTGCTATGAAGTATTACATAGTCTTTGCCTGAAGTCCTTTGACATACTTTTGCAGTTTGCAGAGGCTTGTGCGTGCACGGTGGCTTGTTGTTGCAAATGGCGCATTTCCTTTGCCACTAAAGTTTTATTTTTTTCCCTCTCATTGATATTTTATTGCTGAAGTATCGTACTCCAGTAGCAGGATACAGTAACATTTTGCTACGGAATCAATTTTTACCAGTCAAAATTACAAAAATTTAACTTACAGCAAAAAACTATGAAAAATTCCCGGGATTCCGAAAAATTCCAGGGTTTTTCCCGTTTTTCTCCCAGATGAAAAAATTACCGGGGTTTTCCCGGATTTCCTGGTTGTCCCGGGCCATATAAACTCTGTAGCAGGTCGTTCTCAGTAGCAGGGCGATGGAGGGGGTATTACCTGTGGCATTACGCAAATCTTGCGGGAGGGGAAAGAGCGAGGAGGTACGCGAGAGGGGTGAAGGGGAAGTGGCAGAAGCACTTTCAGCACTCAGCACAGCTGGCAGCGTGTACCGGCTGTATAATGCAAAGTACATGTACAAACAGAGAAAGACAATGCTGGCTGATAGACGGCCAAACACCGCGACACCAAATTTGTACATGAAGAGATCCTAAGTGTTATATGACAAAACCAAATACATGGTGCCAGAGTAAAAAAACATTTAAGGAGGCTACGTTACGATCTTTAGTACAATACTTGCATTAATTCTTAAACAGATATTGGACGACAGAGTGCATTTCAGTGTTGATTTTCAGCAAACACAAGACTCAGAAGACGCTGAAGTAATGGGTGTGCTAAGAAAAAAAAAGGCGCAAACTACTGTGACATTGTACAATACAATTTTTATTCATTGGAGTGGAAGTCTCTTGCTAACTATATTTCCAACAAGATAATGCGTTACTGCGATTGGGTGATGACGTCACATCATGGGTGCTAATCATCAACAAACTGGTGCTTGTGAATTTTAAAATTTTCCCAGAGAATTGACTGTTCAAACAAATTTCGGGCTTGCAGCCAGTCATCATTCAATTTTTTTTCTTTATTTTATTTCAATTCCCCATCGGGGCGGGCTGGCAGCAGCATATGCGCTGTTCTTCAGCCGAAAGACATAGAACAACCAATAGAAGACATTTAAAAATAACAAAGGAGAGAATATGGTGAACATAGATATAAAAAAGGGGGAACATCATGGAAGACAAAGACAGAAAACGGGATGACTGTAAAATGGAGATAAAAAACTGTTTAAAAGTAGCACACGCAAAAAGCCACACACTGCGACAGTTAAAAGAACACAAGGCACAGTATGACTAGAGCATAAAACATAACAAACACTGACGGCGAACCTCAAGGCAGTACACAATTAAAATCACAGCTCTTGATGCACAGGAGAAACAGCACTAAACACAAACTGATGTGGTACACTGACGATGATCAAAACGGAGGATCTGCCAGGTGCAAGAAGATGAGGGAGGCCGGAAGAAGGGTTGGAGGGAAGAGAGGGGGGAGATGAGTGGGAGGGCACGTTGAAGATGGCCAGGTAGGGATGGATGTGGGAAGGAAAGAGGCAAGTATTGGGTGCAGGGTCTCAGAAGGGGGGGAAGGAGGAAAATCCGCTCTGGGAGAAGAAGGGTAGTGGAAAAAGGGGGCTCTGTGGAGAGGGGGAACAAGGCCAGGTTATAGTTGGAAGGAAGGGTAGATGTCATGGCGAAGTTCGTCATCCAGGAGGGCGAGGCGTTGGAAATTGACCTGATGAAGGAGATGGAGGGTGTGGAGGTGGAGAGAGGGAGGGATACAGCGATAGAAGCGCGGCAAAGGGTGGAGGGTGGAGAGGAAGGAGGAAACCAGAGGGTTGAGGGGTCGAGCCTGCGGACAGTGTAAAGCATGCAGAGATGTTGGAGGAACAGGAGGTGGGGGAAGGGGATCAGTTCATGCAGGAGCCGTATGGGGAAAGGAAGGCGGATATTTAAGGCAAGGCGGATCCCATGGCATTCAAGGATATGGAGGGCCTTGTAAAAGCGAGTGGGGACGGAGATCCAGGGAACACTGGGATAACAGAGGATAGGACAGATGAGGGATTTGTAATCGTGGAGGATGGTAGAAGGATGCAATCCCCATGTCCAGCCAGACAGGAGTTTCAGAAGGCAGAGTTGGCAATGGGCTTTCTGGTGGACGGTCTGGAGATGAGGGGTGCAGGTAAGGTGTCGGTCGAGGGTGAGACCAAGGTATTTCAGAGTGGGGGTGAGCTGGATGGGGTGAGGTAAAAATCATGGAGGCGAAAGGAGCGAGTGGTGAAGCCTATGATGATTTCTTGGGTTTTGGAGGGGTTGAGATGGAGGAACCACTGGTTACACCAAGTGGTGAACTGGTTAAGGAGGGTTTGGAGGGTACGTTGGGACCATTGAAGGGTAGGAAAGAGAGCCAGGAAGGCGGTGTCATCACCGTACTGGAGAGGGTGGACTGGTGAGGGTGGCTTGGCCACATCAGCAATATACAAGAAATAAAGGAGAGGGGAGAGGACAGAACCCTGGGGGACGCCAGCCATGGGATAGATGATACGGGAGTTGGTGTTGTGGAGGGTGACAAAGGAAGGATGGTGCGAGAGGTAGGAAGCGACCAGATGGACAAAACTGATAGGCAGGGCGTAGGTTTGTAGTTTAAAGAGGAGACTGGGATGCCATACACGGTCATAGACATTTTGGAGGTCAAGGGAAACAAAAATGGCTGAGCGACGGGAGTTGAGCTGGAGGGATAGAAGGTGAACGAGGATCAAGAGTTGCTCTTCAGCAGAGAAGGAGCGTCGGAAGCCACCCTGGGTAAGAGGGAGGAGGTAGTGTTGATCAAGGTGCTGATGGATATGGTGGGAGAGGATAGATTCAAACACCTTACTGAAGATGGAGGCGAGGCAGATGGGACGATAGGAAGAGGCGGCAGAAGGGGGTTTTTTGGGTTTGAGGAATAAAAGAACGTGGGGTGTCTTCCATAGGTCAGGGTAGAAGACAGTAGAGAGGATGACATTATAGAGATGGGCGAGGACAGTCAGGAAGCAATAGGGACTTTCTCGAAGGTGACAGTAAGTGACACAGTCGGGACTAGGGGCCGTGTTGCGTTTGGACCGGAGGATAAGTTTAATGTCCTGTGCTGTGATGGGAGTGTTTATGTCAGAAGGGGGCAACTGCCCCGAGTACTGGAAACTAGGAGCAAATGGAGCGACTGAGGAATCAGCACGTTCCATGACGGTGGGGAAATCAGAATAATCAAAGTGGGGATAATCGGGGATGGAGAAGACCTCAGAAAGATGGTAAGCAAAGTGGTTGGCCTTACTGGCGTTGTCAGGAAGGGGGCGATCGTTATGGAGAATGGGGTAGTGGGGAGCAGAAAGGGAACCAGTAAGGCGATGGAAGGCGGACCAGTACATGGAGGAGTTGATAGGGAGGGCGGCGTTGAGTCGTGTGCAGGTCTGGCGCTAGTCTCGGCGTTTCGTTGTTGTAATAAGGTTCCGTACGTGTCGCTGTATTTGCCGGTGGCGTTGGAGTGTATCCCTATGACGAGTGCGCAGTAAGGAGTGACAGAGGCGGCGGGATTCACGGAGGAGGAGGACAGCCCGCGGAGGGAGAGTGGGACGGTGTGGGTGGATGGTTTTAGCATGTGGACGTAATGTGCTGTTCCAGTCTCTTCTGTACCTAAGGTCCATCACCGTTCCCTTTGGATCCCTACGTAATTCGGTGCTCTCCGATACACACGATCGAACAGCGGTGGAGTGGTACTTAAGCGTCAACTTTAGGTTACAATATCTCCGGATGTTATTAACATTTTACAATGCAACAAACGCCATTGTTTACGTATTTGTTTATATGTTCAGATGTGCTAACAAAAGTAACGGGGTTCCATTTTAAAAAACGTAGGTTTGTGTTAAAAAACATACTTCTGTGCATTTTTTTATGGTTTGTATTAACCAATCACACTAGCCCCTCTCCTCACGTTCGGTCTGTGGAATCGATTCGTCAGTATTTGATGTGGATTACGAAATATATGCAGCGGTAACGTTAGGTGACTCACCCTATATATATCTTTCATTTGCTAACTATGCTTATCAGTAGTTAGTGACTTCAGTAGTTTGAATCTTTTACTTAGCTGGCAGTAATAGTAATGACACTCGCTGTATTGCAGTAGTCCGAGTAACGAAGATTTTTGTGAGGTAAGTGATTCATGAAAGGTACTGGTTATTGTTAGTCAGGGCCATTCTTTTGTAGGGATTATTGAAAGTCAGACTGCGTTGCGCTAAAGATATTGTCAGTTTAGTGTTGATCAGAATAAGTAAAGAGAGAAATGTGTGAGTACATTCAGTTCTGCTCAGCTGTTTCAAAATCAAATAACGTAAGGGGTTTACCAGCACAGCAAGTCATTAATTTTTCTAAGGGGATGTATCATACATGTAACTGCGTCCGTCACTTGTAATTCAGGCCTTCAGGTGTTAATTATTTGTATCATTTCTTGTGACCTTCATCTGACAAATAATTTTTAATTCTTTCTTAATAAGGCCTTCAGCCATCGCTATAGCCTGTGGCAGTTTACTGAGATTGTTTAATAAAAGTTTTTGTATTTTTAACGTGTATTTGCCTACCTTATTTGTAATTCAGGTCTCCAGCCGTTGTGTAATTCCGAAATTGCTTCTGGCCTTCAGCTGACAAAAAATTTTGAATTCTTTCTTAATCAGGCCTTCAGCTGTTAGATGCTTGTAGCACTGCTTGTGGCTTTCAGCCGACAAATAATTTTCAGTTCTTTCTTAAAAAGGCCTACAGCAGTTACTATAGCTTGTTACAGTTTTTTGATTGTTTAAGAAGAAAATATTTAACTATTTGGTAACGTGTAACTGTTTTCCTCACTTGTAATTCAGCTGTTGAGTATTCTGAAGTTGCTGGTGGCCTTCAGCCGATAAATCATTATGAATTCTTTTTAGTAAGTCCTTCAGCCGTCAGTGTAGTAAATTCCTTTAAAATGATTGTTGAAAATTGTTTCCTCAAATAAAGTGTATGTGTTTACTGTAGTCAACGGTCGTTATTAAGGCCCCGTCCACACTCGTTGCCTCATCTTGCCTCTCCCTGACTCCCAGGTCACAGAGTGTACATATGTTCAAGTACTCATTAACAATGGAAAATTCCTGCCGTTACAGGGATTCGAACTCAGGTTGTTTGTACGGCAGTCAGACACAATTAACTTCCAGCTCCGGAAGCGACCGGTACACTACACTAAAATTTTATATCGTGCTGCTCATCTGAACGGCGAAATTCAAACGTCACGGACGCGAGAGATCGAAAGAACAGAGGACGCTCAAACGTGGTTTCAAATCGTGTTTCAGCGTAGAAGCATTACCTGGGTATCAGAGTGAAATCTAATGAGTAATATAAACATACGCACTGATAACGAGATTATGAAACAGAACAATTAAAAAAGCACAAGATAATTTGCGAGTCTTTGAACTACATGCTTGATACATAAATGTAATTTCAGCAATGATATTACGATCTTTACCGGTGAATTTGCTTCACCTGTTAGGAGAAGCGAAGTAACAGCGGTGAGGGAGGGCGAGGAGGGGGAGGTATATTCACAAAACTGGAAACACGGAGCGCACGACAGGCAACTGTTTCACGGCCGGTAGAAAGCGGCTGCTTTGAACATTTCATGTCTCCTACACACGTCCCGATATACCACGGCTCTACTGTGTGTACGTGGGGCAAATGCGAATGGTGGGCGAATACAGGAATATTGTTTTGCGTGCGGATTCGATACGCAAGGACGGCGTATTGCTCTCTGCGTGCCCTTTTCAATTTCGGCTACAAAGGACACGTGGTCTCACGTGGATTGGAAACAATGAAAAGGATTATTACGTAGCTTGCCATCACGTGATGTTTCTTGCTAACTAACCGATACACCATTCATCAAAGGTCTTTTCTGTTTCTGATTTAGAGAGAGGTTCACAATACGTTTATTGTGGCGTGACGGTTAAAAGGAGACTATTGGAAATGAAACCGAAATTCATTATTACGGTACAATCACAAAAGACGAAAAACATTTTTCGCAAATATAGTACCTGTTCTCTTATGTTATCGAGGTGATCATTTCTCCCTTTGTAGGTAGGTGCCGACAGAATGTTTTCACAATCTGAGAAGAAAACAGGTGATTGAAATTTCATGAGAAGATCCCGTCGCAACGAAAAACGCCTTTGTTTCAATTATCGCCCTTCCAATCCACGTGTCATGTTTCTGGCACAATCTCCCCTATTTCGCGATAGTAGGAAACGAGCCGCCCTTATTTTAACTTTTTAGATATCATTCGTCAGTCCCACACACCGCACACCAGTACTCCAGAATAGAGCGGACAAGCGGGGTGTAAGCAGTCTCTTTAGTAGACCTGCTGCACCTTTTAAGTGTTCTGCCAGTGAATCGAAGTGTTTGTTGCCTCTACCCACAACGTTACCTATATGATCGTTCCAATTTAGGTTATTTGCTATTGTACTCGCTAAGTATTTAGTTAAATTTACAACCTTCAGATTTGTGTGACTTATCGCGTAATCGAAATTTATAGAATTTTTTTTAGTACTCATGTGAATAACTTCACACTTTTACTGATTCATAGTCAATTACCACTTTTCGCACCATACACATATTTTATCTAAATCATTTAGCAATTCGTTTTGGTTGTCTGATGACTTTCAAGACGGTGAATGACAGGATTATCTGCAAACAATCTAACAAGGCTATTGAGATTGTTTCCTATGTTGTTAATATAGATCAGGAACGATAGAGGGCCTATAACATTTTCTTGGGAAACGCTGGATATTAATTCGGTTTTGCTCGATGACTTTCCGTCTATTATTACGAATTGTGATGTTCCTGACAGGAAATCACGAATCCAGTCGTACAACTGAGGTGATATTCCATAGGCACGCAGTTCGGTTAGAAGACGCTTGTGAGGAACTGTGTCAAAAACCTTCTGTAAATCGAAAAATGTGGACTCAATTTGTCGTCACCTGTCGATAGCACGCATTACTTCATGAGTATAAAGAGCAAGTTGTGTTTCACAAGAACTATATTTTCTGAATCCGTGCTGACTACGTGCCAATAAATCGTTTTCTTCGAGACACTTCATAATGTTCGAACACAGTATATGTTCCAAAACCCTACTGCAAATCGACGTTAGTGATATGGGCCTGTAGTTCAGCAGATTACTCCTACTTCCGTATTTGGGTATTGGTGTGACTTGATCAATTTTCCAGTCCTTAGGTACCGATCTTTCTGTGAGTGAGTGGTTGTATATAATTGCTAAGTATGGAGCTATTTTCTCAGCATACTCTGAGAGGAACCTGACTGGTATACAATCTTGGCTTTATTAAGTGATTTAAGCTGCTTTGTTACGCCGAGGATATCTACTTCAAATGTTTCTCATCTTGGTAGTTGTTCGTGATTGCAATTCAGGAATATTTAATTCGTCTTCCTTGGTAAAGGAGTTTCGGAAAGCGGTGTTTAATAACTCTGCTTTAGTGGATCTGTCATCAGTGACTTTACCCTTGTTATCGCGCAGTGGATGTACTGATTGCGTCTTGCCACTGGTGTGCTTTACGTATGACCAGAATCTATTTGGGTATTCTGCCATGAGTATCTGCACGCTAAAAGAAACACTAAATCTCATGATACCGTATAAGCCACGTTTCGATCTTTGGCGAATATATTTCCTATCCCAATCGCGAATCCTACGAGGAAGAAGTCTCGGGTGCTCCCTGTTTGGTGTCGAATACCTTTTCGTTTTCCGCTAGGGCAATTTGCTGAGAAGTAGATGGGCTAACCTGTGTTTTGAGCAGATGAAACTACAGTCGTTCGGCTGTATCTGTGGAGTCTTTGGTTGCTCTGGTACAACTTTTATTGAGATACAACGAATAAAATACTAGTTCACTTTATTACATGAATGATGAAATGATTTACTTAACTTGATGCAGTATTTTTCCACGGCAGTGCTTGAATACTTACAATTGTCACTGACTATTAAAGCAGGGCTACATTCATACAATTACAACGCTTCTCTTCTCTGCGCAGCATTTACAAAAGTACATTTTCATTTGAGACTTGAATAACTCTTTAGTCCTATTGGATGATGTTTAATGCTTCAGTTGAGGTCACTAACTGGGAGAGAACTTTCGATGCTCGGCTCTGTGTTGACCATGCGAGAGCACTGCTGTGCTGATCAACAGGGCATGTCGTCGTTTATCTCACCCATTAGCTGTTGCGGATTGCAGTGAAAGATCGTTAACGGCTGTGATATCGATATGTATTGTCCATTTCTGGGCGGCACTGCAATCTCTCGACGATACAGCATACTGTTGCTTGACTCTTCTTGCAACATGTTCACTCGGAATTTTACACTATTGGCCATTAAAATTGCTACACCAAGAAGAAATGCAGATGATAAACGGATATTCACTGGACAAATATATTATACTATAACTTGACATGTGTTTACATTTTCACGCAATTTGGGTGCATAGATCCAGAGAAATCAATAACCATAACAACCACCTCTGGCCGTAATTACGGCAATGATACGCCTGGGCATTGAGTCGAACAGAGCTTGGATGGCGTGTACAGGTACAGCTGGCCTTGCAGCTTAAACACGATACCACATTTCATCAAGTGTAGTGACTGGCGTATTGTGACGAGCCAGTTGCTCGGCCACCATTGACCAGATGTTTTCAGTTGGTGAGAGATCTAGAGAATGTGCTTGCCAGGGCAGCAGTCGAACATTTTCTGTATCCAGAAAGGCCCGTACAGGACCTGCAACATGCATCTTGCATTATTCTGCTGAAATGTAGGGTTTCGCAGGGATAGAATGGAGGGTAGAAGCACGGCTCGTAACACATCTGAAATGTAACGTTCACTGTTCAAAGTGCCGTCAATGCGAACAAGAGGCGCCCGAGAAGTCAATGGCACCCCATACCATCACGGCGAGTGATAAGCCAGTATGGTGATGACGAATACTCGCTTCCAATGTGCATTCACCGCGGTGTCACCAAACACGGATGCTACCATCATAATGCTGTAAACAGAACCTAGATTCATCCGAAAAATGACGTTATGCCATTCGTGCGCCCAGGTTCATCGTTGAGTACACCATCGCAGGCGCTCCTGTCTGTGTTGCAGCGTCAAGGGTAACCGCAACCATGGTCGCCGAGCTGATAGTCCATGCTGCAGCAAACGTAGTCCAACTCTTCGTACAGCTGGTCGTTGTCTTGCAAACGTCCCCATGTGGCGACTCAGGGATCGAGACGTGGCTGCACGATCCGTTACAGCCATGCGGATAACATGTCTGTCATCTCGACTGCTAGTGATACGAGGGCGTTGGGATCCAGCACGGCGTTCCGTGTTACCCTCCTGAACCCACCGATTCCATATTCTGCTAACAGTCATTGGATGTCGACCAACGCCAGCAGCAATGTCGCGATATGATAATCCGCAATCGCGATAGGCTACAATGAGATCTTTATCAAAGTCGGAAACGTCATTGTACGAATTTCTACTCCTTACCCGAAGCATCACAACAACATTTAGCAGGCAACTACGGTCAGCTGCTGTTTCTGTATGAGAAATCAGTTGGAAACTTTCCTCATGTTAGCACGTTGTAGGTGTCGCCACCGGCGCCAACCTTGTTCGAATGCTCTGATGAGCTAATCATTTGCATATCACAGCATCTTCTTCCTGTCGTTTAAATTTCTCGTCTGTAGCACGTCATCTTCGGGGTGTAGCAGTTTTAATGGCCACTAGTGTAATTGTGTGACGTACAACGTCTTTGTTCTGGAATATGAAACTGGAGTACGATGAACTTCTCCATGACGCTCTCACGCTTACTAAAAGGTCTCAGACTCATAGGGAGCACTCAATAATTGGGCGAACGACGGTTCTTCAAGCTGTGGCTTTCACAGTTACACAGTATTTCCCCTTGGATCATTCGGCGTCTGTCCTAAGTTGTTGACACACATGCAGTAATTGATGGTACCCTGGTACTGCAGAAGTAAAACACAAGAGCAGATTTCACCATAAAGTATACTGTGCTGGACGGAAACTAAGAGATCCTCCGTCGTCGTCGGCTGATACTCGTATCCGAGTTTTCATTTCTAGCCTGATATTTCCTTTGTCACGGTTCAGGCGTGGAAGTGTCGTTGATGGTTTAGCAATCCAATCCTAGCTTGGAACAGGCGGCCACGGACATTACAGCTGATGGAAAGTGCAGGACGTGGCTGAGCCTGGAGGAGTTTACGTCTCTGGCGTTTGTCATCCCCCATTCTTTGACGTTCCAGCCCAAAGATTCGAAGAGCATTTGAGGTAACTGGGCGCCAGCGACTTCGGTCTTCTGCTATTGTGGACCAGTTACTCAGATCGATGTTCAAGTTTTTCAGATTTTCCTATACTGATCCTTATAACGTTTGAGAGGGGCACCTCGTGGCCTTTTACCTGTGCTCACTTCGCTGTACAGCATTTGGCGTGGAAGTCTGTCATTTTTCATCCGCTGTACATGTCCGACCCATCTGAGTTGATGCCCAATGATAAGAGCTTCCATGCTATACATTTTTGCTTTCTCAAGAACTGCCTTATCCCATTTCAGGTTCGTGATATATCTTAGCTTCTGTTGGTTGAAGCGTTCTAGTTTCTTCAGATCACAGTGATATAACGTCCAGGTTTCGCAACCATATAGCAGGGTGGAAATGACTACAGCTTTGTACACCATCAGTTTGGTGTACAGTGTAAGGTCTTTATTCAGGAAGACACGCTTTGTAAGACATCCAAATGCTACATGCGCAGCACGTAATCTATTCTCCACATCTTTTCCAGATGAGCAGTTAGATGACACTATGCTTCCCAGGTAGAGGAAATGGTCCACTTGTTCCAAGGGTGTATCATAAATGCATACGCTGAAGTCAGGAACGGAGGAGCCAGGAGTTGGCTGCGCCATCACCTTTGTCTTTGGAATATTGATGGAGAGACCGAATCATTCGTATGCCCTGCTGAAGGAATCAACTGACAGCTGCAACTCTGCAGCTGGAGAAGCATTGTCATCAGCATACTGCAGCTCTGTCACACGAGTGGTACTGGTGAACCTTTTTGAATGGAGTCTGGACTGGTTGAATAATCCTCCATCAAACCTATACTTTAGTTCTATTCCTGCATTGTTTACGGTTGTCTCGTAAAGCATAGCTGCCAGATACAATGCAAATAATGTTGGTGCAAGAACGCATCCTTGTTTAAGCCCACTTGTTATTGGGAATTCACCACTCGTTTCATTCTGGCAGAGGACCTGTCCAGTCATATCATCGTGGAGAGCTTCAATCATGTCAACAAAACGTTCAGGGCAGCCGAAGCGTTTTAAGACCATCCACATGGCTTCTCTGGGAACTGTATCAAAGGCCTTTTCTAGATCGTAGAAAACAAGTAGTAAAGGCTTTTGCTGTTCTCTACACTTCTTCTGTAGTTGTCGCGCACAGAAAATCATGTCAATTGTCCCTCTTGAAGGTCGAAACCCGTATTGAGACTCAGGTAGTATAGTCTCTGAAAGTGTCTGGAGGCGATTTAAAAGGATTATTGCAAAAAGTTTGCCAGTGACAGAGAGTAGAGATATTCCCCGGTAGTTACCACAGACGCTTCTGTCGTCCTTCTTGAAGATGGTGAAAATTGTGGAGTTCTTCTAGTCAGCTGGTACCTTGCGGGTTTCCCACATCAATAGAATGAGTGAGAAGAGTCCAGTTTTTAGAGGCAAGCCGCCACCCTCAATAAGCTCCATCGAGATGTTGTCAGGTCCAGGAGCCTTTCCAGGTTTCATACTCTTGAGTGACTTGCAGAATTCTTGAAAATTTGGAGGATCAGCCATCCAGAGTTTTGGAGGGTGCTGTGGGACATTTTTGAGAAAATCTCTAGCGGCAGTAGAAGGGCGGTTTATCAGTGAGCTGAAGTGCTCTTTCCAACGATTTAAGACGTCCTGACTTTCAGTAAGAATGGTGGATTTGTCAGCAGCTTTCAGTGTTCCTGATGAGGAGCGGATAGGTCCATACAGCTCTTTAATTCCAGAGTAGAAACCACGCAGGTTCCTTGCATCGGAAGATTTTGGAGTTCTGTGGCTTTCTGTTGCCACCATTTGTTCTTGATTACTCGTATTTCATTTTGACATTTCTGCTTGAGTTCTTGAAAGTGTGCTTTCTTTTCTGCGCAGGACGGATCTTCAGCAAGGGATAGGTAAGCATCCGGCTTTGCATTGATGATGGCTTGGATTTCTCCATGGTTGTCATCAAACCAGTCACTTCTTTTCCGTGTACTAATACCAACAACGTTTCTTTGATGATGATCTTCAATGTGGTCCATTCTTGTTTGATGTCATCTGTGGTTGCTGGAGCTTTGTTAAGTTGTTCAGGCAGTATGTCTTGGAAGTGTGAGCGAACGTTTTTGTTTTTCAGGTTGCTTATGTTGAATTTTCTGCGTGGTGAGTTTGAAAAGTGGGATCGTGGCCTTCGATACTTTGGTACTCTCAAACGGCTGACTAGAAGTCTATGGTCAGTCCAGCAGTCATCGATGTTTAGTGCTGATTTTGTGATGAGAATGTCTTTCTTGTCACGCTGTCGCGTAATAACGTAGTCTATAAGATGCCAATGTTTTGAGCGTGGGTGCATCCATGTGGTCTTATAAAGGTTACGCAAACGGAATTGGGTATTGGAGATGAAAAGCTCGTGCTCAGCACATAGACCAAGAAGTAGCAACCCATTTGCATTGCAGTTCCCCACCCCTTGTTTACCCATGACGTCTCTCCAAAAACGGTTGTCGCTTCCCACTCTGGCATTGAAATCACCAAGTAAAATTAATTTATCTTGAATGGGTATTTTAGAGAGAGTACTGTTCAGTTGGTGGTAGAACTGATTCTTTGAGTCTTCATCACTGTCTAAAGTAGGAGCATATGCAGAGACGAAGGTAATGAATCTGTCTGAACCAATGGGTACTCTAAGACTCATCAGTCTTTCATTAATTGAGACAGATGTAAGTCGAAGATCTTTCACTATTTTTGTTTTTACGGCAAATCCTGCACCATGGATGCGTGAATCTCCTGTATCCTTTCCCTTCCAGAAGATGGTGTACCCTGAACGTACCTCACTAATGTGTCCCTCACTTGAGAGTCTTGTCTCACTCAAGGAAGCTATGTCTATATCTAGCTGGGCTAGTTCTTGGGTGATAAGAGCGGTTCTTCTCTCTGGCCTGCAATTGTTCACGTCCAGGAGGATCCTGACATTCCATGTCCCTATTGTCATAACCATTTCCTTCTTCTTTTGTTTACGTATAAGGAGTGACCTACTGGGTGCGGCTTCCCAGCCCGGTTCAAATGTGACTTCCGATGTCTAGCCCACATTTTCTAGGCCCTTCCCCATTCAGGGTGGGCAGCGGTCATCCTAAATAGGCCTGCCCTGTTGCAGATGCAGGACCGGATTCCCGAGTAGTCACACGGATTCTCAGGAAGGCGACCATCACACACCTGCCGCCAATGTGCAGGTCCAGACTAGTAGCTTCAAGACTCACTCGGAGCCTGCTACCATCGTCCTTATCCCATCGCCATTGGTGTTTAGAGGAAATGACAGGAGAAATTGCCATATGCGTGAATTTGTTTAAGGTGGATTACAGCTTGCGAGGAAGTGACCCACACACTATGATTCTGGAACAATTCATCACAGCACATTTGTATGTGACATGTGACTTCAGGTACCAGAACTGCAACGAACTGCCGCGAACTCAATGACGGATGAGTGGCGCCTTTACAGCCAGTTCGTCTGGCATGACCTCTTCCGCCTCCATGATCGTTGAGAACCTAGGATATAAGATTCTTCTTCCTCTCGCTTCGCCGTTGTGTCGAAGGGTAGATAATAGATACTAGAGAGGAAAGAGAAAGACACCCTTGGGCCTCGGAAACCTAGTACCGTTGGGGTCGAACAAACCAAGATTTGGCAGAGGGGGGGCCGGATAGGAGAGGAAACAGGAGAAGCCTGACACAAGTAAGTGGAAGTAATGCCAGGCTTAGCTAAGGGCCCATGTGGTAGCCACCCACATACTCCCAAGACGGGAGCCTCCTGCGGGGGAATCCTCCAGATCTGACATGAATATGATGAACACAAAATCTGTCATAGGTCATGACGGTAGCTACATCTACATCTACATGATTACTCTGCAATTCACATTTAAGTACTTAGCAGAGGGTTCATCGAACCACAATCATACTATCTCTCTACCATTCCACTCCCGAACAGCGCGCGGGAAAAACGAACACCTAAACCTTTCTGTTCGAGCTCTGATTTCTCGTATTTTATTTTGATGATCATTCCTACCTATGTAGGTTGGGCTCAACAAAATATTTTCGCATTCGGAAGAGGAAGTTGGTGACTGAAATGTCATAAATAGATCTCGCCGCGACGAAAAACGTCTTTGCTTTAATGACTTCCATCCCAACTCGCGTATCATATCTGCCACACTCTCTCCCCTATTGCGTGATAATACAAAACGAGCTCCCCTTTTTTTGCACCCTTGCACTACTAGGAACAGGTTCACCGTCTATGTTCTACAGCAGAATACAAGTCCTGAGACACCGAGTAGGGGAAGGCCTGCATCGGAGGAGGCGAAGACTCAGAGGAAGACAGCTGGCAGCTCTGGGTGGCTGACATGGAATAAACTTTCGTGGACGCTGCTGGAGTGGCGTCCCAGGGCCCTATAGGTCCAGAAGCAAGACAGTTGGAACGAGCCGAGGAACTCAGAAAAATTGAGCCTCTGGACCCGGTTGCCGCATAGTCCATTGAATGTACTGATGAGTAGAACTAGCGTAAAGCTCGAAGCGTAAGAGTGTGATCCCTGTTAGCAGTTGATCAGTGTCTTCAGTAGGCAGCAGGTGGAAGGGTATCTACATGGCTCTTTGTGAACACTAGATGTGCGGTGATGTCGTCAGTTCAGGGCCTGATTGTGCTCGAGACTGTCGCCTTTGGTGGCGCCTCTTAGAAATTGGTGCATCAGGAAACATACTTACGGTTGTCGGCTGTATCTTGTGGTGGTCCTGCACTGATTGGTACACGGTACTGTATCCGGTGGAGATGCGCCTGTGTCACTTGAGCAAGCCTACGTTCTGGTCGTAAGTGTTGTGCTGGAAGCAGGCGTGGCAATGAATGGCCAGATGCAAAAGTTCCAATGAATGTTTGGTTGTTGACTTTCCTAGAAAAAAGTTACACTGGCCGTTCAACGTATCAATCGCCGAACTGGCAGATGTTACGACAGAGAAAACAACGACACATTTCTTTGAGCAATCAGGAGACTTAAGTACATGTCAAGTTGGTATGGTGTATTCAGCAGGTCACAGGTACTAACTGATAATCTACATCTACATACATACTCCTCTAGCCACCATATGGTCAGTGTTAGAGGCTACCCCCTGCCACTCCAAGTCATTTCATTTCCTCTTCTAACTGCAAATATCTCGACAGAAATACTACCATCTTTATGCCTCCGTAGAAGCCCTAATTTCTCGTATCTTATGTTTGTGGTCCTTACGCGAAATGTATGTTAGCGGTCGTAGATTCGTTCTGTAGAGAACTCCAAATAGCAGTCCTCCAAATTTTCTCAGCAGTGTTTCTCGAATAGAACGTCGCTTACTCTACAGGGAATCCCATTTGAGTTCCCAAAGCGTTAATGTAACACGTGACTGCTATTCAAACCTACCGCTAACAAATTTAGCAGCCTGCCTCTAAATTGGTGCAATGCCTCCGTTTTAATCCGACCTTATACGGATCTCAAACAGTCGAGCGGAACTCAATACTACGCCGCAGTAGCGTCTTATATGCGGTATCCTTGAGACATGAACTTAGCTTTCCCAAAATTCTCCCAAAAAACCAAAGGCGACCATTCGCCTTCTATAGTCCTCATGAGCTTGTTTCGTTTCATATCGCTTTGTAACGCTACGGCCAGAAATTCACATGACGTGACTGTGCCTAGCAGGACACTACTAATGCCGTATCCAAACAGTAAGGGTCAGATTTTCCTACTCATCGCTATTAACTTACATTATTTTACATTTACAGCTGGCTTGCATTTATCAAACAAACTAGAAATTATGTGAAAGTCATCTTTTATCCTCATACAGTCGCTTATCTTCACCAAGTTACCGTAAACTGCTGCATCATCAGCAAACAATCGTAGATTGCTGCCGACCCTATTCCCCAGCTAGTTTATGTACCGGGTGATCAAAAAGTCAGTATAAATTTAAAAACTTAACAAACCACGGAATAATGTAGAAAGACAGGTCAAAATTGACACACATCTTTGGAATTACATGGGGTTTTATTGGAATAAAAAAAAGAAACGAAGTTATCTGGCCTTTTTTCTTCGAGGAAATGTGTGATTCTGGTTTTGTAACTGCTACCGTGAGGGGTGAGAGGTACGTCGATATGTTACAGAATCGCATCATCCCCAGTCTGGCTGTCAAACACCTGCTGGAACGTACGATGTTTATGCAGGATGGCGCTCCACCCCATGTTGCTAGACGCGTGAAAGGTCTCTTGCGCGCGTCGTTTGGTGATGATCGTGTGCTCAGCCGCCACTTGTGTCCTTGGCCTCCCAGGTCCCAAGACCTCAGTCCGTGCGATTATTGGCTTTGGGTTTACCTGAAGTCGCAAGTGTATCGTGATCGACCGACGTCTCTAGGGATGCTCAAAGACAACATCCTACACCAATGCTGCACCATAACTCCGGACATGCTTCACAGTGCTGTTCACATTACTCCTCGACTACAGCTATTGTTGAGGGATGATGGTGGACATATTGAGCATTTCCTGTATAGATCATCATCTTTGCTTTGTCTTACTTTGTTATGCTAATTATTGCTATTCTGATCAGATGAAGCGCCATCTGTCGGAGATTTTTGAACTTTTGTATTTTTTTGGTTATATTAAAACCCCATGTCATTCCAAGCATGTGTGTCAATTTGTACCTCTCTATCTACACCATTCCGTGATTTATTCGGTTATCAAACTTATACTGACTTTTTGATCAGCTGGTACAATGAAAATATCACACCTCCCTGGGGCACTCCTGACGATACCTTTGTCTGTGATGAACACACCCGATTGAGGACAATTAATTGGTTCTATTATTTGAGAAGTTTTCGAGCCACTCACAAATCTTGGAATCTCTTTCATAAGTGCGTACCTTCGTTAACAGTCTGTAGTGGAGCTCCGGGTCAAAGACTTACAGGAAATCTATAAATATTTAATCTGTCTATTGTCCTTCATCCACAGTTTGCAGTATAAGATGCGAGAAACAGGTAAACTGAGTTTCACACAAACTATACTTTCTAAAATCCTGCTCATTCATGGAGACAGGCTTCAAGAAAACGTATTATATTAGAACTGAGGATATGTTCAAGGTTTCTGCAGCAGACTGATGTTAGCTATACTGGTCTGTAATTTTTTGGGGCCGTTCATTTACATTTTTTATACACTCCTACCCTTCTTACCCTTCACTCATCTCATATACGAGGGTTATTCGGAAAGTATGGAACGATCGGTCGCGAAATGGAACATACAGCGAAAATCTGATGAAGCTTTGCACAAATACGTTGGTCACTGTTCCTAGTACTCCCATCGATCGCATCATGTCGCTCTTTTCAATTTTGAGTTCACAGTAAGAACGTAAAGATTGCTACAAATTAGCGTCTTCCGCCAAGTATGAGAGCCTGGTGAAAGATTTCGCCTGAAGCTATGCAATCCACATAACATAACTGTCATGCGGTTCGTTCTACATGACAATTCTCGGCCCACACTGGAGGAGCAATGGAGATGCTCTTGCTACATTTTCGATGGGAAGTGTTTGATCACCCACAGTGGTTACCCCTGAGGTTCACCTCTCGTCAAATGAACTGCTGGCTAGGAAGACAATATTTTGACACAGAAAACGAGATGTAGTCCAGAGTAGAAAATCGTCGAAAAGCACTGGCGGCTGTCTTCTATAACGAGGAAATTGAAAAGTTGGTACAACGCTACGACAGATGTCTAAGTCTGAGCGGCGACAGTCTAGAGAAGTAGCTGGAAGTTGTAGCTAACCGTTGTAAATAACACAGTTTTGATTTTCCCTGTGGTTTCCATTTCCCGACCTATCGCTCCTTACTTCCCGAATAGCCCACGTACAATGATACAACGTGGAATATTCCTTGTGCTGGCCATTTTCGCAGGAGCTGTATATACACTCCTGGAAATTGAAATAAGAACACCGTGAATTCATTGTCCCAGGAAGGGGAAACTTTATTGACACATTCCTGGGGTCAGATACATCACATGATCAAACTGACAGAACCACAGGCACATAGACACAGGACAGAGCATGCGCAATGTGGGCACGAGTACAGTGTATATCCACCGTTCCCAGCAATGCAGGCTACTATTCTCCCATGGAGATGATCGTAGAGATGCTGGATGTAGTCCTGTGGAACGGCTTGCCATGCCATTTCCACCTGGCGCCTCAGTTGGACCAGCGTTCGTGCTGGACGTGCAGACCGCGTGAGACGACGCTTCATCCAGTCCCAAACATGCTCAATGGGGCACAGATCCGGAGATCTTGCTGGCCAGGGTAGTTGACTTACACCTTCTAGAGCACGTTGGGTGGCACGGGATACATGCGGACGTGCATTGTCCTGTTGGAACAGCAAGTTCCCTTGCCGGTCTAGGAATGGTAGAACGATGGGTTCGATGACGGTTTGGATGTACCGCGCACTATTCAGTGTCCCCTCGACCATCACCAGAGGTGTACGGCCAGTGTAGGAGATCGCTCCCCACACCATGATGCCGGGTGTTGGCCCTGTGTGCTTCGGTCGTATGCAGTCTTGATTGTGGCACTCACCCGCACGGCAACAAACACGCATACGACCATAATTGGAACCAAGGCAGAAGCGACTCTCATCGCTGAAGACGACACGTCTCCATTCGTCCCTCCATTCACGCCTGTCGCGACACCACTGGAGGCGGGCTGCACGATGTTGGGGCGTGAGCGGAAGACGGCCTAACGGTGTGCGGGACCGTAGCCCAGCTTCATGGAGACTGTTGCGAATGGTCCTCGCCGATACCCCAGGAGCAACAGTGTCCCTAATTTGCTGGGAAGTGGCGGTGCGGTCCCCTACGACACTGCATAGGATCCTTCGGTCTTGGCGTGCATCCGTGCGTCGCTGCGGTCCGGTCCCAGGTCGACGGGCACGTGCACCTTCCGCCGACCAGTGGCGACAACATCGATGTACTGTGGAGACCTCACGCCCCACGTGTTGAGCAATTCGGCGGTACGTCCACCCGGCCTCCCGCGTACCCACTATACGCCCTCGCTCAAAGTCCGTCAACTGCACATACGGTTCACGTCCACGCTGTCGCGGCATGCTACCAGTGTTAAAGACTGCGATGGAGCTCCGTATGCCACGGCAAACTGGCTGACACTGACGGCGGCGGTGCACAAATGCTGCGCAGCTAGCGCCATTCGACGGCCAACACGGCGGTTCCTGGTGTGTCCGCTGTGCCGTGCGTGTGATCATTGCTTGTACAGCCCTCTCGCAGTGTCCGGAGCAAGTATGGTGGATCTGACACACCGGTGTCAATGTGTTCTTTTTTCCATTTCCAGGAGTTTAAATTGCAGTAAGTCAAAAGAAAAACGCCTTTTGCCTGCTGCACTTTTTTTTTCTTATCTTGTGAACTAGAGCTTTTCACCTTACTTAGAAGGGGATTTTTTTTCGTATTTCCCATACATGTTATTACTTGATTACTTGCACTTAAAGGTTACTGTTTACACAGTCTACAACTCATATGTGGAAGCAATAACCTATATGTGCAAATGAAAAAGCCGTGTGCTGTTTCAAGACATGCAACGAACTTGCCTTTTAATTAAAGTGAAACGCGTCTGTTTTCACAAAATAAATAAAATAAAAACTTTGTGTGTAACATGCAAAAGGCATTTTTCTTTTGAATTAGTGTAATGTTACATTACTTACAGACCATTATTTTATTCAAGAAAAATCAAGACACAGTAATGCTATTTCTTTACCTAGAAAAAGTCTTCCACAATGTGAAATGATACGTCTTTGAAACAACCAAAGAATGGTTGTAAATTTATAAGTTATAAGATGCGTAAAATACAATATGAACATAACAATGGAAGACCAAGAGTGCAGTATTCAGACTGAAAAGAGTGTAACACATGGATGCAGTATTTCGACCCTACTGCTTGATCCGTACATAGGAAAAGCAATGAAATAAATAAAAGTAAACTTCAGGAGATGGTTAAAATTTATGAGGAAGAGATACCAATGATAAAATTAGCTGACAAACTGAATGGAATTAACAGTCTAATGAGCTGAGACTATACACTGAGAGCTAACCGAGGACAGACGAGAATAATGAGAAGTAGCAGAAATTAAATAGCGACAAATTTAACCATTAAAATTGGGGACCACGAAGTAGACGAAGTGAAGGTATTTTGCTAACGTGGAGACAAAATAAAACATGACGCACGAAGCAAGTGTAAAATAAAAGTGGAACTAGTTTATGCGAAGAGTGTACTCAAAGCCAATAAAAGTCTAAAGGTACCAAACATCGGTCGTAATTTGAAGAAGACATTTCTGAGGCTGTATGTCGGGAGCGCAGCATTGTATGGTAGTGAAGCAGGAAGAAACCAGAATAGAAGAGGAACAGATAGGTTGAGATTTTATGCTTCAGCCGGACGCTGAAAAAAATATGGGCTCATAAGATAATTAACGAGCTGAGGATCATCTGGTAAACATAGAGAACAAAGAGTAACCCGACGAAAGACGTGCATTAATATGTTAAAAATAAGTTCCTTGGTACTTGAGCGAACTGTAGGGGAAGATAGAGACTGGAATACATCAAGTAAATAATAATTGAAGGCGTTGGGTGCAATTGCGGAGAAGAGGTTAGTAAAAGAGAGGAATACGTGGCAGGCTGCTTCACGCTTGATAGCCGTAATAAAAAATGTTAGACTACTCAGAGCACAGCATTGTAAATGTTGATAATAGCAGTTTTAATTTAATTAAATCGTATGGATAGCGCCCGCCCCGTCGGGCAGGCCGTTCGCTGGATGCCGGTCTTTCAATTTGACGCAACTTCGCCGACCTGCAGTCGATGAGGATGATAGGATGATGTTGAGGACAGCATAACGTCCTGTCCCTGGGTGAAGAAAATTCCCCGACCTAGCCAGAAATCGAATCCGGGCCCAGAGGACTGACAATCCGTCAAGCTACGACGTTTTTATCTTTATTGAACAACCTAACCGTGCATATATAAATACACAATGCAACAGTTCTTCAAGGTACCATTTAAACACATACAAATGATTGTTAGTTAAACAAAAGTATTAGAAAAACATTAAATAGTACAAAATATAACATATTCTGCTTGAGAGGGATCAAGGAATACGCTGCGAAGATAACCGGCAAAAGTTTGTCGGTAAGATGGTTTTCGGGTGAAGGTGCTATGCGCGCACACAACTTTGCCCTCGAAACGAGGTGAGTGTATGGTGCTTAGCAAAAGGGCAGTGAGATGTCTCGGGCAAAAACAAGAAATCGCGGGATATCGTCGTTGGTGGGGCACGGAGGTAAAAGCCCACGATTCGTTGGATGAGGAGCCATAAGTTTCGTTTGAGAGGGCACGTAAGACGGTGCTCGTCGGTGTCTTCGAGCTGACAGTCAGGGCAGAGTGGGGAGGCGGCCAGTCCTACGCGATAAAGTCGACTATTAGTCGGGAATTGCCCATGGACTAAAACATACCAGAAAGCAGATACAGAGACGGTAAAAAGGGTGCATGCACACACTCCCAAACCGTTCGCCAGTTAATGTCAGGATGCTGTAGTACCATGGTGTCGCAAGGGTTGGACAGCATAAACAAGCTATAATAATCTTTTGTATGGGGAGGACGGGTGCCTGGAAGATCGGCCCCAACGTAGCAGAGTAGCGACGTTGTGCAATAACGGAGAAATAGGTGCCACATTGATCGGCGGATCGAGAGAATCTGGTCGGATTATATCTAAGAGACTGCGTGTTAAGGACTGGACCGGTCTCCGCCAGTGCCGCAACATAGTGTGGACAAAGAGTGCAGAAGATCGTGCCCGCACGTTGACGAGTCCGAGACCACCTTTTGCAGGAGGCAGTGTTAGTGTTGTAGCGGACTTTGAAAAGTGCCCCTGCTAACACGAAATATCCAAAGGCTGATTGGATGCGGCGGCCAAGGAGTAACGGCATTGGTAGGATCTGGGTGACGTGTACAAGTTTAGAGACGACATACGAGTTGACATAGGACACACGTTGGAGTTGGTTTAAGTAATGGTGCACTTGGCCGCGGGCATGGTGCCGAATCGATTACAAAAGCCGCCGGTAAGCGAGGGCCACTATGCGGTGTGTGGAGCTCGTAAATTCGGTACCCAAGTAACGAAGGGTGGTACTGACTGGGAGTGGGGTCGGTACCATAGCCGGGAGGCCGCGCCCAATGTGCATCATAGTCGATTTACGGACATTAAGAATGCTACCAGGAAGACGTCCAGACTGGTGGATCCATTGGATGGCATCATTGAGTTCCGTGGAAGAGCAGGTGAGGAAGAGCAGGTCGTCCGTATAAGCCCTGCAGTGAAAGATGCAGTCACTTAAAGTGAGACCCTGCAGTCTAGAGGTAAGACCAGTGGTGAGGGGCTCAAGTGCAGTGGAATACAGTAAAGTAGACATAGGGCATCCTTGACGCACTGAGCGGCGTATAGGAATCGGTCCTACAAGCCTCCAATCGACTGGTATCATCGAGACCGCGGGCTACTGGGAGCGGACGTTAAATCCAGTGCTTCCAGTCAACAATCATTAAAAGTTACTAACTGTCCCAGTTGAATAGTTAGACACATAGGAAAATTTTAGTGTCTGAAATCAGTATCCCATCAACTTTAAGATGGCAAGACATTCCTGGAACAGTAATAGGAAGAAAACTGGGAAAGTTGTGAAGAAAGCAGCTGACGATGTATCTCAGGTAAGCTGGAGCTTTGTGTTCAGTATAACTGCCTGAGCCTGAAACGATCTTGTGGGATAGTGGTGCGTATATTTGTCGCTACATATGAGCTCGTCTGTTGCGCAGAAAGGTACGTAATTTGTACTATCGTAACTGAAATGTTGCAGCTTTACAGGCTACATACAGCAAGCATTATCGTCAATATTGCAAGGCTCTATAAAATTCTTTTCTGTAGTATATAAAATGCATGTTTGGTCATCAAATGCCGGCCGTTGTGGCCGAGCGGTTCTAGGCGCTTCAGTACGGGACCGCGCTGCTGCTACAGTCGCAGGTTCGGATCCTGCCTCGGGCATGGATGTGTGTGGTGTCCTTATGTTAGTTAGGTTTAAGTAGTTCTAAGTATAGGGGACTGATGACCTAAGATGTTAGGTCCCATAGTGCTCACAGCCATTTGAACCACTTATTTGATCATCAAATGTTTTTGTTTTAAACCCAAATATCAATCGGTTTCAGCCTTAAATCATTTTCACGGATAAGGGTTAACTGGTGTGTGCCACCACATTACATTTTTCATTACTTAAATAATCTGTAGGGTATGTCATAAAGACACAGGACTATTATAGGAAAACATACGAAAAAATACACAGAGCAGTACTATGTTGTAGATAGCACTGCTGTAAAATGATGTACCAGTGCTTCAGTAACTATTACGAAGTGGCCTTCATCATGTTATGTACGACCGGATGCTACGTACTACCGGATCAAAGCTACTGTCTTCATCTCTGCCCCTACAGTTTCCTAAATGGTGCCTTAGTAACATTCATCTTATCGTTGATATCACTGGATGTTAGGAGCGTTAGTTAGTTCGTTAGTTAAATGGTTCATGGATCATTTTGCACGATACATCGTAACAATGTGAAACGGATCATACTACGTACGTTACAATCGCAAATTAATTCGTGCATATGGATACATTCTGAACATTTCCAAGTTTCTCTTGTGTTACAAAAATGAAAAAGATATACAGATGTGAGCTAGTAATTCATACCACCAACTTTGATACATTACAGTAATGAGAATTCTTCTGAGTAGTGGAGAGAGCCGCGCGGGATTAGCCGAGGGGTTTAGGGCGCTGCAGTCATGAACTGTGCGGCTGGTCCCGGCGGAGGTTAGAGTTCTCCTTCGAGCCCTCCGTCGGGCATGGTTGTGTGTGTTTGTCCTTAGGATAATTTAGGTTAAGTACTGTGTAAGGGGAAGCGGTAAGCTTAGCAGGTAAGTCCCATAAGATTTCACACACGTTTGAACATTTGAGTGGAGAGAGTTGTCAAGGAGAAACTTTCTCAATATGCATTTTAAATTTTACTCTCCCGTCTGTCAGAAATTGTATATCACTAGGTTGGTGCTAAGGGACAGAATGCTCTGGGTTTTGTGTAACCTGCCTCACGTCCTACCGCGCAGGATTTCTCTGAAAAGGAAAATGTTAATACTGCGAACCCAGCTCCTGCCAGGTATGGAGATCCAAGACAAGCCCACTGTTAGACATCAGAAGAACAGCTGTTGTCGGTGTACCAAAACTTTGTCACTGAGAAGTGATACGTCTATTTTAGGACAAACAAACAGTATGTTCCCTGTAAATAGAAACATTGTATTAGATAGCGCACACATTCAGGTTTAGGAGTCCAAAATAGTAATCCTAGGAAGATCTTATAGAGACTAGGAAAATTCAGTGTAAAAAATCTAAGGCAAGAAAAGTGTATTCATCACATGTAACAAAAATTAATACAAAAAAGTATAACAAGAACGCAAGTAGGAAACTCAGCTGAAATTTTCGCCGAAATATTCTCTCTGACAACATAAACTAAGCTACTGTAGCAGAGTAATGTTTCCTATCACCTCTATGACTTTCTCGACCGAGGTAGAGCTGTGGTTAGTATACTGGACTCGCTATCGGGAGGACGACGGTTCGAGCCTGCGTCCAGCCATCCTGATTTAGGTTTTCCGTGATTTCTCTGAATCGCTTCAGGTAAATGCCGGGATTGTTCATTTGAAAGTGCACGGCCGTCTCCCTTCCCCATCCTTCCTTAATCCGATGGGACCGATGACCTCGCTGTTTGGTTCCCTCCTCCAAATCAATCAACAGACCAACTTGTATGACTTACCCGGATTTAAACCTCAGGGTGACATGGCTGCCACGAACACGGGAGAATTCTACCTTTTACTTCAGGCTTACTCAGCTCTGAAGTGAAAACACCTAGCGACTTCAACATTCAGTGCCTCAGCAATGTGTCATTTACTATTCGAAGAGTTCAGCGACAGTAGTGGCTGTGGTCGGCTGCTGCGTGTAATGTGTGTCGTACTTGTCAGCCTAATAACACTATTCTGGCATCTGTCTGATTTTAACCAGTCGAAAACTTCCCGAAGTTTCCACGAAGCGGAATACTGTATGTGTCCCTAGGCTGAGACAAGTCGACTCTGTACACTCGCTAAGGCTAGGCGACATGAGCGATATTTCGTTCAAAGTTCTCACAAGGACGTCAGCTGGAACGACTCGTCTCGCTTTCTCCGCATTGGTTATCTATGAAGGATTCAACAGAAATATGGCTGAAACAAAGCCAAGTGAACCAAAAGTGTTCTCAGGGAAACCTCTCTCTGCGTCAGCAGAGGGTGTTAAGCGCCGCCGCACGTGGTAGCTGCGCGGTCTCAGGCGCCTTGTCACGGTCCGTGCTGCTTCCCGCTTCGGAGGTTCGAGTCTTCCCTCGGGCATCGGCGTGTGTGCTGTCCATAGCGTAAGTTCGTTTACGTTAGGTCAAGCAGTATGTAGGATTAAGGACCCACGACCTAAGTAGTTTGGTCCCATAAGACCTTACCAACAATTTCGAAATTTTGTTAAGTGCCCCGTGCAACACTTCTCTCGAGAGAAAAGAACTCAAATTATCCATCCACAATTGACTACATTGTGGTGAACTTCCCCGTGGCCTTGCTTCGCGCCAATCCTGGTATTGGCAAATGAGAGAGCTCGGTACATTCCATACTTACTTGTCAGCACCAATCGGAATTTTTCTAGTAAACTTCTGCGTCGCAAGAGCGTCGCCTTTTCGCTCCTTGTCTTCCTTTCGTTCAATATGAATCAGGGTTATTGTGTTTATGTCCCTCCAGGGCAGGTTTCTTTACGTCCATACGATATCCTCAATAGGGTCACATGATCCGATTGATTGCCATGCGGAGTGGCCGTGCAGTTTGGGGCACCCTGTTACGGATTACGCGGTCCCTCCTGCCGGAGGTTCGTGTCTTTTCTCGGGCATGGATGTTTGTGTTATCCTTAGCATAAATTAGTTTAAGTTAGATTAAGTAGTGTGTACGTGTAGGGACCGATTATGTCAGCATGTAGGGAAGCAGCATACTCACGCCTTACAAAATTCTCATCAGTCTTTCCATTGTGTGCCAGTCTAGTCCGCCGTACCTAGCTCTGACGTCACAAATATTACGCAATACTTTAAAATGAAGCAAATAACCTGAAGCGTTTCTAGCATGTCAGGAGTAAAACAAATCAATATGTGTTGGCTACCAGTTCAATAACTTTAACCATTTTCGAAATTTGATTGTTTTTCTGTAAAAATCACTGGCGCTACACAAAAGAGCTAGAAACTTAAAAATTTATATTTATGTTCCTTTTGGATACTAATGTAGTAGAAACAGTATTCTGGATTTCACAAATCAAAATTTTACTTGAAATTCATGATTTTCTGGTTTTTGTCTTAGAAATTAAGGAAGCAAGATAGATTAAGTAGGCGAATAAACAAAGCTAGGATGTTTAAATGGAAGTAGAAGGCAGATCCGCTATAGTCATAAAGATGTGAGAAGTTTCAACTGAACTGTAAAACTATAGTGATAGCGTATCTCCAAAGGGCAAGTTCAGAGCTCGTCTACTGCGTGCATTGTAATTAAATTAATTCTCTCGCCCAAAATATTTGACTTAGCCACGTCAGACTTTTATTTTGATTACTTACTTGTGTGCTGATTGCACATTTAAATTGAGAGCTTTAACGGCCATCAGCAAAGGAAGCAATAATTTATTCGATAACTTAAAGTGGTGCATTACTAGCCCAGCGGCTAGTCGGGAGATCAGACTTGATCAGGCGTTCCCTTAGCCATCTGCACCGCGGCTTTATATGTAAGAACGCTGTGCGAAAGAGGAAGGCCCCAGTTCTCTCCAGACGCTGATTAGCGCACCACCTGTGCCGGGAGTCGCGTCGCGTCGGTATCGTTGATATAAACAGCTTCGGATGCAGTAATAAGTTATTCGGGATACGAGTAACCATGAAATTGTTTACGAGTGTAGTGTTAATTTTGGGATGACGTTAATGATCTATCTGTAGTTTGCGTATGTCGTATTTTTTAAAAAAATGGCTCTGAGCACTATGGGACTCAACTGCTGTGGTCATTAGTCGCCTAGAACTTAGAACTACTTAAACCTAACTAACCTAAGGACATCACACACATCCATGCCCGAGGCAGGATTCGAACCTACGATCGTAGCAGTCGCACGGTGCCGGACTGCGCACCTAGAACCGCGAGACCACCGCGGCCGGCGTGTCGTATTTTCATGTGCCGCCGCAGGACAGACATTCTACCATTATTAGCGTGGCGTTTGATGAGCATTATCATCAAATTATGGAGAGCATTCACTTAAACATTTAATTTCAACAGATATAGTTGCATCAGCGCATTAGACTCTGAACTGCTCTGGTAGTTGGATTGTGTGAATTCATTTTGGTCTGTGACTTTCAGAATATAGTGTACATGTGAGAGAGAGAATGGTTTTTGATTATGAATCCCAGACAATCTCCTAATTCCTCAGAGCTATAAGCTGAAGCTATAAACGTATTTCTCAGATGAAGTGGGCAATAAGAATTCTTATTACAGACCTCACGTTTTGTTAATCACTTTCTGGTTGCCAAAATTGTAGTTAGAGAGCCAGTGTTGAGAAGAGCAAACAATAGCATTAAATAAATAATAGGTACATTAAAAATTATTCCACCCACCGCCCCACACGCTGCTTGGTCTCTTAAGAATTCACACTTATCTGAACATTTTTGATCCGATTATTTACTAAAACTGCGATGGAGAGGATTTTTTTCCGCCTCCCTTAGAAATACACAGAGGTGAGGTTCCAGACCATTGCCGTCTTAAACTGGCTTACTGTGGTGACAGTAGCTACGTTGTGCCTCGCTAATATTTCTCATTTGGATTTCTGCGTCCAAACCTGAGCGGCTGACCCCTTCCACTTCAGTTTGTAACACGCCTGGGAGTAAAAATCGGTGGGGGACCCTTAAACTGGTTATCGTCTAGACCGTGCTCCCTGTCCACACCACGAGCCTCATAATCCCGCAGCGGTCTTATTGTTCTGCTCCATACTGTTGCTGGCTTGCCTGAAATTATCATTCGAAATATGCAGGTGGGTTTAGGGGAGCCACTCAACGCCAAGTACAACACTTTCCTACTTCTGGTATGAACATCTATATTCTGAGACGGTAAGAAATCACAGGTTGCACTGTTTACACTCTATAAGTCATAAGTTTAGATGTCAAATTGTAGGTGATTGTCTGTCCACAAAATCACTTGGACTAGCGTACGCATAACCGAACACGGCGTGGATGATTGTTGATGATGCGAAAGCCGAATAATAGAACGAAAGTTCTTACGCTCGCCACGCATACACAGATTTCTTTTGGTACCAGTCCTCCTTCACACTAGTAATGATACAACACTGTCCGTAAAGCTAATTTTTCACTTATCAGTTCTCACTTGTACGAGCGTGCGCGTAACCGTCGCGCCGCGGTTGATTGTTGATGATGCGGAAACGCGATGATCGAACACACGTCCGCGCGCTCGCTACAAGACACTGGCACTTGTTTGTACTCTTTTGTGGTAACTAATTTTTGCTGATTCACATCAGTTCATTCTGGGAGACCGAGCACGGCGCGGATGATTGATACTGTACGGTACGACACGCAACGAGAGGATACACAAATACGTTATCGACGGCACTGCTCATTTTTAATTACATCTTGACGCACTTTCCTCTGAATTACCTCCATATTTTATCACTTTACTGTAGTAGCACTTTCAGCAACACTTCAACTTCCATACTAACAATGCCTCTCACATGCAGAGCTATCCACAACACATCGGCTCCGTGTCCCGTGCTCGACTCTGCAGACGCGGTTGCCCACAAAGATACTCCGCAACCACTCCAGCGATATGACAATACGCTTACAAGTTCCATATTGTCATAACAATGTATGCATTTATCTACATGCAAATTACGAGGAAACTATTAATACCACGTGCACGAAAGCCACGCATATACCCATTGCTCATTGCACTCGTTACTATGCAAATGAAGCTAATTACATACAAAGTATGGCATATACCATACGAATCAGATCGGAGTGTCGTGGAGCTGCTAAAATACCCTGCCACCTTACAAAGTGATCAGACATTTCGGTTGCAGCATTATGCTTCCCTTTCTGTGCCAAAGACAATCTTAATGTGGAGTAATGAATGTCATTTTCTCTTCTAGTATCGTAATTACGTACATTGTTTTTCCTTCTGAAAACTAGCGAGTTATTTATAACTTCAGCAAGTAATAAATATAATGTCAAGCAATAGTCAGGATGCCCAAATCCCTAAACAGAAGTCTACAAGATGGTTGTGGATAAGTACAAGTAGTGTTCTTACACCAAGTTTTTGCACAATGAAGACGTTCTTTCTTAAGGATGATGTACCCCAGAACATTGTTCCATATGACATTACTGAATGAAAATATGCCACATATGTCAACTTACAGAGTTGCCCTCCACAAGATTCACAGAGCCAAATGCCTTAGATATGTAGCAGAAAATATCAAGCGGCACTGTTTTATTCTTTAATGCTTGTAAAATCTGGTGAGTGAACATGCAATCGGCATTCTCAGCAGAGCAACCTTTCCGATACCAAAACTGTGATATGCTGACGGTATTATTGCTTCTAAGGTGAGATACTATTCTAGAGTATATCACCTTCCCAAGAATTTTGGAGTATGGTGTCAGCACTGAAACAGGTCGTTAGTTATTGACATCTCTCTTATCACTTTTCTTGTACAAAACTAGAGATGATGTTCCTTCTTAACTGTAATTCAAGATTAAAATGAACTGCCCCTCGTTGAGGATCAGGGAGAGAGGTGATTGTTGTGACGTGGTGCTGTTCCTGCGGTGATTAGTGTTGGCTAGTAGAGAACTGCATACGCGTGGTGAGCTCACATACTGTAACGTCGCGAGTCAATACGCGATAACTTTATTGCAGTAATCTACTTTGCAGAACAGCCTATAGCATTTGAGCCATTGGCTGTGAAGGAGACAACCAGCTGTGTCTTAGCAATGACTCATTCACACTTGTCGCTATGCTAGCCACAGGAAGTAGTGTCTGTGTCACTTCAAGCAGCTGAATATACAAACCCCTAAGAATCTAAATAAACTATATAAATATTATTTAATATTGTTTAAAGCTGTTACACTGCATTTTGTCATTCAAACGAAAATGGTATAAAAATTTCAGTCTTCTATCAGTCATAGGTTCTGAGTTAGAGACTAAAAAACTCAGTTACGAATAATAACTGTTTGTCTTTCAGTATCATTTGAAATCATTACTGGAGTTCACAAAATGTCAGGTCAATTTATTTGGATTTTCATATTAAAAACGTTAACTACTTTTTATTTTCGTTATATAAAATCCAGAAAAGGTTATTATTTAATTAATATCTATTTGTTTTGTCGTTGAGGAATGAATGAGAATGAGAGTGTGTGTAAGTGGGACGCATGAAGAAATTCAATATTGTATATTGTACGACATTACGTCACTGTGTTGTGGGAAAGTTGTGTTTTCCCCTCATTGTTAATGACGTATGAGTACTTGCTTTTGTAAGAAGGCAGCCAGGATAGCCGCTTGCAGAGTAATAGCTTTCTAAATAAATTGTTACACATTATATTAATATTTGCATGTTGAAATGACGTGAATGCAACTGGGAATAGTGATTGGCGTAGGACAGTTTTGGCGCAAGAATGATCTCGAACGATTGTTCTGATTGGCTGGTACTTTTTTATCAACCAATCAGAGTTTAACAGTTCCCGCGGTCTGCCAGGTAGTTATAGGCTGTGTAAGGAGCAGCAGCACTCAGGGGTCGCTGGGTAGCTATTGAACATGTAGGTCATGTTGAAAGTGTCTTTGTGCGTATTGTGTAAAATGAAGAAGTTAATGCAATTTCGCGTCCAGATTGTGTTGCCGTGGAAGCAGTTGCATTTACGGACAGTTTTGTGAAGTTGGGAAATTCTAGAATTGTTTGTTGGAATGATAAACGCATGTGAACTTTCAGCCATTGTAAAATTCCGCGTGGCATGTTTTGTATCTGTATGTGGAATATCTGGTGAGCTATTTCTTTAACAGAAATCCACTGAAAAGGACTGAATGTGAAACTCAGATATAGTATCGGAGTATTAACTGTGAAATCACGTAATTCTTCGGGTTGGACTTAAGTACATTTCTGGGTGCCTTGCGTGTGTACTGGGTTGCATGAACTGTGGACTGAGGAGAGTGACGTTGTTCCCTAATTACATGTGGGCTGATGGCAGGTATTCTTTTTTTCAACTGAAATGCAATAAAAGATTCGTTTCAGGATTTTTGACATTTTACTGAAAGAACGAAGCAACCACTCTCCTCCCAAAAAGTACTATAAGAATTTACAGCTTGCTACCAGAGCTTACGCGGACTTTGCAACGTAAGTACTGATGACGTTTTCTTCAACGCTGCTTTTACGTCGTCAGCGCAGTACATACGTATGCAGAGAAACCGGCTGCTGACCTGCCACCGTACTCAGGTAGGTGGAACTATTTGCAGTGAGCAGTACGACGAACGAGCTAAAAACGTTTTTAACCCATCCCGCCACAGTACCAGTATGAGCAGCGGTCGTTTTCCAACATCAACTGTGCACTTAGTGCACTTAGTGTAGAAGCACGCGGTCACGAGTTTCCTCACACCCCATCCCGTGGGCTAACTGTCGCTGAGCAGAGTGTAACAGTCGAGGGTCATGCCAAGAGGCTAACAGCAATCCAAATTGTTTCGAGATTCGATTAATAAAAAAAGAGAGCAAATGCGAGATGATGGCTTTATTGTTTCAGGAGTTCCACATAGTCGCCCCTCACATGTGTACAACGCACAGAACATTCATACATCCAAGTGAAAATGTAAGAGTCCTTCTTAGGTTGGTGTTCAACACGCGCATCTAGGTGTAATGAACGTACGTTTTGTCGTCAAAGTGCTAATGTTTTATATGTATTCCTGCACCTTGCCAGTTGGTGGTAGGTTCCCCAAATGAGTTATAAATAGAACTCATAATATCATTGGACGTTAGGAGTGTAGAGGACGAGAACTGATGTCCTTTATTCACCATAATTTAAGACTGAAATTTACTGGCTCACATTGATGAATCAGGATTTTCTGCGGAAACTAATTATCTCCATTTCGCATTTCAATCAAACCGCTACAGGCATCGATGCGTCGTTGTTATAGTTTGGAAATCATGGTTAGCGGGACAAAGTTTGCACAGTCTTTTCTCTTATTCAAGGCATTCTGAAGAATATTTTGAACAGTTCATTTAGAGATGTTGCTCCATTGTGATTTGTGGCACAACAACAATGACGTACTACGACCACTCATCCACTACAATACTGCCTGCTGGTAGAATGCATATCTGTTGTTTACAGTTGTTAGATCAAGCTTCCACCTTAGTTACTTCCCTCACGCCGTTCATGCGCCAGAAATAAAATCAGTCTCGGATTTTTTCGAACGGAAGGTACATACAACTTCATCACAACTTATCGCCTTTAAAGAGCGAGCCAAACGTTTGAAAGCGTTTAGAAGTAGAATATCTTTCTAGGTGTCAACTTTCCATTGTTCTATGGAAAATGTTCATGCTGTTTACCTGAGATTCACCATATAGTACCACAGTGACTAAGAACAATTATGTATAAAGAAAATTAAACTGATTATGCAATACTGAGTGTTAGTGAATGTCATTGTTTAGCTGTCGAACTAAATTTGTGTAAATAAATAGCTGATGAAATAAGTCTCGTTTTCAGTCTATACTGTCAGTTAGGCTTATTTTGGACATAATATGTGAGAAGCTTTGTGTTGACGAACGAGGCAACTCATTGTGCCAACTTGGTTTATAAACAACCAAAAAAAAAAGCTTCATACCTGCGGAACGGTATCTTCTCATAGGTAAATCGAGTAACTGAAGAAATGGGACTCTTTAAAGTAGATAATTTTAACAGGACTGGCCGAAAAGAGGAATATCTAGTAATATGGGAAGAGTATTTCATAATACGCACACCGCTAATTCACAGATTTTACGTAAGTGAGTGCGAGCGTGTGACATGAGTATGGCTGTGGATAGTGCTCACCCTGCTGTCTCATTAGGCGAAGCAGCATCATTCATCTTCGTCGACTTCCCCCTAGTTATGCAAAAAAATTTCGCGCTGCTCTCTTGCACACGCCAGTTGCGTGCAGATCACTCAGATGGACCACGCGCATGTCGTTATGCAATGTAATAATTACGAATTTCACATTGTTTGCCATACCCTCGGTTGTGTACATGGTTCCGCGTAGTCAGCGCGTACACAACTTTCCCACTAGAGCGCGCCCCGATAAGCACAACAGCGCAGGTGCAGCGCTCGTCCGTCTCCGCACTACGAGATGGCGCTGTCTTAGAGATTGAGCAAATTCTGCTTCCGCCGATCCGCTTATTAATGTGTAACGCAGCCAGTGAGATTGCTGCTAACGTAGAACCTTTTCTCCTCGCGGATCACACTCGCGCAGTGATACATGAATGCGTGAGGTATTATAACAAGTGTACAGACCTCCGATTAGTCAGTCTGCATTAGTCTGTAGTCAAATTTCAGTCTACGCCTAATAAGATTATCATATTCCTGTACATAGCCATGAAAATAAATGAATAGACACTTTGTCAAGTATCAGAGGTATGTGAGAATAAGATTAAGGTACCAAGACCAAAGGAACTTAGGACTGTCAATTGCAAACTGCATCCAGAACCAAGTCAAGTTATTTTTATGATAGTTATTATTTTAATAAATGTGTGTGAAAATTAATCAAGTTCTGTTTAAAGTTGGTCACCGTCAATCTGCTACTCTAAGCATGCAAGTGGCATTTCTATCGTCTGACCTAATGGCAGAAGATAAACACGCCACGATAAGACCACGAGACATATTGCTAACAGTCGCCTACTTCGCTAGAGCGATAAGTCAAATAATCTGATAGTGTGTGTACCGAAGGTCTTACAGTGCGCACACCACACCCTCTCTTTCCTTCACTTCCCTGGAAGTATTTTATGGCTGCGCGTGGTAAGGGAGGATCAGGAGCAGAGCCTGTTGGTATGCCGGTTGAAGCTGCCAACAACCACGCGTGAATGTCTGTAACCAACATCTTGGTTGTCGCCCCACTTCACTTTACTGATTGAATCTCCTATTGAAAGCAAGTAGCTGACTACCTAACACGCAAGCTCCTTCCAACTGTGTGCTATGTTTGCTACATTCATTTTAGTAATGTAAACTAACACTTCTTCTACTCCTATCGATATATGTCGTGATTGCGCTCGTTAACACATGTTGTGACAAACAGTCTCGTTTCTATTATGTAAATTATTCCGCACTTGCAGCTGACCCTTATAGACTCCCGGCGTATGCATGGTGTTGACAGCGTCTACAATTAATCCCAGCAGGTCTCTAGCTTGGTAGTTGATCGAATAGATTGATTTAACGTCCATTCGGCAGATAGATTTCCCATCACGATTGGTGACAACTTGAATGTAGCTCCACCTCCTCGGCTTTTCCACCTTTTTTTTCTTTTTGTGGAGATCAGATTGTTTTGTTGGGTTCATCAGTTTATTAGTTAGTTCTGTAAGTGATCGTAGCTTCCGCTATTATGGCTTCGCATTGTCTTTATCACATATGGAGCGACTAGAACTTTGTCTTCGTGATGTTTAGCGAGTATACGAGAAGTTTTTTTTTCCTTCAACGATCTACCTATCTCCGTTACATCCTCTTTCTAAATCTACATCCAAACAAATGCTCTGCAACCCACTGTTAAGTGCATGGTTGGGCACTGTGGGTTTTATATAGTCTGTTCTCCTGTGGGGTTCATTAAAACATCGATCTCAAATGGGTTGATAAATTTTCTCCAACTTGGGACCGGATACAGTACACATATTTGCAAAATGTATTGATGTCTATCGTCGAAGATCAAACTGTTGACATACTGATTATTGTACGTTAAAGAATACCTTCACCACTTTAACAATGGAAATTTAAATCATTTATCCCTGCGTAGCAAATACAGTGGAATTCATCAATATAAAACAGAAAATACATAATAAACACGTTTCCTTATGAATAACAGCAGCGTGTAATAATGGTGATCATATTAAAACAACCTCATACAAAAATCAGTAGCAATGAAACAAAGTTTTCTCAAAACAATTTTGAAAGTGAAACAGGTGTTGATGCATGACGCGTCTTTAAAATTTTGTGTAATTTCCACTGTTCCACTATCTAAAGAATAGGACGATGATTCGTCGTTACCTGTTTTCTTTATTGGAAATATCACTCGTGGACTCTACGGAAAAGTCGTTATACGTCGCCGAGAAAGAAAATCGAGAATAATAACGCATTACCTTTTGGTTGCTTTCCTGCTGTTACATCGCTCTCAAGTGGCGAATGTAATTTGCCATTGAGAAGGATAACTTCGACATTGGCAGTCAGATTTTGGCAAAGGAAGGAAATTTATTCGGTATCCGCAAATCTTCAAGGAAATTCCACCACTCTAATGGTTTATCCCGTAGTGGCAAATGAATCGTCAGTGCGGATAACCTTCAAACAAACATCTGGTTATTGCTGACTAGCATTAGAGATTATGATTTATTTTAATTGTTCAGTCTCCTATATTCTGAAGCCATCTATCCCACTGAAATTACTTGAACAAAAACTCAGTACTCTTAAATAATCGAGATACCATTGACTGCCGACACACTCTAAGACAAACTTTTTGAAAATCGGTGAGCGGCGTGATAACAGTAGCCAAAATTTTTACAGCACGTGGTTTTTTCTGCATTAATACTTTAGTCACTTTGTTCGATAATACGACTTCTCTACATCGTCATAATTACTCATCGTTCGATTGTGCCACAATTAATCTCTCTTGATTACCAGTTACAGTCGTACACCCTCCCATGGCTATTTACTGTTTTTACTACTTCAACAAAAGTGCCTATCAACAATTACCTCAGCTTTCACACAATTGTGCAAACGTTATTTACAGTTTTGAACATGGCTGTCTCTCTCTCAGAAACCCTATAAAAATTTCAACAGAGTAATACCATAGCCACCCGGCTGCAAATAATTTTCTGTGTTGTTTATATATTCACCCTAAGGACATTTTCATCAGAATGTAATTTTAAGAACCAGAAATTTAAATTGCGAGCAGGCAGTAGTCAAAATTACGAGCTCACAGGCTCCGCTGGAACATTTTTAATTTTAAATTTTTGCCTTGAGCATCTGTGCTCCTAGTTTTGACTGTTGCCTGCTCACAATGTAACTTTACAATAGTTAAAATTACATTCTGATGAAAACATCTTTAGAGGTGTTGAAACCTAGGTCAACGTATTAAAATTATTTGCAACAACTTGGTTGTGATATTTCTCCGTTGAAACATTATTTACATTTACATTATTTTTCCAGTCCATAACCAGTACTTCAGTACATTTCTTAACTCTAATGCACAAAACACAAATGAAAAATAATATGACCTGTACTTAGGTACATAAGACGCTAAATCATGTCTATCGACGTTTTTACATGCTTGCTCAACCTGAAGTATCTACACTAGCCGTCGATCCTTCTTTCTATGCTGCTTGCCAATACCATTGACGTTAGAGCTTCTTTCAGTATCAATCGTATCTGGAGCGCGAGAAGAAAGTTTAAACGCCTCGGCACAAGCCATTTCCTCCATATTGCAGTATGTGATCAAAAGTATCCAGACATCCCCAGAAACGTACGTTTCTCATATTAGGTACATTGTGCTGCCACAACTGCCAGGTACTCCATATCAGCGACCTCAGTAGTCATTAGAAACCATGAGTGAGCAGAATGGGGTGCTCCGATGAACTCACGAACTTAGAAGTGCTCGGGTGATTGGGTGTCACTTGTGTCATACGCCTGTACGCGAGATTTCCACATTCCTAAACATCCCTAGGTGCAATGTTTCGGGTGTGAAGTCAAGTGGAAACGTGAAGGGACACGTACACCACAAAAGCGAACAGCCCGACCTGGACTGTTGACTGACAGAGACCGCTGACAGTTGAAGAGGGTCGTAATGTGCAACAGGCAGACATCTACCCAGATCATCACACAGGAATTCCCAGCTCCATCATTTGCACCGTGTAAGGGGGTATTATCACAGGCGGGAGGTGAGGAAGCTTGGATTTCATGGTAGAGCGGCTGCTCATAAGCCACTCATCACGCCGGTAAATGTCAAACGACGCCTCGCTTGGTGTAAGGAGCGTAACATTGAACGACTGAAAAGTGGAAAAACGTTGTGTGGGTGCTGCGAATGCTCCGAGAACGTCATCTGCCGGCGTGTGTAGTACCAACAGTAAAATTAGAAGGCGGTGGTGTTATGCTGTGGTCATGTTTTTCATGGAGGTAGCTTGCACCCCGTGCTGTTTTGGGTGGCACTATCACAGCACAGGCCTACACTGACGTTTTAAGAACCTTCTTGGTTCCCACTATTGACGATGAATTCGGGGATGGCGGTTGCATCTTTCAACACGATCGAACACCTGTTCATAATGCATGGGCCAGTGGCGGAGTAGTTACACGACAGTAACATCCCCGTAATGGACTGGCCTGCACAAATTCCTGTCCTGAATCCTATAGAACACCTTTAGGATGTTCTGGAGCGCCGACTTCGTATCAGTCTTCACCGACCGACATCGATACCTGTCATCAGTGCAGGACTCCGTGAAGAATGGGGTGCCATTCCCCAAGAAACGTTCCAGCACCTGACTGAACGTATGGCCGCGAGAATGGAAGCTGTTATCAAGGCTAAGGGTGGGCCAACAGCATTTTGAACTCCAGCATTACCGTTGGAGGACGCCAAGAACTTTTCAGCCAGGTGTCCGGATACTTTTGATCATATAGTGTATTCAGTTGGTGCACAAATTCACAGCGTTTTTATTTCACATGATATTGCTTTTTCTATAGGTTTATTTGGCTCAAATGACTCTGAGCACTATGGGACTCAACATCTGAGGTCATCAGTTCCCTAGAAGTTAGAACTAGTTAAACCTAAGGACGTCACACACATCCATGCCCGAGGCTGGATTCGAACATGCGACCGTAGCGGTCGCGCGGTTCCAGACTGAAACGCCTAGAACCGCTCGGCCACACAGGCCGGCATAGGTTTATTTATAGATTGTCATTTTTTATCTGTGGTTCACTGTTGCTATTTGAGTTTACATATTGTCATTTGGTTGTTGTGATGTCGATACTAGAAATGGAGTGTGAAGTGGAGACATCGGAACGTTGCCGACTTCTCTTGTGCTTGAGTTCAATACAGGAGTGATGGTAGCGGAGTCAACCAGAAACATTTTGTGTGTGGGGGTAACAACACTGGACACATCACAGCAAGTAAATGGTTTTCTCTTTTTAAGGAGGATCGTTTTGACATTAGCGACTCTCCACTTCAAGAACACCTTCTGGGTTTGATGGACGTCATTTAAACGCATTAACCCACAATGTTCCCGTCAGTATACTCGATAACTAGCAAATGTGACGAACTGTGGTCATTCGACTATAGTGCGACATTTCTATGCAGTGGGTGGTTGCAAAAATCGAGTGTATAGGTTCCACATGTTCTAAGCCAAAATGACAAAAATCACCAGGTGGTCATATGTACGTCTCTGTTTGCTCGTCATGCGTTGGCTCGTAAACGACACAGATTATTCCTACCCCGGATCGTTACTGGTGACTAGAACTGGTGTCTTTATGGTAACATGAGGAAAAGACAGGAATGACTGGTCCCAACCAGAGCAACAAATACCTAAACAAAGACCTGAGCCCATACACAAAATATAATTTGTGCATCTGGTAGAGCAGCGACGGTGTGCTACGAACTGCTTCCCCGAGGTGGAACCATCACTGCTGACATTTAATCTCAACAACTGAGAAGTACTGCAGTCGCAATCCAAGAGCAATGAAAAGGAAGACTGCGTGAAATGATTCTATTCCACAATAACGCCCGCTGACATTACGCTAGACTGACAAAGAAAGCTATACAGGATTGGGTAGGGAAGTCATTCCGCTCCCAGCTTATTCACCTTGCCCTCTTGCGCAATCACATTTTTGCCTTTTCCACCTTTTCAAGGAATTTCATTTCCGGACAAAAATGCGCTCCAAACATGGCTCAACGAGTTCTTCGCCTCAAAATCACATGATTTCGACAGTCGCGGAATGGAAAAGATACCCCAGCATTGTAAGGAGAGTATACTATTGATGACTAAATTCTCTGTTACGTGACTCTGTTGTGTTTACTAAATTAATGGATAATTCTATGAACTTAAGTACCAACCTAATATGTCCTTCGTACGCGTGAGGGAATCAGCGATCATAAGGCGGTTACTGCATCGATGATTTCAGCCGTAAATAGAAATATTAAAAAAGGTAGGAAGATTTTTCTGTTTAGCAAAAGTGACAAAAAGCAGATTTCAGAGTACTTGACGGTTCAATACAAAATTTTTGTCTCAAGTACAGACTATGGGACTTAACTGCTGTTGTTATCAGTCCCCTAGAACTTAAAATTACTTAAACCTAACTAACCTAAGGACATCACAAACATCCATGCCCGAGGCAGGATTCGAACCTGCGACCGTAGCGGACACGCGGTTCCAGACTGTAGCGTCTAGAAACGCAAGATCTTAAGACATAGAAAAGAGCCACCGTTGTACAACAACCAAGCTAGAAAACCGCTGCGGAAGAAAAGGGAACTTCACAGCGAACATAAACATAGCCGAAGCATTTGAGACAAACAAAAATTACGGAAAGCGAAATGAAGTGTGAGGATGGCTATGCGAGAGGCGTTCAATGAATTCGAAAGTAAAGTTCTATGTACTGACTTGGTAGAAAGTTCTAGGAAATTTTGGTCTCATGTCAAAGCGGTAGGTGGATCAAAACAAAATGTCCAGATACTCTGTGACCAAAATTGTACTGAAACAGAGGATGACAGACTTAAGGACGAAATAAAAAATGTCTATTTCCAAAGCTGTTTCACAGAGAAAGACTGCACTGTAGTTCCTTCTCTAGATTGTCGCACAGATGACAAAATGGTAGATATCGAAACAGGCGACAGAGGGATAGAGAGAGAATTAAAATCGCTCAAAAGACGAAAGGCTCCTGGACCTGATGGGATACCAGTTCCATTTTACACGGAGTACGCGAAGGAACTTGCCCCCCTTCTTGCAGCCGTGTACCGTACGTCTCTAGAAGAGCGTAGCGTTCCAAAGGATTGTAAAAGGGCACAGGTCATGCCCGTTTTCAAGAAGGGACGTCGAACAGATGTGCAGAACTATAGACCTATATCTCTAACGTCGATCAGTTGTAATATTTTGGAACACGTATTATGTTAGAGTATAATGTTTTTTCTGGAGACTAGAAATCTGTAGGAATCAGCATGGATTTCGATAAAGATGATCGTGTGAAACCCGGCTCGTGCTATTCTTCCACGTGACTCAAAGGGCCATAGACGTGGGTTCGCAGGTAGATGCCGTGTTTCTCGACTTCCGCTAAACGTATGGTACAGTTCCCCACAATGAACAAAGTAAGAGCATATGGACTGTCAGACTAATTGTGTGATTGGGTTGAAGAGTTGCTAGATAACAGATCGCAGCATGTCATTCTCAATGTAGAGAAGTCTTCCAAAGTAAGAGTGATTTCAGGTGTGCCGCAGGGGGGTCACGTAGGACCGCTGCTATTCACAAAATACATAAATGACCTTGTGGATAACATCGGAAGTTCACTGATACTTTTTGAAGATGATCCTATAGTATATCGAGGGGTGCAACAATGGAAAATTGTACTGAAATGCAGGAGCGTCTGCAACGAATTGACGCATGGGGCAAGGAATGGCAATTGAATATCAATGTAGACTAGTGTATTGTGCTGCGAACACATAGAAAGAAGGATCCTTTATCATTTAGCTACAATATAGCAGGTGAGCAACTGGAAGCAGTTAATTCCGTAAATTATCTGGGAGTAGGCATTGGGAGTGATTTAAAATGGAATGGTCACATAAAGTTGATCGTCGGTAAAGCAGATGTCAGTCTGAGATTCATTGGAAGAATCCTAAGGAAATGCAATCCGAAAACAAAGGAAGTAGATAACAGTACGCTTGTTCGGCCACTGCTTGAATACTGTTCAGCAGTGTGGGATCCGCACCAGATACAGTTGATAGAAGAGATAGAGAAGATCCAATGGAGAGCAGCGCGCTTCGTTACAGGATCATTTAGTAATCGCGAAAGCATTACGGAGATGATAGACAAACTCCAGTGGAAGACTCTGCAAGGGTGACGCTCAGTAGCTCGGTACGGGCTTTTGTTGAAGTTTCGAGAACACACCTTCACTGAGGAGTGAAGCAGTATATTGCTCCGTCCTACATATATCTCGCGAAGAGACCATGAGGATAAAATCAGAGAGATTAGAGCCCACACAGAGGCATACCGGCAATCCTTCATTCCACGAACAATACGAGACTGGAATAGAAGGGAGAACCGATAGAGGTATCCAGAATGAGATTTTCACTCTGCAGCTGAGTGTGCGCTGATGTGAAACTTCCTGGCAGATTAAAACTGTGTGCCGGACCGAGACTCGAAATCGGAACCTTTGCCTTTCGCGAGGTAATGGAGACGAGATACTGGCAGAAGTAGAGCTGTGAGGACGGGGCGTGAGTCGTGCTTGGGTAGCTCAGTTGTCAGAGCACTTGCCCGCGAAAGGCAAAGGTCCCGAGTTCGAGTCTCGGTCCGGAACACAGTTTTAATCCGGCAGGAAGTTTCGATAGAGGTTCTCAAAGTAGCCTCCTCCACACACAGTATGGATGTAGATGTAGGTATTGCTGTCGTCAGTACCTAATGCACCGTTAATGGATTCACTTTCAGTACGAAGGTGTAACCACACTCCCAGACGCATTACACGGCTAACACGTCAGCATCAGACCCCATTAGCGGATTACGTGCTTTGGTCAGTAGTTGGCCGGGCGCAGCTCGTGCAGTCGTAATCCGGCGGGCGGCCCCTGCGCCAGTTCTTGCGCCGCAGCCGCGAGCTGGTGGGCAGCGTCAGCGGAGACTAGTGGCGCCAGTAAATCTGCGCCAGCGCGCCGTGAATTACTCAATCACGGCGAGACAGTGTCGCCAGCAGGGAGGCCCACCGACTGATTTATTGCCCGCCTCTCTCGTGGCGCCGTTCTCGCCAGGCCTGCAACTGCTTTTTGCCGAATGACTTCTGTAACGCCACCCACGGCATCTACGTCTCCGTAGGGCAGTTTTCAGGGCGTACATTGCATCAAAACTCTTCTTATAGTTAGACCTGCAACGGAGATCAGACGTTAGGGGTGTGTTTATAGTACTTGAAGCCTGTGGTTTTGCCCAAGGTGAGCATTATTGTTGATATCTGATTTGATATCTGAAATAATAACGACATTAAAGAATATCCCGACGAAATTAGATAAAACGAAAATCCTAGTATTGAGAGACATTAAATAAACAAAACACTGGTTTAGTTTCAGAAACTTTATAATAACTGTTCAGCCTAGATTTCGGGTTATGAGCCCACTTTCGTGTACAACATTGATAACAAAGATGAGAACCAAGCACAGATAAACATGTCAGCTCTTTAAATCTATCGATTTTTGACTTAAAACCGTAAAAATTATTCCTGCTGACAATTTCGGAAAATTGCATGTGGATATACAAAACTGATTAAAACAACATTCACAAAATTCATTAGTACAGCATTTATAGTGACCACGATTTTTTTATCAGAATAAGAAACTAAGACTTTTTCCTTCCTTTTAGCAGTTGCAATACTGTCTAAAACGGGCGAATAATTGAATTGAGTTATTCATTCAGTAATAAATGTGGGACCACACACGTCTTGTTCTTAATTTCTAACATTTCTGAATGGCCTTTACGCCTTTTCTTCTACGTACGAGACTTCTATATCTATAACGTATTTGTTTTTTTTCCTTTCCGTTATGTTCGGCAAAGGATGGAGTGACTACTTTAATCTCCAGCTATTTGTCTGAGTATAGTGCAGATTGACCTCCCAGTCTGTCCAATATAGCAACACTAATACCCTTGGTTGGTGATCTTACAAACCACACTTACTTCTCTTTTGAATTGAAGGGAGATCTATCCATTAATTGTTGGAAGTAGAAAAGCGCAGGGAAACCTTTTGCTTTTAAAATGTTTCTTACGCTATTTCCAGTTCAACCTATAAACACAAAAATGTACATTCCATTCCTGGGCAATCTCCCCAGTTTATGTTTGGTCATAGTTACTGTGAAATGAAATGGCCGTACGGCATTGTTGATGGGAGACACGATGCGGGATGTTCGGCCAGCGAAATTGAAGTCCTTTTTAGCTGACGCCACTTCGGCGACTTGCGAGTCAGTGATGATGAAATGATGGTAAAAGACACACAACACCCAGGCATCTCGAGGCAGAGAAAATCCCTGCCCCCTCCGGGAATCGAACCCAGGACCTCGTGCACGGGAAGCGAGAACGCTACCACAGGAGCACGAGCTCCGGACTTTAGTTATTGTTAATGTTGTATTAATACATTTTATAAATTATGTTCAAATGAATTTTATAAATTCCTAAGTAATTTGTCAAAGCTGTCAATAAAGATGACTTTTATAATTTTAGTCAAGAGTCGTGAGATTTAAATGGTTGACATGTTTCTCTTCACTTGGTTCTCTGAGATCAGTTATTTATTAAACAATCAGGTTATAACGCGAAACGTAGGATGTACATTAATAACAGAGTTTAGTTAATACAATGTACAACGTTTCACCAAGAGCCCACATGTGAATCAATTAAAATTCGTGAACATATTAAAATAACCATGGACAAAGGCTTAAAGTGGACGAATTGGAGAACCGCAAGTGTATTCAACTGGAACGTCATCCAAACAGCGTTAGAATAACGGTACTATACGCGCAGAGAAACTGAACACACTAAAAGTGGGCGAAAATACTAATTTCATATCATTAGACGAATTTTCACTGAGGCTGAAGGTACTTCTGACATTAAGGCCGTTTTGAACTGCGAAATAAGAATCTGTTGCAGAGGCAGTGGGTGGGAAAACCCTCATCTGAGAGTGAAACTTCAAAACTACAGCTTTATTGTGCAAGGTACTGGTTATAATGCCGATGCTATTTTTACATATTATGTTCTTCAGAAGTCTTGTGTAATTTAAAATCTAAGATTGGCATAATTTGCTTACAGTGATTCAGTAATGTGTTGCGATGTAGTATTGTGTGGTAACCCATGAATCTAAATTTCAAGTTTTAGAGCCGAAAAACGTATAATGCGAACTATTTGTGGTGTGAAACGAAGAATGTCTCGCATGGGCCTGCTCAAAGGGATGGATATCCTATTGAAAGTCAGTATATTCATTTCTTCATGTAACTGCAAGTAAAAAGTATATACCTCTTTCAGACCAAAAGGGCGATTCACAGAATAAATGTTACGAAACAGAAAACCTTTCATAAAAACATGCCTTATTTCATAGAAATGTAGTTATCAGAATTATTCATTTCCAATAAAGATTCATCAGCCATTAGACATTTGGATGCAAAGAAAGAACAAATGTAGACGAGCTTAGAGGATTGATTTATAACCATGTCATTCTGCACCCATGAATTTCGTAAGACAACCTACTGACGTAATTATTGCTGTCTACAACTTAATAAAAGAATTTGGGGCGGCCTCAGTGCCCTGTTGTGATACGTATGTGCTAAGAGATTAAACTTTTGTTGTTTTGATAATATTTCACTGCATTAGGCTGTTATTTATATTTCGTATTTTAATATCTATACTTTTAATTGTTAATTGCTAGCCTTTGAGTTGAAAATGATTTAAATCTACAAAATTTGTCATTTGTACACATAGTTGTGGACTGTATCATTAAGGTTCTTTGATATAAACATTACTCTCCCAGTTCCGTCGTCGATCATGTCTTTTATATTTATGTTTATCGCAGGATCTATTCAATCTAGGTCTATGAAACGAATAGTTTAGGTAACAGAATAGTATCTGCCCCTCTACTGAACAAACATATTTTGGTTCAGTTCTGGGGTAATTTGTTACATACGACTTTATAACACTCTAGAGCTGCAAATGGTCTCTGAAAGGTCGATGTTGAAAAGTATATTATGTGGTATGTATTTTACTTCACATTTCTGTACGAAAATGCGTTAAGAGAGATCAGGAAGGGTCCAGGAGTGTGCGAGCAATTTTAATTTATCAGCAACTGACGTGGGCAATGATGTATGAGAATTTTCTGTTGGTCATTAGAAAATACAGAGGTAGGCGTAGTGACACAGGAGAGTGAATGCACATGTCTGTATGAAAATTGTAAAAATTCCCACTATGTAATCGTGATCAATCACTGAGTTGTTCAACGAACTAAAGATCTTCACTGGACACTAGATACCACCGTCACATGTTTTTATTTCACGCTGGAATTCAGCACTTGCTATATGCTAACACTGATTTTCAAGTTAGTTAAAAGCTATGTCATAATGAGCATATGTAAGATATAACTTAAACTATCGTAAAAATTGAAATTAAAATAAGTACGTTATTCTTCCAAGCAAAGTAACAGTACGTATTTGGTGATATACTATTTTGGCTGCAAGAGGATTGACAGCACTTCAAAAATTGTATGACCGATAAGATTTTACCATAATTCATAGCGGAAAAGAGGTGAGTATAGAAACGATCCCCTACTTAAAAGTATATGACGTAAAAAAAAAGAAAAACAGGAAAACACTTGTCTAAAGTGGAGAACTGGGTCTTACGCTTTGCATCCAAACCTTCGCAAACCACAGGGTCTGTTTTCAAACACAAGGTCAGGTCAGTATTGTGACTAATTTGCTGCTACGTGTCCCTGTCTACTATGGAAATATGTGCAGTGTAGACCACTTACTTCTGTACTATATGTCTATAGTGTATGTGTTACTTTCCCACTAGTTTCCATTTTGCAAATGACTTGCTACCTACGAGTATATCTTTACAGCTGAATGAGTTAACAGCTCCCCGATAACAGCATCAGTTGATGAAACTGCATACAAATAACCAAAATTGAGTACGTGGTAGTAGGTAGAAAGAAGAACAACGCTAAAGGATGAAGGTCTACGTAGAAGTCATCAGGCAATCACACAGTCATAGAAACATGACAGGCGTCTCTATCAACCCCGCAAGTTCTCCTTCAGCCACTTGTGCAACATTACGTTACTCGAAAGCTAGACAGTGTCTTTACAGACGTGAAGATTTGGAAACAGAACTATCTTTGAAGTTAATGATGTATTGCCGTGGAAAATCGTGGTGTCCCGCATCAATCCACAGCTGTCCTGCAGATGTCTTTGGCCTCTATAAATACAAGTAATTTACCGGAATATTGAGGACTTTTCAAAGGCTGCCATGTTTGCTGACGATTCCCATAGCGATAGAGGGCTCACAACCCATAGGACTAACAAAGGCCACAGAGAGGAGAGAGATGTATATGGTCACTGGCTTATTTGACTGGCGGGTTTCTGTGACAAAAATGCTGCGAAACATAAAGTGTCAAACACTCGAAGGCAGATACACAATGCAAGAAGCTGTTTATCAGTTTTCAAGACCCGACTTTCAGGGCAGAAGCTGTGCAAGTTGTACAGTTACCTACGCTTACACTGCCTGACAAAATAAATGGAGCACCCAAAAAATATGGTCGGATATCATTGTAGCTGCAAAAAAATAGGAAATGAGCGGATGGCATCGTTGGCCGGGAGGCCCCTAGTCGGGGACGTTCGGCCACCGAGTGCAAGTCTTATTTCAGTCGACGCCACACTGGGCGACTTGCGCGCCGGTGCCGAGTATGAAATGATGATAACACCCACACCCAGAGCCGAGAAAATCTCCGTCCTGCGTTCTCAAGTGTTACTTTTAATTCGACAGCATCGTGGTGTCATTTCTGTGAAGGACAATGCGTGTTCACATGTAATTTGTGTCTCTATGAGTTAGGGTGACCACGATGTACTCCTTTGGCCAGCAAGATCCCCATACCGTTCCCCGCTAGAGCACATGTGGCACCAGCTCGGATGTCAACACCAGCCTCATTCCAGTATCAAGGATACCAAGCACCAGTTCCAACAGTCGTGGGCAACTTGTCCCAGAAGAGGATGCAAAGGATTTATGACACCCTGACACCCTACCTAACCGAATATATATAATCTCCAGGCTAGACCGAGTGTGACGTCATGTTGATGGAGTAGGAGAATGATATTAGTGTTTAACGTCCCCTCGACAACGTGGTCATCAGACACGGAGCACAAGCTGGAATTAGTGAAGGATTGGGAAGGAAATCGACCGTGCCCTTTCAAACCAACCATTGCAACATTTGCCTGCAACGATTTAGTGAAATAACGGAAAACCTAAATCAGGATGGCCGGAGACGGGTTTGAACCGTCGTCCTCCCGAATGCGAGTCCAGTGTGCTCACCACTGCGCAACCTCGCTCGGTACGTCATGCTAATAACTGGCCTCACACACCTCACTTCTTGGTAAATTTGGCTTGATATTGTAATCACTGAAGTGGATTACCATTTCCTCCTACCGTTCTGCGTGCTTTACGTTGTTATCAGGCACTGTATATTCCTTGGTGATAGTGCATGTAAACTCACCCCAAAGCAACGTTCTAAAAAGTGTGCAAGGTATGTTCCCACACTCCATCCATACACGCAAGGAGAAGAAGACTCAGTACATCGTCACCAACAAGTATTCCTATGCAGACGTTTCAACTTCTTCCCATGTAGATCTAAATGAATTGACATAAAAGAGTCGGGATCTGCTTTGTGTTATGCAAACGCTGGAATAGTTCCTCAGAGGAAGACGCATCCAATATCATTCCCCAAACTTGCCAATAGAACTTATTATCCAATTATCTGGCAGCAGACAGTACATTACACCCTACTATTCTTCACTAAATAAACTACAAAGAGGAAACAACTATTTTCATTATTTAAGCAAAATATACCTGCATGAACCGAAATAATTAGTTGTAGTAAATGTAAAGTCTTGTAAGTTCAACATTCGAGCAGAAAAGTGATATAATACAAACTACATAATGAAAATAAACACTGCAATCGTTGAGTAACTGCCGCATCCAAATAATCTCTTGTTTTTCAGTTTTCCACCAGATAAGGAACCTACTACACGGTGATTAGCTATAGAGGACGAAACTGTTTCTGGATACTACATGACTCGCTCATTTCAAACGTAACAACAGTATACGGCTGAGAACATACTTTTTCCGTCATTAGAACCACGAAAAATTCACTAATTCGACATAAAGACAGCAGCAAGCAAAAATTGCACCAACCTTACGTCATACATTGTTGTTTACGTGTTTGAGATAAAAAAAAGTGGTTCAAATGGCTCTGAGCACTATGGGACTTAACATCTGAGGTCATCAGTCCCCTAGAACATAGAACTACTTAAACAAACTAACCTAAGGAGCATGGCTCCGGACTGAAGCGCCGAGAACCGCTCTGCCACAGCTGCCGGCTCTTAAAGAGCTCTTCAGTATTCTCTTTCCACCTATCCGCTGTCTCCTCTGAGTTTAACCATGGAATTTCGATTGGACTCTTAATGTCACTGCCCTAGCTGTTAAATTCGCCTAATGTAGTTTTGACTGTTTATACGCTGATTCAGTCATTCCGGCAATCATTTTCTTTTCGATTTCTTCACGTTATTCATGCATCCATTTCGCCTTCGCTCCAGTTCGGCTCCTATTTATGTATTTCCTATGTGACTTGCATGTTTGTGTTCCTGAATTTCCCTGAACGTCTTTGCATTTCCTTCTTTCGTCGATCAACTGAAGTATATCTTGTGGTACCCATGGTCTCTTCACAGTTACCTTCCTTGTACTTACGGTTTCCTTTCCAAGTTCTTTGATGGCCCTTTCCAAAGGTGTTCATTCATCTTTAACTGAACGACTTATTATCGAAGTAGTTACAGTCTCAGAGAACTTCAAGCGTATCTCGTCATCCCTTAGTACTTCCGTCTCCCACTTCCCTGCACACAAATTATATTCTTTTCAACTTCAACCTACTCAACATCATTCCTAAATCGTGACCTGTGTCTACATTTGCTTCTGGGTACGCCTTAGAACTCAATATCTGATTTCGGATCTCTGCCTGACTATGATGTAATCTAACTGAAATAATACACTCCTGGAAATTGAAATAAGAACACCGTGAATTCATTGTCCGAGGAAGGGGAAACATTCCTGGGGTCAGATACATCACATGATCACACTGACAGAACCACAGGCACATAGACACAGGCAACAGAGCATGCACAATGTCGGCACTAGTACAGTGTATATCCACCTTTCGCAGCAATGCAGGCTGCTATTCTCCCATGGAGACGATCGTAGAGATGCTGGATGTAGTCCTGTGGAACGGCTTGCCATGCCATTTGCACCTGGCGCCTCAGTTGGACCAGCGTTCGTGCTGGACGTGCAGACCGCGTGAGACGACGCTTCATCCAGTCCCAAACATGCTCAATGGGGGACAGATCCGGAGATCTTGCTGACAGGGGAGTTGACTTACACCTTCTAGAGCACGTTGGGTGGCACGGGATACATGCGGATGTGCATTGTCCTGTTGGAACAGCCAGTTCCCTTGCCGGTCTAGGAATGGTAGAACGATGGGTTCGATGACGGTTTGGATGGACCGTGCACTATTCAGTGTCCCCTCGACGATCACCAGAGATGTACGGCCATTGTATGAGATTGCGCCCCACACCACGATGCCGCGTGTTGGCCCTGTGTGCCTCGGTCGTATGCAGTCCTGATTGCGGCGCTCACCTGCACGGCGCCAAACACGCATACGACCATCATTGGCACCAAGGCAGAAGCGACTCTCATCGCTGAAGACGACACGTCTCTATTCGTCCCTCCATTCACGCCTGTCGCGACACCACTGGAGGCGGGCTGCACGATGTTGGGGCGTGAGCGGAACACGGCCTAACGGTGTGCGGGACCGTAGCCGAGCTTCATGGAGACGGTTGCGAATGGTCCTCGCCGATACCCCAGGAGCAACAGTGTCCTTAATTTGCTGGGAAGTGGCGGTGCGGTCCCCTACGGCACCGTGTAGGATCCTACGGTCTTGGCGTGCATCCGTGCGTCGCTGCGGTCCGGTCCCAGGTCGACGGGCACGTGCACCTTCCGCCGACCACTGGCGACAACACCGATGTACTGTGGAGACCTCACGCCCCACGTGTTGAGCAATTCGGCGGTACGTCCACCCGGCCTCCCGCATGCCCACTATACGCCCTCGCTCAAAGTCCGTCAACTGCACATACTGTTCACGTCCACGCTGTCGCGGCATGCTACCAGTGTTGAAGACTGCGATGGAGCTCCGTATGCCACGGCAAACTGGCTGACACTGACGGCGGCGGTGCACAAATGCTGCGCAGCTAGCGCCATTCGACGGCCAACACCGCGGTTCCTGGAGTGTCTGCTGTGTCGTGCGTGTGATCATTGCTTGTACAGCCCTCTCGCAGTATCCGGAGCAAGTATGGTGGGTCTGACACACCGGTGTCAATGTGTTCTTTTTTCCATTTCCAGGAGTGTATTTGCACGTCCTTGTCTTTTTCAAGTTTACCCCCTCCTCCTGTGATTGTTGACCTGAGTATTTCCTATTACTTCTTTATATTTATTGCAGAGCTCAATTAGTCTTTCTACTCTCTCATTCCTATCACCAAACCCATAATTTCCCGTACCCATTTCTTCTACTCCTCCCCCTACAACCGCATTCCAATCCCCATGACTCTTAAGTTTTCATCGCCCTTTACGTGCATTCAGTATCCACATACACTTTCTATGTATCTTCCTCTCTTGCTTGCTATGTCGCGACATATACCTGAGACTGTTGTCGGAGTTAGTATATTGTCGACTATGATGAGAACGAAACTGAACTGTTTGCAGTAATCCATTCTCTGAACTGTCACAACGAATCCTGCACTCGTACCATTTTCTGCTGATGTTAATATTACCCTACTCTCGTCTGTCGAAAAAAATGGTTCAAATGGCTGTGAGCTCTATGGGACTTAACATCTGTGGTCATCAGTCCCCTAGAACTTAGAACTAATTAAACCTAACTAACCGAAGGACATCACACACATACATGCTCGAGGCAGGATCTGAATCGCTGAACGTAGCGCTGGCTCGGTTTCAGGCTGCAGCGCCTAGAACCGCCCGGCCACCCCTGCCGGCCGTAATGTAAAAGATTCACCTTTCTCTAATCACTTAAACTAAGACAAAAATTTAAAGATAAATACAAGGTACTGTAGACAGGTTCCTGAACGGAATTATAGGAACCACATAAAATATCTTTAATGCACAATGAATATAGTAACAAAGTAGTGTCTGAAAAACTGTATCGGACTAACGGCGAAAGACACAGTACATAATAAGAGAGAGGATTTCGATATCTTACCTAAAACACAGAAGGAAAAAAATGGAAATTGCTGACACCTGTACCACGAATAAAACAGAACCAGAAGACATAGTGCACTAGGCCCATAATAACACCATACATAACTATAAGATAAGCAATCTTAATATCAGTTGCATTCAACTATATTGGAGATATCAGATGATTTAAATGTCATCGACACACCGCAGATGTGGACGTGTAGTGATTGGTAAGACTTCAACTGTGAATGGATGCAAGTTGTCAGCTATGATATTGACATAGTTCAGAACTGTCACTGTGTTTCCCAAGGCTACCACAAAACCTATGTATTTCCGTGAAGTGTCACCAATAGCATGATACTGTCCCCACTAGTTTGTGTCCATGGCGTGCTCATTACTTCGGGTAGCCGCTCGCCCGGATGACATCAGGACACGACCGTCAACCTGGTGTAACCTGAAACCTGATCTGCCCGATCAGGCAACACATTTGTGTTGGTAGAGGGTCCACTCACGATGATCCCGTCGCGTCCACTGCTAGCATAGCTGGCGAGGTGGTTTGGTCAACATGGGAACACTTAGAGTTCGTCTGCTGCGGATACTCATGTTCAACAATACACGCTGAACGGTTATCTCTGAAACACTTTAGCGTGCACCGGCACTGTATTCTGTCGACTGAGCTGACACAGACCACCTCCCTCCTCACTTCCCCCCCCCCCCCCCCCCGCCCTTCCCCTAACCAGTGGTCAGGCGTCAGACCTGTATATTGTACGGTTATGCGTACACGTTCCACATTGTCGTTTACTAGTGATTTGGTCGTTCTTCAGCACAGTACTTCTCGAACAGCCGGAAAACATCGCCGCTTCGGAGATGTTTGGTCCCAGGGGTCATGTCAGATGAGTCTGCCCATTATCAAAGTTGCTTGTCAGTAAACTTCAACATTTCTGACTGGTATCAACGCTAGAATGATTTCCCATTGACTCTGATTCACTTATATAACTTATATACTAGTGCATACTGAATAAGTAATGCCTCACAATATTGGTTGATGTCACACATATCACTCGGTCGACTTCTTACATTCCCTGACGCAAGTTGTGGCCCTTTGCCACTACAAGGATCCAAATTGTAGCGTATAACATGGCGGTGTGTAATGTGCTTGAGGAAGCCGGTGCGTGAGAAACAGCGTGCAGTAATCCAGTTTTTAAAAGTCGTCAAAGGGAGTACGCCACCTTCAGCAAGGTAGTACCAGATAACACAAGATCACTGCACCATCTGCAACAATCAGACACCTTCGGTTCACCGCTATCGATTCCACTGCTTGAGCATGACAGTGCTAGACCACACAAGAGCATCTACATCTACATCTACATCTACATTTATACTCCGCAAGCCACCCAACGGAGTGTGGCAGAGGGCACTTTACGTGCCACTATCATTACCTCCCTTTCCTGTTCCAGTCGCGTATGGTTCGCTGCAAGAATGACTACCAGAAAGCCTCCGTGGGCGCTCGAATCTCTCTAATTTTACATTCGTGATCTCCTTGGGAGGTATAAGTAGGGGGAAGCAATATATTCGATACCTCATCCAGAAACGCACCCTCTCGAAACCTGGACAGCCAGCTACACCGCGATGCAGAGCGCGTCTCTTGCAAAGTCTGCCACTTGAGTTTGCTAAACATCCCCGTAACACTATCACGCTTACCAAATAACCCTGTGACGAAACGCGCTGCTGTTCTTAGGATCTTTTCTATCTCCTCTGTCAACCCGAACTGGTACGGATCCCACACTGATGAGCAATGCTCAAGTATAGGTCGAACGAGTCTTTAGTAAGCCACCCCCTTTGTTGATGGACTACATTTTCGAAGGACTCTCCCAATGAATCTCAACCTGGCACCCGCCTTACAAACAATTAATTTTATACGATCATTCCGCTTCAAATCGTTCCGCAAGCACACTCCCAGATATTTTACAGTAACTGCTACCAGTGTTTGTTCCGCTATCATAACATCATACAATAAAGGATCCTTCTTTCTATGAATTCGCAACACATTACATTTGTCTATGTTAAGGGTCAGTTGCCACTCCCTGTACGAAGTGCCTATCCGCTGCAGATCTTCCTACATTTCGCTGCAATTTTCTAATGCTGCAACTTCTCTGTATACTACAGCATCATCCGCGGAAAGCCGCATGTAACTTCCGACACTATCTACTAGGTCACTTATATATATTGTGAAAAGCAATGGTCCCATAACACTCCACTGTGTCACGACAGAGGTTACGTTAACGTCTGTAGACGTCTGTCCATTGATAACAACATGCTGTGTTCTGTTTGCTAAAAACTCTTCAATCCAGCCACACAGCTGGTATGATATTCCGAGGTCTCTTACTTTGTTTACCAGGTGACAGTGCGGAACTGTACCGAACGGCGTCCGGTAGTCAAGGAAAATGGCATCTACCTCAGAGCCTGTGTCTAATATTTTCTGGGTCTCATGAACAAATAAAGCGAGTTGGGTCTCACATGATCGCTGTTTCCGAAATCCATGTTGATTCCAACAGAGTAGATTCTGGGTTTCCAGAAATGACATGATACGCGATCAAAAAACCTGTTCTAAAATTCTACAACAGATCGATGTTTGAGATATAGGTCTATAATTTCGCACATCTGCTCGACGACCCTGCCCGAGTACTAGGGTTCACTATCATCTATCATCCTCGACCCAGTCCCGAGATGGCCCCCACCCGATTTTCATCTCTTTCCCAAAGTTAAACAACAACAACTTCGAGAGCTTTCCTTTGAAAGTGATGGCGTAATGCTAGCAGAGGAGAGGTTGTGGCTCTGTCAACTGTAAGAGGTCCATAATTAGAGAACTTGTTGCTAGCGCACTCGAGCTGATGTAATTTCGATGTATTGCTGCCTGCGATATGTAAGCTAGAAGAGAATCTGAGACCAAAGAGCAGTATTGACTGCAGTAGGAACAGTGTAGCAGTAGCAGTTAGTTGCTGGTAGTGAGCAGTCACGTCTGGTGTATCGTGTTGGCTGGGCCGGTCGTGTGCAGCGATGGCAGAGCCTGAGCGTTGTAGGATAAGGTAAAAGCAGCCTCGCGCATATGTAGTATTGTTAATCAAGTCCCATGTAAATGTTTAAAAAAATCTGTTAATAATAATCTTTCTCATAAAAAGTAACTTTTGACATTAATCTCAATTTAAAGAATTCACTAATTTCTCCAATCCTTGGCCATCCTGATTATTGAAAAGAAAAATCAGTTCTTTCCTTTTATATAAGACAAATCTATCGGCCAGCATTGCACTTTGCTGCGCCAGGAAAATTTCTTATAGGAGCAGATATATACGCGTTATCCGGCGACCTAATTAAGGTAAGATTTTTCAGCTTATTCAGAATCATGTATCAGGGCCATGACGCAGCATTGGTGACGTCTAAAATTTACCAGGTTAAATTGACTGTCAATTATTGAAAGGTTATAGGTTTGTCACATTGTATTATATTTTCACTGTTGAGTAGTTACGCTAAATGAGAGTATTATTCATATTATTATATTTTGTGGGGAGGTTACACTTGGCGACAACCGGCCAGGATCGTATTTTTGTGAATTTCTGAGAAGTGGTCAGCTATATATCTGCTCTTATTTACTTAATATTAAAAGTAGTTTCCATCTGGCGCAACGCATTTACTAATTTTTCACTTTTTCTTTCACAGATCATCGGCAATTTATTGCTCTTCGTTGTAACTGTATTTGTTCCATTTTTGCTTCGTTTTTGTTTGATTTTGTGCTTAACTTTGAGTTGTGAAAATGCCGCGAAAACCTGCTAACACTACATCACGAGTCGTAATGAGTGAAAAAGCCGACTTTAATAATTTGACTGATAATACTAGCGACACTCAGTGTCTTGCTGATAATCCTCCAGTTACAGACAATCAGTGCGTACCGATCACTAGTAATGATTTTAATGCTAATGATGAGCAAAGAAATTCAATTGTGTCCTCTGTTAATTTAACGACAATTGATGACGCGGCACTTTCCGTTACAATGAACGCTGCCTAGTTTAACACACCTGATTTGCAAAATTTACACAGTGAACAGATAAATTTTTCTCACGAAGATGAACAATGTAGTCAAAATACGTCAGATTTATTTGATTCCGAGGTAGTGACCCACAGTGCACGTCCAATTAGCAAACCTTTTCGTGAATCAGACAATGACCAAATGATTTCACAAAACGTGACAAATGCAGACACACCATCACACAGTACAGAGAATAGAGTCGGTAATTTTAGCTTGGATCAAGTTGTAGCATTACTGTTACAATTCAATGAAAAACAAGATAACAATTACAAACAACTTAATGAAAAACTAGACAACAATTCCAAACAGTCGAAGAAAGAAGAAGACGACAATTTCAAACGATTTAATGAATCGAACAAACAACTTACTGAAAAACTAGACAACAATTCCAAACAGATTAATGAAAAACTTGACACCTATACTAAACAGCTTACTGAACGGATTACAGCCGTTGCCGAGCAGTGTAATGAAACTAAAAAACAATTACCTGAGGGAATTAAGGCTTGTGCTAGGAATAGTAGTGAAGAAATTAGATCTGTGGCACAAGAATTAAGTAATACACATGCAGCCACAACTAAATTACTTAGAGATGAAATTAGTGCAGTCGCTAAACAATGTTCTGAAAACGCAACAAAGTTACGCGACGAGTTTAAATTAATGTCAGCAGAACTTTCACGCACACTGGATGCGAGAGTAGACAAGAAATTCGAACAACAGAACAGCCTAATTGACGAACGTTTTAATCACCACTTACAAAACAATGAAACGCGTTACCGTAAATTCATACAGGAACAGAACAGAGTAAAGAAACAAGGCATGGAAACAATTACTGCACAGAGACAGTAAGATAAGCGTAAATTATTTACGAAAGCGAAAACATACGTAGACAACAATATTGCAACAGTATCAGACGAAATCAAACAGTTGAACACTGAATTGCATTATGAAATCTCGCATCTTAAAACAAAAACACACACACACACATTAGACTTTCAGACAGTGACCAACAGACTTGAACAATTAGAATTAATACAGGATCTCGATGCCATTAAAGCAGACGTTAAGAAATTGAACAAAACTATTCGTAAAATCCAAAAACTAATTAATGCTTGTGACACTAAAATATATGATAAGGTTAAAGCATTGCTGAAAAATTTGATGAATTGACCAGTCGTATTGACGTTATCGAAAATAATAATGGTACCAAATCAGACGATACGTCACCAGTTTCGTTTAATCAAACACCCGAATTCCAAAATTTATAGCAGACGATTAGTGAGATAGGTTCCTCCAATAATACATTACGTAGAAAATTGTCATCTTTACAGCATGAATTGACGGATAATGAAAAATATTTCAGCCTTTAACACATCACAGCATACGCCACTTTCCGAACATTTCTCACACTCACACAGCCAATATAATTTAGGTAATTTACAGAGAGTACGTGACTTGGATTCCGGGCAGACACAGACAAACGGATTATCATACAATCCTGAACCAGTTCACATATTCAGAGACGATAACGTTGATTATAAGCAATTTTTATCCGTGCAAAAATCTAAGGTATTTAAAAATGACAGAACACAAATACATCCTTTGGACTGTATACGACAATTTGCTTTTGTATTTTCATCAGCTTGGCCTGTAATGCAGAAACTAGAATTGGACTGGATGCAACCACTTCTTTTTTACTTTTCACTGGCGTTGCCTGTAACGCAGAAACTAAAATTTATTTGCAGCGCGTAATTGACCTCAGGGGATTCATTACACTTCGATGAATATGTGCCGTAGCGTGCACAGGGCCCCAAGCCGTAGTAGTGCTATTTCCTCTTTAGTTTTCTGCAATGCTGCCTTCTCTTTTACTATCCTTTATATCTGTCAAAACAGCTCTTCAACTATCGATCTATCTAGGATTAAGAATGAGTAAAGACAACCTGTTACGACGAGTTTTACCTGAAAGTGACAGTCATCATTATACGCTCCAGAAATGACAACCACGAGAACTTTAATACCAGACAAAAGTTTAATCATCAGTACGTACAAAATTTTCAGCTATCGCAAACACATTTTGGCAACAATAGAGGGTTTTCTCCGCAACAGCATCAAAATCTGCCGGTTAGCAAACCAAACCAACACATGTAGTCTGCAAGGTCAACCAAGCTGTAGTGTTTCGCCGCCTACACGTATAGCGATGGCTCCACCAAATAACGCACAGCAACAAAGAAATCACTACGTACAGAATACGCATCATTTCAACTCCTGTCGCAATGCGCCGTATAGCAATGATTATTATAACAGGCGTAAAAGTAATGAGCACAGATTTCAGCGTAACAGTCGGTCTTACCAGCAGCAGAATCATCGACAACAGATTATCATGAATGAACCAGACAGTAGACATCGTCCCGAACGTAATACGTCAGGGAGGAATAACAGAACAGTACAAATAGTCGAAATAACACAGCATCCTCCCGCAAATAACAGTACGTCAGAAAGCATTTGACTAGATACAGCACAGATTGAACCTTCCAGCGATGTGAGCAATACTTTTGATACACAAACACTTGTTCGCGAAAATTTTATTACTTTTGACGACATCCGAGACACTCTTTTGCATGAAAAACCAGTGATTCAAAAAACCATTTCCCACCCTGTCATTGAAGTAAAGATTGGATCATCATCATTTTCGGCAGTAATCGACTCTGGATCACCTATGTCAGTTATAAATGAGGAAACTTTCAACGCTTGTAATAAAGAGAATACTTATCCTACATTACCATTAGGCAAAACTAAAGTAAAAGGAGCATTATCTGGTAAAGGAGTAGATGTAAAATTACAGACACACTAATCATTTTGTATTGCAGGTCATACGTCCCACTCAAATTTTTGGATTCTTCCCTTATTGACAACAGACGTTATTTTAGGTACGAAATTTTTGGTACAACACGACGCAATTATTGACTTTCAAAATTTCTGTTTAATGTTAAAAGATGAAAATGTACAACTGGCATTAGATTTTCAGCACTCTTTATCTGCAGAAGAACAAACAATTAATCAGACAGAGGTCATTTCTGCATCACGTAACATAAATCCACATTGTTCACAGATACGTATGTTCACAACTACAATACACCAGACGAAGCCGACTATGACGTTATGCAAATGATTTCTGATAAAGTTAAACAGAGCAGTGCAAATACAGACGACGAACGTACGCAACTACACAAAATTCTTTTACAGCAAGCTCCAGTTTTTGACAACATCCCTGGTACTATGTCCGGTTTTATGTATGAATTTCAAGTTAAACAGCACGACACGTTTAAAGCCAAACATTATCCCATTCCGTATATTCACAGACAACTAGTTAAGAAAGAATTGCAAACTATGCTTGACCAAATTATTATTGAACCAGCAGTTAGTCCGTACATAAACCCGCTCCATATTGTTAAGAAAAAGGATGACTCACTTCGCCTCGTACTTGCTTCACGTCACATCAACGACATTATTATTAATGAAACAGATCGCCCACAAACACTAGAAGAACTTCTAAAGAAATTTCATGGTACTGCTGTTTATTCCACATTAGATTTGAGCTCGGGATTTTGGCAAATTCAGCTCAACCCGAACTGCAGAAAGTACACAGCATTTCTCTGCTTTTGCAAATTACCGTTCGGTTTAACAATTTTCTTCAGCAGCATTTATTCGCGGTTTGAATGCTATACTTCCGACAGAACTTAAAGACAGAATAACAACCTGTGTAGACGACATTGTTATTGCAGAAGCTAACTGGTCTGAACACAGTTTGCTTCTGGAACAACTGTTGCAAACTTTTCGTGCACAAGGACTCACAGTTAATCTTAACAAATCGCACTTTGGCAGAACTTCTATAAAATTTCTTGGACATGTAATTTCAGCAGAAGGCATAGCGCCTGACCCGGAAAAACTTCAAGCTTTATGTGACATTACTGTTCCAACGACGAAGAAACAACTACGCAGCTTTCTGGGTTTAATTAACTTTTTCCGTAAATTTATTCATTACTCTGCTTAAGACACCCCTAGATTATGCCAACTGACGGGTAAGAACACTATTTGGTCCTGGGATACCCAAGCGCAGTCTGAATTTGTCAATCTGAAGCAAGCTTTGTTGAATGCACCACTTTTATCACACCCCAGATCTCACTAGAAATTTTTACATTGCCGCCGACAGTTCTAACACAGCTTTAGGCGTACACATTTTTCAGGAAATTGAAGAAGACGGTAATACAGTAATTTAAAACATCGCTTTTGCTAGTCGCGTTCTGTCACCTGCTGAACGCAATTATTCTGTTACAGAACTTGAAACATTATGTGTTGTATGGGCATTTACCCGATTTAGGCATTTTCTTTATGGAAGACATACTACCGTTTACACAGACCACAGATCTGTCCAGTTTTTACTTTCCACTAAATTTACACATGACAGATTAAGCAGATGGAAACTTTATTTACAGGAATTTAATTTTACAATTGTTCACATTCCCGGTACACAAAATATTGTAGCAGACGCACTATCCCGTTCTCTCTGCAACAATCAGCAAGTCATCGCAACCAACTTCTGCGAAGCAAATTCTAGCCTCATGTATATTCAACAAGTCGCATTTGAAAATTTCATTTCGTCGTCATTACGAGATATAGTACAAGAGCAGAGTAAAGACAACGTATGGAAAGAAATTAAACACCTTTGGCAAGATAAGAATAACGTTACCATTAGAAACCATTACATGGTACGCAATAACATTCTGTTTCGCCGCTCTCACCCTGACGGCAACAACTGGTTATTATGCATTCCTGACGAACTTGGTAACAAATTAATTTGGTATACTCATTCAAGTTACGCACATTACGGAGCCAGAAAATGTTTTCTTATACTGAGATAGAACTGTTATTTTGCCAACATGGAGAAACGTATTCGACGAGTTTTAGCGTCATGTAAAATCTGCCAGAAAGCTAAATCAGACACGACTTCACATATTCCTCCGTTACATCCCATTGTACCTGTTAAATTGAGACACATGGCTGCTGTAGACATTTTTGGACCGATTCCCAGAACTAATAGAGGTTTTTGCTACATCTTTGTCGCTGTTGAACTCACCTCGAAATTTGTTACCTTCACTCCATTGCGCAAAGCTACTGCTAAATCTATTTCGAATGCATTTGTAAAACATTTTTTATTTCATGTATCGTATGTATTGATAGTGATTTCCGACAATGGACCACAATTTCGATCTGCTATATGGACACGTATGTTACGAGCTAGAAACATTTATCCGATCTATGTATCAAAGTATCACGCTTCTTCGAACCCTTGTGAACTACTGATGAAAGAAATTGGTAAACTGTGTAGAATGTACTGCCATAAAAGACATATTGATTGGGATACACACATACTCTCAATCCAGGATGTAATTAACTCCATACCAAATGAATCTACTATGCTATCTCCGACTGTTATATTGAAAAAGGTTGAACCATCTAATAAAATTAAAGAATTAGTATCCTTTCCTACATCTCGTCTACTACGCCACCATGAAGTAATTGAGATTGCGCTCAACAACATCAAACGTGCCGCAGAGCGCCGGAGAAAACAACAAAAACAGGTTTGTACTCACCGTGCCTTTCACATTAGACAGAAGATATTAGCACGCACACACTATTTATCCAACAGAGGAAAGAGCAGATGCAGTAAATTTGAATTTCTATACGCAGGTCCATACAGAATTCGCAGCATTCCTCATCCCAATGTGGTACTTTGAGAACCAGAAAAAACAAAGGCAATCACCATGTCTCCAATATTAAACCCTTTGTTGAATGAACATACTTTATGATTTATCACATTTTAATGCCTTTTCCGGTTATTGATATGAACACTTACTGATGATTATCATATTTTTTCCTGGCAAATGCCTGGCACGGTAAGGTTAGCAGGTCGCTTTTCTTGTCGTTATATATCAGACCGTGCACATTTTCGATTTTGTGTATGTATGATTGTTTTCCTATGTAAAGTACAATTTTTGTATATATGTACTCTGAAATGTTTAAGATGTAACAAACACCAGTTGACTTTGACATTTTTCCTTATGATATCTCAACATCTTGACTATTTTAGATTTTTTGCTACTACATTATGATACTGTGTGTACATTTTTTGCACTTGAAAACTGTCCAAGGTTTTAACCTAATACGTTTTCTGTAATGGTATTTTGCCTATTCTAGATTTTTTTGACACTACATTATGATACTGTGTATAATTTTTTGCACTTGAAAATTGTCTATGTTTTTGACCTAATATGTTTTCTGTCATGCTATGCTGTATGCTTAATTATATTACTAGAAAAAAGTTTTTATTTAATGGGTACATGAATTAAATGAAAGATATTAATCCTTATTCATCATTTTTCAGAAAGCAATACTGTGTAAAAGAAATGAATTAAACAACCACAGTGGTTTACTATGAAATGGAAATTTTACCATCAGAATGAAGGAAAGAAAATGCAATATCTTGTCATGAAGAGTAAATGGATCAGAATTAACAAGCATTAACCAGAATATACTGTACACACCGTATGAAAGCAGTCTTGACTAATTATTTTTCTTTCAGAATACGAGGCGATTTTTGCAGGCTGTCAGACAGAACTACACATGTTAATTTTAGTGATGAAATATGCTAGAAGTAAGAAACTCTATACTATATGAAGTAATGAATGATAATGAATAGTTGTATGAGGTAAATGGTAATATGAATAAGTTTTTCTTTGCAGATGGTGATAATGATGAGGTTTAAATATTTTGTATTAGTTAGGAGATACTATGTAGTTATTTAAGTATTTGTTGCAGTTCCTTTGGACAGTCTGTCTTATGTCGCATAGTATAATGACTGAATGTTTTGGAAAAGACACTAGAGTACATACATATTAAGTACACGTTTCATTACCTGTTAATTCGAAGTTCACTATTTTTCTGCATAATATGCGGGGCAACAGTCTGGATGATTGACTGATCTGGCCTTGCAACATTAACCAAAACGGCCTTGCTGTGCTGGTACTGCGAACGGCTGAAAGCAAGGGGAAACTACAGCCGTAATTTTTCCCGAGGACATGCAGCTTTACTGTATGATTAAATGATGATGGCATCCTCTTGGGTAAAATATTCCGGAGGTAAAATAGTCCCCCATTCGGATCTCCGGGCGGGGACTACTCAGGAGGATGTCGTTATCAGGAGAAAGAAAACTGGCGTTGTACGGATCGGAGCGTGGAATGTCAGATCCCTTAATCGGGCAGGTAGGTTAGAAAATTTAAAAAGGGAAATGGATAGGTTAAAGTTAGATATAGTGGGAATTAGTGAAGTTCGGTGGCAGGAGGAACACGACTTCTGGTCAGGTGACTACCGGGTTATAAACACAAAATCAAATAGGGGTAATGCAGGAGTAGGTTTAATAATGAATAGGAAAATAGGAATGCGGGTAAGCTACTACAAACAGCATAGTGAACGCATTATTGTGGCCAAGATAGATACGAAGCCCACACCTACTACAGTAGTACAAGTTTATATGCCAACTAGCTCTGCAGATGATGAAGAAATTGAAGAAATGTACGATGAAATAAAAGAAGTTATTCAGATAGTGAAGGGAGACGAAAATTTAATAGTAATGGGTGACTGGAATTCGAGTGTAGGAAAAGGGAGAGAAGGAAACATAGTAGGTGAATATGGATTGGGGCTAAGAAATGAAAGAGGAAGCCGCCTAATAGAATTTTGCACAGAGCACAACTTAATCATAGCTAACACTTGGTTTAAGAATCATGAAAGAAGGTTGTATACGTGGAAGAACCCTGGAGATACTAAAAGGTATCAGATAGATTATATAATGGTAAGACAGAGATTTAGGAACCAGGTTTTAAGTTGTAAGACATTTCCAGGGGCAGATGTGGACTCTGACCAAAATCTATTGGTTATGACCTGTAGGATAAAACTGAAGAAACTGCAAAAATGTGGGAAATTAAGGAGATGGGACCTGGATAAACTGAAAGAACCAGAGGTTGTACAGAGTTTCAGAGAGAGCATAAGGAAACAATTGACAGGAATAGGGGAAAGAAATACAGTAGAAGAAGAATGGGTAGCTCTGAGGGATGTAGTAGTGAAGGCAGCAGAGGATAAAGTAGGTACAAAGACGAGGGCTGCTAGAAATCCTTGGGTAACAGAAGAAATATTGAATTTAATTGATGAAAGGAGAAAATATAAAAATGCAGTAAATGAAGCAGGCAAAAAGAAATACAAACGTCTCAAAAATTAGATCGACAGGAAGTGCAAAATGGCTAAACAGGGATGGCTAGAGGACAAATGTAAGGATGTAGAAGCTTATCTCACTAGGGGTAAGATAGATACTGCCTACAGGAAAATTAAAGAGACCTTCGGAGAGAAGAGAACCACGTGTATGAATATCAAGAGCTCAGATGGCAGCCCAGTTCTAAGCAAAGAAGGGAAGGCAGAAAGGTGGAAGGAGTATATAGAAGGTTTATACAAGGGCGATGTACTTGAGGACAATACTATGGAAATAGAAGAGGATGTAGATGAAGACGAAATGGGAGATACGATACTGCGTGAAGAGTTTGACAGAGCACTGAAAGACCTGAGTCGAAACAAGGCCCCCGGAGTAGACAACATACCATTAGAACTACTGACGGCCTTGGGAGAGCCAGTCATGACAAAACTCTACCAGCTGGTGAGCAAGATGTATGAGACAGGCGAAATACCCTCAGACTTCAAGAAGAATATAATAATTCCAATCCCAAAGAAAGCAGGTGCTGACAGATGTGAAAATTACCGAACTATCAGTTTAATAAGCCACGGCTGCAAAATACTAACGCGAATTCTTTACAGACGAATGGAAAAACTGGTAGATGCAGACCTCGGGGAGGATCAGTTTGGATTCCGTCGAAATGTTGGAACACGTGAGGCAATACTGACCTTACGACTTATCTTAGAAGAAAGATTAAGAAAAGGCAAACCTACGTTTCTAGCATTTGTAGACTTAGAGAAAGCTTTTGACAATGTTGACTGGAATACTCTTTTTCAAATTCTAAAGGTGGCTGGGGTAAAATACAGGGAGCGAAAGGCTATTTATAATTTGTACAGAAACCAGATGGCAGTAATAAGAGTCGAGGGGCATGAAAGGGAAGCAGTGGTTGGGAAAGGAGGAGACAGGGTTGTAGCCTCTCCCCGATGTTATTCAATCTGTATATTGAGCAAGCAGTAAAGGAAACAAAAGAAAAATTTGGAGTAGGTATTAAAATTCATGGAGACGAAGTAAAAACCTTGAGGTTCGCCGATGACATTGTAATTCTGTCAGAGACGGCAAAGGACTTGGAAGAGCAGTTGAACGGAATGGACAGTGTCTTGAAAGGAGGATATAAGACGAACATTAACAAAAGCAAAACGAGGATAATGGAATGTAGTCAAATTAAATCGGGTGATGCTGAGGGAATTAGATTAGGAAATGAGACACTTAAAGTAGTAAAGGAGTTTTGCTATTTAGGAAGTAAAATAACTGATGATGGTCGAAGTAGAGAGGATATAAAATGTAGACTGGCAATGGCAAGGAAAGCGTTTCTGAAGAAGAGAAATTTGTTAACATCGAATATAGATTTATGTATCAGGAAGTCGTTTCTGAAAGTATTTGTTTGGATTGTAGTCATGTATGGAAGTGAAACATGGACGATAACTAGTTTGGACAAGAAGAGAATAGAAGCTTTCGAAATGTGGTGCTACAGAAGAATGCTGAAGATTAGATGGGTAGATCGCATAACTAATGAGGAAGTATTGAATAGGATTGGGGAGAAGAGAAGTCTGTGGCACAACTTGACCAGAAGAAGGGATCGGTTGGTAGGACATGTTTTGAGGCATCAAGGGATCACAAATTTAGCATTGGAGGGCAGCGTGGAGGGTAAAAATCGTAGAGGGAGACCGAGAGATGAGTACACTAAGCAGATTCAGAAGGATGTAGGTTGCAGTAGGTACTGGGAGATGAAGCAGCTTGCACAGGATAGAGTAGCATGGAGAGCTGCATCAAACCAGTCTCAGGACTGAAGACAACAACAACAACAACAACAATATGCATTTCTTCTTTCAGCTCAATAATCCATTTTGTATTTACCATCAGAATGAAGGAAAGAAAATGCAATATATTGTCACGAAGAGTAAATGGATCAGAATTAACAAGCATTAACCAGAGTACACAATACACATCGTATGATAGCAGTCTTGACTAATTATTTTTCTTTCAGAATACGAGGCGATTATTGAAGGCTGTCAGACAGAACTACAGATGTTAATTTCTATGATGAAATATGCTAGAAGTAAGAAACTCTATACTATATGAAGTAATGAATGATAATGAATAGTTGTATGAAGTAAATGGTAATATGAATATGCATAAAGAAGTGTCTATTTTTTGCAGATGGTAATAAATGATGATGAATAATTATATGAAGAATATGCTAATATGAATAATGAAGTTTTTCTTTGCAGATGATGATAATGATGAAGCTTATGTATTTACTGTTAGTTAAGAGATGCTATGTAGTTATTTAAGTATTTGTTGCAGTTCCTTTTGACAGTTATGTCTTATGTCGCATAGTATAATGACTGAATGTTTTGGGAAAGACAGCTAGAGTACATATTAAGTACACGTTTCATTATCTGTTAATTTGAAGTTCACTACTTTTCAGCGTAATAGGCATTTCTTCTTTCAGCTCAATAATCCACTTTGTATTTTTTCCAGGAGAAGCTTTTCATGACACTTACTAAACCTGTTACTTATTAAACCTGTTCTAGTACTTGCATTGTTGTACCCAGTTGTGTCTATCATTTATGAATGTGATCACACATAATGTACTTGTTTCATAACCTTGCTACAGCTGACTCATGACTAATGACGTTAATAATCCTTATTTCCAGCAATAAGTCAAAAGCAAATATTTTCATGCCCCAGCAATTATTTATCGATCCCAGTACAATGAATTGCTAAAAAAAAATTCTAACGAATCCCAACTATTACCAGTATACAACTAAATAATGTAACCAGTTTAAGATATATTTTTAGTCCTAAAGATAATGCAAATTTTCTGTGTATTGATTCCATTATGTCAATGTATTATTGGACTACCGACCTCGAGTAATAGTTCCAATGTCTTACATTTTAGATATGTCTTATGTCACTTATATGATATTGTATATAAACACAAGTAACTTGATGCTACACTCAATAACACCTGTTTTAAATGATGACTTGTGAATAACACTGAATAATGTTTTATAACTAGCCAATGAATGTCAGTAACTCAATAGCTCCTGTTTTAAATGATGACTTGTGTATAACACTGAATAATGTTTTGTAACACTATATGAATACTTTGTAAGTGGCCAATGAGTGACAGTACACTATATGAATACTTTGTAACTAGCCAATGAATGTCAATAATTCAATAGCTCCTGTTTTAAATGATGACTTGTGAATAACACTAAATAATGTTTTGTAACACTATATGAATACTTTGTAACTGGCCAATGAATGCCAGTGATTGACTTGTGAATAAGACTGAATAATGTTTTGTAGCACTGTATGAATACTTTGTAACTGGCCAATGAATGCCACTGATTCAGTCAGATGAGTTATGAATAGTGTTTCGTAATACTCAATTGTTCATACCGGTTGATACACTAGTGTAATTCTATGATGACTAGCATAAGAGTTAATGTCCTTCACCTTCTGACCTAATTACTGCAATATCCGTTTATCCTGTCCATCCTCATGATCATGGAGCACTATATTGGTTTTTGCACTAATTCTACGTTGCTGTAAGAGTATGGATTCTACAAGAATATGGTGTTGACATATCAAGCTGTCCACAACCTTGAACGATGGAGATGTTATTATGGTCCCACTGTTTGGTGTACCTAATGTACTACCGAAATGATAACATTGAATATTAATACAACATTTCAGTGTCTTGGCTACACTGATAAATACTTCAGGGAAGAGAACTTCAGATTGTCTCAGTTGGTGTTGTGCTTCTGTAGAAAGATATGGACTTTCAGTGCAGCTAAGTGCAACCTATTGTGCTTTAACCATGATGCAATCCTTCGCATTCCTTTCCTAGTTCTTACAAAATGTTAAAAACTTTTAGTGCATGTGCACTTTATTTCGTTTCTTAATGTGATCAGTTCATGTAAAAATGCTAAGGACCTCTACAGTGCGTGTGGACTTTATGTCATTTGTTAATATGTTTTGTACTCATTGCGTATATACTTTGTCATTTCTGAATATGTTTTGTGCTCAGTGCATATGCACTTCGTTTAATTTCTTAATATGCTCTGCACTTCAATTATGTATATACTCTGTGATTGTATCCTTAGCAAACTAAACAGATTATAGAAAAATTTTTTGCTCATGGCAAGTCCAATTGACTCACCATCGCTGCCAAATTTTTGCCCCCCAGCGGAGGGTTATGTAAGAGGTCCATAATTCGAGACCTTGTTGCTAGCGCACTCGAGCTGACGTAATTTCGATGTATTGCTCACGCTCTGCCTGCGATATGTAAGCTAGAAGAGAATCTGAGACCAAAGAGCAGTATTGACTGCAGTAGGAACTGTGTAGCAGTAGCAGTTAGTTGTTGGTAGCGAGCAGTCGCGTCTGGTGTATCGTGTTGGCTGGGGCGGTCGTGTGCAGCGATGGCAGAGCCTGAGCATTGTAGGATAAGGTAAAAGCAGCCTCGCGCATATGTAGTATTGTTAATCAAGTCCCATGTAAATGTTTAAAAAATATGTTAATAATAATCTTTCTCATAAAAAGTAACTTTTGACATTAATCTCAATTTAAAGAATTCACTAATTTCTCCAATCCTTGGCCATCCTGATTATTGAAAAGAAAAATCAGTTCTTTCCTTTTATATAAGACAAATCTATCGGCCAGCATTGCACTTTGCTGCGCCAGGAAAATTTCTTATAGGAGCAGATATATACGCGTTATCCGGCGACCTAATTAAGGTAAGATTTTTCAGCTTATTCAGAATCATGTATCAGGGCCATGACGCAGCATTGGTGACGTCTAAAATTTACCAGGTTAAATTGACTGTCAATTATTGAAAGGTTATAGGTTTGTCACATTGTATTATATTTTCACTGTTGAGTAGTGACGCTAAATGAGAGTATTATTCATATTATTATATTTTATAGGAAGGTTACACAAAAATGTTAAACATTCTACACTGACGGAATCAGCCAACTGGTCTCTCGTTGGGGTAAATGTGGTCGTCGCCAGGGTGACTCTGTTGAGTAATAAATATGTCGATATGAAGATTAAAGATTTAGACTTTTAATAAAGTTTGCATTGTTTTAAAGTAGTACGAGCTTTCATATAAAATATTTGGAGGCATTACTTGTCAGCACGGCCTCCTACCCTCCTTACCACATTAAGTACCAACAATGTCACCAGGCGGTGTTGCCTGTGGGAAGTGGTCGTAGTTCATTTGCTTCATCAGCGTGGGGCTTGATACAGGAGGAAGCTATAACAAAACTTCGGCGAAATAGAGATATTTGAAGTGATTACTAACATTAGTTAAGATAAAAGGCTATAAAACATAAGTATCGCTTTACATTCCCCACCAAATCCTTCTTACTGGAGAACGGGAGGTATTAAAATAATTCTCATTTATTGTTCAGTCATGGTTGTACATTTATAATTGTATGACATGTTTCCGTCACTCTGGATCATCTCCACCCGTAAGTAGTTGCTTTGGCAGCCCGTGTTCTCAATTGAGAACCTCATTACAGAGTACTCTGAAATGAGGTTATGAACAGACAAGACAGGTTGCCGGCGGAACTACACGCACGTGAAGATGATCCAAAGTGAGTAAAACATGTCATATCATTAAAAATGTGCAACTGAGACTGAACAATCAATGAGAACTACTTTAAAAATCTCTCTTCCTCCAGTATGGTGAAACAGATGCTGTTTCTCTCGAGACTGATAGTCGGCTATTATGGAAGAGGGAGATCTGTTTGACTACATACACAGGTGTTGGAGGTAATAATATGAATACAAAACACTCTAAGAAACTTATGACATTCTCCCGTCCTAAAGTGTTGAAGGGTGGCACCAGAACGAACAGACATGAATTATTAGCTTAAATAGGAGCTAAATATGAAATACCTGCTGAACTGGAACTCCATCGATTAAAATTTCGGTTGTTGTCCAAAAATATTCCTTGATTATTTCAATGTAACCGACCTTTGTCACCTGTAATTCCTTACTAATCAGTAATGTAAATCTGATTTTCACAACATTCAGAAAGCATTAATATAGTCACCAAAAAGTAGAGAACAAAAAATTCTGTGCTGTGGTTTTCGTCCCAGCGGGAACAGCTGAGCACAGCTTTGTTGGCACGCTCTTCAGTTACAATCAGTAAACCCATACACGACGTACTTATCGGCCAACTCTCCACCGGTAAGCGTATCCAATCTGCTGTGCATCCCTATTAATGTACAATTAACACTCCCAGAGAAACAAACCCGAAACAGAGCCGAGCAGTACTGTATGCAAGCTTAAGGGCGAAGAGTAATGTGTGCTTATTCGAGTCGACAACAATTACAGAAAGTGGAAGGAACAAGTTTTCTTCCAAACAACGAACACAGGACGTACACCGACATTTTCGCTGTTGTTGTTGTTGTGGTCTTCAGTCCTGAGACTGGTTTGATGCAGCTCTCCATGCTACTCTATCCTGTGCAAGCTTCTTCATCTCCCAGTACCTACTGCAACCTACATCCTTCTGAATCTGCTTAGTGTACTCATCTCTCGGTCTCCCTCTACGATTTTTACCCTCCACACTGCCGTCCAATGCTAAATTTGTGATCCCTTGATGCCTCAAAACATGTCCTACCAACCTATCCCTTCTTCTAGTCAAGTTGTGCCACAAACTTCTCTTCTCCCCAATCCTATTCAATACCTCCTCATTAGTTACGTGATCTATCCACCTTATCTTCAGTATTCTTCTGTAGCACCACATTTCGAAAGCTTCTATTCTCTTCTTGTCCAAACTAGTTATCGTCCATGTTTCACTTCCATACATGGCTACACTCCAAACAAATATTTTCAGAAATGACTTCCTGACACTTAAATCTATATTCGATGTTAACAAATTTCTCTTCTTCAGAAACGCTTTCCTTGCCATTGCCAGTCTACATTTTATATCCTCTCTACTTCGACCATCATCAGTTATTTTACTTCCTAAATAGCAAAACTCCTTTACTACTTTAAGTGTCTCATTTCCTAATCTAATTCCTTCAGCATCACCCGATTTAATTGGACTACATTCCATTATCCTCGTTTTGCTTTTGTTGATGTTCATCTTACATCCTCCTTTCAAGACACTGTCCATTCCGTTCAACTGCTCTTCCAAGTCCTTTGCCGTCTCTGACAGAATTACAATGTCATCGGCGAACCTCAAAGTTTTTACTTCGTCTCCATGAATTTTAATACCTACTCCAAATTTTTCTTTTGTTTCCTTTACTGCTTGCTCAATATACAGATTGAATAACATCGGGGAGAGGCTACAACCCTGTCTCACTCCTTTCCCAACCACTGCTTCCCTTTCATGCCCCTCGACATTTTCGCTATTGTGTGTATATTGTCAGGGCAATATAAACACAAAATAATTCGTAGTAACAAATTAAATGACATAGCATTATTGCGTAAGAAACCAAGGCTGAGCACGAGCCCCTTGTTAGAAAATACTCAGAAATACGCCTGAACAGCCTTCGAAATATTTTCGCTGGCCTTCGGATTCACTCTGTATTCTGACAGGTTGAGTAGCCAAAGAAACCAGTACACCTGCCGGATATCGAGTAGGGCCACCGCGAGCACGCAGAAGTGGCATAGACTCGGATAATGTCTGCGTTAGTGATGGAGGGAACTGTCACTATGGATCCCGCACGGCTGTCCATAAGTCCGTAGCAGTACTATGGGATCTCTTCTGAAGAGGACGTCCCAAGGCGTCCCAGATTTGCTCAATAATGTTAATGTCGTGAGAGTTCGGTGGCCAGCGGAAGCGTTTAAACTCAGAAGAGTGTTCCTGGAACCACTCTGTAGCAATTCTGGACGCGTAGGGTGTTGCACTGTTCTGCTAGAATTGCCCAAATCCGTTGTAATGCGCAATGGACATGAGTGGATAACTTGATCAGAGAGGTGACACGTACGTGTCACCTGTCAGGGTCGTATCTAGACGTATCAGGGGTCCCACATTGCTGCAACTACATACGCGCCACACGATTATAGAGCCTCCACCAACTTAAACAGTCCCCTGGTGACATACAGGGTCCATCCGCTCGATACAATTTGAAACTAGCCCCGTCCGACCAGGCAACATGTTTCCAGTCATCAACAGCCCAATGCTGATGTTGACGAGCCCAGGCGAGGCGTAAACTTGTGTTTCGTGCAGTCACGAGAGGGCCTTCTGCTATGAAAGCCCATATAGATGATGTTTCGTTGAATGGTTCGCACGCTGACACTTGCTGATGGCGGAGCACTGAAATCTGCAGCAATTTCCGGAAGGACTGCACATCTGTCACGTTGAACGATTCTATTCAGTCGTCGTTTGTCCCGTTCTTGGGAGATCTTTTTTCGACCGCAGTTATGTCCGAGATTCGAAGTTTAACCGTATTCCTGATAGTCACGGTACACTCGTGAATTGGTCGTAAGGGAAAATCCACACTTCGTCGCTGCCTCGGAGATGCTGTGTCCCATCGCTCTTGCGCTGACTATAACACCACGTTCAAACTCAATTGAAACTTGTTAATTTGCCACTGTAGAAGCAGTAACCTATCTAACAACTGCGGCAGACACTTGTTGTCTTATATAGTCTTTGCCGACCGCAGCACCGTATTCCGCCTCTTTATTTATCTCTATATTTGAATATGCATTTCTGTGTCAGTTTCTCTGGTGCTTGAGTGTATTACAAAAGAAAACCGCAATTGTATAGTTGGCTTTGTAAGATATACAATTAGTTAAAGTCTAGCCTAAAAACGTGTATCTGTCAGCCGAGGAAGGAACTGGAATTTTTCCTAGTTTATTGCTATCTCCCGCATTTTGCAGGCGCCGTAGAAAAAATATGGTTCAAATGGCTCTGACACGGGAACCTCCCCATCGCACCCCCTCCGATTTGGCACACTGCATAGTCGTTGCACATGGACTTCTCAGTTTGTATATTTTGCTTATTTTTTAATATTCCTCACAACTTCTTCCTGTTTTCTCGATTGATCTGTGTTCAGTTTCTCAAGGCCTATCCACTGTGCCAACTTATAAATAAATCTGAGTGGGGTGCGATGGGGATGTTCCCTTGTGAGCAGTATGGGACTCAACTTCTGAGGTCATCAGTCCCCTAGAACTTAGAACTACTTAACCCTAACCAACCTAAGGACATCACACACATCCATGCCCGAAGCAGGATTCGAACCTGCGAACGTAGAGGTCGCGCGGTTCCAGACTGTAGCGCCTAGAACCGCTCGGCCACTGCGGCCGGCGCCGTAGACAGAGCAGCCGATGTTCCTAAGGCGAGTTCGCGTTCAGGAGGCTCGTGTTGGAGTCCTTTTCTAGAAATCGAGTTACTAAGCCTAGCGATGCATACATTTAATCTGGATTGTAACTGGACTGACGGTTATAGTACTAGCATTGTGGTATTTGAGGAAACGTCAAAGCAATTCTCAGAAACAAATCAGTAATTCCAGGAAGAATTCTGCTATTGTCAACAACATACATACCTGTTATTATACCTGTGAATATAATTACCTGTCGTAAATGAGCAGAAAGTTGAGTCTGTGTGGTTTCCACTTTTTTTTTTTAAGAGATGTAGGGGGTAATAACAATTCATCTGTTTTCAAGCTATATATACTTCTATTTCAGTATATTACTTTTACTACTTTACTACACAGTATGTGAAGTACATTTTTTACTCTTGCTTTAGCCGTTCTTATTTCCTTCCCGCCGTAACATTGCAGCTTGCATTATACACTCCTGGAAATGGAAAAAAGAACGCATTGACACCGGTGTGTCAGACCCATCATACTTGCTCCGGACACTGCGAGAGGGCTGTACAAGCAATGATCACACGCACGGCACAGCGGACACACCAGCAATCGCGGTGTTGGCCATCGAATGGCGCTAGCTGCGCAGCATTTGTGCACCACCGCCGTCAGTGTCAGCCGGTTTGCCGTGGCATACGGAGCTCCATCACTGTCTTTAACACTGGTAGCATGCCGCGACAGCGTGGACGTGAACCGTATGTGCAGTTGACGGATTTTGAGCGAGGGCGTATAGTGGGCATACGGGAGGCCGGGTGCACGTACCGCCGAATTCTTCAACACGTGGGGCTTGAGGTCTCCACAGTACATCGATGTTGTCGCCAGTGGTCGGCGGAATGTGCACGTGCCCGTCGACCTGGGACCGGACCGCAGCGACGCACGGATGCACGCCAAGACCGTAGAATCCTACGCAGTGCCGTAGGGGACCGCACCGCCACTTCCCAGCAAATTAGGGACACTGTTGCTCCTGGGGTATCGGCGACGACCATTCGCAACCGTCTCCATGAGGCTGGGGTACGGTCCCTCACACCGTTAGGCCGTCTTCCGCTCACGCCCCAACATCGTGCAGCCCGCCTCCAGTGGTGTCGCGACAGGCGTGAATGGAGGGACGAATGGAGACGTGTCGCCTTCAGCGATGAGAGTTGCTTCTGCCTTGGTGCCAATGATGGTCGTATGCTTGTTTGGCGCCGTGCAGGTGAGCGCCACAATCAGGACTGCATACGACCGAGGCACACAGGGCCAACACCCGGCATCATGGTGTGGGGAGCGATCTCCTACACTGGCCGTACACCTCTGGTAATCGTCGAGGGGACACTGAATACTGCACGGTACATCCAAACCATCATCGAACCCATCGTTCTACCATTCCTAGACCAGCAAGGGAACTTGCTGTTCCAACAGGACAATGCACGTCCGCATGTATCCCGCGCCACCCAACGTGCTCTAGAAGGTGTAAGTCAACTACCCTGGCCAGCAAGATCTCCGCATCTGTCCCCCATTGAGCATGTTTGGGACTGGATGAAGCGTCGTCTCGCGCGGTCTGCACGTCCAGCACGAACGCTGGTCCAACTGAGGCGCCAGGTGGAAATGGCATTGCAAGCCGTTCCACAGGACTACATCCAGCATCTCTACGATTGTCTCCATGGGAGAATAGCGGCCTGCATTGCTGCGATAGGTGGATATACACTGTACTAGTGCCGACATTGTGCATGCTCTGTTACCTGTGTCTATGTGCCTGTGGTTCGGTCAGTGTGATCATGTGATGTATCTGCCCCCAGGAATGTGTCAATACAGTTTCCCCTCCTGGGACGATGAATTCACGGTGTTCTTATTTCATTTTCCAGGAGTGTATCATTTTAAGGTTTCACAGTTTTCTGATTTTAATGTGTTTTGTGCCAAAATTTTCAGGAAAGTCGAAAGTGCAATATGGAGTAGAAAATAGAAAATGTCAAATATCATCGTATTTCATGTACTATGTCCCTTTAACAAATTGTACTACTCAGTGTGCATGGATGTACAGGTGTGATACTGTTAGTTACGTAAGCCCATCCACTGCAGCAAGGTCGTATCACATCACATGGGAAAAACCGATTTTTAATTGCCCTGAGGCCAAAAACTTCAAAAAAAAGCAACAATCAAAATCAAAGGAACTCTGAACACAATATCTTTCAGATAGCCCCACAGCCAGAAGTCACATGGCTTAAGATTACATGATCTGGATGGCGATGCTCTAGGGAAATGGCGGCCGATAATTCTAGCATTTCTGAAATGGCCCTTCAGCAGCTGCTTAACTGGATTTGGAATGTGGGGAGGTGCGTCATTTTGCATAAAATGATCCCATCAATACACCCACGCTGTGGAAGAAATGGAATGACGTTGTTGCCCAGTACATTCATAGCGCTTACCAGTGACGGTACAGGTAACAGGACCGGAAACAACTGTCTCTTCGAAAAAATATGGCCCTGTGGTAAATGACGCCGTAAACACGCACCACACAGTGACCTTTTCAGGACGAAGTGGTACTGGTCGAATTGCACACTGTCACGATCTCCACACAGCCATAACCACTCACCACACCGCCAAGAGGAAGGCGAAGCGCTCCAGCGCTATAACTTTCACATCAAGTCGAGGGTTCGTCCGCCTCAGTGCAGCTTCAGTACAGTTGTGACAGCCGGAGCCAGCGGGTCAGCGTAGCACACAGCTGAGGTGCTCCAGAACGAGAAAATATGATCGTAAGACCGCACTGTGCGTGGGGTGGCAAATTGTCATGCTACTGTCTTAACTGAAATAACCAAACTGTCGTAACCTCAGCATGGGGTATGGTGAATATGAGCAGCATAGCAAGGAACGTCGCGAGACGCAGCAGTTCGGAGGCAGACGATAAAAGTTTCCATGCTCCGTCCCGTTACATGAAGTGTAGTTCAGTCGAGTGGCTGGATCTCTTCGACGAAATGGGGCAGCGATGCGAGGAGGTTGTCATCGTGTCCGTCTACTCTGACACCATCATCAAGCTCCAGGCAGCGAGTTTGAACGACCACAGGGCCCTGAAGGACCTTGCGGCCGCCCATATAGTAAACGCCCCAGAAAAGAAGACGATTGAACCCGAAAACCTTCGCAGGAAGATGACCAAGGCGCTCCTGAGGGAGCCCTGGGTTTTGACGGAGCATGCAGTCAGAGAAGGACTGCGGCATGAAGGCTCCGTCAATGCAGCTGTCAAGCTACATAACAGGACCAATTGGAAGAAACCACCACTTTTCATCGTCGCCACACCAGCGTCAGACAATGGTGGTGATCTTTTTGGCATACAAAAGCTGTTCGGCTTTCCTGAGGAGCCAGAAACTCTCCCCCCCCACCCAACTGGACATGAAGCCCCAATTCTTCATGTCCCAGGAAGAAGGCCACGTGGCGAAGTACTGCCACAACGCTGTGAGGTCCATTAAGTACGGCAGTCAGCATGACAGCCGCTCATGTGCCAGCACTAAAGATGACCAGCCGAACTCTGCCCGCTGCGGCGGAGAGCACGTCGCCAACTCGTGAGGGTGCAAGGCCATCATAGGCCAAAATCCCGCCGAAGTGCCGAAAACTGTTGCCCACAGTAAGAAAAAATGCCGAAGAAGAAGAAGACGACAATACCCCGATACCGCTGCAAACAGCAGCGATGGGAGGAGGACAGAGGCCTCCACAAAGGAGGGGGGCAGCGCCGCAGAGTCAATCGCGGCTTCTGGAGGAGCGACGACGGCGGCTCCCACTCACACGCGGCCACCAGCTCCAAAGCTCCAACCACTGGAGGCAAAGGCCATGGGGAGGGAGGGGCGGGACAGTGAAGGAGTAGATGGCGACGGCAGGTCCTGACGTCGACGGAGTCCTCAGGGAAGCGCATGGAGCACCAAGCGGAGATGGAGCCTACCTCACACTTTGAGAGTCCTATCACAGACGCCCACATACAGAGACACAGGCACTACAGGCCTGTGAGCAGCGAAATGACGATGGGCCTGCGACTGTAGGAAGCCCGCCCAAGCCAACACCAGGCCACCCAAACGGCATTGCCGAAGAAGATAACAACGAGCCGAGCCACGCTAGTTGCAGTGGCCTCCGGTGCATCTCCCGTAGCGCATAAGGACGCAGCGGTCCGGACCAGGGAGTTCGTTAACTTCGATGGCAACCTGGTGACCATCGAGATCCTGGACCTGACAAACCCAGTGGAATAAATTTCCTACAAACTCGGGACCGTTGCTATTCACAATATACATAAATGACCTGGTGGATGACATCGGAAGTTCACCGAGGCTTTTTGCAGATGATGCTGTGGTGTATCGAGAGGTTGTAACAATGGAAAATTGTACTGAAATGCAGGAGGATCTGCAGCGAATTGACGCATGGTGCACGGAATGGCAATTGAATCTCAATGTAGACAAGTGTAATGTAATGCGAATACATAGAAAGATAGGTCCCTTACCATTTAGCTACAAAATGGCAGGTCAGCAACTGGAAGCAGTTAATTTCATAAATTATCTGGGAGTAGGCTTAGAGAAAGCTTTTGACAATGTTGACTGGAATACTCTTTTTCAAATTCTAAAGGTGGCAGGGGTAAAATACAGGCAGCGAAAGGCTATTTATAATTTGTACAGAAACCAGATGGCAGTCATAAGAGTCGAGGGGCATGAAAGGGAAGCAGTGGTTGGGAAAGGAGTGAGACAGGGTTGTAGCCTCTCCCCGATGTTATTCAATCTGTATATTGAGCAAGCAGTAAAGGAAACAAAAGAAAAATTTGGAGTAGTATTAAAATTCATGGAGACGAAGTAAAAACTTTGAGGTTCGCCGATGACATTGTAATTCTGTCAGAGACGGCAAAGGACTTGGAAAAGCAGTTGAACGGAATGGACAGTGTCTTGAAAGGAGAATATAAGACGAACATTAACAAAAGCAAAACGAGGATAATGGAATGTAGTCAAATTAAATCGGGTGATGCTGAGGGAATTAGATTAGGAAATGAGACACTTAAAGTAGTAAAGGAGTTTTGCTATTTAGGAAGTAAAATAACTGATGATGGTCGAAGTAGAGAGGATATAAAATGTAGACTGGCAATGGCAAGGAAAGCGTTTCTGAAGAAGAGAAATTTGTTAACATCGAATATAGATTTATGTATCAGGAAGTCGTTTCTGAAAGTATTTGTTTGGAGTGTAGCCATGTATGGAAGTGAAACATGGACGATAACTGGTTTAGACAAGAAGAGAATAGAAGCTTTCGAAATGTGGTGCTACAGAACAATACTGAAGATAAGGTGGATAGATCACGTAACTAATGAGGAGGTATTCAATAGGATTGGGGAGAAGAGAAGTTTTTGGCACAACTTGACTAGAAGAAGGGATCGGTTGGTAGGACATGTTTTGAGGCATCAAGGGATCACAAATTTAGCATTGGAGGGCAGCGTGGAGGGTAAAAATCGTAGAGGGAGACCGAGAGATGAGTACACTAAGCAGATTCAGAAGGATGTAGGTTGCAGTAGGTACTGGGAGATGAAGCAGCTTGCACAGGATAGAGTAGCATGGAGAGCTGCATCAAACCAGTCTCAGGACTGAAGACAACAACAACAACATCTGGGAGTAGGCATTAGGACTGATATAAAATAGAATGACCACATGAAATTAATCGTCGGTAAAGCAGATGCCAGACTGAGATTCATTGGAAGAATCCTAAGGAAATGCAATCCGAAAACAAAGCAAGTAGGTTACAGTACGCTTGTTCGCCCACTGCTTGAATACTGCTCAGCAGTGTGGGATCCGCACCAGATGGGGTTGATGGAGGAGATAGAGAAGATCCAACGGAGAGCAGTGCGCTTCGTTACAGGATCATTTAGTAATCGCGAAAGCGTTACGGAGATGATAGATAAACTCCAGTGGAAGACTCAGCAGGAGAGACGCTCAGTAGCTCGGTACGGGCTTTTGTTAAAGTTCCGAGAACATACCTTCACCGAAGAGTCAAGCAGTATATTGCTCCCTCCTACGTATATCTCGCGAAGAGACTATGAGGATAAAATCAGAGAGATTAGAGCCCACACAGAATCATACCGACAATCCTTCTTTCCACGTACAATACGAGACTTGAATAGAAGGGAGAACCGACAGAGGTACTCAGGGTACCCTCCGCCACACACCGTCAGGTGGCTTGCGGAGTATGGATGTAGATGTAGATGTAGATGTAGAACTCATAAGAAGAAAGACAGAAGGCAGGATTAGCTGAGCACTCTAAGTCATGGACTCTGCAGCTGGTCCTGGTGGAGGTTCGAGTCCTCCCTCGGGCATGGGTGTGTGTTTGTCCATAGGATAATTTAGGTTAAGTAGTGTGTAAGCTTAGGGACTGATGACATTAGCAGTTAAGTCCCATAAGATCTCACACACATTTGCACATTTTTTGAAAGACAGAATCCTGTGAAGAAAAATTCAGAAGAGAGGGAGACAGAAAAGAAATAAAGAAGACAAGGAGAGGCCCGCAACAGAAGGCGTGAAGCCGCCAACACTGACCAGGCGTAAAATAAAAGAGAAGCCCAAACACAAGCGCTTCTGGCAGGTTTTGCTGGTTTCCCTTGGCCGCTAAGGTGAATAATGGAACTGTCCCCAACAATCTCCTGTAAACTGATTCCCAATTGGGAGACTACCTACCCCCATCCAACCCCCGCAGGCAAAATAAACAAAGTCCCAAAAGAATAACTTGGCTGAATACAGCAAAATGCACGCTCTCAAACAGCCCTCGCAGTGGTTAGACACTGGACTCGCATCCGGGACGGGAGGACGACGGTTCAATCCCACATCCGGCCATCGTGATTTAGGTTTTCCGTGATTTCCCTAGATCGCTCCTAGATCGACGGTTCCTTTCAAAGGGCACAGCCGACTTCCTTCCCCGTCCTTCCCTAATCCGATGAGACCGATGACCTCGCTGTCTGGTCTCCTTCCCCAAATAACCCAACCTCAAACAGCCATCAGGGTGGGAATGAAAGTAGAAAAATAAAAAAAAAAACCTTAGGAGCTCAGTTCGTCAGCGCACCTGACATGTCTGATCGCCGAAATGTTGTCCCCGTGGGACAAAACGAACCGGCAGTACACCCGCGGACTCTTCAATCAACAAATACTCCAGGAGAAACTGAAGAATCACCTTTAATAAAATAAAAATAAAAACTCAAAATGCTCTGACCACTATGGGACTTAACATCTATGGTCATCAGTCCCCTAGATATACTTAAACCTAACTGAGCTAAGGACATTACACAGCACCCAGCCATAACGAGGCAGAGAAAATCCCTGACCCCGCCGGGAATCGAACCCGGGAACTCGGGCGTGGGAAGCGAGAACGCTACCGCACGACCACGAGATGCGGGCACCTTAAAACTGTGACAGTCTCAGTGCTACAAGCAGTGGGACTCGTACCAAAGTGTTCGTGACTCTGAAACCGTAACTGCCTTTCGTACAGGACGAAATGGATTTTAAAAAAGTTGTGATGAGTATAAATATAATGAGACATGATGAAAATAAACTGATAGTGCGATGAGGACATTATTAGAATTCTATTAATCCCAAAAGTCAGCTCGCCAAAATGCTTTATCGTTTGGTAGATTTTTTACTGTGCCCTTGCACCTCACTTATTTCACCTCTGCAGCGACCCGGCGCTACCCTGGCAACGCGGTTTTCGGAAATTCAGCGGCCCGTGCGATACCACCGCTCACGGGTGCTGCACGCAGGGCCGCCAACAGCCCGCGAAACAGGTGACAAAGAACTCGTTACGCGCATCGATGGGCAGAGCTGGGCGTGTCCATTCGGCGGCTCTCTCTCTCTGCGATCGCGCAGACCGGCAAAACAGCAGAACAGCGGCCCCGTGTGACGCTGCCGCAGGTGCTCGCTTTGAGCGCAGTGCGCTGCCGCCCCAGTTCTGCACTGGAGAGAGAGGGAGATTCTGCCCTTTGACCGATAAAACACCCGCTAATGTCGATCGCTCTCCGTAGGCTGGTCGGGCAGGTGAATATCGCTCTCCGTAGGCTGGCCGGGCAGGATGAATATCGCTTTAGAATTGCGGCCACGTGCGTTCCCTCTGACGATTATGTCCTGCGCAGGCGTCAGCGCTGAACTCAGCGAATTACAGGTCTTTGGCGTAGTGAGTACAACAATGCTTTCGATCGACGGCTCAGCGCTTTCACCCAAGGTGACAGGAGACTTGTGCCAAATGCGGCCTTTCAACAGTTCTTCTTTTTTCGGAATATCTCAATTGAAATCGACGAAATTGTGAGGCACGACGAACAGAAATAGAAAAATTAACCTCTTCTACAACGCGCTTCACTGTTACGCCTAAACACTTTGTCCGCGTTTTTCAGCGAACGAGTGCCATCCCTGTAAAGCGAATCGGGAGATTTTCAAAAATACCCCTCCCATCGGTGAATGTAGGCATCCCAACGTATACTAGTGATAGGAAGTTCTCGTATTGCCACGCTGGTTGCAGTTTTGAAGTACCATGGTATTTCAACCTGTGTCACTGTATGTTCTAACAGCTTAGCAGACTACTGACGTACTGGACAACCGACATTGTTTCGACAGGCGAACACATCGTCATTTCCAAGGCGCAATTCGTGTAGCCGACTATATTAACCTGCCTGATTTCCGTAAGTTGTCTAAATATTCAATACTCTGGGAGATGCCCTAGTTTCACAGTGTCATGTAAATGAGTGGGGCTGCGAATCTCGTTATGGAATATTTTGTGGAGGTGGTACCTCAAATTTCCCCCCTAAAACTTACGAACTCCTTTCATTATATCGGTAATACATTCTTGTTGTTGGAGCATGGTAGACAGGTGGTGGTTGAGTACCTGACTAACTTAAATAGCATTTGTCAAGACATTACGTACATGAAGTAACTTGAAGAGAATATATTCCTTTCTTCGCTATCCTAATACAGGAGAAGGCTAATTGTGCGCTACGCCATAGAGTCTAATAGAAAAAGACCTGTAACGACTTGCACCTTTATGCTGGAGTCCAACGGGTCTGACGTAGACATACCAGATGATTATAATTAAAGTGTAGCTGCTGAAATCGTTTGTAATTATCGTATGTCACCGGAGCTTTGTACATATTCTAGTGCGTTAATCCGGAATCGGATTACGCTGGAAAAGAATTAATTCCAATTTTGGCCACCAGGTGCTAATCTGGCGCTGTGAATGCACGAAATACGCATAGAAATGTTTCTGTCCGTCATGGATTAGAAACAAGATGTGGGCAGAAAAGGTGCCACGCCCCCTTTACGCCAAAGTTTGTGTTCCAGGAGACATGGCGTGAGCTATCGATTGCGCGATGGTTCAGCCTCCTCCCCCCAAAACAAAGGCTGGAGAGGGGGGAAGGGCTTGCAAAAAAAAAAAAAAAAAAATACTTAATACTACATCTCGAACTTGGCTAAGGTACACCGGCAAGTCATTTCCACTATATTCTATATGGAGACTGGAATGACTGGAGTGGGTAGCTCTAACACCTTGTGTGGACCCACAATGCGGCGTCACAGTTTCCCAGGCACCTAACTCTCAGACACACCAACCCTAAAATTTCTCACAAAGACTATACCCCCGACCTGAATGTTCCCCAGACGTCAGACCTGGATGTGCTGCGTCACTTCCCTTTTATGGTCCTTCTGAATATTTTCCCTGGCTGTACCCCAAGTTAACTCAGGACTAAAATCAGTGGGCAACAAATCGCTTGTGGACGTGAGCTAAGGGGGCAGGCAATATAGGAGATGCCGGGATAGCTTTGTGCGCCTCAAGAATGGTAGTATTAAAGGCTAGGTTCAGCCATAGTACAGAAATATCCCATTTAGTTTGAGCTTCTGAATGGAAAACAATCAGAGAGAACTTTGGGTTATGATTAACCAGTCCGTGAACAAAGTTTGGGGACAATCAGGTATTGTGGTGACATGTTCAACCCGTAATTGTAAACGGAAGTTTTGAAATTCCCTAGAAGAGAAAGGGGGCGCATTGTCGCTGACAGTGACATAAGGAGGACCAAATCAAGAGAAGATATTACGCAAATACCTAATACTTCTACTGGCAGTGATACCACTACTGAGGAGCGACCAGTTGAACCGAAAGAAACCATTAACCACCACAAACGCATAGCACTACCCACATTGGGTCTGCAGAAAATGACCTATGTAATCAGTAAAAAAACGCTCTATGGAGACCTTCGTCCAACTGAACTGAAGCAACCCCCTACCACTGGTTCAATCCAGCTTAGCCATCTTGCATTCCCGACACAGATTAACCATTTTTCTATTATCACAATGCATGGTGGGCCAGGTTATGGACGCACGGATATTGGGAATGGTTTTATACATTCCAGTCAAACCCAAAAGAGAATTATCGTGATATTTGAAGACAGCCAGAACAAGCAGAAAGATTTTAAACTCTTCATCACGACGTCCACGGCAGCAGAGAATGTCCTTCTGCGATTCGTACCCAGGACATTGCTGATAGGCTCACAACTGCTGCTCCGGTTGTTGCGCAAGGTCAGCAAACAAAACTGAAACCTCCGTAAGCACTGAATTAACAAGACCTTCAACCACAGTGGCATCTTTGGTAGAGGACCATTCCTCGTCTTCAAACATTTTGCTCAAGGCATCCGCGACAATGTTGTCGCATCCCCTAATGCGGTGCACGTTGAAGCATAAAGGAGAAATTCGAACAACCCACCTCGCAATATGCCCAGTTCTATGTAGATGAGCTAGAACCAAACTGAAGGCCTATTTGTACATCTCCAGAGTAAATTCTAGGGGTCTGAGGTAGTATTCAATAGCGTAAACAGGATAGCCATAACTTCCAACTTATATAGAATTTCTTCTCAGCTGGGGACAGGAACCCACAGGCATAGGATAAGGGCCTCTACTCACTACCTTGCCTTTGCAGTAACGTCTGAGTTACAAGCGTCAGTTTGGACCACGAAGTATTGACAGAAATAAGGAATGGCCAAAACATAGGCATTACTCAAAATGATATTAAGCACGTTAGACGCAGCCTGCTGGGTGCCAGACGAGACAAACGGCTCGTCCTTCTTTTGTATCGGGTTTAACGGAGTGGCTAGCTCAGTAAACTTTGGAACGAATTTTCATTTTCCAATGAAACAGGTTACCCCTTTCTCAGTCTTAGGAGGGTGGAAACTGTAAACAGATCATGTCCTAGAATGATCAATTCTGACCCCCTCGGCCGACGCTAGATACCCAAGAAAAGTTACCTCACGATCAGCTACAATGCTTTTAGATGGTTTCACGGTTAGCCTCACTTCGCAGTTCACTGTTTAAAAGTACCCCAAAGTAGGCATACATGTGTATATTGTCCGGCCAACTTCGATGTATCCCAGAAACCGAAGAGCAATTTGAGAACGTAGCTGTGGATCACGAGGTTCCAGGTGCCGGACCGTTTGAGTCTTGTACGGGTAACAGTAAAAAATTAAATGCAAAGCTTTTCGTACTGTTGACCATGGGAGGCCCAGTTCCCTTTTAGGTTTTCGCCTAGTGATAAGATAGCCTTTTTCTCTTGAAGTTGCACAAGAGTCGAGGGTTCGGTGAATTGTAACTTCAGTGTGTTTGATGTGACCAATTTGAGCCGTGTCAGGCAGGGCAGTTGCTGAATTTATTAGGAGAGTTTCCCGAGGTTCTCGAGACAAAAATTGGCTAGTATGTTGAAGGAGGGGATCTCACGAGCACTAACACTACTCAGGCACACGCTACAAGGTCACTTAACGCAACAGCAACCCCGTCAGTAACTTGCAAGGATTTAGAACGCCTTCCTCTTCCAGGTGCCACACCAAGTTCATCAGTGTTTTCCAATTTCATTATCATCTTACTTAAACCACTTGATGACATCGGAGCTCCCCTTAGATCTTTCAGTCGGCGATAGTCTCTCAAATCACTTTTGTAATTGCCACCGTTCATATACAACAGTTTCTATAACAGCCCACGATCTCTTTTCTCGATAGTCGTACTGTACGCTCACTTAATGGCTTGTCGAATACCAGCGAGGATATCTTACCGCCAGATTTCACTTGGTGGCCACATCGAGAATTAATTGCTTTTCCAGCATTTCCATATCTACCATGTTCCGCTGCTATACGATAATTTTAGCCTAGGCTGTACCTCCGTGAGAAGCTGCACTTTAATTATAAGCACCCAGTAATAAGCGTTCATAAAGACTATTGTTTATGAAGCCGATACTTAATGATTTCATAGCATATTTCGTGGATGATGTAAATAGGTTCGCCTCATTACAGGAACAATATGGCAAGCAAGGAAAATTTTTTCTACGTTGTCTGTCAGAGAAAGGCACAATATTAAGTTTTGATTATATTCGTTCCTCAGACAGCCAACGATGATATTTAATCAGTCAATCAAAATAAGCGAATGGCTGATTTCTGGCCAAGCATTTATACTTGACACTAACAGTTTCCAGCATTGTATAACGGGGTGTGTGGGATGGTTTGGTATGGGCGGTGATTCTCTAACGAAGATGGGTGCAGGTACAGCAGAGGACACATTTCGTGGATACAAGAGGCCCTTCATCAATGTTCGATTACTTTAATTTGATTCTGGTGCTGATAGTGTAGACGGCAAGCAGGATGAATACGCCGTCAAGGCGTCTCTCGATACATCGACCCCTGACCTGACCTTGTAGATGATAGCGTGGACTGCTCGCCGCCGCTACGACTGCACTTCATAAGAGTTTTTTTATTAGAGTGAACCCCTCCACGCCCTCACTATCATGATGACTGACCTACAGTTATCGATAAAGGGATGTAAGGAGAGACGTTGGCCCTATGTACCTTCATGTGTCATTTGCAGTACCTACTTCATTGACATAAATACCTCTGAAACAGGTAGGCCTTTCAAGATTACAATATCAGTTAATTACAACAAAGACTGAGTAAGACACCAAATCTCAATAATGGGACAATAAAAGCAGGCAGGCGTTGATTAATAAGAGTTTCACATAAACCAAATTATGAGACGGGTCTTAATTTAGATGGAATAAAACAATGATAACAGCTTCAGTTAAGTAGAATTCCCAAATAGAGAACAGGCAGGCCTCATTTAATAGCAGCTTCAGTTAAGGAAAATTACCAAATACCAACAGGCAGACCTTCAATAATAACAGCTTCCGTTAAGTGCAGTTACCAAATACCTTCATGTAAGCCTTTAATAATAACAGCTTCAGTTAATTGAATTACCAAGTGCCAACAGGCAGGCCTTCTTTAATAACAGCTTCAGTTAAGTAAGACTTCCAAATAGAAAACAGGTAGGCCTCAATGAATAGCGGCTTCAATTAAGTAACCAAGAGTTTGAATTGCCTCCTTGCAAGTGGTACATCAGAAGGGTTATCCGAAAGGATGGGAACATTACACCGAAATAGGACGCTGAAGAAAGGTTACAATGAGAGTTCCGGTCTTCCAAGGCGCTTTTCGTTGGGCACAGACCGTCAAAAGAAATATTCACACAGCTAGGTTTACTACGTGAAAGCACCAATCAATAGCCAAACGGTATACGATCGCTACCGCAAGATACCGTTTCTATAAAAGATGGCGATACACCCGAAAGAAAACTAGGCTGCCAAACTCAATTACATTACAACTGCAAATTTTGAGAAGCAGGCAACTCCTAAGGCAATATAATTTTGAGAACGATGACGTCTGCAATGTCCCAGAGGTATCGCGAAACCGGTACCTGGCCGTATTGCAAGAGAGAGGTACTTATCTTCAGGTTTCGAAGACTTTTGGCAGGGAAGTCGGCTAAAACACAATCATCTAGATACCGAATGACGACGGGAATGGGTGGGGGAGAGAGTGGCTCCATCTACAGCACAGACGAAACACGTTATCGCTCCGGCTCAGAAAACACCATCGACACACAGTTTAAGACAACCTGTTAACAAACAACCAGGGCTAGCATGTAATCAGGAAAAGGAAACGACAGACCTATAGGTATCAATAAGAAAACAACAGTTAACACCTGAAAATACAGTACTTAACTGAAGTTCACCAATCGAAACTGAAGCTTGCCGGTTTAAACCTAAGGTCCTGAATTCAGCACAGTGAAATTGGCTTCAGCTCTCTCATCGGTATGACATGTCCCAGAGCTTAATGGCCAGGCTATACCGGAAGACGGCACTCGAAGTCAGCCACGGGCTCAAAACGGCCCACAGATATGCCCAGCAACCACTCACTGGACTCCGTGCCCAAGACGCTTGCGCAGACTCTTGTCTTACTCGCAGGGCGGGACTATCACACCGTCTTCATCGTTCAGTTACATCTCCCCAACTCGCCTCCACAAAAAGCCCAGTCCCCATCAAGAACCTTGAGCAAAGCTCTTTTTGTTGTTGTAGTCTTCAGTCCTGAGACTGGTTTGATGTAGCTCTCCATGCTACTCTATCCTGTGCAAGCTGCTTCATCTCCCAGTACCTACTGCAACCTACATCCTTCTGAATCTGCTTAGTGTACTCATCTCTCGGTCTCCCTCTGCGATTTTTACCCTCCACGCTGCCCTACAATGCTAAATTTGTGATCCCTTGATGCCTCAAAACATGTCCTACCAACCGATCCCTTCTTCTAGTCAAGTTGTGCCACAAACTTCTCTTCTCCCCAATCCTATTCAATACCTCCTCATTAGTTACGTGATCTATCCACCTTATCTTCAGTATTCTTCTGTAGCACCACATTTCGAAAACTTCTATTCTCTTCTTGTCCAAACTAGTTATCGTCCATGTTTCACTTCCAGACATGGCTACACTCCAAACAAATACTTTCAGAAACGACTTCCTGATACATAAATCTATATTCGATGTTAACAAATTTCTCTTCTTCAGAAACGCTTTCCTTGCCATTGCCAGTCTACATTTTATATCCTCTCTACTTCGACCATCATCAGTTATTTTACTTCCTAAATAGCAAAACTCCTTTACTACTTTAAGTGTCTCATTTCCTAATCTAATTCCCTCAGCATCACCCGATTTTATTTGACTACATTCTTGTATCCTCGTTTTGCTTTTGTTAATGTTCATCTTATATCCTCCTTTCAAGACACTGTCCATTCCGTTCAACTGCTCTTCCAAGTCCTTTGCCGTCTCTGACAGAATTGCAATGTCATCGGCGAACCTCAAAGTTTTTACTTCGTCTCCATGAATTTTAATACCTACTCCAAATTTTTCTTTTGTTTCCTTTACTGCTTGCTCAATATACAGATTGAATAATATCGGGGAGAGGCTACAACCTTGTCTCACTCCTTTCCCAACCACTGCTTCCCTTTCATGCCCCTCGACTCTTATTACTGCCATCTGGTTTCTGTACAAATTGTAAATAGCCTTTCGCTCCCTGTATTTTACCCCTGCCACCTTTTGAATTTGAAAAAGAGTATTCCAGTCAACATTGTCAAAAGCTTTCTCTAAGTCTACAAATGCTAGAAACGTAGGTTTGCCTTTTCTTAATCTTTCTTCTAAGATAAGTCGTAAGGTCAGTATTGCCTCACGTGTTCCAACATTTCGACGGAATCCAAACTGATCCTCCCCGAGGTCTGCATCTACCAGTTTTTCCATTCGTCTGTAAACAATTCGCGTTAGTATTTTGCAGCCGTGGCTTATTAAACTGATAGTTCGGTAATTTTCACATCTGTCAGCACCTGCTTTCTTTGGGATTGGAATTATTATATTCTTCTGAAGTCTGAGGGTATTTCGCCTGTCTCATACATCTTGCTCACCAGCTGGTGGAGTTTTGTCATGACTGGCTCTCCCAAGGCCGTCAGTAGTTCTAATGGAATGTTGTCTACTCCGGGGGCCTTGTTTCGACTCAGGTCTTTCAGTGCTCTGTCAAACTCTTCACGCAGTATCGTATCTCCCATTTCGTCTTCATCTACATCCTCTTCTATTTCCATAATATTGTCCTCAAGTACATCGCCCTTGTATAAACCTTCTATATACCCCTTCCACCTTTCTGCCTTCCCTTCTTTGCTTAGAACTGGGCTGCCATCTGAGCTCTTGATATTCATACACGTGGTTCTCTTCTCTCCAAAGGTCTCTTTAATTTTCCTGTAGGCAGTATCTATCTTACCTCTAGTGAGATAAGCCTCTACATCCTTACATTTCTCCTCTAGCCATCCCTGCTTAGCCATTTTGCACTTCCTGTCTATCTAATTTTTGAGACGTCTGCATTCCTTTTTGCCTGCTTCATTTACTGCATTTTTATATTTTCTCCTTTCATCAATTAAATTCAATATTTCTTCTGTTACCCAAGGATTTCTAGCAGCCCTCGTCTTTGTACCTACTTTATCCTCTGCTGCCTTCACTACTACATCCCTCAGAGCTACCCATTCTTCTTCTACTGTATTTCTTTCCCCTATTCCTGTCAATTGTTCCCTTATGCTCTCTCTGAAACTCTGTACAACCTCTGGTTCTTTCAGTTTATCCAGATCCCATCTCCTTAATTTCCCACATTTTTGCAGTTTCTTCAGTTTTAATCTACAGGTCATAACCAATAGATTGTGGTCAGAGTCCACATCTGCCCCTGGAAATGTCTTACAACTTAAAACCTGGTTCCTAAATCTCTGTCTTACCATTATATAATCTATCTGATACCTTTTAGTATCTCCAGGGTTCCTCCACGTATACAACCTTCTTTCATGATTCTTAAACCAAGTGTTAGCTATGATTAAGTTGTGCTCTGTGCAAAATTCTACTAGGCGGCTTCCTCTTTCATTTCTTAGCCCCAATCCATATTCACCTACTATGTTTCCTTCTCTCCCTTTTCCTACACTCGAATTCCAGTCACCCATTACTATTAAATTTTCGTCTCCCTTCACTATCTGAATAATTTCTTTTATTTCATCGTACATTTCTTCAATTTCTTCATCATCTGCAGAGCTAGTTGGCATATAAACTTGTACTACTATAGTAGGTGTGGGCTTCGTATCTATCTTGGCCACAATAATGCGTTCACTATGCTGTTTGTAGTAGCTTACCCGCATTCCTATTTTCCTATTCATTATTAAACCTACTCCTGCATTACCCCTATTTGATTTTGTGTTTATAACCCTGTAGTCACCTGACCAGAAGTCTTGTACCTCCTGCCACCGAACTTCACTAATTCCCACTATATCTAAACTTAAACCTATCCATTTCCCTTTTTAAATTTTCTAACCTACCTGCCCGATTAAGGGATCTGACATTCCACGCTCTGATCCGTAGAACGCCAGTTTTCTTTCTCCTGATAACGACATCCTCGTGAGTAGTCCCCGACCGGAGATCCGATTGCGGGACTATTTTACCTCCGGAATGTTTTACCCAAGAGGATGCCATCATCATTTAATCATACAGTAAAGCTGCATGTCCTCGGGAAAAATTACGGCTGTAGTTTCCCCTTGCTTTCAGCCGTTCGCAGTACCAGCACAGCAAGGCCGTTTTGGTTAATGTTGCAAGGCCAGATCAGTCAATCATCCAGACTGTTGCCCCTGCAACTACTGAAAAGGCTGCTGCCCCTCTTCAGGAACCACACGTTTGCCTGGCCTCTCAACAGATACCCCTCCGTTGTGGTTGCACCTACGGTACGGCCATCTGTATCGCTGAGGCACGCAAGCCTCCCCACCAACGGCAAGGTCCATGGTTCATGGGGGGAGGACAAAGCTCTTAGCGGCCTCAAAGCAGACGGACATCACACAACAGATCGAGCTAATGGCGCCTTGTATCCAATAGGCGACGCCAGCAACCACGCCACAAGTCAATGATCAGTACAAGAAGATCTTCTGTCACGTCCGCACTGGTTAGGCATTCGAATAGAGGTTATTGCAAGACGTGGGATTGTGATGTTTGTACATCTGGGTAACACTCGCAAGTAGTACGGGGCCATTGAGAGATAGTCGTCAACAGAAACATACGAAGAAATAACGGGTTTAGGTCAGAGGGAGAAAGGGTCATGGCAACCGCCATGAGAAAAACCTATTGTGATACTCTGGACAGGTAGGAAGGGCAATAGTGGACTTGGTTGCAGTCAGCGACAGATTGTGCAAGGGTACGTTACGTTAGCAGCGGGTATTACCTAGCTTGATTGTCATCGCAATCTGTTCGTCATGATGTGGTCCGTCAGAGTCTGTACTGCACCGCCTTGCACTGCTGTGGGGAAGGCTGGTCCACCCTCCTGAAGCTGCGTGCAGCACGATTCTTGTGTTGCAAGGGCGGATGGTGGGCAGTAGCTGCTTTGTGGGCCCGTCGAATCTGCAGCCAGTGCAGCGACTGCAAGGTTCCCTTCCATAGACAGTTTGCACAGACAGCTGCTCTTCACTCAACGTGGCTCCTCCAAGTTCTCTGGTTTATTTGTCGCCTCTGGCCTTGTGAGTGCGTTCCAGTAGATGGTGACACCTATCAACTAGTCCCATTTGATGGCTTCTTTTCCACCGGTGCTCTACGGTGCTACTCCCAGTGGCCTCAAGCATTCTGGGGTACAGAAGGAGTGACCGTCTGTTGGGTGGCTCCTTCCCTCCTCCCCCCTCCCCCTCCACCGACTCCACCGTGCGCTCCGTGATCGAGGCGGTGGCAGGGGTAGGCGCCACTTGTTTCTCTGCTGTTGGACCGCTTCCGCGTGCCCCATAATGGGCTCGGCTGGCAGCGAGCCTCCGTCTCCGCGACCAGAGGCGCCGTGAAGGCAGTCTCTCTGAAGGCTGCAGTCGGATCCTCGGGAGCAGCAGCAGCGCACGTCGGTGGCTGACAGCAACCGCCACCCCTCCGCTGGTGTCCGGCCAGCCCCAACCCCCCTCTCCCTTTCCCCTTCACGCACACACGCACACACACACATACACACACACACACCCACACACATATACGTGCCCGTCTCTGATGGGATATTCCAGCCAAACGCAGTCGTGGGAAGCGGCGGCCATCTGCTCACCTCTCGGTTGTGCTGACGGCGTCTGAATGAGTCTTCCCCCTCGACGGCGTTTCTTCTCGGCTGTGCTCGGCTGTGGCCAGAGAAGGCCGGGAAGCCATATCAGCGGGCGGTATGTGGCCCACTGCAGCGAGCACAAGTCGGCACCTCTTCCTTTTTCCTGTCACAGCCGCGACTATCATGATCTCCAGAGCACTTGAGGCACCTTTGAGCGTTGCAGCAAAATTTAGACACAAGACCCTCACCTCAACCACTGTATCTTAGGGTGCACTGTGATGTGGAAGCCTATTTGCTGTCACCTGTTTGAATTTTTTTTTTTTTTTTGTAATTAAATGCTCTATAACCAAAGTATAATATTGTTAGGAAATTAGTTTATAAAAAATTTTCTAAGCCTAGCACTATCGTTTGTGACATAAACTACAGGAAGATTACTATCCAAGTTTATGTTAATAATAATGATGAACTGAGCCTTGTATCTAATTATTGTGATTGCGCGCCGTAAAAGCTCTTATAAGCAACGACCCAGAAAAAAATAATCTTGTGACGATAAGACTCCATAACTACTTCTACAAAAAGTATCTATTTTCGCACGACAAAATCACCTATGCCTCTCTAAATGACTACCAATTTAAATGTTTCTCACCATAATGGTTTAACAGTGTATACTTCCACACCTTTTCTATATAAGATGATGTGAAATTGTGTCTTTGCTTGTTCGTAGCTGAATAATCAATTTCTGGCGCACCTTCTTATTTAGATGTAAATAAAATCTCCTCCAGGTCTGCAGTCTCCTGTGACATAGAAAAGTTACACCACCTACAAGAGGACTGTAAATAAAAGTTTTAAAATTAAAATTTGCCGCAAAATGTCCGCTATCTTTAAGCTCCTGTGATTTTACGCTACTGTCGAGCGTGCTAGAATTGCTATAAATGCTTCGTTATTTGCCACAGGATCGTTACAACAAGGAAACGAAAGCATTAAATAAATGTTTAAATGTGTTTCACAATACAGTAGTACAGACCTGGAAGATCCGGAGCTATCTTACAACAACGACAGAGTGAGAGAAAGCGTTTGACAATGTGCAGTGATGTAATATGTTCGAAATTCTGAGAAAAATAGGAGTAAGCTGTAAGGAAAGTCGGCTAATATGTATTATGTACAAGACTCAATCAGGAATAGTAAAACTGGGTGACTCAGAACCAAGTGCAAAGATGAAAACGGCTGGATATCAATGATAAGTTTCACTGATGACAATTGCTATCCTCGTGGAATGAAAAGAACAATTACATGATCTGTTGAATGGAATGGATTGAGAGTAAACCAGAAAAAGATCAAAGTAATAAGAAGCAGCAAAAATGAGAATAGCGAAAAAATTAGCATCACAACTGGTGACGTCACAGTAGACGAAGTGAAGAAATTCTGGTAACTAGGCAGCAAAATTACTCATTGCGGACGAAGCGAAGAGGACAAAGGAAAATAGGCCGTCACAGGCAAATAGGTCATTCCCGGCCGAGAGAAGTCTACTAGTATCAAACATAGACCTTAATTTGGGGAATAAATTACTGAGAATGTACATTTCGAGCACAGAATTGTATGATGGTGTATCAGGGACACGGAAAATCCCGGAACAGAAGAGAATCGAAGAGTTTGAGTTGCGGTGCTACAGACGAATGTTGAGAATCAGGGGAGTGATAAGGTAAGGATTGAGGAGGTTCTCTACAGAATTTGCGAGGAGACAAACATTTGGAAAGCGCTGAGAAAAGAAAGGGATAGTTTGAGAGGTCATGTATAACACATCAGGTAATATCATCTGTGGTATTGGAGGAAGCCATAGGGAGTAGGACTGTACAGACAAACAAGGATCCGAGTTCATCCAGCAAACGATTGACGTCTTAAAGAGCAACTACTATTTTGAGATGAATGGGAGAGGTAGGAACCGGAGAGGAATTCGAGATGGATCGTATCAAACTAGTCAGAAGACTGATGACACACACACACAGAAATGCCCAAGGACACCATACCCGAAGGAATGTTTCTTCGCAACAGAGGAAGCGTGCTGTAAAAATATCAGAAATTCTGTAAAAAGGAATAAAAAGTTATCTACAATTTGCAGATAACGCAGTTATGAATAAGAAAGTTTAATCTGCAGCGACAGCCTTAGTGGAGATACGGACAAATTCGTCTAAACATAAAGAAATATCCAGTTGTGCACATCAGGAAACATAAAAGTGTGGTATACCTTGACTACAGTTTTAAAGAGATAAAAAGCTTCGAGGATCATTTAGAGAAACGATCAACAATCGCACAGATTCTTTTCCCTGTAAAGCAAATTGCAGGTTAAGACCGATTGAGAAGATACTGGAGAACCGCAGTTTATCTGCAAAAGGCGTTGCATGCGAAATACTTGTTCGATGCATACTTTAATACAAATCACGTACATGGGTCCAAATCAGGCTGGATCAACAGGAAATACCGAACATAGAGAAATAAGGATGCTGCGAGCTTTCACTGGCTAGCTTGAACACCGGGGGTGTGTTACACAGCTGTTGAACCATCATACCTGGCACACATGAGTAAAAAGAATCCATACATCTAGTGAGCCCTACACAGAAACTCCATCAACTCTCTCTCAGAGCATAAACTGTAAATATGTGCTGCCCTCTACATCCTTATACTCGAGATGTCATATTAGGGAAATAATAGCCCGAATTGAGGTGTAAAGTGGTAGTTGTTCATAAAACCCAGCTAATGATAGAACTGGAAAAAACCTTAAAATAGTACAATAAAATGTATCCCCTTCCATGTATTTCTAAGTGATTCTCATAGCACAGATGTATATATAATAAGAAAATGGGGCAGCACGTGATAATAGGAAACTGTGCACTTTTCGACATTACATGCAGCGGAATAAGGGAGGAATATTAGGGCTTAAGGTCCCGTCGACTGTGACGTCACCAGAGACGGTGCCCAAGCCCGAACTCTTTTATTAAGGATGGGGAAGGAACTCGACAGTGCCCTTTCAAAGAAAACATCCTCACATTGCCTGGAGTCATTCAGGGAAGTCTCGGAAAACCTAAAGCTGTATAGCCGAAAGCAGACTAGAACCTCTGCCTCCCGAATGGGAGTCTAGGGTGACGACCACTGCGGCACGTCACTCAGGCTTGTAGTAGACTAACGAAAGAGCAGTGTTCTGGTACACCGTCCAGACTGTGATTTGTAGGCAGTTTTCCACGTTTTAAAAACGTTTTCACACGTTTTATTGACAGGTTGCCCAAAAATACAAAGTGGTGTGTCACATTCCACTGAGATTGTCCCCCTTTCTCTTTCTCTCTTCTCAACATGACCGACATGTAACAAAATCTGTGATGAATGGTCGTAAAACATCTTCCAGTATGGCAGAGAGAAACGCCATTTACTTTTTTTTTTTGAGAAATTTAATTTCCTTCAGTATAAAGTTAACAAACAAATGTTGCTACTAGGCAATTAACTAGCAGATCTGACTAAATACTCGTAGACTAAAAACTCTGGAGGGCAAATGAAAAGCCGACCGGTGTGGCCCAGCGGTTCTAGGCACTTTAGTCTGGAGCCGCGCAACCGCTACGGTCGCAGGTTCGAATCGTGCCTCGGGCATGGATGTGTGTGATGTCCTTAGGTTAGTTAGGTTTAAGCATTTCTAAGTTCTAGGGGACTGATGACCTCAGATGTTAAGTTCCATAGTGTTCAGAGCCATTTGAACCATTTGAACCAAATGAAAAAAACAAACTAGCACATATTACAAAGCACGTAAACAGATTTTACGGGTATCTGGCAGCTTCTATTTTAGTTCTGAACATTTACTTTTCATCTTCTTGTGGTAAAACTCCGAACATCAACATTTACAGTAAAAATGTTTAGAGATGCTCTTGACATACTTCTGTGCAACGTCGTACACTTATCATTAATGTCACAAAGCAATGACATTTTCTGTTTCATTAACGAATTTCCCCTTTCTACTGGCACTCAGCGTTCTGACACTGATTTCATCGTCCTCTTGTTGCGTACGAGAATAATGTATTAATGTGGATGTTTGCGATGGTGGAACATGTACGCTGAGAAATATTTGCCATTCAGGGTGCGGTGCACTTCACCGCAAACAATAAAATGATATAATGGCAATCGTATTTGTCGTTTCCATATTGACACGGCAAAGGAAAAAGTTAAATTGGATAGACATCGTTCATTTACTAAAGCATGAGTGGTAGCTGTTCAATTATAACAGAGCTTCTGACATTTAACCTGCAGCGCTCTGAAGATTCCTTTTGGCTTTCTGTTTAATAAAGCAGCAGTGCCGCATACCTCGATAGAAGTTTAAATGGTAAACGGGAGTGTTTTTTGATTACACAGAACCAAGCGACGAACGGTAAACTTCTATATTTTCTAGAGAATGTCGTACTATCGTAGAAACTCCTGTCTCCTGGGCGGTGAAAATTCTAACTGTGCCCACTACACCAGTCAGATGATGGCAGAGCATATGAGTATTTTGTAAAATAGTTGCAGTGTCTCTGGGGCCTTTGTCATTGTAATGTCAATGTAATTCATTTAACTGTCTAATCTCTGCAGATACAGCACACGTTAATACATAATAAACAACTGACAGGGTCTGTCCAGTTTTGAAGGTAAAAAAAACTGAAAACACAAGCAGAAATCTGAATATGGCATTGGGATTATAATGCAGTCAATCCACGTCTGTTAGGTGAGCTGTTCCTCGTATGCGACCTGTTCATTTTGAAATTTCCATTATAATTATCTATTGCCGAACAATAGAAATGCTTGTACCCATAACCGACGTATTGCACTATTCTTATCTCTGCAGCCAGCTTGTTGGAAAATTATTTACGTTCCCTAATTTCACCTATTTTGTCTCTTTATTAACTCGACATGCTCTACCACACCCCTGGTGCCGAGTGCGTGTTTGGACGCGGCTTCTGGGTTTTCCGTAAGTGCTATCACATGTTTATGCATTCCATTCGGCCAACCCTCTCACTGCTGTGGGTGCATTACTTCCGTACCTCGGAGAATAAGAAAGTTTCCAGTATTTATTATACAACATACGCCTTTTTTGAGTCCTGTCGTCTCCGGAAAACCACTTTTCGATACCTTGAACCATTTATAAAATATGACAATTGTAACGATCACATGATTCCTGTGGTATTCCATACGCATAATCATGACGCAGTACGCAAACTTTTTCTATCGCAATGCTGGCAACAACAGCGAATGCTCGTACACGAATGGTAAGAGCCACGTCGGTTTCAGCACGCATCACAAAGAACGGAGCTCGTGATGAGAAAGCGGGAAGATTAAAGCTTTCGTAACGGGCAATTTAGTTGAGGCACAGAAGCAGTTTTGATACTAAAAGCCAATGACTTACCTATAGAAAGCCATCTCCGCTATTGTATTTTATTTTGGTTTTTATTACTTCCCCTTTGTTAGGGTTTTGGTTCTCTTTAAAGTTGTTGTTGTTGTGGTGAGTACGTGTTCCTGTAAAGCGTATGAAAGCGTAGTAGCAAGAATAACAGTATTATTTGAAAGAAATAAATATTCTTTGATAATTCTTCTTTGTGTGCAGCTGAGCCCGACTGTAATGAATTATTGTGTCATACCTTATCACTACAAATAAATGCTGAAATGCTGTTTCGATAATTCATTAAGCGACATTAAAACGTATGCACCAAACACTTAATATATCTCACCACAACCTCTTCCTATAACAAAACCGGCGTCGTAAATACTTTTATTTAAAGTGACTGATAAATTATTCTGAGAAAAATTAATCTTACGCACCAGACACAAAAATTATTTCATTTACATAAAGTTTAAGATTGTCCTACTGAATGTTATTTTCACTGTTAGAATAAGAGAATAATAAATTGTCAGTTCTTGTCCTCGGAGTTCAAATATTGTGATAGCGATTGAAGCAATTAATGTGTGATTATTTCTGCAGTTTGAAATTGCCGCTCCATACGCTCACGTAATGGCGACAGACAAAGCACAGTCTAGACTGCTGCGGGCACAAAAGTTAAAACATTCCTAGTTGGTTATCTGGTTACAAATAAAAGTCCGCACACTAGAATTACATTTAGTAACTTACACGTTATATTTTTCTTTTGATCAGTGATAACTACCTTTTACAATATTTAAGAGACCAGACCTCAGCTTATCTTCTGTCTCATCCTCTTCATACGTCATAGAGACAATAGAAGAAGGAAAAACTTTAACGGAGAACACAATGCCAATGCATTCTTTTAGTGGTATTATCTTTTGGTATATGATTATTTTTTGAAGGAAACTGGTTACAAAAATAGTAAAACGTGTTGTTGTTTTGTAATTATTTACATTTTACAACACAGTAATAAGTCAAAATATTATAATAAATCTTTTCTCAGTTATCACCTATAGTGTTAAAACTCATTTCTGGAAAAATATTCATCACTTCTTAAATCTCGAGCACTGTCACATACACTGCTGACACAAAATATTGGCATTGACATTACACCTTGCTACCCAATGACGGAAAGATAATTTCAAGTTTATTCCTTCTCATTGCTTTACATACTAAGTTCTTATGTGTGTCGTCACTGCCCTCCCACTGTATTCTCTTAATTGACAGTCAAATTATACCCACCACGGAATACCCATTGAGAAATATTTCTTTTCCTCAGAGGATAAGAGTGATTCTTTGATAACACACCTGTTCGTTTCCTTGTTAATGATACTGACAACTTATTCATTGAAAAATGTCTCAAATGACCCAACTGCACTAAAGGAAAGGAGAAGCGTCAAAGTGTTAGGAATGCTTTCAGAATCTTCAATGAGCGTACGGCTTGTCCAGGACTGTTGTAGGCTGCTGTGGCGTTTGTGGTGGTACTGGAGCACGCATTGCTGTAGGTGTGCGAAGTAGGTCTACGGCGTTTAATAAGTTCCATGTTTATCCTTCCTGTGATCAAGATGCTATCACTTCTCTGTGTAAAGTTCTAAAGTCAAAATGAGCACGACGTTGTCTTTCACATAGATTGTCAGAAATACGCCCTCCTTAATTCCCAGAATATCTTCAGTCAAGATGTTTGAATGAAGTGGGGCGATAAAAATGTCTTGCACATTACGATTAACTCCAAATAGCACGTCAGAAGTTTCCTGAGCGATAAACCCTTTCTGTAGAATCTTAACTAAACATCTTAAATAAAAAGCAGTGAGAACATGTTACACCGATAATAATCTTAATGATAATAATAATAGTTGCAGTAGTAGAAAATACAATAACAATAGGCATAACTTAAAAACTCGTAATTATTACTTAAGTGCTCACATAAGTGCTAAGCATTACTTCTTTACAACGATGAAAATCCAAAATGTGTCCCTGCGATACAAATTATAATGCATAAATTTAAATAAAAGGCATTTTACTGTTGGTTTATTTACGAACTCATTAGTCTCTGAAGATGAATGGTAAAGTATTTGAACTGTTATACTTACTCTAAACCAATGGTGTGATAAGATCGAGGTTGCAGAAACAAATGTTTCAGTCCAATTGCCAATTGTTCCCAAGAGAAATCATTAAATAATATCAACAAGCTTATAGAAGTTCATTGTTATTCAAAGAACCAAAGATGTGTCTATTGTGGAGAGGCATTTAAGCTCCCGTCAATTTTTTGGCAACGTTGTTTCAGAGATATATGTGAATTGTGTGTGACATTTTTGTGTGTTTATTCCCTTTGAGAATTATCCTCTGAATGTATTGTGCAGCGGGACCGATATTTTGAATATTACTATGTTCGCGTTTTGTGGAAAGGAAATAGTAAGTGTTGTAAAAACTAGAAACACAGCACCAAATACATACCACTATGGAAATCTAAAGGTTAATTTAAAAATAGAAACGGAATTGCAGTGTAGAACAACAGGAGTGACAACATATAAAACCTAAATGGGAACTGGACAGCACACCAGTGGAAAAGAACTTCCTAGCCGATACATCGCTATCGGACTAGAATGTTCATACTGATAAAGAAAATGACCCATTCAGCGAACGACTCCCACTCTAGAATTTACAGCAATGTATGAATGAAGAACAAATAGAGGGCAAGAGGAGGTAATTAAACAGAAAGCAGAACGCGAATAGAGTGAGTTAGAGATAAATCAGTTATGGGTGGGATTTCTCTAATGATGCGACAAAAGAAGAATAGGGAGTCGAGATGGGAGACATAGTACAACACTTCACCCTAGAAATACTAATACTAGTGATTCCACCCTGTAATGCTACACCTTACCAAGAGTTTGGTTTGGCCATCATCATGTACCCCAATGGAAAGTAATCGGTGCCTATTTCGTCACGTGAAGGGTTATGCATTGAAAGGATGCAATATGTTCGAGCGGAAACCGAGTCTACGATGTGTTGTTTAAAAAATGTTTAAAAAATGAAAGCTGTGGTCACACAAATACGGCTCCCAGCCTAATTAGCCACAAACAGTTTCCAGCAAGCGTATAGAAACAAAGTAAACTAAATGCTATACTCAACTTGTCCCCAAGAGAAAGATTGTTTGGTAATTGTACATGAAAACAACAATACCCCTAACATGTATTGACAAAATAACTAGTTTTGATCAGAGTTGTTATCTATATGAGTTTCGTGGTGACATACTATTTCACACTAACGTAGACTACTTCTTTAGCGTCTAAACAATAATGCTAATTACAGTGTTCCACTCAACAGGAGAAAATACTGGTAATTTGCACATGAAGTGGCCCTAAATTTTCACTACTACACAGCAATAATTTTCATAGGCCGTGTGTAAATCCTTGCATTACGCATACCATAAGCTGTAATCGTTGGCCATTAATCTACTATAATTTAAGTAAGATAATACATCTCATGATTTAAAAGGCACGAATAGTTAATGTTGTGTTAGCAGAAGAGCCAACACCGTGTTACGAGTGGAGGCCGAAATGCACGCGTTTTAGCTCACGCAGGTTGGCGTGAGGAGGAAAGATCTATTCTGACGTGAGGTCTGGAACATGACAAGGAATGAGAATTCAGAAAGCGGACGAAATTAGTTTGATACTTAACTTTAATCCATTAATGATGAACGTCGCTCTTGACGGTACATGATTCACAATATTATCTGTTCAGAATACATTCTTGAAGCAATTATAGTAAGTGAATATGGCGCCTTGCTAGGTCGTAGTAAATGACGTAGCTGAAGTCTATGCTAAACTGTCGTCTCTGCAAATGAGAGCGTATGTAGACAGTGAACCATCGCTACCAAAGTCGGCTGTACAACTGGGGCGGGTGCTAGGAAGTCTCTCTAGACTAGACCTGCCGTGTGGCGGCTCTCGTTCTGCAATCACTCATAGTGGCGACACGCGGGTCCGGCGTATACTAACGGACCGGGGCCGATTTAAAGGCTACCACCTAGCAAGTGTGGTGTCTGGCGGTGACACCACAGTTAACAAATAATAAGTTTTGCATTAACTTTCAATGTGGCTTGCTATTTAATTGACTACATATAACTGTTTTCCCTCCTAACACTTTCCTTGGCTAACTCTTTCAGTAATAAAAAATAGTAACAACTTACAGAAAAAGAATAGCCCCACAAGGACACTTTTTACGCATCAATTACGCTAGTATAAATGTTGTAGGCGTTCAAGCTGTTATGGCCTAGACTTTGTTTTAGTAATTATTTTTCTCTAGTAAATTTTTTTTCTGAGAAATGATTGTTATAACCATTAAAAGTTTCAGTTCAGAATAAAATCGTAATTAAGTAATCTTTAACTATAGGTCGAATTTCCCAACTTTAACTACCAAGTAGCATACTTGATTCAAAAGAGCTATCGCAAAACAAAATGTTATTGCTCCAAGAAGCTTAGCAGTATTTATAGTTATGGTAGTTAACGATTTGAATACTTCCACTTCTTCATAAAATGAAAACTGGGAACTTCATTGTAACAGGAACGCGATCTGTGCTGGTGGTCCTGGGGAGAACAATATTTATTCATATGGCATTAAGAACAGTGCACTGAAATAAGAATTTTATGATTCTTGAAAGACGTATGTAAAAATGTACAGGAAAAACTGTTATCATTCAACGTTAGTGTATATAAAAGCAATTGTCTTATGCTAAAAATATTTATAATTATGAAACAATTGAATGATTTTATGCAGTTACTTACTCAGGTCTTGATCTTGGATGAGGATAGACGTGAAAGACGCTGTAAGTGTACTTATGTTGCATTTTGGATATAATACAGTGCGATTGATTGTTTTCGGCCATTTTCATGGCTGCATCGTTTCATTTGAATATTGTGAATGTGAAACGGCACAGAACTATGGAAATAACTCACAAAGTTTGCATTTAACTGTGTTATTTAACTTCAGTGAATGTTTGCATTTTAACTATACTATTTAACTTTAGTGTCATTTTAATTCATCGGTACCTACAAAGATTAATATCAGTTTTCATTAAATTATTGTGGTTGCCACATAACGGCTATCTTTAGTCACAGCTACGTAAATTCATACAAATTAACTTACTTCAAAGTGATCAGTGATGAATATGCCACTGAATAATATTTCTCTACGCGAACCCATCTCTTTAAAGCAGCATTAATTTTTATGAAATTGCAATGCAAAAGGAATTTGAGATATTTTGGTAATATACGAGCTAGTACGGTGCTTCACATAAATCTTTACATGTTGTTTATTGCGAGCATTAAACCTTCCAATAATATTTCCATAAAAAAGGAATGTTTAATTTGTGCGCGATAAGTTGTGTTGTCACTTTAGTGTGCGTGGCGTCATCTGATGTGTAACTATACATATACGTGTCTACATGTCACACTTCTTAATGATCTGCAGGTGCACATACAATTAAAGCACACCACTTGACGCACAGAACAGAAGTCAACAACATGCATACGAAGTCCAACACACTGGCGCCCTACCGCGCTACATAAGTATTTGTGTGGTTAGGTTATACAGCATTAGTATATCATTGTAATACGAATTGTATTTTCTGTCATATACCATGTCGACGTAAAACCTGACTGGTAAGGATTCTGCAGCGGCAGAACAATCAAGGTGAGAAGACGGTTGTATGCCCACCAAGCTTCAAGGGTACATGCAGGACGTACTTTGTGTTTTCTTATTTTTTCTAAAAGTATTTCTTGTTGCTGCACATACTGCATTGGCCCGGAAGATTCACAGATTTGTTTCAGTAGATTATTAGAAAGTAGGTTTAGTAATGGGGGAAAGATTTTTTATTCATTTTGTTGCATTATTTTCAGTGTCTTACTAATTTTTCTGTTTTGTGTGCTATATTTGTTTACGTCTACTTATACTTTGTATCTGGTCTTCAAAGATGGGTAGGCCAAAGAAAAAAGGATAGAGCGAAAGATGATAATATTACAGATTTAGAGGAGACTGATAATATCAGGGAGTTATCGTGTACTGATAAACCGAAGAGTCTGAATTAGGGAACTTAATGTCTGGTTCTAACGTGAAGACAGAATCACAGACAGGCACCAGATCATCTGACGTCAAAGCCATTACGGAACACGCAGTATCGGCAGCAAATGTGATATCGCCTACCGTGATAGGAATTGATACTTTTTCTCTACTTTAATCCATTCTGTAAAGGAAATGCTAGCTGATAAGGAGCTTGAATGCGAGGAGAAAGAGACGGCGAGACGAAGGAAAAGGGAGTTAAAGGATTAACAAGACAGAACGAGAGGAGAAGGAACAAGCTAAGGAGAAGAGACGCAAAGATTAAAAAAACACTAAGGGAAACCGCAAAAACAGACACTAGGTCAGTAGATTAGCTGAATTAGGTCCCCAATGAACGAGATAAGCAGATTGTTGACCGTATTAAAGGTGAAATAGATAAAATATGAATCCAGGTTGGAGAACTTGTTATGCAAAACAAAAGATTTACCTGACAATGAACTCGACTCACGATTCGCTACCTTAGGGGAAGCGCTTGAATGACAGAGGAAAAAGGTTACGATGACTGTAAATGATTTGTCTATAAACTTAGACAGAAAAACTGAAACCGAAGGAGCTACGACTCTGCATCGTATGAATACGGCAGCGAGTTGAGAGGAAAACGAACATAGTGCACGACTGCCGCGGGATGGACATCAAGTACCGCAGCTTATGCTTGGGGCAGAGCGTGCAAACAGTGACAGCGGGTGTCGACAAATTACTGAGTCTCCACTTACTAGTCATCGGCATGGAAATATCCTCATCAATGCTACGCGTTGCGAGAATTTTAATCGCATTACTACTGTTTGGTGCAGCCCGTGTAGCGAAGGAAACGCATTGATGGCGCCGCGAGAGCTGTAGCTGCGGTGCCAACATTGGCACATATAAAACATGAGGAATGTTTAATAAAACACCGCCAGTTGTAAACCTACTCGGATGAGAAAAAAAGAGTGCATCCCGCGACATTTATTAAGAATTTCCGGACTGTGCTGCCTGCATCATAGACTGAAAGGCAAAAGATGAAGTTGTTGATCTCATTTATAACTGGCGAAGCAGCTCTGTGGGCGAGGGGGGATCGCTGATAGCTACAGAAACATTTTTTGAATTTCACAAGACGTTCTTACGTCGCTTCTGGTCGAAGTGTGCACAAGAACGCTTCAGAAAGCAAGTTTATAATCCTGAGCCGTACAACAAAGCATGGAATCCTGCGCAAGTACTTTGAAAAGTACTGGGATGGACTTATGCCTTCACGCAACGTGTTACGAATTTAGAAGGTAGAGTACCAACGGCTATACTCGAGAAACTATTCGACGTCCCTGATGCGGATCTGCAATTGTATATGGTCGCAGCTGACGTATCTGACGTCATCGAAGAGGATGCAAAGCAGAGCGAAGCTGTGAACGGCGCTCAAAGCAGCCTCTATGTAAACAAAGACCAGAGTGGCAACAGTCCACGAAGTAACGGTGAAAAGAGAGGTAATGATTACTGTATTGGAACAACAGTAAACAAACAAACGGACACCTAAATCTGCCTAACTATAACAACAATTATAACAAGCATTCGAACTGTAATAAGTTTAGTAATGTAAACGGTAATATTAACAGAAAAATGCGGAATTAAGATGATTATAATGCCCAGTTCCAACCTAAAACCATACGTGGCGTTAATGACACAAGACAAAGAACAGGTCTAGTAAACTGGCAGTCGAATCCGCAGCGCGATAGAAACCATTTTATAAATAATGCCAATGTAATGCGAAATGCAGCTAATAACTAGCAACAATAGTGGATACCGTTACAGAATGAGATGCAGCCGCAGACACAGCAGGATCTCGTAGAGTCAGAACTGCTGAGGTTGCTGACAAACCTTAGACCAACACGTCACAAACGTCAAACTCCACACAACCCATGGAACTCTCCGCATGTGGTCGTGGGGGCAAAACGTGGGGGAGGAGGCAGTCGTCAAATAAATGTATCCATGCCTCGGTGCCATGAGGGGTTGGGCCTGAAGGAGGAACTGTGCACAGATAAACGCAAATGTGGTCAGCGGAACACTGAACTTGTGTACTGGAATGCCCGTGAATATCACTATGGACACCTCTACAACTATATTCGTGATGGATTATGACTTATTCAGGTGCGTAAACCAGGTACATACGTTACCATCATTGCCGGTGGAGAACTGCAAAATTGTAGGGACCGTGTGGGAACGAATGCAACGAATCCAGAACAACGTGCAGGCCATTATACAAGTGGAAAACGAATCAATTAAATGCTCACTCCTAGCTATCAAGAATTTGGCAGTGCCCTATATCCTCGGATATGAATTTTGAAAGACAGGGATACAAAAATACATCTTTCAGAAATGGCTCTGAGCACTATGGGACTTAACATCTGAGGTCATCAGTCCGCTAGACTTAGAACTACTTAAACCTAACGAACCTACGGACAGCACACACTTCCAGGCCCGTGCAGGATTCGAACCTGCGACCATAGCAGCAGCGCGGTTCCGGACTGAAGCACCTAGAACCGCTCGGCCACAACAGCCGGCCAAATAGACTTTTCTCGGGCTGTCCGTACACTAAGGAATATAGGCAGAATTGTAGAGTGGCAATGATAAAGACAATCGCCCTGCCGAACAGTATTGTGGGGGCTTAAAGGTTACATATGACCAACCAAGGTTATTCCACACTGCCTGTTAGTGTACGCGGGAAGACTACCGACGAATATGTAGGAACGGAGAGAATGAGATAGACGCCATAAAAATGGATATCGATACTAAAGTCACCTAGTCGAATTATCTGGACGCAAGTCAGCAGCGCCAACTCGCACAACTGTTAAAACTATATATAACAATACTGTCAGGGGAACTGGGCACAATAAAAGGGTACCTTTACGACAAGCAAGCTAAACCGCATGACATATTGCCGAGCTATCTATTCTATCCTTCCGAGCAGGGAAGAAGTTGTATCCAAAGAGATACAAAGTATGGTAAAGTAGGTGGTAATAGAGACCTCCTTATCCCCTTGTAGCAACCCGTTTGTCCCAGTCTCCAACTCGGACAGCAGCAGTCGCCTTGCGCTTGGACGCGCGACACATAAAAAGATAATCATCCCCGTTCGAACACGACCGGAAAGTGTGGAGGAAGAAATACAGAAGTTCCAGGGAGTGAGATACATTACGAGCTAGGACTTAAAGGCCTCGTCCTGTCAGGTCTTACAAACCAAAACTATCGGCAATACACTGCCTTTATCTTTGCTGGTCGTAGCTGCCTTTCGAGATCTCCCTGAGCTCTGGGGGTTTCATTGCAACCTTAGACACAGTAATTGGCCCGACAATCCTAGACTGGGTAACGCTCTACGTGAACGATCTGTTTATAGCGTCTAAGTCGTGACAGAGCACCTGGAACTGGTAAGTCGTTCTCTGCAGATATTCGCTGAGGTAGTCGTCACAACAAATCTTAAAAAGTCAAATTCGGACAGGAAGAAATAAAAGTTGTAGGACACATTGTCACGCCTGCACGGATCTTGCCTGACCCAGGGAAGCTGGACGCAATGAGACGTGCATTATCCCAGCACGAAGAAGCTGCTAAAAGCTTTCTTGGGCCCTGCGTCATTTCTCAAGCGCTTCGTGTAGCCACAGATGTTATGCACCTATATATTACTGAGCCTGTTGCGGAAAAAGACATTATGATTTTTCTTACAGGGAATAAAAATGCATTTGACAACATCAGACAAACACTAGTCAATTCCGAGGTAATGCACCATCCTGATACGGAGACATGAATGGAGAATGCGATTACCTTTATTTCCGTTTACCCGGTGAATTGTTTGTTTGGAACAAACATGCCCCAACCCCAGGTTGACGCATCGGAGGCAAGGTAATCAAAAATGGTTCAAATGGCTCACGCTTCAATCTGGAAGCATGCGACCGCTACGGTCGCAGGTTCGATTCCTGCCTCGGGCATGAATGTGTGTGAAGTCTTTAAGTTGGTTACTTTTAAGTAGTTCTAAGTTCTCGGGGACTGATGACAGATGTTAAGTCCCATAGTGCTCAGCGTGGTAACTCGGCCACGGAACTGGAAATATTAACGGCAGTGTGGTGGTTAAAGAAATGTAACTATTATGTGTATGGCAGGCAGGTCGTGGTCCTTTGTGATCTCCAAGCCCCCCCGGCTTCATTTTGACAGGTCGATTATTGCATGCTAGATTAACCGAGTGGGTTTTAGCATTGCAAGATTATGATTTGAAGATAAGGCATGGAGAGGTAAAGACAATGCAATGGCCGATGCAGTGTCACACTTGCCACAGTGGTTACCAGAATTTACGAGTTTGGTTGAACAGTCAACAGAGTACAAAATGCTGTTAGTGGAAGATGCAGGGAGCAGACAAACGTATTTGAGTATGCAGGGACTTAAAAGAAGCAGTTCCCCTTTGCAAAAGGATCATAGAATTATTAAAGAGTGATACAGTCTGTGACCTGAGAAAACAATATCAGATACGAAACGATGTGCTCTTCCATAGGCAATAACCGCACACAGAGATATGTGTGTGCATTCTAGAATAGTACATAGACAATGTTATCTTTTACACACATCACACCTGGGGGCATTTTAGTATAGAGAAATGTACGAACAAAATTGCAACTTATTGTTATTTTCCTAACTTACAGGAGCCGGTTAGGAAGCTAATAAGAACCCGTGTGCCTTTCCAGCACATTCAATGAATTGTATGCCTTCATCCCTTCAAAGCTCCGACAATTAGCAGCAGTAGATGTCTCTGGACCTCTTCCGGCAGCTAGGGTGGGTGGGCGGTACCAGGCATTTAGCAGCTGTGTACGATGCATTTTCAAAGTTCATAAAACAGAACTCCACCTCTGCTTCCATAATAAGAAAACTTGTGAGTGATTACATTCCCCAGGGGGGAAACCTGCCACCTTTCTGTCAGATACTGCCACCTATTTAAGAAGTAATAGATGAAAGACTTCTATGCGTGAATAAGAAGAAAAACACAATGTGATCTGAATTTTCTACCTCCAGACAACCCTGCTGACGAATCTTCCGACAGTTTAACCGGATTCTTCGAACGTATGCGCCAACTCGGCATACTAAATGGGCACAGTGTGATCCGCTATCCGACAACATCTATAACAACATAACTCATTTGTCAACAGGTTCAACCCGCCGACACATGTCACCGGAATCTGAGTCGAATGAATGGGTTAAACCATTGCCGCACATACCAAGACAGGTGACGACAGAGGAAAACACTAAGCAAATATGAATATCTTTAGGCAAACAGGTGGAAATAAGAAGTCGCCAACACAACAAACAACAGAGGGCTACTCGTGAGTACCAAGAAGGCAATCTTGTCTTGCAGAAGACTCACCCAAAATCCTCTAGTCTAAAAAAGAATCAATAACAAGTGGCAAGGGCCAAACTTGATTATAAAAATACCGCATAAAGGTTGCTACCTTCTAGCAAACCCAAGAATTTTAACGGTGAAAGGATATACCGACACCACGAATTGAAACTTTTTATCACTGCAGAATAGATGAACATTAATATTCCACGTCATATGACAGAAGAAACAAAATTTTTGCTCATGTATAAAGTAGTTTAAGCATGATTTCTGTGTTTTCTTAACTAGTATCTACAGGGTGTTTCAAAAATGACCGGTATATTTGAAACGGCAATAAAAACTAAACGAGCAGCGATAGAAATACACCGTTTGTTGCAATAAGCTTGGGACAACAGTACATTTTCAGGCAGACAAACTTTCGAAATTACAGTAGTTACAATTGTCAACAACAGATGGCGCTGCGGTCTGGGAAACTCTATAGTACGATATTTTCCACATATCCACCATGCGTAGCAATAATATGGCGTAGTCTCTGAATGAAATTACCCGAAACTTTTGACAACGTGTCTGGCGGAATGGCTTCACATGCAGATGAGATGTATTGCTTCAGCTGTTCAATTGTTTCTGGATTCTGGCGGTACACCTGGTCTTTCAAGAAAGAAGTCACAGGGGTTCATGTCTGGCGAATAGGGAGGCCAAACCACGCCGCCTCCTGAATGTTTCGGATAGCCCAAGGCAATCACACGATCATCTAAATATTCATTCAGGAAATTAAAGACGTCGGCCGTGAGATGTGGCCGGGCACCATCTTGCATAAACCACGAGGTGTTCGCAGTGTCGTCTAAGGCAGTTTGTACCGCCACAAATTCACAAAGAATGTCCAGATAGCGTGATGCAGTAATCGTTTCTGATCTGAAAAATGGGCCAATGATTCCTTTGGAAGAAATGGCGGCCCAGACCAGTACTTTTTGAGGATGCAGGGACGATGGGACTGCAACATGGGGCTTTTCGGTTCCCCATATGCGCCAGTTCTGTTTATTGACGAAGCCGTCCAGGTAAAAATAAGCTTCGTCAGTAAACCAAATGCTGCCCGCATGCATATCGCCGTCATCAATCCTATGCACTATATCGTTAGCGAATGTCTCTCGTGCAGCAATGGTAGCGGCGCTGAGGGGTTGCCGCCTTTGAATTTTGTATGGATAGAGGTGTAAACTCTGGCGCGTGAGACGATACGTGAACGTTGGCGTCATTTGGACCGCAGCTGCAACACGGCGAACGGAAACCCGAGGCCGCTGTTGGATCACCTGCTGCACTAGCTGCGTGTTGCCCTCTGTGGTTGCCGTACGCGGTCGCCATACCTTTCCAGCACGTTCATCCGTCACGTTCCCAGTCCGTTGAAATTTTTCAAACAGATCCTTTATTGTATCGCTTTCCGGTCCTTTGGTTACATTAAACCTCCGTTGAAAACGATTAATGTAATCACCAATGACGACCTCATAAACCGTGACTGTGGCTATAATCTTAGCAAGGCTTGGGAACCAGCGATTGGGTTAATCAAGAGTAAATCGAGCAAACGGATAGTTGTGACGACCACAGCGGACAGAGCCATCACACCGACGTCATCTCAGACGCCGTCGCAATCTGTTCCACCGCGCTACCGTGGCGCGGGGCACGGACGGAGGAGGGAGCGCGCCGCGGGCGGAGGGTATTTAAATCGGCCGCCGCCGCGACCGAACCCAGTTCACCCTGAGCAGCCATAGCGTACGGATCTCCGTGCCGGCGCGTTCACTGGAGCTCAGTCCGTCAGTTCACCTGATGATGGCGACATGTTTGATCGCCGAAATATTGTGCCCGTTGGACACTATAGACCGGCCGTACACCCGTGGATATTTTGATTATTTTTATTCTGTTGCTCACCTTGATAAAATCTCCTTTTGTTTATGTTGTTGTATTGTGTTCTGTACGACAAGTGACTTGCATTAATTGTGTGTACATGTGCAGTTCATTAAACTCTGTGATTTGTAGGCATATATTTCGTACAGTTACGCATCAAATGACGCCACACACATTAGACAACACAATTTATCGCGGACAGATTATTCATTCCTTTTTTTTAACAGAACTATTATTTGAAGGTGTAATGCCCGCAATAAATAACATGTAAAGAGTGGTGTTGAGCACCATGGTAGCTCGCATCTTAGCAAAGTATCTCAGGTTCTTTTCGAATTGCAATTTCACTGACATTAATGCCATGGGTTCACGTAGAGAAATACTATTCTGTTGCATATTCGTCACCGATCATATCTGAGTAAATTAATTTCTGTGAATTAATGTAGCTGAGCAACCACAAGAATTTAAAAAAATTACTATTGACCTTTGCAAATAAATTAAAATGACAGTGAATTTAAATAGTATAATTAAAATGCAAACTTTGTGAGTTATTTCCGCGGCTCTGTGCAGTTTCATGTTGGCATTATTCAAATAAAACCTTGCGGCCGTGCAACTGGCCGACAACAATCAGTCATAAGCTCGGGCTGTATTGCGCGTTCTGATACTCTCAAAAATAGGTCATTAGTTTCCTAAGCTGTAGGTGTGCTACAGATACACTAATAAACGTTTTGAGACCAAATAAGCACATATATTTAACTAAAATGTAACAAAAGTACATTTACAGTGTCTATCACGTCTATCCTCATCCAAGATTTACACCAAAGTAAATAATTACATAAAATCATTCGGCTGTTTCACAGACATTACTATCTTGAACATTGAGCAAAGAATAACAGATACAATAAATCGATATTGTTTCTAAACACAATTACGTTGAATGATAATTTTTTATCTTTACATTTTTACGTTTCTGTACATTTTTAGGTATGTCTTTCAAGAATCATAAAAGTAATAGTTCATTGCGCTGTTCGTAATTCCGTATGAGTAAAGATTGTTCTTCCCTGTGCAATCATGCAATGGCCCCCTGGGATTATTGTACGACAAATGCACAAAGCACTTGTAGACAGTAATTCCACTAGCACTGGTTCTGCACTGTCTCAAATGATCACCTTGCTCGCAATTGTGAAAGATGCTCATTACATCAGTTTTATTTCATTTTATAGTTCGCATCATCTCCTTTCCAGAACGTTCATGATTAGCTAAAACGTGATTACATTAATCGAGTGTTCAAAGCTTTTAAATGTTGTAGACATCAAGTGACACTGAATAATATTGGTTATTCACATTCTTTGCATAGTTATTTGGGTTTATATGGGTACTATATTCTTGACTTTTGAACCCATTATAGATCACAATTATCGAAAACTTTCTGGCAAATTTGCATTCCCCGGAAAGATATTGACTGACATTCCCATTCGGATTTCAAGCGACGGGAAAAACAGGGTGCCACTAAAAATCTTGCCCGGAGCCTTCAGACTGTGAATGACTGCACTATACAGAATAATTACCAAGTCTTTTATGGTCACGTTATTCCAGTTATTGAAGATGCGGTAAGAAGTCAAAATTATTGCGTTGTGATTACGACGTCTACAAAGTCATCTATCTTAAAGACTCCAACATTCCTTAGACTTGAACGTATTATACAGGGTGTTCCATTTACTTTGACCACCCCGATTAAGTGTTTGTCCAGGTGCAAATTACAAAATGTTTCAATAACATGCTCTTTAGCCGACTGGGGTGTCATCAATTAGCATGATTGCCTTCGTTCTAGCTTTGTTTTTTTACAAATATGTGACTGTTTTTAAATGGCACCCTAAATTTTTTATTCATTTCCTCTCCTAAAGACCTGTTCAAAAATGTATCACAGTGTACCATTCACTGAAACACAACGTTATTAATTACATAACACAACATTGACTTTGAGACTGGGATCACAAACTCGTCCACTTCCTGGAGTTTTCAGAAAACAAATGAAAATCAAGTAAAAATATAACACAAAATTGACTTTGACTCTCCTGTACCATTGCCCTGGAGCAGAACACGCAAATGTGCTAAAAGTGGAGACCCTGGACACCGATACACTGGTGTACGCGTTGAATGAAAGAATTACACTCCTGGAAATTGAAATAAGAACACCGTGAATTCATTGTCCCAGGAAGGGGAAACTTTATTGACACATTCCTGGGGTCAGATACATCACATGATCACACTGACAGAACCACAGGCACATAGACACAGGCAACAGAGCATGCACAATGTCGGCACTAGTACAGTGTATATCCACCTTTCGCAGCAAAGCAGTCTGCTATTCTCCCATGGAGACGATCGTAGAGATGCTGGATGTAGTCCTGTGGAACGGCTTGCCATGCCATTACCACCTGGCTCCTCATTTGGACCAGCGTTCGTGCTGGACGTGCAGACCGCGTGAGACGACGCTTCATCCAGTCCCAAACATGCTCAATGGGGGACAGATCCGGAGATCTTGCTGGCCAGGGTAGTTGACTTACACCTTCTAGAGCACATTGGGTGGCACGGGATACATGCGGACGTGCATTGTCCTGTTGGAACAACAGGTTCCCTTGCAGGTCTAGGAATGGTAGAACGATGGGTTCGATGACGGTTTGGATGTACCGTGCACTATTCAGTGTCCCCTCGACGATCACCAGAGGTGTACGGCCAGTGTAGGAGATCGCTCCCCACACCATGATGCCGGGTGTTGGCCCTGTGTGCCTCAGTCGTATGCAGTCCTGATTGTGGCGCTCACCTGCACGGCGCCAAACACGCATACGACCATCATTGGCACCAAGGCAGAAGCGACTCTCATCGCTGAAGACGACACGTCTCCATTCGTCCCTCCATTCACGCCTGTCGCGACACCACTGGAGGCGGGCTGCACGATGTTGGGGCGTGAGCGGAAGACGGCCTAACGGTGTACGGGACCGTAGCCCAGCTTCATGGAGACGGTTGCGAATGGTCCTCGCCGATACCCCAGGAGCAACAGTGTCCCTAATTTGCTGGGAAGTGGCGGTGCGGTCCCCTACGGCACTGCGTAGGATCCTACGGTCTTGGCGTGCATCCGTGCGTCGCTGCGGTCCGGTCCCAAGTCGACGGGCACGTGCAACTTCCGCCGACCACTGGCGACAACATCGATGTACTGTGGAGACCTCACGCCCCACGTGTTGAGCAATTCGGCGGTACGTCCACCCGGCCTCCCGCATGCCCACTATACACCCTCGCTCAAAGTCCGTCAACTGCACATAAGGTTCACGTCCTCGCTGTCGCGGCATGCTACCAGTGTTAAAGACTGCGATGGAGCTCCGTATGCCACGGCAAACTGGCTGACACTGACGGCGGCGGTGCACAAATGCTGCGCAGCTAGCGCCATTCGACGGCCAACACCGTGGTTCCTGGTGTGTCCACTGTGCCGTGCGTATGATCATTGCTTGTACAGCCCTCTCGCAGTGTCCGGAGCAAGTATGGTGGGTCTGACACACCAGTGTCAATGTGTTCTTTTTTCCATTTCCAGGAGTGTATTTACTGCTTCCAGTGTTGCCCGCTGAGAGAGAATAACAAGCAAGCCCGATACGTTCCTGCATGTCCTCTGGAGTTGTTGGAATATCGCGATAGGCAACGTCTTTAATGCATCCCCAAAGAAAAAAGTTCAGAGGCTTTAAATCAGGAGACCTAGAAGGCCAAGTAACTGCTCCTCCTCGACCAATCCATCTGGCGGATGCCTTCAGTTCAGAAGACAACTTGCAGGCAAGGCATTATGTGCTGGACACCCATCGTGTTGAAGGCACATGAGTATCCTAGTTCTTAGCGGCACTTCATCCAGAAGAGGAGAAAGAATTCGTCTGAGGAAGTTGGCATACGCTGTGCCGTTTAGACAACCACTGATGAAACAGAGACCAATAATTGTAATACCAAGCATCCCACACCAGATGTGAACTCACCACTGAGGCTGATGTTTCATCCATCTAAGCCTCGTGGGTTGTCGGTGGACCAATAATGCATGTTCCTTATATTTACCTGTCCTTTGGTTGAGAAGGAACATTCATCAGTAAACAGAACATCGAAGAAGAAGTTCTGGTTGGCAATGATTTGCTGCTGGGCCCACTGACAGAACTGTACACGATGCTGGAAATCATTACCATGTGGTTCTTGTTGTAGGTGTACATGGTAAGGATGGAACCTGTGACGTATAAGAATATGATGTTCACTAGGTTTAAGAAAGCCAATCTCGTGTTCTAGCTGTCGTGTGCCCACATGTGGATTCATAGCAACGGAAGTGAGAGCAATAACTTCCCAGCTTCGTCTTTGCGAGTGCTACGACGATTGTGTTGTCGTGGATTGAAACTTCCCATATTTGAAGCGTCGCAACAAGACGAGAAAACATCCGTCGGGAACGTGGGTTCTTGTCAGGATATCGCTTTGTGTACAGTTCCGCTGCCTGCGTAGCATTTCGCCTACCTTCAACAACAACAACAACAATAAAGGAAATGTTGCGTCTATGTAGTTTGTAGGAAGGACAACCCTTACTGTATGCCTACTCTACACAATAGCATTTAAAAGGACTAAACTACTGTACTAAAAGTACCCGGACATAAGAAAACAGCAATAACTATTCTGCCTACTTACATTCCCCATAGATGAGTGGCATTTCTACCTTCTCGTCGTTGGTGTACATTCTACTCACACATCTCTTCAGCTGACGATGGTTGACGGAATGAAGGATTTGCATTCTACTTATGTTTACATTTGTCCTCTGTCAACGTCAGCACGTGAATATGTTCCGTTACCCCGAGTATCTGCACTAAGCGCTTGGAGCGTCAACGTGTTATGTAATTAATAACGTTGTGTTTCAGTGAATGGTACACTGTGATACATTATTGAATAGGTCTTTAGGAGAGGAGTTGGATTATCGAACAAAAAATACAGGGTGAAATTTAAAAATGTCATACCACTGTTCATATGTTTGTAAAAAAGAAAGCTACAACGAAGGCAATCATGCTGATTCATGTCCCCCTAACAGCTAAAGAACATTTGCTTGAAACATTTTATAATTTTCATCTGGACAAACAGTTATTTAGGGTGGTCGAAATAAATGGGACACCTTGTACACTGCAACTCAGTACATAAAATGAGATAACTTCTGAACGGATATTTGCAAAACATTTCCAGACTGTATCAAATTACAGGATGAAAAAAGCATTTACATAGGTCTCTAGTCAAAGAACTTACGTAATACTGACGATACAGTCTCCATAATCGAATGGAAGACTACGAGCTAAGTGGTCGGATTAAAATCGGTATGAGTCAGGGGCAGTCTTTCGATTCTGCAGCTCAATGTATAGGCCTACATCGAAGAAACAATGACAAAGTAAAAGAAAGGTTCAGCAATGACATTATCATTCAGGGTGAAAGAACACCAGTGATAAGATTCGCTGAACACATTTCTATCCTCAGTGAAAGAGAAATATCGGGAGAACTATTGAATGTAATAAAAAGTCTAATGAGTACGTATTATGGATTGAGAGTAAACAATATAAGTACAAAAGTAATGTGAAGCAGCAGAAATGTGATAGCGATAAACTTGACGGACAAAACTGGAAGCAGACTGACACAGCCATCGAGGGCATTTCGCGAGAAAACAGGTGTACCAGTATTAACCATAGGTCTTACTTTGAGGAAGAAATCTCTGACAGTATACGTTTGGTGCACAGCATTGTACGCCAGTGAATCATGGATAGTGGGACAAGAGAGCAGAAGAGAATCGAAGTGTTTGACGTGTGGAGCGATTGAATCTGTATCTATATGACTGCTCTGCAATTAACAGTGAAGTGCCGGGTAGAGGATTGATTGGACCACCTTCAAGCTATTTCCCTACAGTTCCACTCTCGAACAGCACACGGAATAAATGGACACTTAAATCTTCCCGAAAAAGATTTGATTTCTCTTACTTTATTACAATGATCATGTTTTACTATACCGATGGGTTTGAATAAAATATTTTCGCATTCAAAGGAGCACATTTCGTGCCGCAACGAAAATCGCCTTTGGTTTAATGATCGCCACCCCAACTAGCATATCGTATCTTGGCATTTCGCGTTAATAGAAAACGATCTTCCTTTCCTTGAACTTTCTCGATGTCCTCCATCAGTCCTATGTGATGTGGATCCCGCATCTTGTAGGAATACTCTGAAAGAAAAACAAGCGTAGTGCAGGCAGTCTCTTCAGTAAACCTGTTGCATCTCGTAAGTGTTCTGTCCGTAAATCGCAGTCTTTGGTTCGTTTTCACCACAATATTATCTGTGTAAACATAACAATTTAAGTTATTCGTAATTGTAATCCTAAATAGATGAATTCACAGCCTTTAGATTTGTGTGATCATCGCGTAACCGAAATCCAGCACAGCCACACTCGTTTAGAGCCAATTGCCACTTTCAGCACTACCGATATATCGTGTGTAAATCATTTAGCAATTTGTTTTCCTCATATGATGACCTTACGCGACGGTAAATGACAGCAATTAATGCCAAAACAATGTAAGAGGACCGCTCAGATTGCCTCCTGAATCGTTTATGTAGATCAGGCAGGGGGCCTGTAACATTTCTTGTTCAGCATTATTATTGGACACATATAGCGCATGAAACCTTTTCGTCAGGCGATTTGTGGAATACCTTCGATCCGCCCTCGAAAAGTCTTCCGCTGTTTGCCATACCTTGGAACGACCTCTCACTCAACCCTGGGTCAACATCAGCCCGGGCAGTACTCTAGGCAGCCACAGTAATGTATCTATCGGGAGACATGTGGCACATGCTACTTGATGTTGTAACATATCGATATTGTTCTCCTTACTTATCACTGGCTTCTAGATCTATAGAAGCAGAGCGCGTCCTTAGCATGGAGGGAGCATTGTCTAGCTGAATGACGACAACAATGTCTCAGCGCTAGTGGTAGCACGCCTGTATGCGGTATAGAAGGAGAGTCGTCGTTGAGCTACTGCAGAAAGCGGTTGCACGCATCGACGTCACGGACAAATAGTTATGAGGAACTGGTAGAAAGATAATTAAGAGTGAAAAGTGTATGTCCCATCGTGGAATGAAAGTGTTTCAGTAATTCAGTTATTTCTCGGAAAGGCGCACGGAATTATTTATGAGATTTATGTTTGAAACAGTGTCGTGTTTGCGAATCAGTAATTCTCGTGGAGAAATATATTGATGCTACGACGTAAATGAAACATCTACCATGATCAGTGATAATCTTTTTAATTAGTGTGCCAACTTAATACGGCAGTGATTACTTCAGTGTGAATGTGAAACAAGCGTAACTATTAAAAGCAGAATGGATGACCTTGATCATTGTTGGGGAAGTGCATTAGGTACTAAGGGAAAAATAAAACGAAGTAATTTAAATAGTTCTAATTATATAATGTAGGCTTTCACGACCGGTGTTGTCTTCAGTTAAAACTTCCGGGCTGAGAGGCCGTGCTCGATGTGTAAAATTTCCACCTAACGTTTCGTCTCCATCTGCGGGTGACATATTTTGAGGTCGTCCGGCTACTGTCACTGAGGTTCCAGGCTTACAAGCGAAAGGAGGGCAGTGAGGGAGATCAATGCGGATAAGAGCATAATTGTACTTCCAGCTGATAAAGCAAATTCTACGGTTTTGCTGAACACAGAAGATTATCAAAAGAAGATTAGTGACCTTTTGGATTCCACTACGTATAAAAAGCTTCAGAAGGATCCTACAACCAAAATTTTGAGAAGTACCAATCAACTGATAAAACAATCTTCTCTTTCTTCGGATCATAAAAAACAGCTCTGCGAAAACGGCAGCTTATCCACCCAGGTTTTATGGACTCCCAAAGATACATAAACCACAGGTGTCGTTGAGACCGAGTATGAGAGCCATAGGATCTCCAATACAAGACGTGGCCAGATATCTCGCCTGCTTGCTGCAACCATACTTTGGAAGAACGGGCTGTTACATTACAAACTCGGTGCATTTTATTGAAACACTGAGGGAGATTAACGTCGGCTCAAGTGATATTCTTGTGGGCTTCGATGTAGTGTCATTGTTTACCATGGTGCTTGTAAACGAAGCTATTTCATATACATCAGATATTCTTCCCACTGACATAGTGGCTTTATGAAAACATTGCATGACGACAACTTATTCCCAGTACAACAACGAGTTTTACGAACAGATCGACAGGGTGGCGATGGGAAGCCCTCTCAGCCCAGCTGTTGCCAGATTATTTATGGAGATCTTCGAACAGCGAGCGCTGCAGACTGCCAGCAAAAACCCAGCTAAATGGTACCGCTATGTTGATGACACACTTGTAGTGTGGAGTCATGGTTAAGAAGAGCTGGATTTGTTCTTGGTGCATCTGAACAGTATTCACCAGAAGATACAGTTTATGATGGAGAAAAAAAGCAACGGTCAACTCAATTCCCTAAATGTGTCGGTAATTAAACGGGTGGATTGGACGCTTTTCCACAAGGTATATAGAAAGAACACTCTTACGGATCGATGTTTCCACAAGGAATCAAACCATCATCTTGGGTAAAAAAGAGGTGTCATGAAAACCTTGGTGGACAGAACCAACAAAATCTGCGAGCCGGCGAACTTACAGTCAGTCTTCATGAAACGCGGATATACCAGCAAGGAAATTGATCGAGCCCTCCATCAAAGAAGAAAAGAAGCCATAAGTCCAGAGCAACAATGGTCACCTGTTGGAAAAGTTTTTGAACCGTTCATTAATAAAGTCACGGACCGTATCGGGAAAGTTCTGGCCAAGTATGTTATCGCAACAATCTTCATACCCACCAAGAAGATTAAGTAATATTTAAGAACTGCAAAAGACGCCCGACACCCCCTAGTAACACCTGGGGTATACAAAATTCCATGCAGTTGTGGACAAGTATATAGTGGAACAACAAAAAGAAGTGTAAACACGCGCTTAGCCGAACATAAAAGAAATTGTCGCTTAGGACACATCGAAAAATCAGTCGTAGCTGAGCATGCTTTTCGAGATGGGAACCACGAAATTAAATTTAATGAGACAAGCGGTTCTAGCACGAACATCCCATTATCATGCGAGCATGTATAGAGAAGCAATAGAGATTCACAAACACCATAACAATTTTAATAGAAAAGAAGAAGTTTTAAAGTTGGACAAAATATGGAAGTCGACGTTCCGCCAGCAGAATGACAATCGATTACTCTTAATCGAGAATGATGACGCCTTCCAAAGATAGGCATACCGTCGGCATCGCGTGACAAATGGTGGTGCCCTCTATGCGCTCTATAAGTGCAAGACTACCTGGAGCCTCAGTGGCAGTAGCCGGACGACCTCAGAAGATGTCTCCTACAGATGGAGACGAAACGTTAGGTGGAAATTTTATACATCGACCACGGCAGTTTTGACTTAAATTGTTCTGTTATTATTTCAAAATGACCTTTCCGTTTTTCATGCGAATATGTTTAATATGCAAAATGTACGAGTATGGAAGACATGTATCCATATTAGGCACATGGTCAAATTTATTTTATAACGTAGCATGTTTTACAAGAAAAGCTCACAAACTCGAGTCCAATAATGGAATATCCACAAAATTAATACAAAAATTAACTGAAACGACAATGAGTGGTGCTTCAAAATGTCCATTGGATCACCACATCCAGCCCTCCACAGTGACGCCCATTGGCAACAGCCTCAAAGTGCATAAACGAAGACAGCACCTTCTGGCGCTTTGAGCAAAGGGTCACCAACTCAGCTTGCATCTGACCACAGCAGTGATACTTTCTATCCATAATAAAAATGGTGGAAGTACACACTAGAAAGCTATCAAAAAGTGAAACTGTGACTGGTAAGTGCACAAACACGCCATAAACTTAAAAGAAACACAACAAAATCAAAAAAGTAGGTTCTTATTAGAAGCTGTGTCAGCCAATTAAACTGTATGGTTCGATGGGCTGGGCAGTGAAAGAAGCAACCACTTAAAAGCTTGTTGAAATGTAGGTAGACTGATAACATAACGAATGAGCAGGTTCTCCGCAGAATTGGGGAAGAAAGGAACATAATTGTGGAAAACACTGACAAGAATGTGTGGCAAAATTATAGCACCTATGTGAAGACATCAGGGAATAATTTCCACTGCAGTTGTGGGATCTGTGGACGGTTAAAGATTCCAGGAGAAAACAAAGATTGTATTACTTCAAAAAATAAATTGAGGACAGATGGTGCAATTGCTACAACGAGATGAAATGAAATGATCGTATGGCATTGTTGGCCGGGAGGCCCCATGCGGGGCAGTTCGGCCTCTGTATCGCCAGTCCGTTTTAGTTGACGCCACTCCGGTGTGACTTGAGAGTCAACGATGATGAAATAGTGATGAAGGACACACAACATCTAGTCGTCTAGAGGCAGAGAAAATCCTTGACCCCGCCAGGAATCAAACCTGGGACCCAGTGCGCGGGAAGCGAGAACGCTACCGCAAGACCACGAGTTACGGACGACCGAGATGAATAGGTAGGCACAAGAGAAAAACTAAAAAAAGGGTTATTCGATGGCTGGATGAAACAGGTCAAAGGTTAAAGAACCACCTAGTAGCGCTTCAGCATATGGTACCGCACCTCACCAGTCCCGCGACGACTTGTCAACTGGTATAAGCCGGTCTGCATGCAGTACTGACAGGAAAATGAACACACTTGCACTGTCGCTAACGATAAATTTTTCTTCCCAGCAGCCCATAATGACCTAATGATAAATCAATTTTAAAAAAACGTAAATGTCGAAGAAACTGTACAAAACTGAGTGGCCACAAGTTTAATACCTTTAACGAGAATGGTTGAAGAAATAGCGGAAAAATACCATTAAATAACTGATCGGTACGCCGCGACGCCTCCCCAAGTCAGGTACAAAAGTAAGGACGGGCGAGAATGATTACGTGGAAAACCTATCTACGCTTCTACCCCTGGGAGAAATACATCCATATTGTCCATCAGGAAAATTGCTTCCTGTTATTTTCATCAGACATTTCGATGGACTGAGCAAAACCACTGCAGTGAACGACTATTTGTTATCTGTGTAGGCAGCAGATTACAGTACAAGCACGCTCTCGTTGTATTTGGAGGAGGCAGCATTCCTGGAGTCACTGTAATAACTTCCTGCAAACTTTATGGCCGGATTTTCCACAAAACGCCGGGCGGTTCGATATATTGCTGGATCGTCGAATTGCAAGAAATAATAACACTTTAATTACCTTCCGGCCAACTGTTCTAAACCTGGGGACCTAGTGGCGCGATTCATCACGAAACTGATAGAGGAGATTAGAGAGCGACTATTCACAGCCCGGAAAGCCCGTTAACTGCCCGCTTTAAGGAAATCTAAGGGTGGCCTTGGAAACAAGTCCGTAAAAATAGTGACACCAGTAAGCACTTCAGTATGATGGATCTGCTCACAGAACGTAAAGTTATCCACCTTACTTTGCCACATAAATGTCGTGGATGTCTATCTTCACCATTCTTCTTCCGATAGTTAATATGCTCTGATGATGTAAATAAGGAATTAATATAACAACACAGTAAAGTTCACTTGCTTCTTTCATATCATTTATTACATTGAAATTACGATGATCAGCTTGCATTGAGTAATTGTGACGGCTAATACACTGTAACATACTTCAGTGAAACTTACTCATCACAGAGAGAACTATTACAGCATAGCAAAGAAGGTCACTGGCAGAAATACCCAATGAGACGAGCAGAAACGACACTTTTATTCCATGATATTACACGTCACCGCGCTCTATGATGGCCACTGGACATTGCTAAAGCGGGAACAGGGGTCTTAATATGGTGCATGATCACTATTCACAGCAATGCATACTGTGCCAATTGCTCCCATATTGGCCATAAGATAAGTGAGGAGATCTCGTAGTAGAGTGTTCCACTGCTGCACCAGGGCGATTGGCAACTATTAAAAGGATGTTTGTGCATGAGAACGTGATGCAGTATTTCCCCACAAAGCATCCATCACGTACTCGATGGGATTTGTCATGGGAACGGGAAGGTCATTCCATTCTCCGAATATCCTCTAGTTGAAATAGCTCTTTCAACGGCGCTTTAAGAAGGGATCGTGCATTGTTAACCACAAAAAAAGAAGAGAGAACCAAATGCACCCCTGAAAAGAAGGGCATGGAGAAAGAGTACAGTACAGTATTGGCCTTGAGTGTACCACGTTCAGAGATTTGCGGTGGTGCAGAGAGCAGAAGCAGAGCTTCTTACGAACACTGAGGCCAGCATGCGAGCACCTTGCAGAAACATATTGTCACCAGCGGTGATCTCAAATAATATTAAAAACCATTTACCACTTTTTCTTATGCCTATGGGATCATCATTAATTGCGGAAATTCAGTGTAATTATAAGTAGGCTGTTTAGGTTTTTTTTATTGGTAACGACACACAGCGCTCTGTATGAAAAATCACTGGCTGTGCTGTGTGCAGTCAGTGGCTGGTTGGCATTGTTGTAATACTCGCCATTGTAGTGTTGGGCGGCTGGCTGTTAACAGCGCGTAGCGTTGGCAGTTGGAGGTGAGCCGCCGGCAGTGGTGGACGTGGGGAGAGAGATGGCGGAGTTTTGAAATTTGTAAGAATGGATGTCATGAACTGCTATGTATATTGTGACTATTAAGGTAAATACATTGTTTGTTCCCTATTAAAATCTTTCATTTGCTAACTATGCCTATCAGTAGCTAGTGCCTTCAGTAGGTTGAATCTTTTGTTTAGCTGGCAGTAGTGGCGCTCGCTGTATTGCAGTAGTTCGAGTAACGAAGATTTTTGGTGAGGTAAGTGATTTGTGAAAGGTATAGGTTAATGTTAGTCAGGGCCATTTTTTGTAGGGATTATTGAAAGTCAGATTGCGTTGCGCTAAAAATATTGTTTGTCAGTTTAAGCACAATCGTGTATAATTGTTCAAAGGGGACATTTCATAATTATTGTCTTTAACTGAAGAGTCATTTTGATTCGTCTCATTTCGTATTTCTTTCCGTTACCTTTGGTACTACACTACAGCAGTTCCTTCTATTTACTGTGCAAGTTTGATGTAACCATGTTATTTGGCATTGACATACACTATGTGACCAAAAGTATACGGTCACATAGTTGAAAATGACTTACAAGTTCGTGGCGCCCTCGCTCGGTAATGATGGAATACAACATGGTGTTGGCCCACCCTTAGCCTTGATAACAGCTTCTCCTATTACAAGCATACGTTCGATCACGTGCTGGAAGGCTGGCAGCTCATTCTTCGCAGAGTGCTGCACTGAGGAGAGGTATCGATGTTGTCGGTGAGACCTGGTATGACGTCGGCGTTCCAAAACATCCCAAAGGTTTTCTATTGGTTTCAGGCCAGGACTCTGCCCAGGCTAGTTCATGACAGGGATGTTATTGTCATGTAACCACTCCGCCACAGGCCGTGCATTATGAACAGGTGCTCGATCTTGCTATTCAACAGTAGGAAGCAAGAAGGTGCTTCAAAACATCAATATAGGCATGTGCTTTGATAGTGCCAGGCAAAACAACAAGGGGTGCAAGGCCCCTCCATGAAACACACGACCACAGCATAACACCAGCGCCTCCGAATTTTACTGTTGATTCTACACACGCTGGCAGATGGCGTTCACTGGGCGTTCGCCATACTCACACCCTGCCATCGGATCGCCACATTGCGTATCATGATTCGCCACTCACACAAAGTTTTTCCGCTGTTCAATGGTCCAATGTTTACGCTCCTTACACCAAGCGTGGTGTCGTTTGGCATTTACCGGCGTAATGTGTGGCTTATAAGCAGCTGTTGGACCATGAAATCAAAGTTTTCTCACGTCCTCCCAACCTGTAATAGTGCTTGCAGTGGATCCCGATGCAATTTGGAATTCCTGTGTGATGGTCTGGACAGATGTCTGCCTATTACACATTACGACCCTCTTCAAGTGTCGGCGGTTTCTGTCAGTCAAATGGTTCAAATGGCTCTGAGCACTATGGGACTTAACATCTATGGTCATCAGTCCCCTAGAACTTAGAACTACCTAAACCTAACTAACCTAAGGACATCACACAACACCCAGCCATTACGAGGCAGAGAAAATCCCTGACCCCGCCGGGAATCGAACCCGGGAACCCGGGCGTGGGAAGCGAGAACGCTACCGCCCGACCACGAGATGCGGGCTTCTGTCAGTCAACAGACGAGGTCGGCCTGTAGGCTTCTGTGCTGTACGTGTCCCTCGTCGTTTCCACTTCACTATCACATCGGAAACAGTGGAAAAAGGGATGTTTAGGCGAGTGGAAACCTCGCAAGTTATACAAGTGACACCCAATCACCTGACCACGTTCGAAATCCGCGAGTTTGGAGGAGCGCTCCATTCTGCTCTCTATCGATGTCTAATGACCACTGAGTTGGCTGATATGGAGTATCTGGCAGCAGGCGGCAGCGCAATGCACCTAATATGAAAATCGTATGTTATGGTGGATGTGTCGATATTTTTGGTCACATAGTGTATTTGCGGAATTAATGCAGTTTGAGGATAATGAACGTGAATATAGTCATTTTATAGGTGTGTCTATTTTTTGGATACTTATTGACTGTTGTGTTATTTTTGGCTGTTGTTGATAATTTTTACATGAGTCCCACAAATATAAAACAGGAACCAAACGTAATTATTCCTTGTGTGTATAAGAGTTGATAACAGACTGTGTGTTGCTGCAATGTATATACAATCCAATTCGCCCACCATGTAGGCAGGTAAGAAACAATATGTGGGCAAGGGGAGCAAGGGGATAGTAGTTAGTGTGGCACTCGAATGGAAACTATTGATCGCCCATCACATCTCTATATATGTTTCAGTGTCTTTAGTTTTTCTCTACTTCTATAGTGTGTTTTCTTTTCTTCCCTGTTTCAGAATATACTGATCATGATCTGCTATCACTGTTCATAGAATCAGAGCAATGTCATGTGGAAGATGAGAGTCAGTGTACTGAGATGTTACCTACGCCATCCTAGATATTTACTAGTGATGATGAAGGTATGTAGTTTGTGTGTGTGTGTGTGTGTGTGTGTGTGTGTGTGTGTGTGTGTGTGTGTGTGTGTGTGTGTTTATGTATGCGTGCTTAGTGCTATTGTCGTTCGTGCATACTTAACAAGCCCCCTTGCTTGTTCTAGCGATCTAGATGCAGCGATGGAATATGCATTACTATATTGGTAGATGAACGCCTGCTAGCCAAATACCTGATGCTGGTCATGATGATAATGATGATGCAGAGTTGATATCTTTCTTTTCTTCTTCAGACTGTGCATAAATGTTTGTTACTCGTAAGCTGTAACATTGTTTCAGGACTGGTTAAATAATGTGAAGTATGTCCTCTATCTCCTCCATTTGTAACACAGAAGATTTCAGGGGGATATTGCCTTTAATGCAGTCGAGCAAGACAGAGTTCTTTAGCATCTGTCTACATATACTTGTGTTGTATATGTATCAGTGTGCATGATTTCATATGATACCTAAGGATTGTAGTGATGCTTGTATTTAATGACGATAAGGAATTGCCACCTTTGCAGGCAATATCTGGAGATGGGTTTTCTATACTTTGACTGCCATGAGCAACATCGGTACCGACAACACAGTGGCTATGATCGTCCAGCTCACTGCTAGTGGTCCCATCTACGTCTCATCATCATGGGTCGTCATCGTGTTGTGTGGGCCCATATTTTCATCATCCCCAGCCTACTAGCAGCAGTCCCACAGCCCATCCTGCTAGTGACTAACAGGTAAATCATGTAGCCACATTAGACTGCTCTGTGGTTGTCGGTGCTATCTGTGATAGGATCTTGTAATTCCAAGTTGACAACTCTGATGCGTGTCAGGTGCCAAGCACTTCTTCACTGCGAAATGATGCAGTTCCACCCGCTCCAAGACAGTTATGCCGAAAAGAAAATTGTCGAAATTTGGGAGAGGGATGACGTCATATCATGTGGCAAGTGAATTGGATCATTTACCAAGAGCGTCACACTAAGTAGTTCATCCAACAGGCAGGAAAGAGGGTCCAGTTAAGGTGCTCAGTTGTGTACTCCGCCTAAATGGGGGGGAGGGCGGGAGGTGAAGGTTCCACTTTCATCCCACTTATGAAACATTCTGCTACAAAGCAGGCTTCTATTCCTGTCCACAGTCTAGATGAGACGAATGAGCTTTTCTTTGCATGGTCGTGTGTGGTTTACGATAGAAATTGGTCTTGGCATTGATGTGTTACGGATAGATACAAACATCCAACACCTGCGAGAAATATAATTTCGATGGTATCTTATTTCCCTTTGAAATCAGAGACTTACCAAAATTAGAGAGGCAGAAGTCTAAATTAATTGGTTCTAATAGAAGTGAAGCACAAAGTAGTTGGATACTTCTACTTTTCCAAAGTAGCCGGTCAGTGTCCCAAACATGCAGATTTACTGCTATTCTCCGTACGTGATAAGCATCACAACAACATATGGGTCAATAGTATGTCCTACCTATTTTCCGGCCAAATGAGCAAAAATGAGCATAAACAGCATTTCTGCAACAGACACCCCAACTCTTTAAATAACTGTGATTATTTTAGAAGTCATCTGATTGATTGATTGCTTGAGCAAGGAACTGGTACATATGGAAGTGTCTACAGAGGATAAAAAGTTTTTAAAATTTAAGAACGTCCATCACATGGAATGTGCCCCACCATTGTGCGGACTTTGAGTGCTTAGTAATTTCTTTGGCAAGTTGTGAACGTGATCCCACAGCCTCTCACTCCACTTTGACAGTATGACATGTACTCTGATTGACAGTGTATCAGATGGTACCCTCATATGATTCTTATCTCAAAAAATTTGAGTCATACCTTGGAGTTATTCCTGGGAGGTGGTTGCTCTATGAGCTAGAGAAATTGCGTTGACTGTTGATATACTTTATGGAAAAACTTCCAATGACCAACCCTCAGGATGGCGGGACAGACTTGTGCATAGCTACTCGTGCGCTATCAAAGCATCTCAATATCAGCCTCAATAGCAGGCAACATACTACCAGGCGTGTGTTAGACTTCTCGAAGGTCTGCCGCCAGTGTTTGACTGGAGAAATTTTACGCTCCTCCTTAAAAATTTCCTGTTTGATGAGATTTATTCTGGAAAAAGTTCCATCTCAGTAGGATGATATTAACCAGTGCCGACAAGAGGAACCAATTTTACTGTTTCGAATCTTAGGTTCTGTAGATTTTAGCCAGTGTAAATGCTATTGATGAATGCTTTAAAATCTAAATTCACTATCTTTTTTGCTATTTAGGATGCATTTAGTACACTCAGAAATGTTTTCTATCTAGTGTTTCTGTTTTACAATCGGGCACGGTCTACGACGGTCTTGAACATAACGAAGTACAAATTTTTCTCATATGTATTCAATAGTTCGTAAAAGTCATGCATCATTTAACACACCTTGCAGAAGAGTTACTAAGAGCATTTAAGTCATTAACTACCCTTTAGCATCAAAATATGAAGCGCCGCTCGTCCATGTCGAAGGCTATTCTTGAATTAAACTTTTACACTACTGGCCATTAAAATTGCTACGCCACGAAGATGACGCGCTACAGACGTGAAATTTACCCGACAGGAAGAAGATGCTGTGATATGCAAATGATTAGCTTTTCAGAGCATTCACACAAGCTTGGCGCGGGTGGCGACACCTACAACGCGCTGACATGAGGAAAGTTTCCAACCGATTTCTCATACACAAACAGCAGTTGACCGTCGTTGCCTGATGAAACGTTGTTGTGATGCCTCGTGTAAGGAGGAGAAATGCGTACCATCACGTTTCCGACTTTGATAATGGTCGGATTGTAGCCTATCGCGATTGCGGTTTATCGTATCGCGACATTGCTGCTCGCGTAGGTCGAGATCCAATGACTGTTAGCAGAATATGGAATCGGTGGGTTCAAGAGGGTAATTCGGAAAGCCTTGCTGGATCCCAAAGGCCTCGTATCACTAGCAGTCGAGATGACAGGCATTTTATCCGCATGGCTGTAACGGATCGTGCAGTCACGTCTCCATCCCTGAGTCAACAGATGGGGACGTTTGCAAGACAACAACCATCTGCACGAACAGTTCGACGACTTTTGCAGCAGCATGGACTATCAGCTCGGAGACCATGGCTGTGGATACCCTTGACGCTGCATCACTGGCAGGAGCGCCTGCAATGATGTACTCAAAGACGAACCTGGGTGCACGAATTGCAAAACGTCATTTTTTAGGATGAATCCAGGTTTTGTTTGCAGCATCATGATGGTCGCATTCGTGTTTGGCCACATCGCGGTGAACGCACGTTGGAAGCTTGTATTCGCCATCGCCATACTTGCGCTCATCCTGCGTGACGGTGTGGGGTGCCATTGGTTAGACGTCTCGGTCACTTCTTGTTCGCATTGACGGCACTTTGAACAGTGGATGTGTTACGACCCGTGGCTCTACCCTTCATTCGATTCCTTAGAAAACCTACATTTCAGCAGGATAATGCACGACCGCATGTTGCAGGTCCTGTACGGGCCTTTCTGGATACAGAAAATGTTCGACTGCTGCCCTGGCTAGCATATTCTCCACATCTCTTACCATTTGAAAACGTCTGGTCAATGGTGGCCGAGCAACTGGATCGTCACAATACGCCAGTCACACTCATGATGAACTGTGGTATCGTGTTGAAGCTGCATTGGCAGCTGTACCTGTACACGCCATCCAAGCTCTGTTTGACTCAATGCCCAGGCGTATCGAGGCCGTTATTACGGCCAGAGGTGGTTGTTCTGAGTACTGATTTCTCAGGACCTATGCACCCAAATTGCGTGAAAATGTAATCACATATCAGTTCTAGTATAAAATATTTGTCCAATGAATACACGTTTATCAACAGCATTTTTTTCTTGGTGTAGCAATTTTAATGGCCAGTAGTGTATTTCAGTCATCAGACTGGTTTGATGCGGCCTGCCACGAATTCCTCTCCTGTACCAGCCTCTTTATCTCAGAATAGCACTTGCAGCCTACTTCACCAAATATCTGCTGGGTATATTCCAATCTCTGTATTGCTTCAATCATTTTATCCTCTACAGCTCTCTCTAGTACAGTGGAAGCTATTTCCTGAAGATTTAGCAGATGTCCTGCCATTCTGTCCATTATTCTTGTCAGTCTTTTCCACATACTCATTTCGTCTCCGAATCAGCGCAGAACTTCCTCATTCCTTACTTCACGTAGTTTTCAACATTCGTCTGGAGTACCACATCTCAAATGCTTCGATTCTCTTCTTTTCCGGTTTTCCTACAGTCCATGTTGCGCTACCATACAATGCTGTGCTCAAAACGTACATTTTCAGAAAGTTCTTCCTCAAATTAAGGTCTACGTTAAATGGCAGCAGACTTCTCTTGGACAGGAATGCCCTTTGTTTCAGTGCTAGTATGCTTTTGATGTCTTACTTGCTCCGTCCGACATGGGTTATCTTACTGCCTAGGTAGCATACCTCCTTAACTTCATCTATTTCATTAACATCGTTAATGTTAAATTCCTTTCTGTTCGATTTACTCTCAATCCGTAATCTGTAGTCAGTAGACTATTCATTCCGTTCAGCAGATGACGTAATTCTTCATCACTTTCATTGAGGATATAAAGTCATCAGCGAATCTTATCATCGATATCCTTTCACCCTGAATTTTAATTCCACTGTTTCACCTTTCTTCTACTCCCATCAATGCTTCTTCGATGTCAAGATAGAACAGTGGGTGTGAAAGACCACATTTATATCTTACACCCTTTTTAATCCCAGCACTTAGTTCTTGATCTTCTACCCTTATTATTCCCTCTTGGCTCTTGTACATGTTGTATATTACCCGTCTGTCCCTACGATTTACCAATGCCTTCCTTATAATTTCGAAGATCTCGGAGCATACGACATTACTGAACGCTTTTTCCAGGTCGACAAATCCTATGAACGTGTCTTGATTTTTCTTTAGTATTGTCTGCACTATCAATCACAACGTCACAACTGTCTCTCTGGTGCCTTTACATTTCCTGAAACCAAACTGATCGTCAGCTAACAGATCCTCGATTTTTTTTCTATTCTTCTCCGTATTATTCTTGTCAGCAGCTTGGATGCATGGGCTGTTAAGCTGATTGTGCGATAATTCTCGCACTTGTTGGCTTTTGCCATCTTCAGAATTGCGGGGATATTTTTCTGAAAGTCAAATGGTATATCGCCGGACACATTCTACACATCAACGTGAGTAGTCGTTTTGTCAGAACTGTCCCCAACCATTTTAGAAATTCTTATGGAATGTTATCAATCCCTTCTGCCCTATTTGAGCTTAGTCTTCCAATGCTCATATCATATCGGATTCTAATACTGGGTTTTCTATTTCTGCCCTATCGAATGCTGTTTCTTCTTCAATCACGTCAGACAAGTCTTCAATGTATTCTTCCTGGATATCCACTTTCTACTGTTCAGGTAACAGAGGAATTCCCATTGCACTCTTAATGTTACCACATCTGCTTTTAATGTCACTGGAGGTTGTTCTGACTTTTCGATATGCTGAGTCAGTCCTCCGGACAACAATTTCTTTTTCGATTTCTTCACATTTTTTCTGGAGCCATTGGGCCGTAGCTTTACTGCACTTCCTATTGGTTCCGTTCCTAAGCGACTTGTATTTCTCTACTCCTGAATTTTCCTGAACATGTTTGTATTTCCGTTTTTCATCGATCAAATGAAGTATTTACATACCATAGTTATCCATAGTTCCTTTTTACGTACCTTCTTTGGCCCTACGTTTTTCTTTCCAGTTTCTGTGATTGCCCTTCTTGGATATGACCATTCATCTTCAACTGAACTGCCTACAGAACCATTCCTTATCGCAGTATCTATAGCCTTAGAGAACTTCAAGCATACTTCTTCATTCATTAGTACACCTGTATCCCATTTATTTTCGTTCTGATTCGTCCTCAGCCTCTTAACCTTTAACGTACTCTTTATCAGTAATAAATTTTGATCTGAGCGTAGACCTTCTCTTGGATATGCATTACTACCCAGTATATTTCTCAATCTCTACCTGACCATGATGTAATAGAACATACATCTTCTCATATAACCCTCCCGTTTGCAAGTATACCCCCTCCTCTTGTGATTGTTGAGCAGAGTATTTGCCATTACTAGCTGATATTTATTGCAGAGCGCAATTAGTCTTACTCATTGCTACTACCAACCACACATTCTCCTGTAAACCATTTTTCGACTCCTTCCCCTACAACAGCATTTAGTTCCCCATGAATATTCATCACGCTTTACGTTCTGAATTACCCTTTCAGTATCGTCATGTATCTTCTCTATCTCTTCATCTTCAGCCCACGACGTCGGCATGTTACGTCAACTGTTGTTGTCGGTGTTGGTTTGGCTACCTTTCTATTCATAACAACTCCTAATCCAGTTATACCATTCTCTGCTGCTGTTGATATTACCATATACTCATATGACCAAAAAAACTTGTCATATTTCCATTTCCATTCCGTAACTTCCACTAGATCTAGATTCAGCCTTTGCATTTCACTTTTCGGATATTCTGGCTCCCATACCACGTTCAAACTTCTGACATTCCATGCCCCGACTCGTAGAAAGTCATAGCATCGTTGGTTATTCAGTCTTTTTCTCGTGGTCACCTCCCCCTGGTAATTCCATCAGAGATCCGAGTAGGGGAATACTCCGGAATCTATTCCTGAATCTTTTGCCGGTGGAGACATCACCACGACACATTTTCAATTACAGGCCACATGTCCTGCTAACTCATATTATGTGTTTTTAATGCACTTTCCATTGCCTTCTCCATTCCCATGCAGTTGATCACTGCTGATTCTCCGCCTTGAGGGGCAGTTCCTTTCCCAAGGGCAAGAGAATTCCTTGAACCTCTTTCCGCTCCTCCAACCTCTTTGACAACGCAGGTTGACGGAAGTCTTCGGCCACCAAAGCTGATGATGTTATTCAAAATTTAAGCGGTGGCGGGGTTGGGACCCTTAACTGAGGTCGTTTTCATTACCAATAAAAAACGTTACAGCTAGACAACGGGTCCGTAACCTTGAAGCAACAACACAGATCTCTGTTCTTGCTTGTCACGAAGTTGGCTAATGTTTTCACTGAAATGAAGATGAGACTGAGTTAGATGTAAATTAAAGAATTAAAACCAGTAATTAACGATAATAAGAGTAATATATATTACCATATAACTAGTTCTCCAGAAAAAGGACTATACATGTCTCTTTCCCATTCGTAGTGTATTTCTGTCCATATTTGCTACCATTTTGATTTTGATTTGTACGCCTACTTCATCATCAAAGAGCGATAAGAGAGAACTATTCTCATAAATAATACAAATGATAACTAAATATAGCTGCTTCTGAAATCGTGGATTCTACCCATTTAGATGTTTTCAGATCTTTTAAGAGGAAGAGATCCAAATGAAGAGCTTTTATAGTTCCAGTGCACTGTAAAAAACAGTCAAAAGACAGACATGTCTAATTGCAGTCTTATATTCAACGGATAGCTTAAGTTGTGATATTAGCAGAGGGCACATTTAACAAACAAATTGCTCTTGCCCACCATCTTGCTCGATGCATAGCTTGAGAAGCGTACATTTTCTATTTTTTCCAAAGTCTCATTGAACAGCAATAAACCGTTCATTGTCACCAAATGTAAAAATGATCGGAAGTCATTCTTCCTTTAGGTCTCTGACATTTATTACTGACAACAGTCGATCATCCCAATAAACAGCAAGAACTGCAGGAATATCATCTTTGAAAGGTGAATTTGTTGTTTCATGCCGTTCTCTGTTACTTTTCTGTTTGAATACATCAAGGAATTTATTAATAGAGAGCTTTTCACTATTGGGAACAAGTGCCTCAACTGCCACAAGAAGAGTGTATACAGAATCTCTTACATTCAGCTTACATTCAAGGCAACAGCTTATTTTCCACTCATAAAATCTTTGGTAAGTCGCCTCACAGTGTTCTCCAATGAACTATTCTCAGAATTACGCACTAACAATTCATTATCACCAATGTCAATTTCATCTGAATTTGAAAATGCCTTACCTGGTTCTTCTGATGACGAAGAAGGAGGAAGTACGGCATAAAATGTCTGACCATATCTATTGCATTTTTGTATCCCTTGCCTTTTCTCTTCTTCCAATTTTCCCTGTCTCATCCATTCTTCTTTATTCAGCAGCATGCGGTTTAATCCTGCAAGGCAACCTTTACATCCTGCTCTCTCTGCCTGAGTAAAAAAAGGCTGGCTCTGAGCACTATGGGACTTAACATCTTAGGTCATCAGTCCCCTAGAACTTAGAACTACTTAAACCTAACTAACCTAAGGACATCACACACAAACATGCCAGAGGTAGGATTCGAACCTGCGACCGTAGCAGTCCCGCAGTTCCGGACTGCAGCGCCTAGAACCGCACGGCTACCGCGGCCGGCACCCGAGTAAAAACATCCTCTGTTCTTCCTATTTGATTGTTTATAGAGCATTGGCATATGCGACGTTAAGTAAATCGAAAAGTTATAAAAGGGGCCATGGCCAGTATATTCTTTTTAAATACAATTTTCTGGAGATGACTGAGCTTTATTTATGATCGCTTCATTTACTATAACAGCGGGTCAAGTATCATCAACAGAAGTGCTCGTCAGAAGGGTACTGAGTCAGAGGATGGGCCATGCTCATATAAACAAGCTTAAAGCGAACCTCTTTCAATAAAGTACTAGACGATATAAAGAAAATTCAACAACATATACGTGCCGAGAAGAATAACAATATCTGCCAATGGCCATCGAAGGATGGACAAGATAAGGATGGCATACACGCACCAGTGTGTGCTTTGCTGTATTTTGCTTGTTGTAGGTTTTAGGTCTTGAGGAATGAACATGTACGCTCATAGCACTCTTTTTTATTGCTGCAGTGAACATGAGTAAAATAAACTTGCACAACAAAATCAATCAGCTGCAAACGTATCGCTAGTTTTTGCATTACCATCATCAGGTTGTAAAAGAGGTCGTCTCCAGTACATTCAAACCAGTCTGCAACACACAGTCCATTGATAAAGAATTTTGTAACGGCGTTTATTGTTTCAGGTTGGTGCCAATTGTACATGGCAACTCCACGACAACATGCTTAATCTCCATTTCTTTTTCTTCTTGTCTCCTGCGAAATGTATTTTCTGGGACATGACTCCCTTTCCAACTCACCGGTTAACATAAAATTGTTCATATTATTTACAAACTTCTCTTCACGGAGCTTTAAACATGTCTTGATAATTCTTTGCCTTTTCTGCAATTTTCTTCAATTCGAAAGCAAGTTAATAAGCTTTTTGTGAGCAATACTGCATACTTCTTGCCGGAAATTTTGCTTTCACCCAAACTACAAGGCACTCGCGAACGCGCCATTAGCACTTTCAATAACGGTTAATTTTACTTTCTCCTATATTATACAGGGTATTACAAACTTTCAGGAAACACTCCTCACACACAAATAAAGAAAAGATGTTGTGTGGAGATATGACCGGAAACGCTTAATTTCCATGTTAGAGCTCATTTTAGTTTCGTCTTTATGTTCTTCCACGCTTTACAAGTACGACACAACATGTGGGTCATGCACGATGGAGCTCCTGCACATTTCAGTCGAAGTGTTCGTACGCTTCTCAACAGATTCCGTGACCGATGGATTGGTAGAGGCGGACCAATTCCATGGCCTCCACGCTCTCCTGACCTCAACTCCCTTGACTTACATTTATGGAGACATTTGAAAGCCCTTGTGTACGCAACCCCGGTACCAAATGTAGAGACTCTTCGTGCTCGCATTGTGGAAGGCTGTGATACAATACGCCATTCCCCAGGGCTGCATCAGCACATCAGGGATTGCATGCGTCGGAGGGTGGATGCATGTATCCTCGCTAACGGAGGACATTTTGAACATTTCCTGTAACAAAGTGTTTGAAGTCACGCTGGTACGTTCTGTTGCTGTGGGTTTCCATTCCATGATTAATGTGATTTGAAGAGAAGTAATAAAATGAGCTCTAACATGGAAAGTAAGCGTTTCCGGACACATGTCCACATAACATATTTTTCGTACATATACTGATGAGCTGAGGAGACGTCAGCGCGGCATGTGCGAACAAATCGGCACGGGTTACAGTCCTTCGATCGCAACAGAATTTTACACAGTAACGTTTTACAGTCATTCAAACAATACTGATGTGTTAACGATCAAAAATATTGAAGTCGGGTAATAAGGGACACCCTTCCTCGGACGATGAGTGCTACCTCGGATGCTGAATGCCTCACAAAAAGCATACCAGACTACTGTTGGCCTGAAGCAAACGATCCATTTCAGTGTTGAAGGCAACACGTTCCTTGAGCACAATGTTGCAGGTGACGAAAGCTGGTGCCACCGCTGGGAACTGGAGTCGAAAGTTACTGGAGTCGAAAGTTTCGATAATGCAGTGGCATCATGCATCGTCTCCTCATCCCATTTAGTTCAAAAGCCAGCCATCCGCTGGGAATGTGAGGCTCATTGCGTGCTTTGATTGCTGGGGCCTATTGTTTACTGAATTTAAGGAACCCTGTGTCTGCATAACTGGGGAAGACATTGCACAACGATGGAGAAATTAAGATGCGCAATTAAGGCGAAACGTCGTGCGTAACTGCGTCAAGGACGCTGCTGCTTCATGGTAACGCACATCCTCCTATCGCAAATACTGTAATACCGAAGTTATGCCAACTCAAGTGGCAGGCAGTAGAGCACCTGCCCTATAGCACTGATCTGTCCCTGGGCAATTATCGCACCTTCGGTACTTAAGAAAAACCCTTGAAGAGGCGAAGATTCCTCTTAATGGGGATGTCACGGACGTCTTCACACAGCAGGAGACGCTTTACTGGCAAACAGGTATTTTCACCCTTGTGTATCGATGGGGTGATTGCCTCAATGCTCAAGGCAATTTTGTCTCATAGGCATACCGATCCGGGACTGTATGACCATCACAAGGATATTTTTAATCACCCTTATAGAAAACTTCTTTTCATTCACTAAACAAATCACGTAAAGAATATCCGTCTGCTTCCTGGACGTCTTACAATTCATGCACACGCAAATTTGCTATTTGGGAGGGGGAGGAAGGGGCCTGCGGGCGCTCAGCGGCGATGTTATCATCGAGAATATTGCTGAGCCAAAGCTATCCCGATGGTGCAAGGTTTCAGCTCTGGAAGAACAAGGGGGGGTCTTCCCATATTAATACCCGGATTCCAACGAAAGACTTCGCAAAACCACATTGTCCGATATAATTGTATTCATCGGCACTCCCGTAAAGGATGTGGAGTATGGGCACATGCTGAACGTTTGGCAGATGTTCAACATCTCTGATGTAGAGGGATATGCTGAATTGTACATGGAGACCGATGTGCGCATGGTTGCAGACATTTTTCGGAAATTCTGGAGCATATTCATATGCTTGGACACATCCACTCTTGATCCAGCCTTCTACTACATCTGGGAAGGGCTTTTGTGGGATACATTGATAATAAGACTCATATCAACATGGAAATGTAGACAAGTGTTCACATGTTTCTCTTTTCTTTCGAACGCAAAATTCGTGGGGTAATTTGCCACTACATCCACAGGTACACCAAGGCGAATAACATTTGAATGACGAGGAATACAGGCCACTAGTCAATTTAAGCTAAATACTTCACCTGCTTGTAAATACCTCTGTGGGTATGGCATGCAACAAACTCGACCCTTAGGAGGCTTCCGACGACAATTCGAAGAGGAAACTGTCAGACTGTAAAAAAAAAATAAAAAAAAATCATAAGATCCGGTGCGACTGCATGATGCACACCCTTAGCCCACTTAGCTCATCTTTGGGTGGCACCTAGGAATGTCATGGGTGATAAGTTGCATTCCAAAAGTGAGACATTGTCAAACCTTGTTATGGTTTAAAATGAATCTCCGCTTATTCCCCAGCATTGTCATCAGCTCAGGGCCAAAAACATTCTATCGGACTAGGTCCTCCGAACACAGTGGCAAGCCAGTCTGTGCATAATAAAATTGTGGAACACCTGACGTCTACCTCCTGCACATTTAGCACACCAGTGCTCTTCGCAGAAGAGCTTCTGTAAAGTTTGGAAGGTAGGAAACGGATACTAGCAGCAGTAAAGCAGTGAGTACCGGGCGTGAGTCGTGCTTCGGTAGCTCAGTTGGTAGAGCACTTGCCCGCGAAAGGCAAAGGTCCCGAGTTCGAGTCTCGGTCGGGCACACAGTTTTAATCTGCCAGGAAGTTTCATATCAGCGCACACTCCGCTGCAGAGTGAAAATCTCATTCTGGAAACATCCCCCAGGCTGTGGCTAAGCCATGTCTCCACAGTATCCTTTCTTTCAGGACTGCTAGTTCTCCAGGTTCGCAGAAGAGCTTCTGTAAAGTTTGGAAGGTAGGAGACGGATACTGGCAGAAGTAAAGCAGTGAGTACCGGGCGTGAGTCGTGCTTCGGTAGCTCAGTTGGTAGAGCACTTGCCCGCGAAAGGCAAAGGTCCCGCGTTCGAGTCTCGGTCGGGCACACAGTTTTAATCTGCCAGGAAGTTTCATATCAGCGCACACTCCGCTGCAGAGTGAAAATCTCATTCTGGAAACATCCCCCAGGCTGTGGCTAAGCCATGTCTCCACAGTATCCTTTCTTTCAGGAGTGCTAGTTCTCCAGGTTCGCAGAAGAGCTTCTGTAAAGTTTGGAAGGTAGGAGACGGATACTGGCAGAAGTAAAGCAGTGAGTACCGGGCGTGAGTCGTGCTTCGGTAGCTCAGTTGGTAGAGCACTTGCCCGCGAAAGGCAAAGGTCCCGAGTTCGAGTCTCGGTCGGGCACACAGTTTTAATCTGCCAGGAAGTTTCATATCAGCGCACACTCCGCTGCAGAGTGAAAATCTCATTCTGGATTATGAATGACCTTGAAGAAAATTACTTCTTGATACATTACCAACACGGACTCAGAAAATATCGTTCTTCAGCAAAGCAGCAGACTCTTTATTCCCATGAAGTACTGAGTGCTGTCGACAAAGGATCTCAGGTCGATTCCATATTCAATCCATAAGGCTTTTGACATCGTTCCTCACAAGTGACTATTAATCAAATTGCGTGCATACGGAGTATCGTCTCATCTATGTGACTGGATTCTTGATTTCCTTTCAGAAAGGTCACAGTTCGTAGTGATAGACGGTAAATCATCGAGCAGAGAACAGAAGTGATATCTGGCGTTCCTTAAGGTAGTGTCATACGCCCTCTGCTGTTCTTGATTTACATAAATGATGTAGATGATAATCTGGGCAGCCCCCTTAGATCGTTTTCAGATGTTGCTTAATTTATAATCTAGTAAAATCATCAGACGATCAATTCCAATCACAAAATGATGTAGAGATATTTTCTCTATGGTGCGAAAAGTGGCAATTGGCTCTAAACAAAGAAAAGTGCGACGTCATCCACATGGGTACTAAATGAAATGGGATTAATTTTGGATATACGATAAATCGGGCTACTCTAAGGGCTGTCAATTCGATCAAATACCTAGGAATTACAATTACGAACAACTTAAACTGGAAAGACCACATAGATAATATTGCGGGGAAGGTGAAAGAAAAACTGCGCTTTGTTGGCACACCACTTAGAAGGTGCGACAAACCCACTAAAGAGACAACCTACATTAAACTTGTCCATCCTCTGCTGGAATATTGCTGCGCGATTTGGGATCCTTACCAGGCTTCGTGTTATCCTGCAATGGGAATGAGAGTGTCACTGATATACGCGAGTTGGGGTGGCAGTCACTGAAACAAAGGCGGCTTTCTTTGCGGCGAGATCTTTTTACGAAATTTCAATAACCAACTTTGTCTTCTGAACGCGAAAATATTTTGTTGACACCCACGAACGTAGGGAGAAATGATGATCATAGTAAAACAAGAGAAATCAGAGCTCGAACGGAAAGGTGTAGGTGCTCCTCTTTCCCACGCGCCGTTCGAGAGTGGAATGATGGAGAAGTAGTACGAAAATGGTTCATGAAGTCTCTGCCAGGCATTTAAGTGTGGATTGCAGAGTAATCATGTAGATGTAGATGTAGATCTTTTGGCGTCGCAACTAGTGCGCAATCGCCCATTTGTCTAAAAAAAATGGTTCAAACGGCTCTGAGCACTATGGGACTTAACATCTGTGGTCATCAGTCCCCTAGAACTTAGAACCACTTAAACCTAACTAGCCTAAGGACATCACACACATCCCTGCCCGAGGCAGCATTCGAATCTGCGACCGTAGCGGTCGCGCATTTCCGGCCTGAGCGCCTAGAACCGCGAGACCACCGCGGCCGGCCCATTTGCCTATTAAAAGCTTTACTTCAGAATGTATGGCCGGCCGCGGTGGTCTCGCGGTTGTAGGTGCGCAGTCCGGAACCGTGCGACTGCTACGGTCGCAGGTTCGAATCCTGCCTCGGGCATGGTGTGTGTAATGTCCTTAGGTTAGTTAGGTTTAAGTAGTTCTAAGTTCTAGGGGACTAATGACCACAGCAGTTGAGTCCCATAGTGCTCAGAGCCATTTGAACCATTTCAGAATGTATATAGGCTGCAACGTAAGCCGGTAGCGTATTATACGGTCAGTAACGGACGAGTTGTGTCTTGCAGACTGACATCACGACCATCTGTGGCAGCTGCGCGTGTGAAAGCAGTGGAGTAGCTTTGGCAGGCCACTTACATTATACGAAACTAAAAATATTAATAACTAATAACAGAATAGCCTGAGGAACGCCTTATTTGATGTACATCCTTCTGTTGCGAAAACAAAAATATGCTAAAGTCTGATATCAAAAATAGTTGTATTTTAGTAAAATTCCTTAAAAAACGTAGTTTCCCGACAGTCAAGAATTTAAATAAATACAGTGATGTAATAGTTCACCTTCAGTGACTATGTACGATGATCTGATAACACTTTCAGTGTTCATATATAATTTTGGAAAGTTTTTAGCTTCAGAAAACCTCTGTGACTTTTCTATAATAATAATTTCAAGAATTCTAAGTAAATGTGTGTATTGTGTGTTAGGATGCGTGTGAATGACAATGCGTGCGTGAGTGTATGAGGGATGTTCGGCATTATTAAAAATCATTCATGAAATTCTCTACAGGATCTGGCAAGTGTTCCAACTCTGTGACGTGGGAACGAATCCACTAGGGGTTCCCGTACTAGTGAATGTCGGATGTACAATTATGTACGCTTATGTATAACACAGGAAGAACATAAACAAGAAAAACTATAAGCTTAACTCTACATCTGGAAATTATATTATTTAATAGAGAGTTTGGTGATACTTAATTTGATGCCGTCAAAAACCCTAGAGAAGTGGTTGGTGCTCGCTAGATTTCGGCGCGAGCCGCGCCATAGAAGTGAGTTCTCATTGGTCGTAAGTGCTGACAGACAATGAGAAGTGAGACGGTTGGCCGCCTAGCGAGGAGATACAGTTTTGAATGTGGGAGAGTGAGAGGAGAGTCGCGAGCTAGCTTTGATTGGAGGCGGTTATGCTGGCTGTGACTTTTCGCATTATGTGTAAGATGAAATCTTGGGATGACTTCCGCGTTATGGTACAGTGTTAATGGTATCTGGTTGTAGATCTACATCTGTTTGTGAAAACTTTACAGTGTTGTGATAATTCGTTCCGAAGAATATCGCAAGTGAACTTTGAATTATATAGCCTGGCGGTACTGAGTATATTCTCACTGAGTATTTTATGGCGAGCATAAACTTTAACTAAAGACAACCACTGAATATCGTGCGCAGAAGTAATTGGCCGATCTTTGACTGTGTTACAAGTAATTGGTTTCGGAATTTGGGAAGGTAAAAGTCCTGGCTGTTTTGGGTATGGTGATAACTGTGAGCAGAAACTTTAGTAATTTTCGTAAATGTGGGATGATGATCTTGCTTAACGGCAATAACGATGTATTGAAGGTTTAAATTTGAACTTCATGTTTAAAGTACGAGTGACATCCCCTTTCCGAATCATGGCTTTAAAGCACATAGAAAATTTTTAGCAAATTTTACTTATAGCGGCCTCCGGCGTGTAGCTGTGAGGTTACAATTTCCTCAACACTGCTTTTCTGTGATCTCGTAAGTAGCTGCAGTCAGGAGTTTACGTGCGAAGATCTATCGCTTAAAGAGGTAGGTGAACAAAAATTATAAAAGAAACTGCATTGCAGCAGCAACGTATAGTCCGTCGCAATTGGTGCTTAGCACGCACGCACGTAAAAATCCGTCGTAAACTACAGCTCTGTGATTTAAGTAAGACATTTAGAGAAGTGTCTCAACTTCTAAGAATTCTGAGAGCGATCGCGTCTGTGGTGGTGCGATATCCGTCTCACATCGCCTACCACCATGCAATACCCTTCCGACGGAAGAACATGCGCTGACCGTGTTCCATATCAGAGCTCCTCACATTGTCTGCACGTTGCTGCCAATTCATCGCCGAAACGAGCAGAACTCACGAACCGAGAGAGGACCTCGTGCCTTTTAACAGCGGACGCTGCAGTGGCGTGTTAATGGCGTAGGAAGCGAGCAGCGCTGGGTTCGGCCCTTCCGCTTCCTGCGAGGCCCTATCTGAGCAGCCCCGGCCGGGGGCGTGGCGCAGCGCCGAGCAGAGCGGGGGCGGCTTCCCTTTGCAGCGACGCGCCAGCTGTGAGCGGCATTCAGCGGGCTTCAGGAGCCGGCTCGATCTGCGATACGGGAGCTCATATTACCTGTCAGCCGGGATGAATAGCGCCCGCCGGCGCTGCAGGCTCCCCGTGCTCATCCTGCCCGCAGCCAGCGCCGGTCGCCGCCGACCTAATGGAGTTGTTCCAGGCGATCGCGATAAACCGCCACACGCGACGCGAGTGTTGTCGTAAACACGACTCTTCGCCCCGCAATCTGCGCTGCAGCTCACGTGCTAATTCCTCGTGTTACCCTAATGTAACACGCTGTTCAGTGTCTGCAAGCAAACTACTGCAACACACGATATACATTTACGTTTTTGTACGGTAGAAGGATTACACAAGACGATACATGTATTACGATATCGAGAATAACACCCATAAAGTTAGGGAGAGCCACAGAGGGTGAAAACTGGTTAGGAAGACAGGTAACGAAATATACACGTCAACAAGTAATTGAAGACGTCGTATGTAAGTGCTAGAATGAGATGGAAGGCTTACCACGGATGAAGAAATCTTGGCAGCTTTATCAAACGTCAGAAGTCTGATGAAACCCATCCCCATCATCCTTTCCCAAGTACAAATGTCACTCCAACAGAAACGCACAATATTTTTTGTAAAAATACAGTTTTAATTCTGCATGTGTGAGTGTTTTACAGTGTATAGATACATCCTCCCCGCTTCTTTTCAAACGTAGTTCAACCTGTTTCCCCCGAGTTGCGTGGTCACAGCATGTCTTCAACATGGCTGCTACACTTGACGTTCGTCAGATGCAACGTGCTGTCATAGAATTCCTGTGCTGTGAAGACGAGACGGTGGGTGATATCCACAAGAGGTTGAAAAAGGTGTACGGAGACGCTGCTGTCGATAGTAGTACATTTAGTCGGTGGGCAAGTAGGTTACGTAATGAAAGCGGGCACGGCAATATTTAGGATTGTCCTTGCAGCGGTAGGCCTCGCACTGCACACACTCCAGATAATGCGCAGAGAGTTAACGAATTGGTGACTGCTGACAGGCGGACCACAGTGAACGAATTGTCACGCTACGTGTGGATAGGGGAAGGAAGTGTTTGCAGAATACTAAAAGTGTTGACGTTAAAAATGGTTTGTGCCGGTTGGGTTCCCAGGATGTTGACAGTGGCTCACAAAGAAACAATAAAAACGGTATGCAGCGAAGTTTTGGAACAGTCCTGACCCGGCTCCATGTGACTATCATCTCTTTAGGAAACTGAAAGACTCTCTTCGTGGAACAAGATTTGAAGATGATGACTTGCTTGTGCATGCTGCCAAACAGTGGCGAACAGGTAGTTCCAGAATTTTACCGTGCGGGTATACAGGCGCTGTTTCCAAGCTGGCGTAAGGCAGTTGAGAGGGATGGAAATTATGTGGAAAAATGGATATATTGTTCCTAAAGGATGTATCTACACGCTGTAAAACTTCCGAACATGTAGAATAAAAGATGGATATCTAAAAAAATAGTGTGCATTTCTTTCGGAGTGACCCTCGTATATGAACAAAGGTGACACGAGTCATGAGATAGGGGCATGCACTTACAGATATGGGAACAGTATCGCGTACAAAAGCTACAGAGGAACAATGCATTGGCGGCGATGTCAGTTGTAGTCAAGTGATTCATGTGGAAAAGTTTTCCGACATAGTTAATGCCGCACAACGGGAATTAACAGACTTTGAACCCGCAATTGTAACTGTAGCTAGACGCATGGGACTTTGCGTTTCGGACATCATTAGGGAATTCGATAGAGGCAAGATGGACACTGTAAAGAGTGAGCCAACAACACCAAATTCCAGGCAATACCTGTCATCATGGACAACGCAGCGGCCGACGGCCTTCTCTTCAAGATCGAAAGCAGCGCTGTTCAAAATAGTTCAGATGGCTCTGAACACTATGGGACTTAACATCTGTGGTCATCAGTCCCCTAGAACTTAAAACTACTTAAACCTAACTAACCTAAGGACATCACACACATCTATGCCCGAGGCAGGATTCGAACCTGCGACCGTAGCAGTCGCGCGGTTTCCGGACTGAGCGCCTAGAACGCAGCGCTATTAACGTACAGTTGTTAGTGCTAACAGAAAAGCAACGCTGTCTGAAATAACCAAAGAAATTACTGTGGCATGTACGACGAACGTATCCGTTAGGGCAGTGCTACGAAATCTGGCGTTGGCTGTGGCAGCGGACGACCGACGTGAGTGCTGTTTCTGACAGTGCCTCTTCTCGGCTCGTGACCGTATCGGTTGGACCCTACACAAATGAAAAACTGTGAGCTGGTCAGAAGAGTCCCAATTTAAGTTGGTGAGAGCTGATGGTAGGGTTCGAGTGTGTGGGTAGACCCCATGAAGCCTTATTAAAGCAAAAGGGCTTTTATCGTAGGATGACACCAAGCAACCAATCCAGGTTTTCAACAAAGCACTGTGTGAGCTGGTCGTTGCTCTATAACAGCGTGGTCTTTATTTACATGGAAAGGATTAGGTCCACTGGTCCAACTGAATCAGTCATTGAGAGGAAGTGGTTATCATCGGCTACATGGAAACCGTTTGCATCCATTCATGAACTTCACGTTCCCAAACAAGGATAGAATTTTTGTGAATGGCAATGTTAGGTGTCACCGCCAGACACCACACTTTCTAGGTGGTAGCCTTTAAATCGGCCTCGGTCCGGTAGTATACGTCGGACCCACGTGTCGCCACTATCAGTGATTGCAGACCGAGCGCCGCCACACGGCAGGTCTAGAGAGACTTCCTAGCACTCGCCCCAGTTGTACAGCCGACTTTGCTAGCGATGGTTCATTGACTTCCACGCTCTCATTTGCCGAGACGATAGTTAGCATAGCCTTCAGCTACGTTATTTGCTACGACCTAGCAAGGCGCCAGTATCTGTACTATTGATATTTTGAACCATGTACCATAAAGAGCGACGTTTGTCATTAATGGATTAAAGTTAAGTATCCTCCAGCTACGTCCGTTTTTCTCAATTCTAATTCCCTTGTCATGTTCCAGACCTCACTCCAGCCTGCGTGAGCTAAAACGCATGCATTTTGGCCTCATTTAGTTATACGGGTTGGCTCTCCTACCAACCACAACAGAAAATCCTGGACAATCTGAGCGAATGATTCAACCACCCAGACCGCTCAACTAGAAACCAATCGAACATTAATGGAAAATAATCGAGTAGTTAGTTCGTACAAAAAATACTGCACAATGTCATGAACTCTGAAATGTGTGAAAATCTGCCGCATTGCCGATGATGTTTAAATTTGTTATCCTATTCGCTACAGTTTTGCAGACAATATCTACATATGTTCCTGAATATATCTACAAAATTACATAATTGCATCCCACGTTGATTAACATAATACTTATATGCGTGAAAAAATTCCGCAACGTGCTTCAAGTTTTAATACAATTATGCTGTCTACTGAGACACTCCTATAGTCAAGTCAGGGCAATCCCTGAGGATTGGCAGCGCTTTTGACAGCTTTCAACTGCGAAGCGCTAACGGATGTAGAGGAAAACAACAGCAGTCTACAGAACTACGAACACCCCTTACCATTGAGACCTTTACAAAATCATCTTGCACACACGCGAAATAGCTGCAACCAGTGTACAAATTAGAAAATACTGAGAATTGTATTTTCCATACTATGTTTCTTAACTTGGATACTGTACTGACACATTTCCAGATCATGCATATCCTTTGAATTGCTGTTTCATAATTTCAAAGTCATTTTCAAGAATATACGGAAACGAAACATTTTCGGTATTAGACTGCAAACGTAGTTAATTTTTTTGTTTTCGTTTCTAATAGAAATTAGCAAAAATCAATACTTGGGCAATATTTGGTTCCTCAACTAGTATACAGGGTGGTCCATTGATCGTGAGCGGGCCAAATATATCACGAAATAAGCCTCAAACGAAAAAACTACAAAAAACGAAACTCTTCTAGCTTGAAGGGGGAAACCAGATGGCGCTGTAGATGGCCCGCTAGATGACACTGCCATAGGTCAAATGGATATCAACTGCATTTCTTTGAATAGTAACCCCCATTTTTTATTACGTATTCGTGAAGTGCGTAAAGAAATATTAATGTTTTAGATGGACCACTGATTTCGCGTTGTGATACATAGCGCTTTAATATTCACAAACATATGGCTCACAATTTTACACGAATAGTTGGTAACAGGTAGGTTTTTTAAATGAAAACGCAGAACGTAGGTTTGAATATTTTATTTCGGTTGTTCCAATGTGATTCATGTACCTTTGTGAAATTATCATTTCTGAGAACGCATGCTGTTACAGCCTGATTGCCTGTAAATACCACATTAATGCAATAAATACTCAAAATGATGTCCGTCAACCTCAAGACATTTGGCAATACGTGTAACGGCATTCCTCTCAACAGTGAGTAGTTCGCCTTCCGTAACGTTCGCACATACATTGACAATGCGCCGACGCATGTTGTGAGACGTTGTCGGTGGATCACAATAGCAAATATCCTACAACTTTCCCACAGAAAGAAATCCAGGGACGTCAGATCCGGTGAACGTGCCGGTCATGTATGGTGCTTCGACGACCAATCCACCTGTCATGAAATATGCTATTCAATATCGCTTCAATCCCACGCGATCTATGTGCCTGACATCCATCATGTTGGAAGTACATCGCCATTCTGTCATACAGTGCAACATCTTGTAGTAACATCGGTAGAACATTACGTACGAAATCAGCATACATTGCACAATTTAGATTGCCATCGATAAAATGGGGGCCAATTTCGTTCCTCCCATAATGCCAGTCCGCAGCTCGTGGTTGTGCGGTAGCGTTCTCGCTTCCCCCGCCCGGGCTCCCTGGTTCGATTCCCGGCGGGGTCAGGGATTTTCTCTGCCTCGTGATTACTGGGTGTCGTATGATGTCCTTAGGTTAGTTAGGTTTAAGGAGTTCTAAGTTCTAGGGGACTGATGACCATGGATGTTAAGTCTTATAGTGCTCATAGCATTTTGAACCATAATGCCGCACCATACATTAACCCGCCAAGGTCGCTGATGTTCCACTTGTCGCAGCCATCGTGGATTTTCCGTTGCCCAGTAGCGAATATTATGCCGGTTTAGGTTACTGTTGTTGGTGAATGACGCTACGTCGCAAAACAGAACGCGTGAGAAAAATCTGTCATCGTCCTGTAATTTCACTTGTCCCCGACGTTCAAAGTCGTCGCCATTCAATTCCTGGTGAATAGAAATATGGTACGGGTGCAATCGATGTTGATGTATCATTCTCAACAACGACGATTTTGAGATTCCCGATTCTCGCGCAGTTTGTCTTCTACTGATGTACGGATTAGCCGCGACAGCAGCTAAAACACCTACTTGGGCATCATCAATTGTTGCAGGTCGTGGTTGACGTTTCACATGTGGCTGAACACTTCCTGTATCCTTAAATAATGTAACTATCCGGCGAACGGTCCGGACACTTGGATGATGTCGTCCAGGATACCGAGCAGCATACATAGCACACGCCCGTTTGTCATTTTGATCCCAATAGCCATACATCAACACGATGTCGACCTTTTCCGGAATTGGTAAACGGTCCATTTTAAGACGGGTAATGTATCAATAAGCAAATACCGTCCGCACTGGCGGAATGTTACGTGATACCACGTACATATACGTTTGTGACTATTACAGCACCATCTATCACAAAGCGAAAAGAAGTGGTCCTACTAAAACTTTCATATTTCTTTAGGTACTTCACGAATATTTAATAAAAAATTGGGGTCTCTAATTTTAAGAAACGCTGTTGATATCCGTTTGACCTATGGCAGAGCCGTCTAGTGGGTCAACTATAGCGCCATCTGGTTTCCCCCTTCAAGCTAGACAAGTTTCGTGCTTTGTAGTGTTTTCGTTTGACTCTTATTTCGTGAGATATTTGGCCCGGTCACTCTCAACTGACCACCCTGTATATAAACAAACGTGATTTTCAAACCTAGGCTACATTTTTTAATTGATTTTCTATGGAAGTGAAAAGTAGAGGCTCAATTCATGACGGTAGACTTGTTTTCACTGTTCGAAATCACATTCCTCTTGAAGTAAGCACACTTTAACGATGATAACGGCGCCACAGTTTCTGCCATTATGCGCGGAGCAAGGGTTGTCTGCAGCCGGCTTCAATACAGTGTAGGCAACCCGCATTACAGCAGTACGGCATGAACTCTGGCACCTTTTCCATTATATAAGATCTAAGTGTTCCGGAAGGTACCGCTATATGATACAGAGCAGTGAAATCAAGTCTGCCACCACTCATTGTACTTCAGGTTTTCGTTTCAGAAGCAAACCATACAAGTGTCATTTTAAAAAACTAACATTGTTATCTCTACTTTCATGATTGCGCATTCCTGTCCATTGTTTTGAACCACTGTTAGAGGTGCATTCTTGGTTAATTGGGTTTCTTCTTACTTGGTTAGTCTCTTCTCTGCTACGTTTTGCAGTATCACTGTCCCTGTACAACAGCTTTTCCTATTGAAACATCCCCGCAGATTTAAACTGTGTGCCAGACCAAATTGGAACTCGAACCTGGGAACAAAAAGCCTCAGGCACGACTCTGGGAAATTTCATTCTTGATCTTCTCCTGTTGTTTCCACTTTGTGTCCTAACGCTAACAGATAATCACATGACTTGCGGATCGCAGTTGTAAAGTATATGGTTTTCAGCTTCATTCACTCAATTTTATATTAGTAAGTTCAACAAAACCATGAATACAAAGAGAAATTCAGTGTCGTGTTATATAGGATTTATCACAGTTAACAGTGAAAACTGTCACGGGTGTATGTACAAGACAGTAGAAACAAGAACGTTTCAGTGTTCATGGGTATCCAAAATAGCATTATGTGAGATAATTGCTATGGTTTCCTTACCAGCCACCACTGACATCAGAATGAAGTCCTCTTCTGGTTACTGCAAATGTCGTTGACCGGAGCTCGTGGTCTAGTGGCAAGAGCTGCTGCCTTTGGATCATGGGGTCCTGGGTTCGATTCAAAGCCTGGTTGGGAATTTTCCCTGCCCGGGGACTGGGTGTTCGTGTTATCATCATCATCATCATCATCATTCGTGACAGGGGCTAGTTTGGATTGTGCAAAAATATCGGACTGTCTAAAGCTTGGGACTTTGTACGGGTGCTGATAGCCGCCCAATTGAGCGCTCCACAAACCAAACAACAAATATGTCGTTGAAATACAAACGTTTCGACTAACACGGGAACATCACCAACTTGTCTTCATATATCACGGACGAAAAAGCAGAGTTACTGTCAGCCCCAGAAATCGATCCCGCCTGAATTTTTGGACCATAGTTCTGACAGAATGCGTTTGTCTTTCTGAATGTACAGTATTTGAACTTAAGAGCTCATTGGTTGTTTTTCACTTGGACCGCTCTTCTGCAGCCGCCTAATACCCAAGCGCCAAGTACTGTGCAGAGGAGTGAGAAAGGGGTTTGTGAAGTACTGTTTTGGTATTGGTGGCGTGCTTTGTTCATTGTGTGAAAGTGCTCGAATTCTAACCAGTAGCTGGTGACAGATATCCTGATGCGATTCACAAGCGTAGTCTAAATGAATGAAACTAGTAGTGTGTCGTTAAAGCAGAGTCGCAGTGCTTTTTAATTATTGACATCGTGCTTTATTATCTTCGGATTTTAAAGAAGCAAATTTAAAAGTAAAGTACATTTGCAGGGGATGTGCTATTATTTGGGGTGATTGGTATGATTAAACTATAAATCCAAAATCATTAACTTCATTTCACAATCATTCTTCAGTAGCTTAGTCGTGTGTACAGTTGCGTTGTATCAATACGAGAATGGTGCTAAAGTAACGTTGAACGTCTCTCTCTCTCTCTCTCTCTCTCTCTCTCTGTGTGTGTGTGTGTGTGTGTGTGTGTGTGTGTGTGTGTGTGTATGCGTGTGTGTGAGCGTGAGGTTCACATAGCGCGCACCGATATTACTTTCAATTTTTCGCGTACAGTAACATGTTTTCGCGGACCAGATGTGGGTATCACGTTGAGCACATGTGCTCATTTCCCTCCTCCTCTTCGCCCGCCCCCAGCCTCCGGCGCATAGCAGGTGTCTGGTTGTCACTCCGCTTCACAGTACGAGCTCAGGTACTAGGCGAATGTACCGGAGGTGCGAGTGACAAACGAGCGGTACGCAGAAACTTTAAATGCTGTACTCTCAGAAAATCATATCTGCATACTATCACAAGTATGGCCCAAATTTTTGAGAGTGCTGGCGCTGATATCTTGCAAGTGTGCCTTTTCCTCTTTTAAATCCGAGGTCACGTTGATGATGTTTCCTTGCAAGTACCCGTAAAATTTGTGTCAAATTTAACCCAAGGCCTACCTTCTCAGTTACATGTTGCCACTTAACGGTACACTCGTACTGTTGAAGCAGTTCCTCGGATTTGAGTGCAATAGCACACGTTTCTGCAGTGAGTTACGAATTCTTCCAAACACCCCCAGGTCAGCCCTCAAATACTAGCAAGAGTATGTAATTTGACGCTCCAGGATTTTTAACCTGATCAACAGGGGAGATACACCGCAAAACTGAGAATTAAAGTTGCATGTTAAATGGTCACTTCGGATTATTAATGACATTCTCTCATTAACTTGTGAACATTCCTTTGCTGACACTTCGCAAACATGTCTCTGTAATCATTATCGATACATTCTGTGCAGATGTATTAGGTGTCTCTCTGTGATTTTTGGCGGAAGATTTCGGTAACGCGTTTCGGTATGTTTGGCCATTCAGTGGGCGGGCAGCTAAGAGGCACGAGTTCGAATAGCTTTGCACTGACAGTTGTCCGCGGGAGTTTGGAATGACTAGACGGACGACTGGATTCCGATGCTGGGAGAGCGGATCTCGAATATTGGTGATATATTTCTATTTATTGTGATTAATGTAAGTCGTTGCTCATATGAAAGGTTTTTTGGTAAACAATTCGTGCAGTGCTCGCATTACCCGGCTCAATCTGTCATTAGTTTTGTTTGCAAAACTTCCTATGAATTCGGAACTGAAGTTGTATATCTCCGCGAAATGATGCGAACGTTCAGTCAGTAGTCTTGAGTACGGTTACGGAATCGTAACCTTGTCATTTAACTCGTAACGGAGTGCTGTCAGAACACAATTGTCTAGGTAGATCAAGCAATGTTCCAGCCGCAGATCCGGTAGATTAGAGTAGATTAATACTTGTTCCATAGATCATGAACACGATACTTCGTTATGATGTGGAATGTGTCAGGTTAATAAAAGATGTCTGTACAAGATATTACATTACACAAAATATTGCATGACACTAATGTTTAAGTTAGTTTTTCTTCTCTTCCCTTAATTTATATCTAAAACTTCAGCCAATGAGTAGAAGGATTTGTCATCTAGAAATTCTTTTAATTTATTTTTGAATGTTGGTTGACTATCTGTCAGGCTTTTGATGCTGTTTGGTAGGTGACCAAAGACTTTTGTGGCAGCATAATTTACCCCTTTCTGTTCCAAAGTCAGATTTAACCCTGCATAGTGAAGATCATCCTTTCTCCTGGTATTATAGCAATGAACACTGCTATTACTTTTGAACTGGGTTGGATTATTAACAACAAATTTCATAATTGAATAGATATACTGCGAGGTTACTGTGAGGATCACTAGATCCTTAAATACATGTCTGCAGGATGACTGTGGGTGGGCTCCAGCAATTATTCTGATTGCACGTTTTGAGCAATGAATACTTTTCTACTCAACGATGAATTACCCCATAATATGATGCCATACGAAAGCAGTGAATGAAAGCAGGCATACTAAGCTAATTTACTGAGATTCTTATCACCCAAAAGTTGCAATAACCCTAATAGCATACATAGCTGAACTCAGACGTTTCAGCAGACCATCAATGTGTTGCATCCAGTTTAACCTCTCATCAATGGACACACCTAAAAATTTTGAAAATTCTACCTTAGCTACAGACTTCTGTTTAAAGTCTATATTTATTACTGGAGTTGTGCCATGTATGGATCTGTATAGACTGTGTTTTATCAAAATTTAAAGAGAGTCTGTTTGCTGAGAACCACTTACTAATTTTGTGAAAAACATCATTTACAATTACATCACTTAGTTCTTGGTTTTTGGATGTTATTACTATACTTGTATCATCAGCAAAAAGAACTAACTTTGCATCTTCATCAATGTGGAATGGTAAGTCATTAATGTATATCAAGAACAATAAAGGACCTAAGACCGAACCCTGTGGAACCCCGTACTTCATAGCCCCCCAGTTTGAGGCATCAGCTGTTGCTTTAACATTACATGAACCACTTATTTCAACTTTCTGCATTCTTCCAGTTAAGTATGAAGTAAACCATTTGTGCACTGCCCCCTCAAACCATAATGATCTAGCTTATCTAAAAGAATTCCATGATTTACACAATCAAAGGCCTTTGAGAGATCACAAAAAATACCAATGGGTGACGTCCAGTTATTCAGAGCATTTAATATTTGGTCAGTGAAAGCGTATATAGCATTTTCTGTTGAAACGCCTTTCTGAAAATCAAACTGACATTTTGTTAGTACTTTATTTTTACAAATATGGGAGGCTACACTTGAATACATTATTTTCTCAAAAATTTTTGATAGAGCTGTCAGAAGAGAGATTGGGCGATAGTTGTTGACATTCGACGTATCCCCCTTTTTATGCAATGGTTTTACAGTGGGCATATTTCAGTCTGTTGGGGAAAACACCCTGCTCCAAAGAGCTATTACATACGTGGCTGAGAATCCTACTTATCTGTGGGGAACAAGCTTTAAGACTCTTGCTGGAAATGCCATCAATTCCGTAAGAGCTTTTACTTTTCAGTGAGTTTATTAGTTTATTATTTTATTGATTTCGGATGGAGAGGTTGGTGGAAATACAGTTGTTACAAACTGCACAGGTATGGCCTCTTCTATTAGAAGCCTTGCCTCTTCTAGTGAAGATCTAGATCGAATTTTTCCCACAACATTTAAAAAATGATTATTGAAAATATTTTCAATTTCTGATTGTTTGTTAGTACACTTGTCATTTAGTTTTATGGCACTAAAGTCTTCCTGTGCTTTTGGTTGCCCTGTTTCCCTTTCAATAATATTCCAAATTGCTTTAATTTTGTTATCTGAGTTACTGATCTCATGAGTTGGAAAGTAGCTAGTTCCAAATGGCATCGAAAATGTTTTAGGTCGATCATCCAGAGCTGGCTTCAATTTGCTGTTATTTAACTAGTCACATGTTTCATAGACCATTTGAACGATTCTTTTAGCGAAATGATTTGGCATGAGTGAGTTTACATGGTCTATATACACAATTAATGTTAACCTTAACAAACCACTTAATTTTATCCTAATCTTTCAAATGCACTTAAGATTTCTTACAGGCTGCCAGATATTAAATGAAAATTTCGTCCATGAAACAGAGGAAGTTCTCCAGGAGAAACGAATTTACATTATATATATATATATAGTTGATGCCTGTCTGACATTTTATATGATGAAGCAAATGATCCAAGGCTATTTTTGTTGCATATTAAACTCTTTCAGAGTCACAGATAAATTTAATAAAGGGTATTAAAGACCATTTCCGTCTTCAGTGTTGTAGATATGGATCGCACTGTTCTTTCCAAACTGTGATGGATTATTCATCACGAATTTCATTAGCTAATATATTTATTGTGACGGCGCTATCAAAATCCTATCTACTTAAAGAGGTACTTACATGATGTCTGTCGGTGAATAATACATATTCTTCCTACTGTTCTCTTTTCTGCATTCAGTACTTTCTCTCTTCATGGTGAGTTACCTCAGTAAATTATTCCATACGACATTACTGACTGGAAAAATGTAAAACATTTCAGGAAATTAATTCGTTTGTTTCTAAGATTAGCAATTACACAAAAATCTAGGCGAATGTAGCTGTCTCAAGTTAACTGCTTGAAAACCCAAAAATTTGGAGCATTCAACACTGTTTATGGACACCTGCTATTGTGCTACTTCAGTTATTGGTATGACTATATCTGTTGCAAAGAGGTGAATATAGTTTATGTCTTTTCAAAAAATTTCAGGTATCCATTTTCTGAGAACTACTTAATAATTCTCTGTGAAATATTTTTTGCTGTTTTCTGTCTTTTTGTATTTGGTATAACAGTAGATCATCTGGTAAAAGCGCCAATACTGCTTGCTGAATGTTAAACGTAAGGTCATTTACAAGTATAAGGAGTAGGAGTGGATCGAAAACTGAACCCTTTCGGACTCCCTTCATTACTTCTCCCCAGTCACTAGACTTTTCTCCCCTCCCAACATTGCTTGAAGGCAGCACAGATTTTAGCATTCTGTTTGTGAAGTGAAATTCAAACAATACCCATTTCATAACTCCATAGTGATAAGATAACTACATTACCCCAGGTTGTCTAAGGTCTGTGTGATTATCAGCATAGGGTTAGCGTCTATTACTCTCTGTTGGTTTCTAAGTCTACAGCTGCTCATACAAAGACCTGCTTATTCTGAGGGTTTAAATCCATTTTCCAATCCTGACCACTCCGAAGAGATCTGTCTTTCTGAATCTGGGTCCTATCAGGATGTCTCAGACAGAGGCAGTGTTTTATATGTAAGTGTAGTCATGTAAGTGAGGACCAGCGTGGAACCAGGCACACGGTTGAGGGTTGTGGTGCAGTTAACGCCGTTACACTGTCTTTGATATCATCGCTGTACTTCACACTTCCTCACTCTAAATTGCTTCTTGTTTCTGATCACACGGTTCAAATAATTTTAATTGAATTATCCATCAGTGCTAAGCAGAACATGGTTATAACATTAAGAAAGAAATAGTTTCTGATGTTCTGAAAAATTATATTTATTTGGTCAAACTATAAGCTTCTTAGACCAACTTCAGGTCACATCTGAAAGCCACAAACAATGATACAATGACATGCAACTTACACAGTTATTACTTACACAGAAGATACAAGAATGTTGACATATAAAGTGTTTACATTGCAAATGATAAAATTGTTTGTCACCCAGAAATAATTAAATTTACTAAGAGTAGAAACAGTTTTAATAATTATGAAAGTGAATTTAACAACTGGTAAAAAGTAGTTTACAATTTACAGTTTTGATTTATTATTTGTTACTAAATCTTAGTTTATAATGGGAGGAAAAGGAGTGTGATCACTTAATGCTAAACTATGAACCTTGCACCGATGTGACCATTGTAATAAACTTGTACGAAATGTTGATTTTGTTTACACAGAAGTATGAAAATTGATAACAAGTAGTGTTTTTACAGAAAAAGCGTTACGTTTTTCGTCACACAGAAATAATTACTTTAACAGACAAAGGAAACTAATGTCTATTTTTGTAGAAGTGCACCAACCGATGAAAAGTAATACCGAATTCGTGATTCCCATTTATTATTTGTAATTATCACATGCCTTAAAAGAGGAGACAAAATGGAATTTAATTTGATCATTTAACACTAAATTGGCATTCTGTCTAATATATTTCTTGATTTCTAATATTTTGTTTCTGGCAGTGCCATATCTTTTACTTTTCTCGGCAGAATGTAATACTTCACATTCTACAACATATGTGTGGTTTCCTGTTGAAAGATGATAGGCGAAGTTTGAATCTTTCATTAATAATCTTCGGCTTCTCTCATATTCAGGTAACCTAATTGCCACAGCTCTGCCTAACTGACCAATGTGTACTTTGCCACAATGCCTGCCTGTGATTTTATCTGGACCACTCTGTACAATAGATTGCAATTTGTCTTTACTGTGGAATAAAAAATTTTATATTCTGTGTTATAAAATTCAGGTCTGCAGATGTGATACTTTACCTTTTTGCTCAGTTTATGTGAAATTTTGGTAGAAACATGGGATGCTGCTTCACTTTGAGAAACTGCTGACCGGTTCCTGTTGAAAGTGTGCAGACATCGTGTGAGTTTGCACTTTCCTTTTTTGTAGTGTATTACCAACCATTCAAAGCTATAGCCATTTTTTAAAAAGAAGGTTTCATGATTGGTAATTCTGGTTGAAAGCCAGATTCAGACAAAGGAACAGATATGAGGGGATACATCACTGAATGTAAATCTGCACGTTGGCGCCTGTGTATGCTGGGAGCTCGCAGCGATTGCTGTATCTGTGGCTATGATATTTCGTAATTACTAAATAAGTACCTCTTTGTGCTAATATCTATATTAAGATCTAAGAAAGTTATGGAAGTGCTTCCCAGTTCCATTGCAAACTGAATTTTTTTAACATTGGGGCTACAAATGTTGTAGTAATGCACTTAATAGTCTACTGGTATCAGTCCATACACAGCATATCATCCACATATCTGAACTAACACTTAATTTTGCAGTTCAGTGTCTCTTTCTGTAGGAAATTTTGTCGGACATTGTCCATAACAATTTAAGATAATATATGACTCAGAGGAGAACCAATATCTAGGTTATCAGTTACTCTATAATATGTGTTCTGAAAATGTAAATAATTTTCTTTGCACAAATTTTAGTAACAGATATTATGTCATATAGTTCTGGAGAATTTACTTTGGATTGGTACAAGATTTCTGGTAATATGTTTATACAGACATCAGTAGGAAAATTTGTAAACAAGTTAGTGACATCAAAGGATAATGGATTAGAAGTTTGTGGGAACTGTACATCTTTGATCAGCAAGAGCTTTCGAACTTTTGATACCCAATTTAGGTTAAAAACTGGTTTTCTTTATAAAGATGTAATCTAATTCTGCCGCTGGCAAGTAATAACGAGCAGAAAACTATAACACTGCTGGTGGTTCTAGAATGCCTGTAATGTCGTTTTTATGTAATTCAAATAAGCCATATAATGTAGGAGTCATTGCATTTATAATAACAAGCAAATGGCTGTTGGTTTCAGATACAGTACTTTTATAAGATTTGATGGTTTTTACTCGTTCATTAATAGATGCAGTCGGATCTAAATGTTGAAAGTCATAATTATCGAGAAACTGACATGAGATGTGTTTGCGGTTGTGAATATGAGCTGCCACCAGCTTTATAAAGGAATGACGATAACGAAAATTTTGTGCCGGACCGGAGGTAGAGTTCGGATTTCCCGCTTTATGCGAGCGGTTGCCCTAATCGCTTCGGCTATCTGATTACCACTCGCGGCCCGACCTAAACTATACAAAATGGTGGTTAAAATGGATTTGCACACAGGGAAGTTGTTCAAAAACGACCTTAAAGAAGCCTCGGCGTGTCGCCACACGTATGTTACCGCTGTTTTCATATGTCAAATGTTGTCATTAGACTCCCGTTACAGGAAGATATACTATACAAATGCTTATAGAGTTGGTAGCCCTGTTAGGAGTCACGCTTGTATATCTTCGTTTTTGAGAGCTGTTTTCATGGAGGTATATCTCCACTGTTGTTTTCCTGTGGTTGAAGTTTTTTTTTTCGCGTGTCAATCTCTAAAGTTATTAAGATTCCAGAAAATTGCATTGGTACTAGAAACGTAAATGTTACGACAATCGGTTTATTTCACAGGGAAATGGACTGTGTAAGTACAATTACAAACCGACAGTATATTAGGGAGATATCATCAAGTGCCTCAAGACAGAAGGTGAAATGTTGGAGACCCAGACTGACACTTTCAAGACCACTGATAAAGATAAAATATAACTGAATGTGTTTCCATAATTGCTGAACTTAGGGCTTTGTGGAGGCTTCTAAAGGACGTTGATTTCTATGGTATTAAAACTTTACATCACGAAGGCAGGAAAGGTGGCCACGCGGGATTAGCCGAGCGGCCTAGGGTGCTGCAGTCATGGCCTGTGCGGCTGGTCCCGGCGGAGGTTCGAGTCCTCCCTCGGGCATGGGTGTATGTGTTTGTCCTTAGGAAAATTTAGGTTAAGTAGTGTGTAAGCTTAGGGACTGATGACATTAGCAGTTGAGTCCCATAAGATTTCACGCACATTTGAACATTTTTGAACAGGAAAGGTGTATCCAGTTAGCTGCAAATGTTTTGTGATTCCTGTGGAGCAATTAAAATAGGGCATGCTTCTGAACTGTGCACGGAAAGGTTTATAATGCCAGTATTAGACTACTGCATTGAATGAGGTGTTTTGGGAAGCGTAAAAGAGCAGCCCGAGCATTTTGTGCTGTCATGAATTTGTCACCACCTCCAAGATTTTACAAGTACACCCAAGTGAAGTGAGTGGTGTGTCAATGAAGAAAGCAGTGGAAGACAGTGTGGTATGCAATGTGGGTGACAATGACTTAGCTACATCTCTTGATGGAACATGGCAGAAGCATGACCTCCTACCACTGTTGGGGTTGTGACAGCATCATCGCTAGAAAATGGAAAGGTTATGGATATCGAATGTTTCACAAAATAATGCCATGGCTGCAAAGATAGCAAGCAGGATCATGTTTATGTTATTATTTATGGGTGGAAGAATGGAATAGAAACAGTGGGAGCTCTCTGAATCTTTCGGAGATCAAATGAGGATTGCGATGTAATTTATGTGAAGTATCTTGGAGATGGGGACTCGAAAACGTTTGCATACGTGTTGGGAAACGTATCTCAATAAAATATTATAAAAACTGAGAAGCACATGTATTCGACGTGTGCAAAAGTGACTGATCACACGTTTACGTAAACTGATGAAGAATATGGAAGGGTAAAAGCTTAGAATATGTGTGATGGCAAACAGATTGGTGCTCATGCTCGTCTCCCGAAGGGAGAGGTTGACAAGTTGCACATCCACAACGGTTTCGCCACAAAACGAAATTAAGAGGATAAACAGGTCACGAGGAAAGCAGCATGGATTACCTTCTTCAACAAATATTGTATAGATGCCAGTTCACAGCACAGTGAGGTAGACTCATGATGCGAATACAGGAAGCACTTACAGAATAGTGAAGTTTATTTTCACTATCACTCTCTGGCATTCCCATTGTTAGAGGACATTAAGACCATATACAGGGATCGTAGTAAACAACTGCCACGATGCTTACATCGGAATACGAAAAATGAGAATGATATTTCAGCCATTTTATAGGGGAACCCTAGCGGAACGAAAAATACGAGATTACTTGTGTTAGACACTGTAATTTACCTTAATGACGGAAGTTAGCTATTGTGAGGTTCTAGAGCTGCTAGGAGTATTTTCTGGGTGCAATATCACGCAATCACTGATTGCAGTTGATATCATAATAGTGGCCGAAGGTGAAAGGAAGCTGTTGAGGCAACTAAAGATGTCGCAGTAACGAGGAGAAACAAAAAAATTATGAAAGAATTTGAAACATGTTAAAGCAAGAAGATTATACATCTGAAGTGCCCTAAGAATAACAAAACTCAGTCATACTACAGGTACCATTTTTAAAATGATTTTCGTAGACTTAAATTTTCTGGCATGTTTATTTTACGCTAGAAAAATCTGCTAGAGCTAGAGGTCTGAAATTTCTTGGGTTGTATCGCGATACTATTGGGAAACAGTAGACTACAAACAAGGAAGAAAAGTCCGTTTTAATTAATTATGAAAAGCAACCTTTATTTCGATTATCAGATGCAAATGTTCCTAGAATATAAACTTATGGCAGAAGTAACACGATAGTAAGCTACGTTTTAGATAGTTTTGCTACCATGTATTTACCGTTTCAGTCATGTAAATAAAATAGACAGTTCATAGATTACAAGTATGGACCAGTATATAACATTGTAATTTACTGATCTTAACAAAAAAAACTGCAATAAAATCAGTATGAGAACTAAAGTGATTAAATCTATATCATTACGTTCAGCAAGAAACAGTCTTACCTTTCACTCTTTTTTCGTTAGAGCCACGTAAATGTTATGAAAGTTGTTAATATTCCTCCAGATGTTCACAGGCAAACTACCTTAAGAACAGTTGCATTTTCATCTTCACATACATTATGAAGAAAAGTATCGAACACGAACGGATGGATTACAGTTGTAACAAGCATATGTAAAACTTTAAAATGTGAATTTCCGTTATAATTGTGTCTGTGCTCGTTTAGAAAGCGAGAGATAGTGGATAAGAGAAGAAATGCGAAACTGGTACAAACTCTGTGGTGGATGTTCACATTTCAAAGTCTGTCACACACTACGATCGTCACATATCTGTTCGAGCTCGAAAGCCTTGTAGCAAACCATCAAATTCGATTTCCTTTCTCCACTGTTTTAAATTAAATTTTATTTACAAATAATGTAATAAAACTGTAAATTCAAAATATACATCCACGAAATGTAATAAATAAATTAAATATATTCTTTTTTATTCAACTTGATTACTTCTGCGTGGTAAAAATGGAATCCTCTGCCATGTAAATACTCTACATGTAATTGTTTCTTCTGCGTAAATAATATCTGTGTAAGCGGGAGGTCAATGTGGCGGTGTTTGCAACATTCAGCTGTCATCTGAGGACGGGCTACGAAGTCGAAAGCCGTTTCGTAATCAAATAAATATAATTTTGCAGACCACCGGAAAATTTTTATTTAGCGTTACTATTCAGATAACTTAAGATTTTATTCGTGGCAAGTGTTGATGTTTCCATACTAAACAAGAAAATTATATACAAATTCAGTCTATAATCACTGAAAAATAAGGGTTGAATAATTTTCTCTTCGCAGGAATGGAATCACGGAATCTGTGTGCTGTTGGCTAGGCCACTCATATACTATACAACCTGCTAGATGAACTACCAAGTGATCAGAAGTGAGAATGAAATTGAAATGGGGATACTGCATAACTTGGCATATTCTTGATAGGGCTGTAGTGAATCCTATCTCATAATCTTCAGTTACACTAATACAGAAGATATAATGATTTTGAAGGAGTTTAGAATTTCTTTATTGCAGAGCTTGTGGGATCACCAATGTTTTCGCCAGTAAAATCTACATATAAATCGTTACATGTAAGCAGTCACAAACCATACCTTACACAAGATAAACGGTGCGTATGTGAAGCATCATATTTGTCTGCATGTCGAAAATCAAGAAGGTATGTGTCGTGCAACACAGTGACACACGCCTCAGCAAACGAAATGCGTGTGACAGGCGTGTGATGTTGAACTGTGCATGACGAATATTAATACCTGTTTGCCGTAACACAAGAAGTGAGTAATCTCCGGTTTATCACTCGTCTCGGTGTGAAGCAACACATATTATGTATGCATCTAAATTAAACCACATCATCCGTTGATTAGTACACCGGCACAATGAATGAACAAAGATTAGGGTTTAATGACCTGTCACGGAAGATGTCATAGAGACGTAGGACAGCCTCAGAATACGGAAGGGTAGGGAGAAGAAACTGCTTCGGCCTTACTAACTTTTTATTTGCCGGCAACGAAATATTAGGTTCAGAAAGTTTTTCTTTTCTTAACGTTTATGCAATCAACAACACAGGAATTAATAGAACACCAAATATTATTACGGAAATAAGTGTTTCACATAACATTCAACGTGTAGCTTCACAGTGAATCCAATGTGTTTTTCAAGGGGAGAAATTCGTTCCATGCTTCGATTCTACAACTTTTACGAATATTCCCATATGTTAGATGTTTTCCAATTTTCTATAATATTTTACAATGTTACAGAAAAAAGTTCTAGAATACAACTAAAGAAACGCCTACATATCTCATTCACTCGTAGCCCTGCACAGTCATATTAAACGATGGGTTTTGCAACTAGCAAAACCAGAGTAAAGACTCATCTCAGAAATGTATCCACTTGCAAAGAGAATGATGTAAGCAAACAACGGGTGTACGAGCAAACAGTTTTAGAAATAAAAAGTGGCATAGTTTAACAAACAAATCACGGAATACAGTGTATGATACAAGGGCAAAAAGAAGTTAATTCCATTGATACAATGAAGAACCAAGACTAAAGCCTAAATTTCCCAAAAGAATTCCTAAATTTGCTCAATATTTCCGCTATGCTCTTGCAAGAAAGCCTCTTAGAAATATCTTAGAAGGGGTGTATTAACAAGAAATTAAAAGTTAATCAATAATCGCAACAAGAATTCTACTCATTTCAACCTTCTCATTATTCAGTCTTAAAAGGCTGCAATTTCCGTTACGATTAGAGTACAGTATGACTATCAATAATGCACAGAATCAGACATTCCAAAGTTGAAAAGTGAATGTAAACTAATAGTGTTTCTTGCATGAAGTGTTCTACTTAGAGTGTTCTCTTGTTGGACGACCACTGTTTTGTACCCTAAGGGCAGCAAGGTCTAACGCAACTGGTCGCGGTCCGCGCGGCTCCATCCTGTCATAGGTTCGAGTCCTCCCTCGGGCATGGGTGTGTGTGTTGTCCTTAGTGTAAGTTAGTTTAAGTTAGGTTAAGTAGGGACAGATGACCTCAGCACTTTGGTCCCATAAGACTTGGCACAAATTTCCAATTTGTTCCCTAAGGCTAAACACAAAGTGTAGCTTACAACAAAATACTGTATGTATAAAAAAATCATCCAATTTTTAAAAAAATTATTACTATTACGTTACTGGAGATAGATGCGTCAACAACGTTCTGTTGGACAGAGAAAACTCTCGAGCTTTACATGGTTTCCGATAGATAGAAGCGGTGTGCACGCTCTTCAGTTCTAGTAAGAATGGTGTCGGGTCAAGAGAAAGCCTTTTGTGTTCTAAGTTTTGCGCAGTACGGGTCAGTAATAATAGTTCAGCGTGACTTTCGTACTAGGTATGGCGTGGAATCATTAGACGATGGCATGAATAATTCCGAGAAACAGGCTGTTTGTGTAAAGGTAAATCAACGGGCCGTCCCCGAGCGTCTGAAACAGACGTCGAACGCATGAGCCATAGTTTCACAAGGAGTCCGCAGAAATCCGTTAGCCATGCAGCTCGACAGCTCGGCATGCCCCTGATGGCGGTCTGGCGTGTGTTGCGTCGATGTTTCCACATGAAACCATACTCAATTCAGCTTCTGCAATTTCTTCAAGAAGGTGAAAATCATCAACGTGTGGAGTTCTGTAAGTTCTTGGCAAGATGGAGTATGGCAGTTTTCTTCCACGCTTAGTGTTTATAGTGTCGAGGTAACATTCCATTTAAACGAAAGGTGAACCGTCGTAATGTGAGAATATGGGGTACAGACAAAACACATGAAGTTGTACAACATGAGAGGGACTCTCCAAAATTTAATGTATTTTGTGCAGTTTAACGGGAAAAGGTGTATGGTTCACTTTTCTTTGCCGAGAACACTGTTATAGGAACTACATGCATCGATATGCTTGAGAACTTTCTTTTCCCACAGTTGGAGACCGATTCGAACAACTTCATCTAACAGGATAAGGCACCGCCACACGGGCATCTGGAAGTGCGGGAATTTTTTAATAAAAATATTTCTGAAAGATGGATCGGTCGCACTGGACCAAATGATTCAGCCTCACATTACTGGGCTGCAAGGTCACCGGACGTGACGTATGTGATGATTTCTTGTGGTGCTTTATAAAAGACTCTACTTGCCTCCGTGACCAACAACAATGAATGAACTGAGATATAACAGCAACTATGGACTCTATAACTCAAGACATGATCGCTGCAGCGTAGGAACAACTTGAAAGCCCTATTGATATATGCCGTGCCTCTTAAGAGGGGAATGTTGAACACCTATGAAACGGTATGAAAAAAAACCTTTAGAATTTTCCGATATTCAAAACACAAAACTTATTGTATATATTTTTTAGTTTCAGAAATATAGACGTGCCAAATAGGATGATTTTTTTATAGACCCTGTACTTTTAAGAAGTTCGATGCTGTACGAATAAGATGATTAACTGCACTTTTCTCAGCACCGAAAACAAACAGGAAAATAAAGAGTAATCGAGGTGTTTCCTTTTCAACAGGTCGTTTATTAAATGGGAGCAGTGAGTTGTAGGCAAAGAAAAGAAAAAAACACTAACCATCTTACGCTGGTTGCTCAGGCGTGAGCTGTTACAGGTATACAACTACTCAACAACGCTAACACGTTTTGGAAGGTTGCAGTAACCTCTTCTGTTGAGTTTATCATGGTTAGGTTAAAAGGCATCCGTCCATACATATTCATTGTGATGTAAAAAATTTACTTTGCTTCCCCTCTCTGACATCACTTGGACCCCTAGGTGCTCTTTCGTTTAATACCGCACTCTGTAGAACACAGAATGTCGGTTTTATTTTTGGTTTGTGCTTTTATCTGTGATTTAAACAGAATAGTTTCTGTAATTCCATTTGTGGGGCACACTTCCACATATTTACCGTACATTTACGTAGTTAAATAGTATATTTGTGTATATTTTTCTCAACTGTGTATAGTGAGACTACTGTAGGATAGCTCGCCCGGCTAGCTGTGCCGTCTAACGCACAGCTTCCCGAGCGGGAAGGCATGCTGGTCCCGCGCAGGAATCCGCCCTGAGGATTATTCCACCTCAGTTACATTATGTCGGCGACTGCTACGCAAACACTGTCTCCAAGTACGCGCACACCATAATTACTCTACCTCGCAAACATTTGGGGTTATACAAGTCTGGTATGTTCCCCTGGGGAGGAGGGAAGGGGGGGGGGGTCCACTGGGGGCCGAACCGCAGAATAACCCTGGGTTCTGAGTGGGGCGGCCGGCCGCTGTGGCCGAGATGCTTCAGTCCGGAACCGCGCTGCTGCTACGGTCGCAGATTCGAATCCTGCCTCGGGCATGGATGTGCGTGATGTCCTTAGGTTAGTTAGTTTTAGGTAGTTCTAAGTCAAGGGGACTGATGACCTCAGATGTTAAGTCCCATAGTGCTTAGAGCCACTTGAACATTTTTTTCGATGTGTGGCGGCTGGGGGGACTGCTGTGACCTGTTGTGGGGTCGTGAACCACTGAGGACTACGGCGGGACGAAGCCTCTCCGTCGTTTCTAGGTCCCCAGTTCAGTACAGAATACAAATACGCAATACACATACACTGTAGAATTTGGTTTTCTAGATACGATACTTTCCAGTGTTTCATTATTCAGTATAATCTTTTCGGATATCGACTGTGGTTCGTCATCCTCTGCATGGTGTTGATACACAAATATGATACAACCATTGTTATCATACTGCTGCCAGGAGCGTGCGACATTACTACCATACCTCATCCCCCCTCTCCTTTCTTTGGTTTTCGTTTTTTAATAGTCCTATTTACACGAGTAGATTTAGGCATTTATAGTGTCGTTCACTCCCGAGCGGTTCTAGGCTCTACAGTCTGGAACCGCGCGACCGCTAAGGTCGCAGGTTCGAATCCTGCCTCGGGCATGGATGCATGTGGTGTCCTTAGGTTAGTTAGGTTTAAGTAGTTCTACGTTCTAGGGGCTGATCACCTTAGAAGTTAAGTCCCATAGTGCTCAGAGCCATTTTAAATCGTTTACTCCCTTTAGGGTATACTTTAGTTCACGTATTCTCTTTCTGTAACAAATACTTTCTACCAAGCCTACATACTATTACCGACTATGGTCTTTTGTTGCTTTTCACGTTGGCTACGGGTGTGTTAACGTAGGTACCTAACAGTCTTTTAATCATTAAATGAGGTATTCAGCTTCGTCCGTGTTGTCATAACTTGTTACTAAATAGATTCACTGGTCATTCTGATCTCTGTTGCTCTTTAGTTTATGTTCATACTCTGATATGTGATTATTAATTGTATCTTTACGGTGATAGCTTTGCAATCAGCTGACCATAGGATTTAATGGTATGTCTTATCATGGACATCTAGTGTATTTAACTAATTTTGATATTATAGTGCATATGATATATTTAGATTTTGTTGTTTAATATTTTGGATGATATTGTTGATATTACTTTCCCAACACGGATATTCGTTCACTGTTTATTTCTTTACATTGTTACGTTCAGATGTTGACTCCTGAAATTTTACCCTATAATATTTTTGTTTTACGTACGGTATTTCAATATTGTATCTTCTTCCATTTTACTAGATGATATGAAACGTTTTGCGCTTTTATAGTGAGTCAGTAGAATGATATACGTTTCCTGTCACCGGTGACTGGTAACAGTAAACTTGTTTCATTTAATGTCAAAACAGTCACGGTAAAGCCTAACCTAAAATGTTCGCTTTTAAAATATATGTTTCCCTTATGTCATCTGTTATTGAATGTTTTCTGCTTTTTGGTATTTCATGTTTTTCTCTTCTTTGGTGCTTACGAAGACTATTTAGCAGGCTACAAATATTCTGTACAGACTATTTTTGTTTTATTTTTGCCTATAGATTCACCTGATTTTCACAAGATGTGTACAGGCGTAGAACTGACCCTTTCGTGCTAATCACTTCACTATACTCTCTAGGGTTAGCACTTTTATGGTATTTTCTCTTTACCTGTATTCTTACAGTAGCTAATGAGTACAGTTGTCATTATTCGTCATAAAAGTTATTAGATCCCTTCATCATTCATGCCATATTTTAAGAGTACTCATTAGCGAAGAGTACTGTTATCTGTAACGATACTCTTCGTTGTTTACAATAACACTGGTTCTATTTTGCATATGACAATTCGTTCTTATTGTCTTCATTTCATACAAGATTTAGTAGTCTACTACATTACAGTTTTTTTGGGCTCCTTGCCGATCTAGTTGGTAAAGTCACTTTTTCAGATATAAATTGTTTGTGAAATGAAACTTCCTGGCAGATCAAAACCGTATGCTGGACCTAGATTCGAACTCGGGACCTTTGCCTTTCGTGGGCAAGTGATCTAACATCTGAGCTATCCAAGCCCGACTCACGATCCGTCCGCACAGCTTTACTTCCGCCAGTACCTCGTCTCCTACCTTCCAAACTTCACAGAAGCTCTCCTGCGAAACTTGCAAGACTAGCACTTCTGGAAGTAAGGATATTGTGAAGACATGGCTTTGCCACAACCTGGGGCATGTTTCCAGAATGAAATTTTTACGCTGCAGCGCAGTGGCCGCTAATATGAAACTTTCTGGCAGATTAAAACCGTGTGCCGAACCGAGATTCGAACTCGGGACCCTAAGCAGGAGAGCTTCTGTGTAGTTTGGAAGGTAAGAAAGCCGGCTACGGTGGCCGAGCGGTTCTAGGCGCTTCAGTTCGGAACCGCGCGACTGCTACGGTCCCAGGTTCTAATCCTGTATTGGGCTTGGATGTGTGTGTGATGTCCTTAGGTTGGTTAGGTTTAAGATGTTCTACGTTCTAGGGGACTGACGGCTTCAGATGTTAAGTCCCATAGTGCTCAGAGCCATTTGAACCATTTTGAAGGTAGGAGACGAGGTACTTGAGGAAGTAAAGCTGTGAGAAGAGGTCATGAGTCGGGCTTTGGTAGCTCAGATGGCAGCCGGCACAGTAGTTCAGCGTGTTCGTTCAGAGAGCTCGTTGCTCTCTGTAATAAAAAGAGAAAACTGAATGAAAGAATCAACAACGAACTTCAACGAAAGTCATGTGATGTCCGAATACAACGAACAAAATAAAAAAAAAAGGTGGTAGAGCACTTGCCCACGAAGGCAAAGAGCCCAAGATCAAATTTGACTGGTTCAAATGGCTCTGAGCACTATGCGATTTAACATCTGAGGTCATCAGTCCCCTAGAACTTAGAACTACGTGAACCTAACTAACCTAAGGACGTCACACTTATCCATGGCCGAGGCAGGATCCGAACCTGCGACCGTATCAGTCGCGCGATTCCAGACTGAAGCACATGGAACCGCTCGGCCACACCTCCAGGCTTTTTCCCGACTTCAAACCTCGGTCCGGCACACGCTTTTAATCTGCCAGGAAGTTTCATATCAGCTCACACTCCGCTGCAAAGTGAAAATTTCATTCTCGTTTGTCGAATCTTTCCTATACGTTTGTATTTCATATTTTCGTCATATTGACTAATTTTCTTCTCTGACTGACGCCCATCCGGTAATTAATGAGTGCGGATATCGTGTCGACAATTTCTCTGGTTGTAACTATTATTTTTAGGCAGGCTCATCGCATTGTCCTCTTGAGTTTTTTTGTCTGTACATTCACCTAGTTATCACAGGATGTCTACATGCTCAATACCTGACCTACTTGTCCATTATTTGTAGTTGGGTCTTATTTCGTATACTCCCTTGGTTTGACACTATTCTTATGATTAATAACAATAATGCTTATATTACTGAATTATTCATATTATGTAGTACTGATAACTTTGAATCACGACGTTCTTCACAATTTATCATAGTCATTATTCCAACACCACTATTTATTATAGTTGTTTCTTACACCTTAATAGTTTCCTACAACTGTACGTTAGTTATCTGATTATATTCTTCATTCAATTCCAGTCAAAAAAAGTAGGATTCCTGTCGCTTATATCAACGTCGAGGATTAATGTTTACTTTCCAATATCACTGCTATTCTTGTGATTTATTTCTGATAGGTGATTTGTGCTGTGCACCCTGTGTGCAAACTGCCACACATTCATATGTATCCTTTATTATACCCTGAATATATATACTATAAAATTACGACTGTAATATACTGGTTTCATAATTCCTAGACCAGCCGCAGTCCCCCACTCCATAATTTCAAGATGGAGTTATGTTTACTAAAAGACTAACCGCGTTTTCAATGCAAGCGTTTTATGTACTCTGCTTCTAATAAAATTTTAAATGGTTTTATTATTTGCTGAAAGTGTGAACAACCTATCAGCGACACTTAAACCTATGTGAGATGTACGTCTCTTACTGCCCCGTAACTCCGCTACATGATGCCTATACAGAAGGAACATTTATACCTATCTCCCATACAGCACTCTACTGACTTTTTACTTAAAGACGCATGATTTCTTCATTTAATTATGAATTTTAGCAGTTAGTACGAAAGCCAACGTTTTTATTGAAAGCATACTGGTTACTAACGCCTCACGAACAATTGCTCGCTATACATGGTGTTACAAAAAGGCACGGCCAAACATTCAGGAAACATTCCTCACACACAAATAAAGAAAATATGTTATGTGGACATGTGTCTGGAAACGTTAATTTCCTTGTTAGAGCTCATTTTAGTTTCTTCCACCTACGCTCAATGAAGCACGTTATCATGATTTCATACGGGATACTCCAGCTGTGCTGCTGGAACATGTGCCTTTACAAGTACGACACAACATGTGGTTCATGCACGATGGAGCTCCTGCACATTTCAGTGGAAGTGTTTGTACGCTTCTCAACAACAGATTCGGTGACCGATGGATTGGTAGAGGCGGACCAATTCCATGGCCTCCACGCTCTTCGGACCTCAACCCTCTTCACTTTCATTTATAAGGGCATTTGAAATCTCTTGTCTACGCAACACCGGTACCAAATGTAGAGACTCTTCGTGCTCGTGTTGTGGACGGCTGTGATGAAATACGCCATTCTCCAGGGATGCATCAGCACATCAGGGATTCCATGCGACGGAGGGTGGATACATGTATCCTCGCTAACGGAGGAAATTTTGAACATTTCCTGTAACAAAGTGTTTGAAGTCACGCTGGAACGTTCTGTTGCTGTGTCTTTCCATTCCATAATTAATGTGATTTGAAGAGAAGTAATAAAATGAGCTCTAACGCGGAAAGTAAGCGTTTCCGGACACATGTCCACATAACATATTTTCTTTCTTTGTGAGTGAGGAATGTTTCCTGAAATTTTGGCCGTACCTTTTTATAACACCCTGTATTATAAGCAGTCCTTGGGTGTGAACTACTACCTCTTGCGTGGAATCGTATAGATTGTGTAAGGCTGTGTTTCATAGCAATGTGCCTTGTATATGTTGGTCTCTATGCCAGTTTCGTTGCTTTATCACACTCCGATTTCAGTTTATTGCTGAATAACACATTTCAAGCCAGCATCTTCACCTAGCTCCTTCCAAAATCATTTTGAATTTTATATTGTATGTGAGTGTGGCAGTATCTACACTTGTACCAATCGTCTTTGGGACAGCAGTACGGGTTATAGCAACAACCCGCTGGTAATGACACCGCTCTCTTTGCTTGTGGCAGATTTCACCGTTTGGATCTTATGTTGTAAACATCATCCACAAGACTCTCACAGCAACACGGGGGCATGTTATACCGATTCGAAGAGATTTCCAGTGATTTGAACCAATAAAAGCGGCGTAACAGGCATTAAGGTTCGGGGACAGAGCAGGATCTGTCTTCACATCCACTGCTGATGGCAACATTGATCACATCTGCGACTTGACTTTGAATAGCCGCCATGTTACTGTTGAAGTGGAAACCTATTGTCATGGTTATCTGGATGACATCATTCATAACACGCTCATCTATCACAAAGTCTGTCCAATAAGGAGTCCCAAGACAGACGAATGTGTAGGACAAACATACTCGCGTGGAAAACTGTCATGAGCTACTGCACCGTCACGCTAAGGTAGGTGAAATATTTTTGATAAGAATCATCACTGGAGATAAATCTGAGCCGTGAGCTTGCTAGAATCGATTCCTTCCGGTCATGAAACTTCTTTGCTCGGTGTCTCCAAGCGATGGATTGGTCAACGTCTCGCGCTCACTGAGGCATCCTCCTTCGTGTTCGGAAAGTTTGTCTGGCATTCTGCTGAGTAACTGTGCTCACTCGCCGAGGACGGAGGTCCGATTCGTCGTTTAATCTGTAGCCGTGGAAAAGATGAGAAGAGTTATTGCTTCCCTTGGCTTGTACGGTAGCGATTTTACATCTTCGGAGTCCGCACGTTTCTTATTTCCGTTGCTTTTGTTGTGTCTGCTGTGCAGTCGAGATTAGCTTATAGCAAAGCAAAGTCAAACCAAGGAACGCTGAGCGCCTCTCTGTCAAGTTTGGTGAAAGAGCCTTAAAGCTTGTTGGCATTCACGAAATACCTTGTTGATTAAGTGAAATTCAGTTTGGGTTCTCGCTTATAACAGCGATTGTCTTTCTTCAGTGATGGTTCAATTTATCTCAGATTTTTTGAAGTGCATCAGCATTTAAAGTGCATTAACATTCCACGACAGAGCTATTTTCAGCCTACTTGTAAAGGGCAAACAGAATTTTATATTTTAATGGTGACTATATCTGTATCCATCCACATACAAGAAACAAATTTTCAGAATTATGTGTTGCCTTTTAACGGCCAAAGGGTAAAACCACCATTCATTTTGCGTTGCTTGTTCTTCTTTACATTGCTACAGTCACTTCTTTCACTCGACATTACAGTGGCGAGGTATGCAAACTTGAATGGTTTAGTATAAGTTGTAAGTGCCTTGTACGATATTCTGGAGTGTGATTTGTGCTCATCTGGCTTTAATGTTACATTGTGTCTGTTTTCGATATCCAATGACCCAGCGATGTTTGAACGAACTCAAGCTAGTAGCCTTACGTTAACACACCATTTGTGACTTATTTTTCGAAACTTGTAAACTTGTCGACATTGATTCTCTTAATGCTTGCATTATCTGGAAGTCACGTTCACAGAGTTTATATTTTTTCGTAAATTCTGTGTCGTTTTCACTTCCGTAATTGTTAACGATTTTATAGTGACTGTTGTAAGGCGTATTTTGACTTGTTTATTTTCTCAGTGTTACACCGCCGCTGAGGTAAATAAATATTATTAAAACTGTTTTATTTCTAAGCCTCTTACCTCTTGCAGATCCAAGCTCTCTACCATTTCAGAAACATGAGTTCACCACTTTGAATAAGAGACCATCGTGTGAGTGTGGAGTGGGTAACATCCAGGTTCTCCAGCCAGAAAATGGTTCAAGCAAAAACTCTCTACAGGAAAAGCAATGCTCACAGCTTTTACTACCCGTAAAAGGGTACAGCAGCAGACAATAAAACTTACAGTAATATGTATCATTGTCTAAATAGAGAGTTTTCGTTTAGTATACATTATTTTAATGATCTCTAAAATATATCTGTAATATGTATTATAATAGCCACGAAATGATCTTTTTCCATCGCCGATGGCATCTTTCCTTCACGATTTTGGAAACTGTTTTGAAATAACGTCTCCTATTACGGAACACAAATGAATGTTAGTGGAACATTTGCATAGGATTAGACTGAAATCTTACCCATTTACATTTTTCGTTGTAATGTGGCAGGACACGCCATAATGAACAGGTTAATACATCACCTGTGAAACTACACATTATGATTTACTGTTAAATAAGAAAGTTTATGGTTCTCTCCGTTTACATATGTTGTTTAATTATGAACATGATAGTTTATTACTATTCAGATAATAAAATCGAACGAACGGAATACATATTTGTATTTTCTGTTCGAAAGTTATATGTAACAGTAATTTTTACTCTAAAAATGATACGATGGGACACAAATGATAGTAAATATCATCTTTCAGTATTAACGTCTTTAATTAGAAATACTATTGAAGCATGGTAATACAAATTTATTGATTTTTCTAATCCAAACATCACAGATTTTATGATTTTGTGTAATTAATCTCTTTGTATTGACAATGTTGCTAATTATTTTGTAATGGAATAAATTTCATGTAATATTTACTATTGTGTTTATGAATTTTTTTAATTTAATAACATTTGTGAATATCCGCCATTGTTTCTTGTTATAAATAACCAGGAGCCTCAACCAAAGCGAGTTAGTATGGCTGGAGCTATATAAGCGAATCAGTGTTTGTTAGAGCAGCATACAACACAATTTGATCATAAATGTCGGTTTTGTGAAAATTTACAATAGACAATGAAAATTGGTCAAAATCGGTGTATATTTTGAAATTAGAGTGCATATCCGCTACACGCATGAAGAACCTTATCTGAACTGCAGCAAAGCAAGTTTGACAGTCACCCTACCTATGATGGAAGAAAAGTAACCTTATCTACTAATTCAGTAAGTATTTGTAAAATGTGTCTTTAACCATTTAGAAAGAAAATACGAAAATAAAATTTCTGAAGTCGATTTATAAGACCATTTTGTAGAAGACTATTACAAAGCATTTCTCAATTGAATGCCTGAAGCTGTAGATGGGAAACTCTTTTGCCAGTCATCGTAAAATCTAAGACTGTGTACCCCTTCTATTAACTTGGCTAGTGGATTGGACGTTTACGTTAGGTAGAACTGTTTTAACCAGACGTCACTAAATTAGCTTACGTTTCTCCAAGGGTGGATCATAGGACTCCGCCAGATGCTTAGTTTTAAGTGTGATAGAACAGGTTACGCCCTCAAAATTTTCTAAGAACCATCCAGATTAACACAAATGAAATATGTAATAAATGTAACAACATTATGAAAGGGATTGTTGCTACTCACCATGTAGTGGAGATACGGAGTCACAGATAGGCACAACAAAAAGACTGTCACGAAATAAGCTTTCGGCCAACAAGCCCTTTGTCAAAAATAGACGACCATAGACACACACACACTCACACACACACACACGCACGCACACACACACACGAACACACACACACACCCACACACACACACACACACATACATCATACAAACACAAGCACGTGCGTGCGCACTCACTCACGCAAACGCATTTAATGAACATATGACTGCAATCTACGGCAGCTCAAGCCACAGGTAACTCTTTTTGACCGTAAACAGCCTTGAAGGTACACATATTTTCGTATCATAGCAATTCATCTGCCATAAATTACTCATTACGCCATGCTTGCGTAAAATAAAATTTTACGCAATACACTGACAATGCAAAATGTTTCAAGGCCAATTTTATGTCTACCGTAAAAGCGACCTTAGCACAGTATCTACTGTGGCAGCTTGAACTAACAACCGTAAACAACAGATGCGCTTTCGACCAGTCAGATGTTTTCAGGCAGTGTCTAGTAGTGGACCTGCAGCCGTAGTACATCACCGTATTTTGTAATACTTCTACGGAGCGACGTATGGAGATGGAAAGTGTTGAGATTTACACAGAGCCCAGGACACTTCAGATACAGCCTATCAGAGAGCAGCGCTTTTGATGGGGGAAGTCGCCTTTTCCGGTCAAACCCTGCAACTGACCTATAGACACAACCAAAAGAAGGGGCCCGGTTCCTATACAGCAGTTCAGTGTAGCGTGCAGTGACATAACAAGAACATTTGCACAGTATAAATGGCTCTGAGCACTATGAGAGATAACATCTGAAGTCATCAGTCCCCTAGAACTTAGAACTACTGAAACCTAACTAACCTAAGGACATCACACACATGCATACCCGAGGCAGGATTCAAACCTGCGACCGTACCTTAGTCGAAAGAAGTTTTCACAAGATACCGCATGAAAAGGGATATATTTGGATGAGATCAGTAAATAAAAAAAAGGATTCTGGTAGAGAGATCTGCTGGGGTACAAATAATTTGTAAAAGTAAGGAAATTAAGAAAGCAAGGCGAAAGTTCTTTTATATTGAAGTAACTTCCGTCGACCACAATACTACTTTTAGGAAATATTGTCAGGGTCCTGGCGTTTTTGGCGTCATAGCCAACGATAGTTGAAGCGGGTTAATTATTTCGATAAATATTGGATGGAAGGCAGGATTTATTTAATATTTTATATCAATGTTACGCTCTTCAAATTATTCTCCGTTAAATTTTACATGCTTTGCAAGAGCTTTTTCTAATTCTCAAAAAAATTGTGGAATTATTTTTAGGGTAGATATTAGCTCCTTAAGCGATGTGTTTCTAATCTCATCTTAGGTTTTAAAGTTTCTTTACTTTTGGGAACATATAAAGGTCACATGGAGTGAATATCGAGGCCAGATCATCATTATAGTATTGTGGGTTCTGGCGAAACATTCAGTTATACGCAATGAAGTGCAAACAGGTCCGTCACCGTTCAGAAACCGTGAGTTGTTCTTTCACAAAACCCTAATATTTTTTTGATTGCTTCACATAAACTGCCTTCTACTGGTCGGGATTACTTCATATCGTTAGTTTAACATTGCGGCAGGACCTCATGGTGCAGTATAGAATTAAAATCGGAGAACACCGAGTGCATTTGATGGCACATGTCGCGCTCTCTTCTATCTTGACAATCGTGAATGGTTCCATTGGTACCACTCAGCCTCGGTTTCATCGTCATATCAGTCAACTCACTTTTCGTCACCTATTATGACCCGTTTCAGAAGTTCTATATCGTTGTTCACTTCGTCTAACCTGCATTAACCACTTTTTTTTTTGTTTACTCAAAACTCAACAATTTTGGAACTAATTTACACAAACCAGTAGACTAAATTTCATTGCATGAGTATACTGAGGTGCTAAAATTACTAGAGACTTCTCTGATGGCGGCCGGGGTGGCCGAGCGGTTCTAGGCGCTACAGTCTAGAACCGCGCGACCGCTACGGTCGCAGGTTCGAATCCTGCCTCGGGCATGCATGTGTGTCATGTCCTCAGGTTAGTTAGGTTTAAATAGTTCTAAGTTCTAGGGGACTGATGACCTCAGAAGTTAAGTTCCATAGTCCTCGGAGCCATTTGAATCAACCACTTCTCTGATAGTGATAAGGCCATCGTTCATAATCATTTCTTTCACTTTTCCACGATTTCATCGAATTGTGTGCTTGGTCTTCGAGGCCCCTCGTCATCCTCTGCATCTTCGTAACCTTCTTCGAAGCGCTTACACCACTCCTGAACTTTTGATTTACTCATAGCACTTTCACTGAAACAGTGATTAACATTAGTAAAATTTGATGTCCTTTACTGTGTGAACAACGATAAACTTAAAGTCAAGTTTGATGATCACGAAGTAATGAAGTTAAGAAATTCTGCGACCTAGGCAGCAAAACAGCCCATGACGGACGGAGCAAAGAGGATATAAAAAGCAGACTGGCCCTGGCAAAAAGGGAATTCTTGACCAAGAGAAGTCTACTGGTATCAAACACAGGTCTTCATTTGAGGAAAAAGTGTGGGGCACAGCATTGTATGGCAGTCTAACATGGACTGTGGGAAAACTGGAACAGAAGAGAATCGAAGAATTTGAGATGTTTTGCTACAGAAGAACGTTGAAAATTAGATGGAGTGAAGAGGTAAGGAAAGGCGGATCTGCGCAGAATCTGATAGGAAAGGAGTATATGGGAAACATTGACAAGAAAAAGTCACAGAATGATAAGACATGATCATGTTAAGACATCGTGGAATAACATCGAGTATATTAGAGAGAGCTAGAGAGGTGAAGATCTGTATAGGAAAACAGAGATTGTAATACATCCAGCAAATAATAGAGGACATAGGTTGCAAGTGCTACTCTGTGATGAAGAGGTTGCCATAGGAAAGGATTTCGTGCTGGGTCGCACCAAAACAGCCATAAGACTAAAGACTTTTAAAAAAATTCTGCAAGATTTAATACAAATTCTCTGTTCCATTTTTATGCAAAGTAAATAATCGCCAGAACAAGGGGAACATTTTTGACACCTGGCAGACCAAACATCCGTCATGACTAAGACTGTACAGCAGCCCATCAGACGTGTTTCCCAACACTGTGTCGTGCAGACCGGAGTGATACATTGATCGAAATTACAAGTTTCCTTTTTCTTTACGAAAACTCCTCGTGTAGTAAGAACTTTTGAATTTGAACGCAGCCAGCCCATCGAAAAAAGACTTATCTATTTTACGGAAACACATCGTAAGGATAAGGCTTAAATTCTGTGAAATGTAAGACAACAAGTGTCTGACGTAGTTGTTAGATCTGTTACCTCTGCTACAGTGTCAGGTTACGAAGATATAAGTGAGTTTATAGCTGGCGCACGAGCGATGGGACACAGAATCTCCGAGGCAGCGATGAAGCGGGAATTTACCCGTATGACTACTTCGCGAGTGTATTATTAGTACCAGGAATCTGATAGAACATCAAATTTCCGAGATCGCTGCCGCCAGAAAAAGATCCTGCAAGAACGGGACCAACGATGAGTGAAGGCAATCGTTCAACGTGACAGAATCGCAACCCTTGTTCAAATTGCTGCAGATTTCAATGCTGGGCTATCAACAAGTGTCAGCGTATACTGGGCCATCAACAAGTGTCAGAGTGCGCATCCTTCAACGAAAAATCATCGATATGGGCTTTCGGAGAAGGACGCCCACTCGTGTACCCTTAACGACTGCGCGACTCAAAGCTTTACGCCTCGCTAGACCCGTCAACATCGACAATGGACTGTTGATGACTGGAACCCTGTTGCCTGTTCGGATGAGTCTTATTTCAGATAGTATCGAGCGATGGATGTGTACGGGTATGGAGATAGCCTCATGAATCCAAGGATCCTGCATGTTAGCAGGGGAGTGTTCAAGCTGGTAGAGGCTGTGTAATGGTGTGGGGGTGTGTACAGCTGGAGTGATATGGGACCCCTGATACGTCTGGATACGACTCTGACAGGTGACACATACGTAAGCATGCTGTCTGATCACCTGCATCCATTCATGTCCACTGTGCATTCCGACGGACTTGGGCAATTCCAGCAGGACATTTCGACACCCTACTCGTCCAGTATTGTTAGAGAATGACTTTACGAACATTCTTCTGAGTTTAAACATTTCCGCTGGCCACCAAACTCCCCAGGCATGAACATTATTGGCCATATCAGGGATACCTTACAACGTACTGTTCAGAAGAGATCTCCACCCCTACGTACTGTCACGGATTTATGAACAGCCGTGCAATATTCGTGGTGTCAGTTCCCTCCAGCACTTCTTCAGACATGAGTCGAGTCCATGCCATGTCTTGTTTCGGGACTTCCACGTGCTCGCAGGGATCCTACACGGTTATAGGTGTACCAGCTTCTTTGGGTGTTCAGTGTATTTTGTATTAGGTAAATCAGTCACGACTAGGATTTCCGTTCCTATGTTATAGTTGTCTTTCGGAAGAGGGCAGTCGTGTTCTATGTCCCGTAGAGTGCTAACGCACTTATGAAAGAATAAACTCTGCCCCAACGCATCGGCACACGGCGTCGCCACAGATTTAAGGTGTGCGCCACGTGAAGGTCGGTGCGACGCTCTGAAACAGCCTGTACAAGTGCCGACATCCAGCCTGTCCTTTGCTGTGACGTACTGCTGGCAAACGTCAGCGCCTGCACCCCCCCTGTTCACACACCACTTCATCGAAAGACGGTTGCGAAGCAGAGTTCAGTTCTGCAGTTGACGCCTGACTGTCGAGTACCGTTAGCGTTCTAAAGAGGAACACCTTCAGTGCGAGGTCGCAAGTTCAATCTTTTGTAAGGCTCACTTGAAAATATTGCGCTAACGATTTTGACAGGAAAAATATAAGCTGCTAATGACTCACCATGCGTACGTTAGTGAGTGGGACGTGCCGAGATCAACCCTCTTTGGGATGTATTACACTTCATAAAATAGACATCGTCGACATTCTAGAAATGTACAAAACAAACCATTAACTTAACACCACGAACACCGAATGAATAATGGGGCGCCACAATGATTATAAAGGTTCGCATCATCAATATCGAAATGCTTGGGAGTTACAAACAGTGCAGGAGGTTCAGTTAGGTATCCTCTCTTAAGGAATGCATATCAAATTACACTCCTGGAAATGGAAAAAAGAACACATTGACACCGGTGTGTCAGACCCACCATACTTGCTCCGGACACTGCGAGAGGGCTGCACTAGCAATGATCACACGTAAGGCACAGCGGACACAGCAGGAACCGCGGTGTTGGCCGTCGAATGGCGCTTGCTGCGCAGCATTTGTGCACCGCCGCCGTCAGTGTCAGCCAGTTTGCCGTGGCATACGGAGCTCCATCTCAGTCTTTAACACTGGTAGCATGCCGCGACAGCGTGGACGTGAACCGTATGTGCAGTTGACAGACTTTGAGCGAGGGCGTATAGTGGGCATGTGGGAGGCCAGGTGGACGTACCGACGAATTGCTCAACACGTGGGGCGTGAGGTCTCCACAGTACATCGATGTTGTCGCCAGTGGTCGGCGGAAGGTGCACGTGCCCGTCGACCTGGGACCGGACCGCAGCAACGCACGGATGCACGCCAAGACCGTAGGATCCTACGCAGAGCCGTAGGGGACCGCACCGCCACTTCCCAGCAAATTAGGGACACTGTTGCTCCTAGGGTATCGGCGAGGACCATTCTAAACCGTCTCCATGAAGCTGGGCTACGGTCCCGCACACCGTTAGGCCGTCTTCCGCTCACGCCACAACATCGTGCAGCCCGCCTCCAATGGTGTCGCGACAGGCGTGAATGGAGGGACGAATGGAGACGTGTCGTCTTCAGCGATGAGAGTCGCTTCTGCCTTGGTGCCAATGATGGTCGTATGCGTGTTTGGCGCCGTGCAGGTGAGCGCCACAATCAGGACTGCATACGACCGAGGCACACAGGGCCAACACCCGGCATCATGGTGTGGGGAGTGATCTCCTACACTGGCCGTACACCTCTGGTGATCGTCGAGGGGACACTGAATAGTGCACGGTACATCCAAACCGTCATCGAACCCATCGTTCTACCATTCCTAGACCGGCAAGGGAACTTGCTGTTCGAACAGGACAATGCACGTCCGCATGTATCCTGTGCCACCCAACGTGCTCTAGAAGGTGTAAGTCAACTACCCTGGCCAGCAAAATCTCCGGATCTGTTCCCCATTGAGCATGTTTGGGACTGGATGAAGCGTCGTCTCACGAGGTTTGCACGTCCAGCACGAACGCTGGTCCAACTGAGGCGCCAGGTGGAAATGGCATGGCAAGCCGTTCCACAGGACTACATCCAGCATCTCTACGATCGTCTCCATGGGAGAATAGCAGCCTGCATTGCTGCGAAAGGTGGATATACACTGTACTAGTGCCGACATTGTGCATGCTCTGTTGCCTTTGTCTATGCGCCTGTTTTTCTTTCAGTGTGATCATGTGATGTATCTGACCCCAGGAATGTGTCAATAAAGTTTCCCCTTCCTGGGACAATGAATTCACGGTGTTCTTATTTCAATTTCCAGGAGTGTATATTGATGTAACGGTGTGATGAGAACCAATGGAATGTGATGAAATGAAAACGGATGCGAAACAGTCTCTGATGAAGCGTTTCGTCAAACTGGTTAACCTTTAAAGCGCAGCTGCAAATAGTGCAATAATATGTTTTACAGCCACGGAAAAAAATACAAACATCCTGAGGGTGGAATTTGTCCAGTGGTTCCAGGTGATGAGATTGCAGTGTCACACACTTTTCAGGAGGATTCTTGCTCTAAAAAAAGAGAATGATTTTTATACGCAGACCAGGAACCAAGCAAAGGCATCTATTTCACGAAAGCAGTGCTAATATGCCCACACTAAATCTGTAGTTACCTTACGCAAATTTTCCCACTCTTTGCTTTGAATAAATATTCCTACTGCCCTTCCAAGATCATCCATATGAGAGAGAATCGTAGCATATCTAACTCCTCGCAGCTTGATAAATAATTTTACAGCCAATTTATCTTCCAGATTAATAATCGGCATAATGCATACGAATGGGTAAATGCAGTGATGTTAGCTGACCTTCGTACAAATCCCTTTACGTCTAATCTCCAGGGTTCCTTTCATAAGAATTTCCTCCACAGATCACGATTGGTCTTCCTTAGTGAACGAAAAGTTTGTTTAGCTCATCTAAAAGTTTTAGGGCGATTCTGCAGTTTGTTGTGTATCGTCATGTTGACGCTTTGTTTGAAATTTCGTTGTCTTGTTTCCAATTCTGTAGAACTGTTCGAAGTTATGCAACCATCCACTGCTTCCCTTGAAATCACAGTAATCCACGTCACGCGCAATTTAATGTGGATAACATAGTACGTCACTATCATGCACATCCTGTAAATTATATCGAACATTCTTGAAACGCGCAAACAGTTGTATCTGTAACAAGTGCGCCCTGTCCTCAGTTGAATATCCGTAGCTTTTCTTATACACTGCATGATCATATTGCTTCAGAATTTTTCGAACCCTGTTCTTAATTGTATTTTTACTATGCTGCGAATGGTTTTCCACGTACTTAATTATGATCAGTACGCCCTGCATGGACAACAAGCGCCTTTACTACGTTTCACTGGAGGTGGGATGTGTGGCTTCCTGTGTGACAAGGATGACAAACTACATGTTTCGGCACCTGCTTCAGCATCACGTCCACCCGGTTATCACGTCTCATCATCATTGTACTTGAAACGATCCCTTAGAAAAAATTATATAAATGGCTGTGCTGGCAAACCCCTTATGTTATTTGATTTTCAAATAGCTGAGCAGAACTGAACGTACTCAGACATTTCTCTCTTTACTTATTCTGATCATCACTAAAGTAACACACAATATTTTTAGCGCAACGTAATCTGACTATCTGTAATCCCTACAAAATAATGGCCCTGACTAACAATAACCTATACCTTTCATGAACCACTTACCTCACGAAACTCTTCGTTACTGGAACTACTGCAATACAGCGAGCGCCAATACTGCCAGCTAAATAAAAGATTCTAAGTTCATGACATCCAGTCTTACGAATTTCATTTTTCTGACGGACACAAGTCCAGATTATCCGCTCTCAAAATTGTGCCATCTCTCTCCCCACTCCCACCACTGCTGGCTGCTCACCTCCAACTGCGCAACGCTACGCGCTGTTCACATCCAACTGCCCAACACTACAATAGCCAATATTCCAACAATGCAAACCATCCACAGACGGCACACAGCACAGTCAGTGATTTTCATACAGAGCACTACGTGGCGTTACCAACATAAAAACCTAAATAGCCTACTTACAAACTCCTCATGTACATTGTCCACGCAGTCGAGCGTATATGATATCACACATTCCATTGATTCACCTTGCAGACACGCTAATATTTCATCTGACACGTCTCTCACTCTGAAATATCCCTTGCGTTCCTTTCTGACGGGATATCATCTTCGGTAACTGCTGTTACAATACTATGTTTGCTTTCTTTGTCGTTGTTACTGGCTCTGAGCACTGTGGGACTCAAGATCTCAGGTCATCAGTCTCCTATAACTTACAACTACTTAAACGTAACTAACCTAAGGACATCACACACATCCATGCCCGAGGCAGGATTCGAACCTGCGACCGTAGCAGTCAAGTGGTTCCGCACTGAATTTCCTAGAACCCCATGGCCACCGCGACCGGCTGTCGTTGTTATTGCTCTGCCTTGTATCAACACCATTAACTCTGTAGCACAGTTGAGAGTTGCTCGTCGACGAAGCATTTCAACTGTACTCCGTAGCCTCGTTCTGTGCTCATCACTGGATACCTCCAGTCCCGCCCTCCGTTGCAATTAGCAGCTGATATTGTGGTTGCGTGGCAGACAATATGCGGGTCATCGAACCTCTTAAATATCATTTGCATTTCGCGAACTCTCACTGAAGGAGTTCCTTGTAAGTTGTGGGAAGATGCAGTTCACAGGCACCACTAAAGTGAAACCTTTATTGACGTACAAAGACCATCCGAATATAACGGACTATACGGTGATGAGTCAAGAACTTATGACTACCTGCTTTATAGCTTCTTTGTACGTCTTAGAAACGATACGTATCACTGATTCTGCGTATCGGGAATCCAACAGTTTATTGGTAGGTTTGTGGGCGGTATCTGGCATTAGATGTCTATGCACCCGTCATGTAATTCACTTAAATAACCGGCTGCAGATTTGCGTGCATGTTGGTGGCGCCCGACAGCGACCGAGGTGGGTTCCATATTATTTAAATCAGGCGAATTTCGTTACCGAGACATGAACCTGTGTTCACTATAATCCTCCTCAAACCACTGTAGTACGGTTCCCGCTCCGAACCACGGACAGTTACACTACTAAAAGATGACATCGCCATCGAGGAAAACATCAAACATGAGGGGATGCACGCGATTCGCAGCTGTCAGCGTGTCTTCCATTGCTACCATAGGCCCCATGCAAGCGCCGGAGAATGCCTCGCATAGCATAATACTGCTCTCACCAGGCTGCGACCATTGCGCGCTGCACGTTTCGAGTCGCCATTCATCTCGATGGCGGCGTTTGTGGAGATGACCACAGACCTAGTGCAGCAAAAATCTCATTTACGCGAAGATCCGATTTTTTCCATAATTTGAATGTCGAATCCCGATGGTGCTGTGCCCCCTGCGATCATATTGGATACTGACGTTGGGTCAATATGTGAATACGTAGTGGTAGCCTGCTACGGAGCTCGATGTTCTACAATTTACAACGAAACATTTGTGCGTGCAACAGCATTGTGGTGCTCCGTCAGATATACCACAGATCATCATCTGTCCTACTTTACAGAGCAGACAAGCCTGGTAATCTCACGTTCTGTGAAGAGTCGTGGACGTACAACCATGTCCTTCTACCTCTTTCCACAGATGCACACGACAGTAGCACGTGAACATTCGACAAGCTTGTTATTTTCAAGATAGTCGTTCACAGAATCTGCGCAATGATAATCTGCCCTCCGTAAAAAGGGACTTAACTCAAGGGATTTCCCAATTTGCAGCCCATACCTTCGCTACGGTGATCCTCCGTGCGTGTCTGCTGCGCTTACATACTCCTGCTACAGCGTCACGTGCCTAGAAAGCTAGCAGGCGGCAACCAAAGTCGCGGTGAGCTGTGGTAATAATGCTTTGGTGTACCAAAAAAGAAGATGTATCTTACTGGCTTGTGTAAACGTAATAAAAATCAGTAAAACCAAAGGAAGACTATCCATTGAAAATAACACTCTTTTAGGCCAAAGTAGCCGTGTTTGTTTTTCGGCTGATGTTGCAAATGAAATACAAAAATATTTTGTAACTACAGACACGCCTGCAAGACAGACACTACGATTTCATCAATTTACTGTGAAGAAGTAGGCCAGCTCTTCAATCGAGGCTATATCTTAGGAAGTTCGTTACCATCACAGGGAGATGTGAAGCAGTAACTGCGTCGCATTAGGAGGAAATACATTGAACCTATGCAAGATCCGACTGATTATGGAGGATTATACTGGCACCGAAATAATCTACCGTTGAATGAAGGCATGAAATTTTTATTTCCAGATAACAACTGGAGACCGAATTAGAGAATATTAGTGTCTGCCAGCGAAAAGAAAAAAAAGCATGTTGATCAAGTTGTGAATCATTTTTTGCGGAAGGAACATTCAAGAATTCTGAGCATGAATGTGGGCATTTATTTGCACTTAACACCGATCTTATAAGTTCTTTTGAGGAAAATAATACTGTTCCAGGCTGTCTACAGTTCACTACCGAAAAAACACGAGGAACATATTATCTATTTTTTAACAATTACTATAAACCTGTTTGGACTGAATCCTGCATCTGTCACGATGGAATTCGAAATTCCTATCGTCCAATTATTTAGATGTTTCTTTCATCAAACAGACTGCAATTTTAAGTTCAATCAGTGTTTTTAGAAACAAGTTCCGTGTCGCAACTTTGTTTCCACCTATAAGGAAGGCGAAGATATACACTGTTACCTATGAATGTACTCAGCTCTAATGTATCTTCCCCTAGAAATGTGGCATGATGATTCGGTGTTTGTTCCGGAGAGCAATGATAGAGACCGAAACGTCAGGACTTCTACGACTCTTTCTGGACCAGTAGCTTGATAATGAGCATACACCAAGAGCTATGTGGATTTGCAGTACTGAGCATATTCAGCCTAGTTGTCATTTATGTGGTTATTGCCACAACAAATGTCGGGACAACATTACCCTATTTTCAAGTGCTAAAAATCTGGAAACCAAATTAAACAATCCTCCTTATACCGACAGACATATAAGGATTAAAGACTTCCTGAGTTATAACATAGATTTAAAAAAATTGTGCCGTTACGTCTCGTCACAATTTAAAACCGAACTGCACATGTGCATTATCAACTCAGACTATACAACATAAAACATCACAGGTCGGTGCCTACATCGTTCCCGAGGTACAGTTGTGGAAGCAGCGGCCATCACCCAGCAACAATGATGATTACTTAAAGCCTAATGCTGAGCTCCAACGATACCGACCTGTCATAAAATATTTTAGAAATACCTGTCTGGTCCTAGTCGATTTCAAATTAAAATTACGTTACGCTGCTGTATGAAAGGAAATAGCATGCGAAAATCCTATGTCAGTAGGTAAAATATATTGATGGCTGCCTCGTAAGGAGGATATCGCTAAAGAGTGCCCAGTAATGCCCCTTACACATTTCCGTTACACCAATTCAAAATCCCGAAGCTCTCCTCTTTCAAGCCACAATAAGTCTCTACCGCCCTTTTCATTTAACGTTCAACACCCTCATGCTTTCCGTTATATCCCCCAACGAATTTTGCTCATTCTTGAGATGTTTTGTTGCAGCTGATGATCTGTCCTCTCTGTTATTATGCTCTTTAAAGCTAACTTTAAAATTCCGTCCCCTCTGCCCCTGATATCTCACTTCACAATCTTGACGCTTTACTTCACACACTCCCGTTTTTCTTATCCATTTCTCATCTGTGTGGATCTTATGCCTGACCCTCTGTCCTAACTGGTTGTCCGTCATGAAAGAATTGTAGCCCTGTCTTGTTAAACAACCTCACTAAGTTAGTGAGATATGTGGAACTGCAGTGGATGTCGTCATTGCACTAGCAACAACTCAGAAGGTTGGAACTGAAGGATAAGTAAATTAATCTCAAAACAGCAAGTCTGCTTATATTAATATAAAAAATTCATCCATATGTTAAGCCATTAATGAATACTCTTTGAGAAGACGTAGACTAGAAGGGCCATCAGTTTGACCGATTAATTTTAAATTTCGGTGCAAAAAGAGAAAGAAGACAGCAATTAAGACTGATGAGACTAATGCAAAGACGTTAAAAAGACCCCAAACTGACGGCACTTTAAAATAGTTTCTGGCATCTGTGGCCTACACACAGAAAACACACTGAAGAGGGGAACGTCACAACCATTCGAAATTATGCAAATAACGAAAAGTGGTTTATTGCACGTCATACGCATTGACAATCTTACAAACATTGTAAACAAGTTTGGTGGGAGCGAAACCTCCTCGTGGGGTTCCTTCTGAAGTAAACGAATGTGGCTAAAATGTCTCTTGCAGTTAATGAAGCATATAACGGCATTCCTCTTGAGAGAATCTTAGAATCACAGCCTGTATTGGTGGCCACTGAACACAGAATTGATCCAGCAGAAACGCGCACAGATGACACCCAATTTCATCCACTCGTTCTCCCTCCGTCTCAAGATGTGTCATAGACTACAGCACGCTGTTCTTCACTGTTAGACTTCTTAGTGTACCCGTACCTGGTAAAACCAGTTTATCCCATCATAAGCCCCGAACTCCATAGAAGTGTCACTCTGTGCAAGTGTTCTAACCTCGAATCAACGTTGCGTCATAAGTGGCAATGGAGCAACATCTCTAAATCATAATAAATGGAAATCGCTACTTTGCTTTTGTTCTACAGTATTTTTTGCGTTAATCGATTTTCAGCTTACAACGATGTCGTCTAACATTTACTGACTATTGTTGCCAAAGAAATTACAAAGTTTGTAACCGACAATGGAAAAGAAATTACACATCTAAATTGAAACAAAAATGCACAGTAAATGATATCTTTAGCAGGTTCGTGATAATACAATATGAAAAGTAAAATGTGGAACAACAAATAAATGTAAAGGGAGTTAACAGGATAAAAATTTAACACAAAACTGGAAAATCCGGCATACATAAGGGTTTGTATTAAAAAATAAAACCAATAAAATAAGATAAAATTAGTACTGGACAACACTCCTTCAAGAGGTATAACACATGGAGAGTGAAACAGAAACCAATGAAAATAAAGTTTTATTTGTTGTAACTACAGAAGAACTTAAGCTATACCAATAAGATAAACAGAAACGAATAAATGCTGGAAAATGGAGAAATGTGAGGAATCATACAGTAAATGCTATCTTTGAGAGTGTGGTGGTACTGCATTTTAAAAAGCAAAAAGTTGAACAATATGCAAACATAAAGAGAGCAAACCGGGAAAACATCAACAGAATACCCAAAAACTGTGCCTGTACAACGGTTTACACTAAGAAAATGAACAAATACAAACGATGTTTAACGAGACAACTTCAAGAAGTATTAAACATGGAAAGTAATACAAGTACTAATTAAAGGAACGATTTAACCATTGTAACTACAGACTATTTGGCTCACACAGGGAATTTCAATAAAATAAAAGAACGCAATGAATATAGAACAGTGGGGGAATATGAAAGAACAGACAACGTGGGAAGTAATGAAAAACGGAGGATTATGTGAACTTCAGAAGAGGGAAATATTACGTTGTGCCCGCTCATTTAAGACTAGGCCTGGACTGTGTGCTAGATACTACAGAGCAACACAAACAAACAAAAAAAGAAAAGAAAAAAAAGGAAAAAAAGAAAAAACTAGCCTCTTTCATTTATTACAATGTTCCTCTACCCAGAACCGACGGAAGATTCAGTTAACATCTTAAAATTAAGTGTTGAAGACAGTTTACAGAGTGTTTCGAAGAACAGAAAAAGGTGTGCAAAATTTGTCCCGCAGACCTTGACTAACGGAGAAAAGTTACGAAGCATGGATGCCTACCGGGACATGATTGAGACGCAAATCACGGAATTCTGCTCTGGGAAAAAAACATCACAGGCGGCGAGACTTGGTTTCATCAGTACGAACCTACCACAAAACGACAAAGTGGAGAAATTTGTATGACGTATCCACACTTTGACGATATAATCGACATTCACCTATTCGAAAATTTAGTGCTTTCTGTATGTACAGATTTAATAACAACGGGGATACCACACAACCTTTGCAAATGTAGTGTTGTTTCACTGTTAGTTGTGTACAGCTATTCGCTCTCTGTATTTTATCCCTGATACTTTCAAAATTTCAAAATGTGTCTTGCCGGCCGGAGTGGCCAAGCGGTTCTAGGCGCTACAGTCTGGAACCGCGCGTCCGCTACTGTCGCAGGTTAGAATCCTGCCTCGGGCATGGATGTGTGTGATGTCCTTAGGTTATCTAGGTTTAAGTAGTTCTAAGTTCTAGGGGACTGATGACCTCAGAAGTTAAGTCCTATAGTGCTCAGAGCCATTTGAACCATCTGAACCAAAATGTGTATTCCAGTCAACAGTGTACACGCTTCCTCGAAGTCTACAAATAGTATAAAAGTTTATCTGAGTTTCATTAACCTACCTTTTAAGATAAGTAGCAAGGTCAGTACTGCCTCAAGCGTGTCTACATGTCTTCGGACCGCGAACTGACCTTCCCCGAGATCGTCTGGTGCCACTTTTTCATTCTTCTGTAAATTACTGTTTTCATTTCTTTTGCAGTGATGACGTTTAACACGCGTTGTTACGTAGTATTCGTACCTGTCAGCATTTTTTCTTTTGCAACGGAAATTACTTTGTTCTTTTTGTGGTCTGAGGGTATTTCAGGTATCTGATATCCTGCACGCCAGACTGAATAGTTGTGTTATAGCCTAAGAACTGATTAACCCAATGTAATCATATTTAAACACCCTACTGGTCGCTGTTACATCATATTTGATACACATCAGCGGGTATTACTGTTTTACATATCAGCTAGTATGACTGCATGGTATGAAAGACCTCTAAAAAGTCTTATACGAGTTCATATAAAGCAATACCACACTTTTTAGACTGCCATGAATTTCCACTCCTTTGTACCCTGCGACTACAGCTCGCCATTGCATGGCAACGGTAAAATGAAGAAACCGCACAACAGTTGCGTTATCGCCGCGCGGGATTAGCCGAGCGGACTGGGGCGCTGCAGTCATGGACTGTGTGGCTGCTCCCGGCGGAGGTTCGAGTCCTCCCTCGGGCATGGGTGTGTGTGTTTGTCCTTAGGATAATTTAGGTTAAGTAGTTTGTAAGCTTAGGTACTGATGACCTTAGCAGTCAAGTCCCACAAGATTAAAAAAAAAGTTGCGTAATCAACACTCTTTTGCCGTATATACGACCAGTTTGGAAACACTTAAAAGCTCCATCCTCTGATGTAAACTGTAAGAATGAAAATATTGTGTTACATGACAGTGGGAGTGGTTCCTGAAGTTTGTAATGTCAGATAAGGAACTATGCAGCAAAAAATTTCGAAACGGAATTAATTAAAAACGGAAAACAGGGCGTTGTTTACAAATAAAATCACTTAGCCATCTGAGGTGATGCTCACCCCCAATGTCGTTATGAGAAGACTTGAGGATCCCCTCCACTGTCGTGTAACGGAATATTTTCATTATTACGGCTTACACCACGTGATGGAGCTTTAAGTGTTCCGAAACCGTTCGTGTATACAATAAATTATTGTTGATTACGCAACTGTTGTGCAGATTCTTCAGTTGAGGCTGCCTCATAAGAAGACCTCTTTGCGCATGGCTATGGGCTAGCTATGTCATAATCTTCTATCACTGCCTTCAAATTCAACATGGTGTTAAGATTTGCCTTGCTGTCGTTCTCTATATGCCTACATCGTCACATAGATGCTACCTCAAACTACAGCTACAGTTAATGTAGCCTGCTTCAGCCCCCTGCTCTTTGTAGCTCCATCACTAGCCTCTCTTGTTCGAAGACTTCTCAGATCTCTCATCCAGTAGTGACACCGACTGATCACTGATCCATTATCGACATTTAGCTCTCTGCACTTCCTCCAGCACTTGTCATGATTCTGACAGAAGTGTCGAAGAGGATACAAAGCTTGTCCAATGCAGCAGCAGCGTTCTAATCCCCATTACAACATTAAGATTAAACATTACTATGAGATCTATATCAACAATGGTCATCAATCAAATGGGTTGAATTGATGCTCTATGATCGCTACTAAATGTTCGGTTTTCCGCGAGTGCAGAGAGAAATTCTGTAAAAACCGGCTATTGGCAGTGCAGGTGTCGACAGTACTAAAAACAGCACTAATATTTTTTTTAAAGAAAAGGCTTTTATTTCTCCACTCTTAATGACAAAGTGGAGTTCAGCAGTCGATACCGTTGTAAAGGTTGGTTATTTTAAGCCAAAAATGGGGAACACGGCGTTTCCGAGTAATGGTTCAAATTACTCTAAGCACTATGGGACATAACATCTGAGGTAATCAGTCCTCTAGACTTAGAACTACTTAAACCTACCTAACCTAAGGACATCACTCACATCCATACCCGAGGCAGGATTCGAACACGCGACCGTAGCAGCAGCACGGATCCATACTGAAGCGCCTACAACCGCTCGGCCACAGCGGCCGGTTCTGAATAATGGATATCTGTGTGGGGAAGATTATTTTTCCCAGTTTCCTCTAAAATTGGAAAACACCTATTCAAACCGTCTGATTTAAATGAAGGCTCGGGGAGATTTTTCTGGAATGATACGTCCCAGACAAAAATATAAAGGCCTAGAGTTTCTGTATATGTATTTGTGGACTTATGTAAGAGAATAATTACAACTGAAAGAAAAACAGCCCTCGGTCACTACTTTTAACAAATTACCCTGGTTTCAACACTGCTAGGAGTGTCTTCCTCAGAATGTAAAACAGAGAATGGTCTATATTCTATAACATGGTCACAGTACTATGACTAAAAACGTATGATAGGGTATAAGTACGGACTCATCGTTAAAGACTGGCAGTACTGATATGTCATTTATAAAATAATAAATATGCCAAAAGGGCCTTCGTCACAAAAATAGTGACCGGGGGCTGTTTTTCTTTCAATTGTAACTATGCACGGTCTCTGAACGTGCAGCCATGTACAAAATTATAACAGAATAATGTTGGTAACTTGTTCATTATACGCAGTGAACATGTCGACGCATGGTGTGTTCGTGAACAGAGGGCTCTTGTCGAGTGCGATTGCTGATTGGTCCCTCAGAGTTCGACGGAAATGCAGTCACCGCTGTTTAGCAGGAGCGAGACCGCAGGGGGACAGGTTGCACAAGCATTCCACTGTGGCCCGTGCGGTCAGCGAAACAGCGCACTGGCCGCTATGCTCCCTTTGTCAGGCGCCACACAGTGCCACAGACTTCCCAAACCGTTTAATCACCACAGCGGTGCAAGTTCTGATACGCTATTTTGCTACGAAACTTTGCTTGGATAGCTATATTGTACACGGAAATAGTGCTTGCCGTCTAATTAAGAAACTAACTTTTGCCGTTAATATTTCAAAACGTACAAAGGCAAATCTATGTAGCCGACGACCATGCATGTGCCACTGTTGACACCACGATGTCGGCAGCCAATACTGAAATGGGCAAATGACCATCGGCACAGGACGTTGAAGCAGTGGCAGAGCGTTGCATGGTCTGATGAATCCCTATATCTTCATCATGCCAATGCGAGAAAGCGAATCGGTCGTCTTACAAGGGAACAGCTCATTGACATCTGTACTGTGGGACGCTGACAAGCTGGCCGCGACTCCATTTTGCTCTAGGGAACATTCACGTGGCCATCCACTGAGTATCCAGTGGAGCTCATGCAAGGCACCGTGGTGCCAAAGGAGTATAGTAAACTGGTTGCAAACCGCGCACACTCTTCATGACGATCATGCTTCCCGACGGCAGTGCGAAACCCACCAAAACTACGGCGCAAGTACATCGCGCGAGTTTTCAATATCGTCTCGCTCTCTTCATACAGACAACTAGTCATAGAGAAAATTAATAGATCATTTTTTGTGTGAAATTTCGGGTACTTTAATTTTGTGCTAGAATACATTTTCGAGCTATTTAAGGAAAATGTACAAAAGTGACCCTCTAACATACTCACACACTCATCACCCCCCCCCCCCTCCCCTCACCCGCTGGTCAGGAATTAATATTTTTGTCAGAAAGTCAGTCCTGTCATTATACAAAAATGTCGACTACACAATTTCTTTCCCATATTCGGCCTTTCTGTGTTCTTCATTGACTGGGCTATTACGCCACCAGCTTCGCTGGATATTTCATTAACTTTATTAATTTCAACTTTCCCGTGAAGATAATGGAGAAAAAGACTGCTGCAAACGTTATGCAGGAACTAATAACGTACACTATTCGATCTAAGCCTAGCCCATACAAGCGCAGTATTATCGCAGTAAGAAGGCCAGGCAAACGAAACGAATTAACTGTTAATTTTATGCTACTGAAATTCACAAAACTGTAAAGGCAAATTTATACAAACGTCAGTTTTACAATATATAAGTGCACGACTGAGCCAGTGACATTACAGCCCAGTAAATGAAGACCAGAATAGCCGAAAATGGGAATTCATTCGTGTAGTCGTAAGTTTTTGTACTTTTGTAGGAGGGAATGCCATGAACAACATACTAAAAATACTGACATTTCCGGGAAATGTTTATGGGTTGGAGTGTGATTGAATTTGGAGATCACTTTTCGCAGTTCTTCTTGAACAGCTCGAAAACCGTGACCTCTAGTAATAACGTATCCCAGTACGGAATTACACTAATTTAAATTTTCTAAAGAAAAGGTCTTAGAAGGTTATTATAAATGATTGAAGATTTGCTGTAGCTGCAGTGTTTTACATATTGCCACAGGTCTTTGCACACACTTAGAAGAGCTGAAAACATGTTTTTCACACCTTAGGAGTGCTTCGTATGTGTTCCACTACTGGCCCTGCAGATGTGATGTTAATAATCAAGGTCTTTCCTCGTTCGGAGCAGCAAATCTCGATCAACCTGTTCGAAAGCGCTGTGGATGCGAGCTCACAGCTCTGGTAGGTTTGTTGGTAGAGGAGCTCTAAACACTGAATCTTTCACGCAACCCTAGATAAAAATCTTTCACAAAACCCATCCTCTGCCTTACGCTGTAGCAACTGCGCCAAAAAAACAGATCGATTGAATTTGTCATTGGGAGTCGGGGCTTGTTACACTTGTCGTTTTCTTGAGATATTCCAAATGGTTGGTTATCGTTTGTTCTCTACTAGGTGCGTTCGTCGATAAGCAAGGGGAACTTGAGAAACTCGCTCCCACGTCATCAACAATTTCATCACTCACTGCACACATACCAATTTAGGCCCCCACGCAGCGACAACAAGAAGCTTTAAACTGACCATACCATCGCCAAATGGAGCTGGCTGTTGATGGATCATTGTTGAAATTCGTACTTAAGTGTCATTGCCCTCTTCCCACAAACTAATATCAATGCATTTCAAGCATAACATGCCGTTCGCTGCGCCACTTGTTGTCTTGGCGGCTCACTGAAGCGCTCTAGTGGCAGAAATCGGAAATGAGGCTGCAACAGTACCAAACGTTTTGAAAAAATTGGTTCAAATTGCTCTGAGCGCTATGGAACTTAACATGTGAGGTCATCAGTCCCCTAGACTTAGGAACTACTGAAACCTAACGAACCTAAGGACATCACATACATCCATGGCCGAGGCAGGATTTGAAGCGCGGCCTACCGCCCCAGAAGATTTTAACTTTAGTGAAAACGGCCACGAAAGCCTGAAGACTTACATAAATTATAAATAGCTCACCACACTCACCAAGACGATATTTTTCCTAAGCGGTTAAACATCTAAAGCACCTACTTCTGTCGCTTTAATTTCTGGCCAAGTCTTGCGTAACCATAAATATGGAGGAAATCGGAGCGGCCCCTTGCAAATATCTACATCCGGGCGATTTGTCTGTGTAACGGTAATGTATTATGCAAGGTGGTCAGTAACAGTCGGGAAAGCTTGTAACACGAAAAAACTTCTATGCGTTTCACCGTTTCCGATTTAATTAGCATCGAAGTTAGGCAGTCAGGCCATGCCGCTTATAAATTCAAGCGATCCGCCGGAGATTGTGTCGCAAACGTATTCTCCGTTTGGTTATCTACAACCGACTAAGATAACGGTACAGAAATTAAACATCGGGCCATAGTAACGAACAAAACCGTGCCACATGCTGAACAGTCACGTGCGCTATCATCTACTCTATGAGAACAATTTACACTAATTGCATCTGACAGGTTGCTTGAAACTGCGCGCGCAGCGGTATGATTGGATAACTTCAATGGTAATTAACTCGGAAGCGACGTAAACGTATTGATTTCCTTTCTTCACAATTATTTATCAGCAGAACATACCCTGCAACACCATTACAAGCTTTTCAAACTGTTTCTGACCATCCTAAATGCACAAAACTTCTTCCGGAATCAATCTATCTATTTGTGAAAGAAGATCAAATTTTCACGAAGTATTTATAAGTTACATCACTAATGTCCCTTAAGAGTCAGTCTGCTTGTCAGTGAAAACCGTATCAAATTGCTAGAGCCGTTCCTCAATCAGCCTTGACATACAGACAGAAAAATTCGGCAGTGGACTTTTAATTTATTATGTATGTAAATATGAGAAGGGTTGACAACAACTTGTCTTACTATTGTCAGTTTCCGTTTTATACTTCCTGTTTTATACCCTCTCGATTTTGGCCATAGACAGTTATTTTTCTGATACTAAAATGTAGACTTTCACGGCCGGAAATATCATGTCCATTATACTTGTCCGGGCTGTTATGCCGTGGTCGGTTGATGAATTTTGTCTCAATTCCCAACGTTTCGTCTCCGACTGCGGGAGACATCTTCAAGGGGGTCCGTAGGTCGATAGAAGGTCCAACACACCCACTGGCTCGCTACTGACTGCCGCTAAATTCCGTCTCCGCGAGCTCCCGCGCCGCGGTGTGACGTCACGTGTTTTGAAAACGTCAGTGCAATTGGTCGCTGTCCGTCGCCGTCGATCGCCTTTGCCATCACCCAGTAGTGGACGGGTGGTACACATCTTCTGTAACACCGGCATCCATATACCGTTTAATTTCACGCCCTCCTCCTTTCGGTTGAAATTATTTGGGTGTTTAGCGATTTCGATTGCCTCCCTGTAGAGCCTTTCGTAGTATCCGCTTGTGGCCGCTAGTACTTGCGTCTCCTCGAAACGAATATTGTGGTTGCCTGGCTGGAAAGCAGGCTCCGCAACAGCTGATCGTTCCGTTTCTCCTCTTCTACAGTTTTACTTTGTGCTCTTCCAAACGTTTAGAAACCGTTCTTTTAGTTGTACCCACATAAACATCATCACAGCTGCATGGGATCCTATTAACTCCAGCTTTTTCTAAAGGTTTGCGAGCGTCCTTGGCAGGATTAAGGTATTCCTGTATCTTCCTGGTGGGCTTGTAAATTACGGTAATATTCCGCTTCGTCAAGATCCTCCCTGTTCTTTCCGTTACATTTTTAACAAACGGCAGGAATACCTTAGATATTGCAGTAGCCTGTACGTAAGTATGGTTTCTGCGTGGCTGCCTCAACGCACGTTTTATTTCGGCGGACGAATATCCGTTCATCATTAATGCATTGTGGAGATGTTCCATCTCAGCGTCGAGCAACTCAGGTTCACAGATATTTTTAGCTCTGTCCGCTAACGTCTTGATAACACACCGCTTCTGTTGTGGGTGGTGGTTCGAATCCCGGTGCAAATAACGGTCTGTGTGCGTAGGTTTGCGGTATACTGAGTGGCCCAAACTACCATTTTCGTTTCTAAAAACAAGCACATCGAGGAAATGTAATTTGCCGTCTACCTCCTCCACCATTGTAAACTGAATTCTCGAGTTTATGCTGTTTAAGATGTTCGTCAAACCGGCTTATTAGTTTTTCCCTACCATGTCTCCACAGCACAAACGTGTCATCCACGTATCGGAACCATACATTTGGTTTTTTGCTGGCAGTACCTAAGGCCTGTTCTTCGAGTTTCTCCATAAAGAAGTTTGCAATTACGGGACTTAGGGGCTTCCCATAGCCACGCCATCCGTATGCTCATAAAACTGTTCATTCCACTTGAAGTATGTGGTCGTCAAACAACACTTAAATAGTTCTAAAATATCGGCAGGAAAAATTCGATCTGGCTGTTCCAGTACATCATTAAGTGGAACCATGGTCAACAGCGATACCACATCAAAGCTGACCAATATGTCCTCCGGCTGGACCACTATGCCATCCAATCTGCTGATGAAATGTGTCGAATTCTTTATATAAGAGTCCGAACGGCCCACATGTAGTTTCAACAGCGTAGTCAAAAACTTGGCTAAGGAGTAGGTGGGCGAACCAATGGCACTTAGTATCGGTCTTAATGGCACACTTTCTTTATGAATTTTGGGCAATCCATAAAGCCTCGGTGGTAGCGCAACCCAATGGCACAGACCTTTCTGTACACTCTCTTCAATGGAGGACTTTTTTATTAACCGCGACACAGTTCTGAGAACGTTGTTAGTGGGGTCCTTATTCAGCTTCCTATATGCTTGCGGATCCAATAGATCAGTAATTTTACTCTGGTAGTCGGCCACATCCATAACCACCGTTGCGCTTCCTTTGTCAGCTGGGAGAACCAAAATACTATCGTCGTCATTCACGAGTTTTAAAGCTCTTCTCTCACCCACAGTTATATTACTTTTCGGCGGTTTTGCATTGGCTAATATTCTCACTGTTTCTATACGGATTTCTTCAGCTGTTACAGAATCCACACTGCGAATTCCTGCTTCTACACTGGCTATAATTTCTTCCGTGGGCACATAACGCGGACTAACAGCAAAATTTCCTCCCTTGGCAAGCACAGATGTCTCATCGTCAGATAACGAACGTTTGGACAAATTGATAACGGTCCGGGAAACGTCTAAATGCCGAACAGACTGCTTAGGTAGCAAATTATCAAACTTCTTCTTCTGTCTACTAGACGTTGTCAACATATGCTTCCCCATGGTATCATGCAGTAGTCTATCAATCTTATCCCAGTCACTGCTGCACAGTTCCTCAGTCCGTTTGAAAATGCGTTGTGCCTTTCCCGAATAGAACAGTCGCTTTATCTTCAGAAACTTCGGTATGACGCCGACGGCTCTGCAACGAGACTGGAATGTGAGGGAACACAACAGCTGCACTCTCTTCTTCTGGAGTCCTTCCAGGCGTCGCACTTCTCTTGACATCTCCTCCCCGTAGAGGCGTCTGATACTAAAATGTAGACTTTCACGGCCGGAAATATCATGTCCATTATACTTGTCCGGGATGTTATGCCGTGGTCGGTTGATGAAGGACTCCAGAAGAAGAGAGTGCAGCTGTTGTGTTCCCTCACATTCCAGTCTCGTTGCAGAGCCGTCGGCGTCATACCGAAGTTTCTGAAGATAAAGCGACTGTTCTATTCGGGAAAGGCACAACGCATTTTCAAACGGACTGAGGAACTGTGCAGCAGTGACTGGGATAAGATTGATAGACTACTGCATGATACCATGGGGAAGCATATGTTGACAACGTCTAGTAGACAGAAGAAGAAGTTTGATAATTTGCTACCTAAGCAGTCTGTTCGGCATTTAGACGTTTCCCGGACCGTTATCAATTTGTCCAAACGTTCGTTATCTGACGATGAGACATCTGTGCTTGCCAAGGGAGGAAATTTTGCTGTTAGTCCGCGTTATGTGCCCACGGAAGAAATTATAGCCAGTGTAGAAGCAGGAATTCGCAGTGTGGATTCTGTAACAGCTGAAGAAATCCGTATAGAAACAGTGAGAATATTAGCCAATGCAAAACCGCCGAAAAGTAATATAACTGTGGGTGAGAGAAGAGCTTTAAAACTCGTGAATGACGACGATAGTATTTTGGTTCTCCCAGCTGACAAAGGAAGCGCAACGGTGGTTATGGATGTGGCCGACTACCAGAGTAAAATTACTGATCTATTGGATCCGCAAGCATATAGGAAGCTGAATAAGGACCCCACTAACAACGTTCTCAGAACTGTGTCGCGGTTAATAAAAAAGTCCTCCATTGAAGAGAGTGTACAGAAAGGTCTGTGCCATTGGGTTGCGCTACCACCGAGGCTTTATGGATTGCCCAAAATTCATAAAGAAAGTGTGCCATTAAGACCGATACTAAGTGCCATTGGTTCGCCCACCTACTCCTTAGCCAAGTTTTTGACTACGCTGTTGAAACTACATGTGGGCCGTTCGGACTCTTATATAAAGAATTCGACACATTTCATCAGCAGATTGGATGGCATAGTGGTCCAGCCGGAGGACATATTGGTCAGCTTTGATGTGGTATCGCTGTTGACCATGGTTCCACTTAATGATGTACTGGAACAGCCAGATCGAATTTTTCCTGCCGATATTTTAGAACTATTTAAGTGTTGTTTGACGACCACATACTTCAAGTGGAATGAACAGTTTTATGAGCATACGGATGGCGTGGCTATGGGAAGCCCCTAAGTCCCGTAATTGCAAACTTCTTTATGGAGAAACTCGAAGAACAGGCCTTAGGTACTGCCAGCAAAAAACCAAATGTATGGTTCCGATACGTGGATGACACGTTTGTGCTGTGGAGACATGGTAGGGAAAAACTAATAAGCCGGTTTGACGAACATCTTAAACGGCATAAACTCGAAAATTCAGTTTACAATGGAGGAGGAGGTAGACGGCAAATTACATTTCCTCGATGTGCTTGTTTTTAGAAACGAAAATGGTAGTTTGGGCCACTCAGTATACCGCAAACCCACGCACACAGACCGTTATTTGCACCGGGATTCGAACCACCACCCACAACAGAAGCGGTGTGTTATCAAGACGTTAGCGGACAGAGCTAAAAATATCTGTGAACCTGAGTTGCTCGACGCTGAGATGGAACATCTCCACAATGCATTAATGAAGAACGGATATTCGTCCGCCGAAATAAAACGTGCGTTGAGGCAGCCACGCAGAAACCATACTTACGTACAGGCTACTGCAAAATCTAAGGTGTTCCTGCCGTTTGTTAAAAATGTAACGGAAAGAATAGGGCGGATCTTGACGAAGCGGAATATTACCGTAATTTACAAGCCCACCAGGAAGATACAGGAATACCTTAATCCTGCCAAGGACGCTCGCAAACCTTTGGAAAAAGCTGGAGTTAACAGGATTCCATGCAGCTGTGGTGATGTTTATGTGGGTACAACTGAATGAACGGTTTCTAAACGTTGGGAAGAGCACAAAGTAAAACTGTAGAAGAGGAGAAACGGAACGATCAGCTGTTGCGGAGCCTGCTTTCCAGCCAGGCAACCACAATATTCGTTTCGAGGAGACGCAAGTACTAGCGGCCACGAGCGGATACTACGAAAGGCTCTACAGGGAGGCAATCGAAATCGCTAAACACCCAAATAATTTCAACCGAAAGGAGGAGGGCGTGAAATTAAACGGTATATGGATGCCGGTGTTACAGAAGATGTGTACCACCCGTCCACTACTGGGTGATGGCAAAGGCGATCGACGGCGACGGACAGCGACCAATTGCACTGACGTTTTCAAAACACGTGACGTCACACCGCGGCGCGGGAGCTCGCGGAGACGGAATTTAGCGGCAGTCAGTAGCGAGCCAGTGGGTGTGTTGGACCTTCTATCGACCTACGGACCCCCTTGAAGATGTCTCCCGCAGTCGGAGACGAAACGTTGGGAATTGAGACAAAATTCATCAACCGAGCACGGCATAACAGCCCGGACAAGTATAATGGACAAGTTATTTTTCTGCCCAAATATCGAGACGTATATACTACTTCGAGTATCGCATTTCCTAAAGTTATTCCCTCCACATAAACTGACTTAATTCGACTAAATCTCGTTACCTTTGTTTTATTTCCGATCACGTATGTTATAACCACTCTTCAAGATATTTCCATTCTGATCGCCGGCCGCTGTGACCGTGCGGTTCTAGGCGCGTCAGTCCTGAACCGCGCGACTGCTACAGACGCATGTCCGAATCCTGCCTCCTGCAAGGATGTGTGTGATATCCTTAGGTTACTTTGGTTTAAGTACTTCTAAGTTGTACGGGACTGATGACCTCAGAAATTAAGTCCCATAGCGCTCAGAGCCATTTGAACCATTTGTTTGATCGACTGCTCTTCAAAGCGATTTAGTGCCAGAGAGTCACAATTTCATATGCAAACTTTGAAACAAGGAGATGAAATTAATAAGGCGTGAGGCAGATAAATTAATAAAGCTTAGAGGTTATTGGGAACTTCAAGGGAAAATTATGCTACTTTGACGTGAACATGGGAAAAGAGTACAACAGAAGACAAATAGATACCTTTCAGAAATGAAATGCTTAAGACAGCAGAGGTTAAAAAGTCCTTATACCATTGCTTAACTTTGCAGTTAATGAATTTCATTGATAAAAAGAGTTAGTATGAGAATATGGCAACTGAATTAGGAAAAAGGGACTACAGATGTCTAAAAATGAGATTAACGTGAAGAGCCAAATAGGAAAATAGGAAAAGCTAGACAACGAATGCAAAGTCATAGAAGCATGTAGGACTGTTGGAAAGAGGGACGGGCAAATTAAAAAAATTTTTAATTATAAGAGTAACAGGTGTTTGAGTATCAAGAACTCAGAGGACAGCAGAAGAAAGAAGGCCTAAAATTTAGGTAGGGCATCTGCAACCTCTATATGATGGATGTGGACATGAAGCCTAGATTATGGAAAGCAAAGAGGAAGTAGAGGGCGACGACAGGGGAATGTGATACTGTGAGAAGAATCTGAGGGAGCGCTGAAGGTCCCCTGACGTAGACGACTGGAATGATAACGAGCTCGTATCTTAGAGTAGCAAGGTGCTGGACGTAGGAAATACGTACATTTTACTCCTTATTTTTCCTCAGACACATTCAGTAACTGAAGAGTTAATTTCTGGAAATGTACGATAGCTGAATCAACAGAGAAGAATTTAATCGAAAAATCTTTCAAACACTGACGTTAAATATTTCAGAAAATATTTCATTTTTATTTACATTCTGGCAAATTTAAATTTTTATATCTCACGAACATTAAAAAAACATGAAATATCCGTCAGGAAAAAAGTAAAACACCATAAAATATGCGTCACAAACATAGACCACAACGTGGCCGAGAAAGCACAGGAGGACCAAACGGAAAGCGGCATACAAACAAACAAATGAACGCAAAGGACGGACACGAAACAACGACGGACTATAGAGAGAGACCTTACGAGGACAAAACGCAAGAACCAACCGAATCCAAGACATCCACTAGTAATGAAAACAAAGAACGGTAACCACGCCGTCTGTTGTCGAGGCGATATGTCAAGATGCCAAGACTCATCAACGATTAGACTCGCTGGCTGAGTTTTTTATTTTTTTCTTTATTGTTATTTCAATATCTTACACAAAAGGAGAGCTGGCAGCGGCAATATTACGCCGCTCTTCGGCCACAGATAGAACAAATAGACACAAGGAAGAGACAAAAACAAAACACAATGGTGTACAGAAAACAATAGACACTTGAGTAAAAAACATGGAAAAGTTCACAGGTGGAGCATAATAAAAAAATAACGTTCAGCACTTGTACACGGACACTGATGACTGAAACGACACACGTGAACGTTGGAGCGTGGGCGGTGAAAACACTAAAGCACTAACGCGACAGCGCACACAAAGAACCGATGCCAATGATCTCTGGCGCGCGAATGTTCACTTGAGGTGTTCGAGTCTGGGGACCTGCCAAAAGGGGTAAAGGTGAAAAAGGAGGGAGAGGGTAGTGTGTAGATGCCATTAACAAAGGGGATGGGAGGGGGAGGAAAGACGGTATGGGAGTATGGGAAGTCTGGGGGGAGGGAGGAAGGAAGGAGGGGAGGAGGGAGAGAAGAGAGAGAGAGTGCCCTAAGGAAACACATGGTGTGGAAGGGGAGGATCAAAGTTGATAGGAGGGGTAAATGGAGGGGACGAGAGCATCATTGGGGAGGGGGAGTTAGTGGAAGCCAGGACAAGTGATGATCAAGGGTGATGCCAAGGTACTTGAGGGTGGGGGGTGAGGGTGACAGGTGGCCATAAATGGTGATACAGAAGTCGAGGAGATGGAAGGAAGGGGTGGTTACATTTACAATGATCGCTTGGGTATTGGGAGGATTGACCTTGAGCAACCACGGGTTGCACCAAGTGGTGAACCGGTCAAGATTGGAGAAGATGTTGGGAGCGTTGCGAGGGCAAGGAAGGCGGTCTCATCGGCATACTGGAGCAGGTGGACGAGGGGTGTGGGCAGCAGCATGTCCGCCATATACTAAAGTTAGAGAATAGGGAGAGGATGGAACCTTGGGGAACACCGGAAGAGGGGTAGAAGGTGTAGGAATCTGTGTTATGGATGGTGATATAGGAAGGACGTCGGGAAAGAAAGGACCCGATCTGATGGACACAGTTGATAGGAAGGGCGAAGGTTTGAAACTTGAAGAGGAGACCACAACGCCATACACGCTCATAAGCACACTCTAGGTCGAGGGAGAGGAAAATGGCAGACTGACTGGAGTTGAGCTGTTCAGAGAGCAGGTGAGTAAGGTGATGGAGAAGGTCATCGGCAGAGAAGGATGGTCGGAAGCCACACTGGGTAGCAGGAAGGAGGCGGTGCTGGCGGAGATGCTGGTGGATGCGTCATGCTAGGATGGATTCCAGGACCTTGCTGAACACCGAGGTAAGGCTCATGGGATGGTAGGAGGAACAGTGGATGGCGGTTTGTAGAGTTTGAGGAACTTCAGCATATGGGAGGTTTTCCACAGGTCAGGATAGTAGCTGGTGGACAAGACCACATTAAATAACCTGGCCAGGGTGGAGAAGCAGGAGGTGGGAGCTTCATGGAGGTGGCGATAGGTAACATGATGGTGACCTGAAGTGGTGTTGCATTTCGAGCAGAGGTAAGGATGATATCCAGAGTGGTGATGGGGGCATTGAGTTCGTTGAGTGTAATGTTGTCCAAGTAATGTAAGCCAGGAGTGAGTGGAGGGACAGAGGTGACAGTCCGATTGTGGACATCTGGGAAGAAGGAGTAATCAAACTGGGGATCATCACGGAGGGTAAAGATATCAGAAAGGTAGGAGGCAAGTGATTGGCCCTACTAAGGTAGTTAGGGAAGGGTTGGTCAGCATGAAGGAGACGGTAGTAGGGGGAGGGTTTAGATCCTGTAAGGCAGCAGAAGGCAGACCAGTACTTGGATGAGTTGATGGGAAGTGTAGCATTAAGATGGGGGCATGTCTGTCGCCATTCCTGGCATTTCTTAACTGTGAGCAAGTTTCTGATGTGTTGTTGTAGTTGCTGGTAGTGTCATAGTGTGTCCAGGTCATGCGTGTTAAGGAAGGCATGGTAGAGACGGCAGGATTCATGGGGGAGGAGGATGGCCTGTGGGGGGGAAAGTGGGACAGTGCAGGTGGATGGTGACAGTAGGGATGTGGGCCTGCACGGAATCAGACAAGGTCTGCTGGAGAAAGGAGGCGGCATGGGTAACATCATCAGGGTCATGGTAGGTGAGGGGATGGCTATCGACCTGGGCAGAGAGGGCATCCGGGTAGGCATTCCTGTCGACATGGGAATAATATTGGATGTAGTTTGGGGGAGGGTCGATATAAGGGTCAAGGACGCCCACCGCTATACAGCCAAGGAGGTTAGGGGAGGATAGAACGACACCTGGAATGGTACTGCATTCAGGGCAGGTGTGCTGGTGAATGGGAACGAGGTCACCTTGGAGGGAGGAGAGGAACCGATGCCACTGCCGTAAATGGGCAGCGGAATGACTAAGGATGTTGGGTCGGTGGCGATCATGAAAGGAAGCCAAATGGAATAAGGGCATTAGGGTGCACATAGATGGTGGCACAGGTAATGGTAAGACCGGGGAAGAAGAAACTATGGATCAAGTGTTCTATGGGGTTGGGAAGGAGGGGTTGGAGCCGAACAAGGATCTGGCAGTGGTGGCCGATGGCTACTCCGCCACACTCTATCAGGAGGGGTTTATTGAAGCAGCAGAGGAGGTAGGACGATGTGTGTACGGTATGCTGGGGCTGAAGAAAGGTTTCATTGAGGAGGAAGGCATCCTCATGGGGGGTTGTGAGGGTGAGCAGGAGGAGGTTCTTGTTTGATGGAAGGGGGGAGGTTATTGAAAAAGATACGGTGCTGTCCCACCATGATAGGAATTTATACAAGACGGGAGAAGGTGAGGTGGGCTTGGTTATAGGAATATGTGGCATAGGTGTTAAGGTGGAAGACGGACTGGGTGGCGAGGAATATCTGTTGAAGGATGTGGGGGCACTGGAATGGCAGTGGGGGGGGGGGGATGAAAGGAATTACCAGGAGGGGTGGGGACGTCCAGAGGGCGGACAGAGATGGTGAGTTCAGGAGTGGTGTGGGTGGTCGGGCCTTGCGCTTCTTGGACTAGGTAGGTTGCAGGTGTTAGGTGTTGCAGGAAGCAGAGGACTGGAGGTTGGGACACTGTCAGAGGAAATGCACCTGTTTGGAGTGCTGGAGGATGGACGCCTCACATGTCTCAGATGATTGTTGTGTGCATTGTAGTGCAGGCACCTCTGTCAGTGGAGGGATTGAGGAGGAGAATGAGAAGGGTCGAATTTGTACTGCAGATGGAATAGGAGGGCACCCTCCTTCAGGAGCAGTTCGATTGAAGGGGCATGTTCAGAGAACACCCACATGATGCAAGTGGGGCCAGCTGGGTTGAAAATCCAGTGTACAGCCCGTATTTCGAGGTACAGGTGTGCCTTAAGCTCCACCAACGCCTCCTCTTCCGTGATTTTTGGACAAAGCTATCACAGTGGTTACGGTTGGCGGGTGACGTGAGGGTTGTGGTTGGCGGGAAGGGGTTGGGGAAGGAGCAGGGGTGAGGGAGGCATTGGGGCCTAGGTGGGTAATGGGGTTTCTGGAAAGGATGTTGGAGTGAAGGGTGGGGCTAGGGGAGGTGTACAGTGAGGAAGAAGATGGTGGCTCCTGGAAAGTGCTGGCGGAAGAGCAGGGTGAGGTTCCAGGGGTTGAGGAGTGAGGGATCAGGACGGGACAGGAGGTATTTGTAAGAGGAGGGGGAGGAAGAAGAGGAGGTGGTAGAAGGAAAAGGCAGGGTGGGAAGAGGAAGAGGCTGGGATTTTTTGGGAGCGGAGACATTTAACTGCTATAGATGGATGAGAGGGTGCATGGCGGATAGCAGCAACAGGGAGATGGCGGGAGGTGGTAGGGCCCTTTGTGGGCGCTGGTGCTGGTGTTGGCGATGGTGACAGTCAAGGCGACGGCGATGGTCATGGCGACAGCTGCACATGGGCCATGGCCCTCCGGGCCACCATCCTGGCAGGTTCCACAGAGACAGTGGCAACAGGATGAGGGTGGGGAGGGAAGGGATCAGAGGAGGAGGCTAAGGAGGCATGAGCAAGGGGCAGGGCGACGAAGAGTGCAGGAGAGAGTAAGGTGAGAAGCAGGGGGATGGAATTGGGGTGGGGGGGGGTGACTGTGGACACCACGTGGTGGTGGCGGCGGATGGTGAGGTATAGACGATGGTGGTGGTGGTAGTGGTAGTGGGTATAGTCATGGTTACAAAGAGAAAAGAAGGAAATGAACTGCACTGGACTGGACAAAACGAAAGCAGAAAAGAAGGAACTCGCGAAGACGGACAAAGACAGACGAAGACGGATGAAACGCTGACTGGGCCTGAAGCCCCACGCTGCTGCCGACGGCGGGAGGCGACCGCAGAGCCTGCTGCTGCTGCTGGGACCATTGCTGGCTGGATCGCTGGCTGGCTGGCTGGATCGCTGGACAGCTGGTTGGTCCTGGAACACCTAACATTTCTATAAGGGGCTATGCAGGTATCAAAGGGTGGTACTCTTTCGATGTACCGCTGGAGATGCTGGCTGAACGAGAGGCAGGCGCTTAAATACTCTATCCGGGTCGCCGCTATTGACCGCTGCAACCACTTGTTCCAATGTGGCGCCCTTACAATAAATGCGGGCTAGGAGGTGCGCGCCGCTTCAGCTTACAGCGCGATGGTTCAGAGACCTCTAGGTAGTCGGAGCTGTAGAGGGTAAAATCTGTAGAGGAAAACAGAGGTTGTGAGACACGCAGCAAATAATAGAGGACGTAGAACTTCCTGGCAGATTCAAACTGTGCCGGACCGAGACTCGAACTCGGGACCTTCGCCTTTCGCGGGCAAGTGTTCTACCAACTGAGCTACCCAAGCACGACTCACACCCCGTCCTCACAGCTTTACTTCTGCCAGTACCTCGTCTTCTACATTCCAAACTTTACAGAAGCTCTCCTTTCTTTCAGGAGTGCTAGTTCTGCAAGGTTCGCAGGAGAGCCTCTGTAAAGTTTGGAAAGTAGGAGAGGAAGTACTGGTAGAAGTGAAGTTGTGAGGACGGGGTGAGAGTCGTGCTGGGATAGCTCAGTTGGTAGAGCAATTTCCCGCGAGAGCCAAAGATCCCGAGTTCGAGTCAAGGTCCGGCACACAGTTTTAATCTACGAGGAAGTTCCATATCAGCGCACACTCTGCTGCAGAGTGAAAATGTCATTCTGGAATAGAGGACGTGGGTTGCCAGTGCTACTCTCTTTGACGAAGAGGTTGGCGCAAGGAATGAATATCTCATATGTAGAAGGAAGCTCGACTCATAATTTTCGCTCTCTCTAATGTGTTCCGCATATCTCACATTCAAATTTCTCCCTGTTTGGCCAATGTAAAAGCTGTTACAGCTGCCATATGTAATTCTTTCTACACTCGAAAAATTAAAACCACGCTGCTGATGCGACCGAAAATACATCCCAGATTCTGCACAGAATACCCAAAGGTTTTTGAGTGGGCATTGGAAATCTACATACACCGAGAAAATACCCACAAGAAATATTAAATGGGCATACAGAATTTAGACAGAAGTACTACCTCAAAAACTTTATTGAACTTTTAGAACACGAAAATGGATAAATCGGAAGTAATATATGCAACAATAAAAGACAATCGTAAAAAAATTTAGTTAATGGAATAATATCGCTGTTCAGCTGCATAATCTTTGTACTCAGGTAGCGTCGTAAGAATGGAACTGTCAAACTACACTGACGCCGTAATTAAGGTTTTATTTTAAATATATTACGTCATTTACCATCTTATTAAAAGAGTGTCAGTTATAAGAGAGTTTACTAACGACGTAATTTGGACGTCACATCTGTCTATACGTGACTGCAATATAGTCTCGTAAGTATAAATGACATTCACATTTATACATCGACTTCACAGTGGTGATATATACTGAAACAGTCTGTCGTAAATAAAGAGTTATTATTATAAGCAGCTACTTTGGTGCATCGTTTCTAATATTCATGTCGCTAAGATACATATATTATGCTGCTGCCCCTAAAGTAGACAAATTGATCTGGAGAAATTCTCATTGCTGTTTTCTTCGTCGTATTTCCTGTTAGCGTTTCAGGTGAAAAGTTCCGGTGTTTTGCACATTTTGACTGTTGAGCTCCGTGGCCGTGGATAATGGTATTTCACTAAAAAAATACGGCAATTTGGCGTAAATATAAAACGCATTAAAAAGTGGCTGGATGCCGTATTTTTCAGTGAAAATATATATTTGCCTTGAAACGTCTACGAGCAGCATCCCTATTGTTCATCAATTGTTATAACTTAGTTGTCAGCCCAGAAGCTGGATTTTTTCTTACACAGGAACGTGTTTGTTGCATAGAGCAGGAAGTTTATTAGTAGGTTACAGATTCGGCCACCAACTGTGCACTGTTTGATTATTTGTTGCTGTGGAGTTACTGGACATTCAGCTGTTAGGACGTCACGGTCTACGTGATTAAAGTTCCAAAACGATATGTAACAGTAGCGACGACGATGCTTGGACAGGATAGGGTAGCATAGAGGGTTGCATCAAACCTGTCTTCAGAATGGAGACCATAATAACAACAATGTGTAGTTAAACCTTTGCAATGAGTATGAGTCGACAGGTAACGACAAAAGAATAATGGAAAGAGGGAGCAGGGACCGTGAATCATAATGTCCACAAGAAGAAAAGCAGATATTTTCTGCAAACGCTCTGCTCAGTACTGTTAACAGTAATTCAGATACTTAGGCCTATAAATTGGTTATACACAAGGGCCAGCCAAATGAAAACGAGACTGACGGCAAAAAGTAAGTAAACTTTATTATTTCAAAAGTAATCGCCAAACTGTAAATGTATTTATTCCACGGTGAAAAAGACACTTAATGCATTCGTGGAAAAATGTTTTATGTAGCCTACAGAACCATGATTTTCCCAACTGTGCACTTTGGCAACATGTGGTCCCGTTCACATGTTGCCAAGATTGTTTCAAGCACGCTGCATAAGTTTCCCTCGGAAGCCCTCCATACAGCACCGATCTGTTCCCATGAGTCTTCCACATTTCTGGAGCCCTGAAGAGAGACATTACTGGCTGTTGACTTGCTTCGGACGAAGAGCTGCACGCCTGGGTGTTTGCACTTGCCAACGAAACCATGAAGGTACCCAAGGGTGCATCTCTTCAGAATGTTCAAATGTGCGTGAAATCTTATGGGACATGACTGCTAAGGTCATCAGTGAATAAGCTTACACACTACTTAACCTAAATTATGTTAAGGACAAACACACACACCCATGCTCGAGGGAGGACTCGAACCTCCGCCAAGCCCGCCGCACAGTCTATGGCCGCAGCGCCAGAGACCGCTCGGCTAATCCCGCGCGGCTGTACCTCTTCGTCCGAAGCAAGTCGACGGCAATGAACGTCTTTCTTCAGGGCCCCAGAAATGTGGAAATCTCATGGGAACAGGTCAGTACAGTGTGGCTGGTGAGTAATGATTTCTCTGTGGGGTTTTGACACCATACTCTAAGCAAACATTGTGCCTGTCGCCATGTTGCCAACGACAACGCCTGCATAAATCGTGGTTCCGTAAGCAACCGTTAACATTTTTCCATCAAGGCATTGTTCATTCTGTCTTATAGTTTGACAACAGTCTCTACATCTACATCTAGATCCATATTCCGCAAGCCACCTGACGGGGTGTGGCGGAGGGTACGTTGAGTGCCTCTATCGGTTCTCCTTTCTATTCCAGTCTCGTATTGTTCGTGGAAAGAAAGATTGTCGGTATGCCTCTGTGTGGGCTCTAATCTCTCTTGGTCTCTTCGCGAGATATACGTAGGAAGGAGCAATATACTGCTTGACTCCTCGGTGAAGGTATGTTCTCGAAACTTCTACAAAAGCCCGTACCGAGCTACTGAGCGTCTCTCTAGTAGAGTCTTTCACTGGAGTTTACCTTTCATCTCCGTAACTCTATCGCGATTACGGATCCCGCGTCGGTGAACGGTATTCAATCAGTGGGCGAACAAGTGTACTGTAACCTACTTCCTTTGTTTTCGGACTGAATTTCCTTAGGATTCTTCCAATTAACCTCTTCCAATTAACCTCATTCTGGCATCTGCTTTGGTGACGATTAGTTTTATGTGGTCATTCCATTTTAAATCACTCCTAATGCCTACTCCCAGATAATTTATAGAAGTAACTGCTTCCAGTTGCTGACCTGCTATATTGTAGCTAAATTATGAAGGATCTTACGTTCTATGTATTCGCAGCACATTACACTTGTCTACATTGAGATTCATTTGCCATTCCCTGACCATTCGTCAATTCGTTGCAGATCCTCCTGCATTTCAGTATAACTTTCCATGGTTACAACCTCTCGATATACTACAGCATCATCCGCAAAAAGCCTCAGTGAACTTCCGATGTTATCCACAAGATCATTTATGTGTATTTTGAATAGCAATGGTCCTATGACACTCTCCTGGGGGACACCTGAAAGACTCTTACTTCGGAAGACATCTCTCCATTGAGAGTGACATGCTGCGTTCTGTTGTCTAGGAACTCCTCAGTCCAATCACACCACTGGTCTGATAGTTCATATGCTCTTACTCTGTTCATTAAACGACTGTGGGGAACTGTATGGCGATCATTTTTCAAATAATAAGAGGTATACTTATTTTTTTCCGTCTGTCTCTTTTTCATTTGAGTTACCGTCGTATTTTTACTGTGAACATATGTCGCTGCTTGTTTTACTTCATTACAGCAATATTCGCTTTTTTCTGTTGTAGCTTTCGCTTTTTTCTTCCCTGTAGCCTATTTGTATACTGTAGTTACTTAAAGAATCATCCCAAAATAATTTCTTGTGAAGACAACTTTACGGTGTTTATTATGTCAGGTGCAGATAATACCATATGTCGCTATTTATACAATTCTCATTGTATGAAATTGAAATTTGTGGTAAGGTCTTACGGGACCAAACTGCTGAGGTCATCGGTCCCTAAGCACACGCACTACTTAATCTAACTTAAACTAAATTACGATAAGGACAACACACACAACCATGCTCGAGGGAGGACTCGGACCTCCGACGGGGGAATCCACGCGGACCGTGACAAGACGCCTCAGACCGCGCGGCTACCACGCGCGGCCCTCACTGTATGCTAATATGGCAATTCCCACCACCTTCCACAACCGGATTATTAACAAAGAGTTACAACACACACTAAAAATGATTATAAAGAATCGGCCTCGATTGCAAATAGAAACTGGATGTTGACCTAGGTTTCGGCGCGGGTAACCACGCCTTCTTTGGAAAATACTAAAACTACAAACTGCCTAAAGAGGCTTCGTCCAACATTAATACTTTATAATTGGACCAAGCCTCTTTAGGCAGTTTGTAGATTTAGTGTGTTTCGAAAAAGAAAAAAGTTCAAATGTGTGTTAAATCTTATGGCACTTAACTGCTAAGGACATGAGTCCCTAAGCTTACACACTACTTAACCTAAATTATCCTAAGGACAAACACACACACCCATGCCTGAGGGAGGACTCGAACCTCCGAACGGGACCAGCCGCAGAGTCCGTGACAGCAGCGCCCCTGACCCCTCGGCTAATCCCGCGCGGCAGTGTGTTCCGAAGAAGGCGTTGTTATCCGCGCCGAAACCTAGGTCAACACCCGGTTACTATCTTCAATCGAGGCGGATTCTTTATAATCATTAAGGTATTCACGATTGCTGACTGGCTGCAATGTGAAAAGTTCTCACACACTAAAAATGTAAATATTGGTAGTGGTAGGACAGGTGAAAGTATCATATCTTAGGTAGCAGAAGCAAGAAGTGAATGTAAATGCAGCGGAGAACGCCTGCTAAATTCGCGTTTTCTGTAGGGAACAGTTTCTAGTTACTAGAACCACAGTCATCAGCTATAGAGATGTAAGAACTTGGAGAACAAAATTTATGTAGATACTGTTAGAAGTTCGGTATCCTTCAGTTTGTTCTAACAGGTTGTAAACCGCGCAAATTTTTAAGAAAACGCATAGCTGAATCTCGAAGAGAAAGTTCATACTGAAACCGCGAAAGACAAAATATAGTGATGTAATTTTCATTCAGGCTCAACTCACTGATAGAAGATAGATTTAGGTAATTAATGCACTGTTATCATTAATTCTCTTGTGGTGCGTCTGAAAGAGGCAGGCTCGCTGACAGAAGAAAAGTTTAGGCACCCATCGTTGTTTTCATCTGTGTGTCGGAGTGGTAAGTGTGTAATGCTGAAGACAAGCGAAGTAGCAATATTTACATCTCAACAAGACATATGATGTTTTTAGAAAGGGACACTTCGCCAGTCATGTTTGTTGTAAACAGATTATTTGATTAGCGAGACGAGAAAATCAGTTGTAAGGGCTGCAGAACACTAGGCAGTAGATCTAAGTGCGAAACTCATCACTGCAAGGCCTGATATACTATACATCAGCGTCTGCCCGCCCAGGAGCGAGCCTGGTTGTTGGCACAAGTAATGACTTTTCGTCAATGTCAGTACTGGTAGGTGTAGAACCCAGTCCAGCCACTATCTCCACAATCACTGCCCAGACTTGCAGTCGTCCTATGCTTGCATAGCTAAAAGCTTCACATTAACTCGTCGTCCATGCCTATGCCAGTATTAAATGCACTGATTAACCCAAAAAGAATTCTGTATGCTAATGTTCCATGTGTCTCAAAGTAATAACCAAAACCCAGGGAAGGGCCTTGATATAATTAGCAACATGGGTTGAAATTTGTCTGAGTTGACTGCATGTACTTAGTATACTAGCGACACAGTATCTTTCATCATGCTCCTAGTACAACTTTAGCTTTTAGCTGACGATATGTCTGTTGAAGCAATAGCAACCTGACACTACCCATGTATGTGAAGCGGGACAGCCTTCGGGTCCAGACCCGGCCTTTGCTACTTTCTTCCCCCAGTGTGGCTTGTCAAGGATGTGACGTCAGTTTCGACTGCCAGAAACAGCAGATACGCGTGTTTGTGAGTGAACAAGCATGAGAGTCATAACCGGAAGGCAGTGAAGACTTATATTGAAGGCTTTACACATTCCATATTGTGAGTTGTAAAGTTGGTAGCAAATTTTTCATTACTCTAGTAAATGTTTCGAAAGGCTTTCAGCTTACCTCTTATTTAATAGAAGTTGTTTGTTTTAACAGGACTTGTCAAGAGCCCCTCTCGCGGAAAATAGGTGGTCCTATGTTGTGGAAACATCGTATGTTTCATGGGCACAGTATCTTTCTCGATCACCCCTATTGCCAGTGTTAACTATTAGTCAAGAGTAAAGCCAGAGTTTGATCGTGTTATGGTAGTGAAATACAAATTATTTGAATTTCGCGGGGCCCGCACTTGAATCTTAACGTGTGTAAGGCCCAATTAGTTATTCGACACGCGTTCTGGTCAACATGGAAGTCCGTCTTTCCCGCGTTCTTACTTCATACAAACTTATGCTCTCTCTCTCTCAACGTGTTTTCTCAGTGTCTTTTGTAATAAAAATAAAAATATGAGTTTGTAAGAGTTGTGTCTTCACTTACACGTGGTCCTGAATTTTGTACCTTCAGCTGTTGGACACGTCTAGTTTCATCAAAATTTTTGTTTATATCGATACTTATTTACTCTGGTTGTTGATTTTATACACCCTCTCACAGTCCTCGGTAATCGTCAACCTTTCTCTTACATGACCTGAATTTTGCATGTTTGTGATAGACTGAGCGATGTCCATCACACAAACAGGTACGTGAATGTGTTGTCTTGCAGCCTAAGAGGCAATTTTGTCGCTGTATAATTCCATCAGACGCAAGACAGAAACAGGGCAAATTCGATATGGCAGTGCCTGTGTTATTCCGAATTATGATGCAATGTTCCTTTGGTTGACGTCATGTGGAAGTTTGGGTCGGCCGTGAGTGGGGTTCGGATACCTAATAGGAAGGCGGGAACTCGCTATAAGTGGGAAATCCGCGCTGTAGTTCCGGTCCGGCACAAATTTTCATTGCTGTCGTTCCACTATACAGGTGATGGTTGTCCATATTCTCAGTTGATAATACATTTCTCGTAGAGCGAATTTGTCCGTTGCGCTCATTCATAGGTCCAATAAAAACTTCATTTTCAGGACGTAATGCTGTTAATACGTAATTTCACAATAAAGTTAAATGCCGATATCTTCAAGAAATACGCTCAGCGCATTCAAATAATGTCTACTACATGTCAAATTAGGATCTAAATTGCATACATTTCAATAATTGGAGTGTAAGAGCCTCATTAATTTCAGTGCTCTTCGGAGCATCGTTCCAGCTGAGCGACTGGATTCATGATTTCCTGGTGACTGATTTCATGATAACTGATGAAAAGACATCGAGTAAAACGGAAGTAATATGTGGGGTTCCCCAAGGATGTATTGCGGGCTCTCTGCACTTCCCAATATACACAGAGTTGGGCACCACAAATCTGTCCAGAATGAATAAACATATCGTGGTTTGGGTTTCGCCGAGTTATATCGGGCTATATGGTGAATTTCCTGACGTTTGCAAGCAATTTTATAGTTTATAGTTGCCAAATTATATATACGACTTTATTTCTTCTCATTGAACTATACACGTTTTTCTGTGTCATTTGAAACAAGATTGTAAGAGAGCTTCGACTACATAAAACGATCAAAACGTATCAAGATAACAGGGCCGCAAACCACTGTCTCGCCGTCAGGTAATGTCAGATGTAAACAAACACGTAATTCGGGTATGGTTCTTGTGTTTACCTGTGCGCTTCACGCCCGTCAGTATGGGTTTTACTTTTCTGACAATCAGATAACGCGCTCTTAGAGCTATTGAGACATTCACAATGTTAACGACACTAGAAAAAATGAATATCGTTTATGGCAAATGTCGCCAAACTATTATAGCAGCGGTGCGATTGTATGCTGAACAAAATCCTGATCGTATGAAGCACTCACGATCTGTATTTCCAAACATTATAAAAATAACTGGAAGTGTAGAGAATAAAATTGGTCAAGCAAAAAGGCCGCTAACTCCAGATGAAATCTACGTGCAGTGTAGTTTCTCCAGAATCATTTTACAGCTTGTAGCAACGCTCAAAGTCAACATTTTGAGCTCTTCATACTGAAACGGCCCCTTTTGAAAATTATAAATGACTGTGCTGATAAACCTATTACGTTATTTGATTTTCAAACAGGTCACCAAAATTGAACGTGCTGATACATTTCTCTCTTTACTTATTCTGATCAACACTAAACTGACACACAATTTTTTAGTGCAACGCAATCTGACTTTCAATAATGCCACGTAAGTGGCACTGGGTTTAGTTTACCAGCAAACCTGTGGCGTAATATACATTATTTAAAAATCTGCATTTTTAATGACTTTAGACTAGGATTTAAACGAGTCGTATTGCGCCTTATGTGCTTTATTACAACATCATTCTCAAACAGTCCCACCGAAAACTAGGGTACAGTCTGCACCCTGAGACAGCTGCATCGCTGATTCCACTTCGTGTTGGGGCCTGCATCAGAAATTCATGACGTGTGCCTTTGGAAGCCAAACTCCGTTGCCAAGTGGATATCAGGGAGTGTGGCGGTCGGACGGAGTCAGAAGGCAGGAGAGTCTCTAGAGATCCAAGCGTAGTCTCTCCACACATTGCGTACGAAAAACTTTGCGGTCTGGCGAGGCACATTATAACTACAAGTGGGTGATATGATACTATCTCGCACACAAACACCCATTCACTCTTTGACCTCCTCCGTGCATTACATCATGATCGACAACCCTGAAGTGTGTGCAACGAGTCGAGCTATACATTAAGAAAAGTGAAGTAACTCTCATTGTCTAGATCATGACCAAATGTTACCAGTAAAGGTTCCCTTCACGACTTAACTGTTGGCGTTTACACCACCTATGCAGCACGAAGAACTCCATGCTAGCTATTTCGCATCGGAAGATTTTTGGTGCGGTAAACCTACCGATGATTGGTTTTTAGTTAGACGAATAGTGAGATTCAGCTCACAAAATTATGTGCACCGTCTATTTGCAAAAACTGACTTTCATATCAATTTTTAAGATGCTATGTCAACTTGTAGTAACTGGAGTAATATAACAGGAAGATTCAGTACTGGTCTCAGAATTATTATTTTTTTAATCTTATGGGCCTTAAATGCTAACGTCATCAGTCCCTAAGCGTACAAACTACTTAACTTAAATTATCCTAAGGACAAACACACACACCCATGCCCGAGGGAGGACTCGAACTTCCACCTGAACTCAGAATTTCAAAAACCTTTTCATGCACATGGAAGTCATACATTTCCAGGTATTGATCTATGTCTATATGTACACACATACTCAGAAAACAACTCTGAAGAGTATGACAGAGGATGTGGTATAAAGTGCTAGAGATTTCTCTCATTTAAAAGTGCACAGGGCGCGGCAAGAACGCTTAACTGCTTCTCTGCGTTCTGTAACCAATCTACTTTATCTTCACGGTCAGATGCTGCATGAAATCCATGGATTCTTCATTTAGTACTGGTTCTGCAAACAGTTTTAAGCAGGCTTTCGCAAGATGATTTGCGTCTGTCTTAAAGAGCCTGCCAATTCAGATTTTGCAGCATTTCCTTAACCCTCTCCTTTGCACCAAACAAACCTGCGACCCTTTGTGCTATTTTTCCTTGTATAAGTTCAACACACTTTAGCAGAATTATGAGAAGGACGAACAAGTGATTATTAAGCACTCTTCTTTCTGTGCCTGCTGCATTTTCCTAGTCGCGCGGGGTAGCCGTGCGGTCTCTGGGCGCCTTGCCACGGTTCGCGCGACTACCCCGTCTGAGGTTCGAGTCCTTAGCGTAAGTTAGTTTAAGTTAGCTTAAGTAGTGTGTACGCGCAGGGATCAATGACCTTAGCAGTTTGATCCCATAGGCACGTACCACAAACTTCCAAAAACAATTTCCATTTTCCCTGTATCTTATATATGAACTTCATTTGACAACTTCCCAACCTAAAACTACCACTATGTGACTTCATATCCGTAAAGACATGCACTATCCAGGCATTTCGACGAGTTTGCTCATTCCAGCGATGAATCACTAGTACAATAATTTTACTTTTCACAGTTTACCTTCCTAAACATTTCAAACAAGTTGACGAACTTTGCGCCATTTTAATAGCTTATCAAGATCTTACTAGAAATGGGTAGGTTTTCTTAGATGTTACTCCACTGTTAGTAACTACATCACTTTCAAAAAGTCTGAGGTTACTGTTGTTATTGTCTGACACATCACTAAAATATGCAAAAGGAAAAAAACATTGCAACACCGAAAAAAGTTAATGTGTAATAATGAAATTTCTGGAATACATTTGTTTAGGTAACATATTCATGTGAGTAACATCGCAAGATCACAGTTTAATGTAAGGGCAAACCAACACACGGGCATCGCTAACACCAGTTTTCATTAGAAAACACAACAGACCTTCATCCTCCCCCCCCCCCCCCCCCCCCCCCGCCCGCCCAACAAACCCTCGCTTGACACAAATGAAGTCGCAAATGGCGCTTGTTTGCCGCTCACTCTAATGCACGCTACACGGCGTCTGGCGCGGAGCTGTCCTCGAAGTAACCGATTTGAAACAGATCATCGAGCCAACTGCTGCTTAAATTGTTTCTGCAAATGCAATACTATTCGCCAGAGTCATACGGCGAAAAAGATGGTCTTCCCTCTCGGTAATGCCACGTGGCCGTCCGGATCTCGATCTTCTTGCAACCGTAGATTCTCGTGACCAACGCTGCCAGTATTCGTGTACAGTGGTTACATTCGTGCCAGAACAAGGAATATCCAGCTTTTCGTAGCCCTGTTACGCAGCCTAGTTGAAACTCACTGAGGTGATGATAATGGCGTTTCTGTCGCATAAAAGGCGTTCTCCATTATCATCGACTTACCACGTCAATCGCAAAGGTCACCAACACGACCGTTACAGCATGCATTTAAGGCAAACATTATTTGCATCCTCATAGAGGCGCTACTAGATCACCTATTACGCAACTGGTACGATATTTCAATAGACATCACCTTTCAGATATAGAAGCATGTCTGCCGCCTTCCGTTTATGTCGCACAACTCCTTATTGGTGTTGTGATTTTCTTTCCCGTCAGTGTGCAACGTGAACAACAAGCGTAGACAGTTGTGACATGTCCTTTCTTCAAAATACTGGGCCGGGCATTTTGTCCAAGTGACGTACGTAATGTTAAGGTTCAAACAGGAGATTATAGATTAGACTAGATTAGATCTGATTAGTACTGTTACACAGATCATGAATAAGACACTTCGTAATGATGTCGAACGTGTCAGGTTAATAAAAGGTGTCTATACAAGATATTACATTACCCAAAATAATACGTGACACTTCATATTTCTAATTTTTTGTGGGGGTTGCGGAAATTACCCACTTACTATATCCAAAAATTCATCCAATGAGTAGAAGGAGTTGCCATTAAGATATTCTTTTAATTTCCTTTTAAATGCTATATGTCTACCTGTCACACTTTTGATACTATTAGGTAAGTGACCAAAGACTTTTGTAGCAGCATAATTTACCCCCTTCTGAGCCAAAGTTAGATTTAACATTGTGTAGTGAAGATCATCCTTTCTCCTAGTGTTGTAGCCATGTACAGAGCTATTACTTTTGAATTCATTCGGATTGTTAATAACAAATTTTATATAGGGTGAGTCACCTAACGTTACCGCTGGATATATTTCGTAAACCACATCAAATACTGACGAACCGATTCCACAGCCCGAACGTGAGGAGAGGGGCTAGTGTATTTGGTTAATACAAACCATAAAAAAATGCATGGAAATATGTTTCTTAACTCAAACCTACGTTTTTTAATGGAACCCCGTTGGTTTTGTTAGCACATGTGAACATATAAACAAATACGTAATCAGTGTCGTTTCTTGCATTGTAAAATGTTAATTACATCCGGAGATATTGTAACCTGAAGTTGACGCTTGAAACCTCCGACGTTCAGTTGCGAGTTGTAACAAACACGGGCCACGGTCGGCGAGCAGCACCTGTAGAGACATGTTTACGATGACGACGGTGTTTACGAGTGTGGCTGTAGTTCACTGTTGTGGTTTGGCATAGCTGTCAGAGTTTCCGCATGTAATGCTTGCTGCTATTGTTATTCTGCATTCGTCTCCGCACGCAGATCAACTGCACTACACCGTGTTACCAGACGTCTGTGATAGTGTAGTGTTGTAGGAACTGTGACCATGGTGTATTCGAACTCTGAAAAGGCGGAGATGATACTCATCTACGGCGAATGTCGACGAAATGCAGCTGAAGCCTGCAGGGTGTATGCAGAACGGTACCCGGACAGAGAGCATCCAACGTGCCGCACAGTGCAAAACATCTACCGCCAGCTGTATGGAACAGGTATGGTCGTAGCACGCAAACGGGTCCGTACCAGGCCCGTCACAGGAGAAGCTGGTGCAGTTGGTGTGTTAGCTGCTGTTGCCATGAACCCACACATGAGTACACGGGACATTGCGAGAGCCGGTGGACTGAGTCAAAGTAGTGTCATGCGCATACTGCGTCGTCACCGCTTTCACCCGTTTCATGTGTCGCTACGTCAGCAATTACATGGTGATGACTTTAATCATCGAGTGCAATTCTGTCAACGGGCACTAACAGAGAATGCGTTGCAGTTCTACCTGTTTACCGATGAAGCGGGTTTCACAAACCACGGGGCAGTGAATCTACGGAACATGCATTACTGGTCCGTGGACAATCCTCGCTGGCTCAGACAGGTAGAGCGACAGCGACCGTGGACTGTAAATGTATGGTGCGGAATCATTGGCGACCACCTCATTGGTCCTCTCTTCATTCCAGGGGCCCAAACAGCTGCAACATACATCACGTTTCTACAGAATGATCTGCCAACGTTGCTCGAAAATGTCCAACTGGAAACGTGTCGACGTATGTGGTATCAGCATGATGGTGCACCTGCACATTCCGCAATTAACAAAAGGCTGACCCTTGACAGGATGTTCGACGGGCGTTTCATAGTACGTGGAGGACGCATAAATTGGCCATCCCGTTCTCCTGATATTACACCTCTGGTCTTCATTCTGTGGGGTACGTTAAAGGAGAATGTGTACCGTTATGTGCCTACAACCCCAGAGGATATGAAACAACGTATTGTGGCAGCCTGCGGCGACTTTACACCAGATGTACTGCGGCGTGTACGACATCCATTACGCCAGCAAATGATGGCCACCACATTGAACATCTATTGGCCTGACATGTCGGGACACACTCTATTCCACTCCGTAATTGAAAACGGAAACCACGTGTTTACGTGTACCTCACCCCTCATGGTAATGTACATGTGCGTCAGTGAAAAAGACCAATAAACAGGTGTTGGCATGTGGACGTAATGTGCTGTTCCAATCTCTTCTGTACCTAAGGTTCATCTACGTTCCCTTTGGATCCCTACGTAATTCGGTGCTCTCCAATACACACGATCGAACAGCGGAGGAGTGGTACTCATGCGTCAACTTTAGGTTACAATACCTCCGGATGTAATTAACATTTTACAATGCAACAAACGGCACTGATTAAATATTTGTTTAGATGTGCTAACAAAACTAACGGGGTTCCATTTAAAAAAAACGTAGGTTTATGTTAGAAACATACTTCCGTGCATTTTTTATGGTTTGTGTTACCCAATTACACTAGCCCCTCTCCTCAAGTTCGGGCTGTGGAATCGATTCATCAGTATTTGATGTGGTTTACGAAATATATCCAGCGGTAATGTTAGGTGACTCACCCTGTATATATATATATATATATATATATATATATATATATATATATGGTGAGGCTACAGTGAAGATCTCTATCTCTTTTAATAAGTGTCTGCAGGATGATCTTGGATGAGCTCCAGCAATTATTAAGATTACAAGCTTTTGTACAATCTACACTTACCCCAGAATATGATGCCATACGACAGCAGAGAATGAAAATTGGTGTGGTAAGCTAACTTACTGAGATGTATGTCACCAAAATTTGCAATGACCTTAATAGCATAAGTAGCTAAACTCAAACGTTTCAGCAGATCTTCAGTGTCTTTTTTCCAGTTCAACCCCTCATCAATCCATATACCTAGAAATTTTGAATATTCCATCTTAGCTACCGATTTATGATCGAAGTCTATATTTATTAATGGTGTCATTCCATTTACTGTGTGGAACAGTATGTACTGTGTTCTTTCAAAGTTTAATGAGAGCCCTTTTGCAGAAAACCACTGAATGATTTTCTGAAAAACACCGTCTACAAGTTCACCAGTTACTTCTTGTCTTTTGGGTGTGATAGCTATACTAGTATCATCTGCAAAAAGTTCTAGCTTTGCACCTACGTGAATATACAATGGCCAGTCATTAATATATATTATGAACAGCACAAAACCCAAGACCGAACCTTGCGGCACACCATTCTTAATGTTCCCCTGTTTGAGAAATCGCCAGTTTTTTGCATATTATGTGAACTGCTTTTTCATCTTTCTGCACTCTTCCATTTAGATGTGATTTAAACCATTTGAGCGCTGTCCCATACATACCACAGTACTTGAGCTTATCTGGAAGTATTCAATGATTTACACAATCAAATGCCTTTTAAAGATCACAAAAAATCCCAACGGATGACTTCCGGTTACTTAGAGCATTTAATATTTCTTTGGTAAAAGTATTTATAGCATTTTCCGATGAAAAACTTTTCTGGAAACGATACTGACATTTTGTAAAACTTTATTTTTTCAAAGGTGTGAAGCTACTGTACAATATTTTACTTTTTCAAGAATTTTGGATAAGGCAGTCAGAAGAGAGATTGGGCGGTAGCTGTTGACATCAGACGTATCCCCTTTTTATGCAGTGGTTTAACAATGGCATACTTCAGTCTATCTGGAAAAATACCCTGCTTAAGACAGCTATTACATATGTGGCTAAGAATCCCACTTATCTCTTGTAAACAAGCTTTTATTATCCTGCTGGAAACGCCATCAGTCCCATGTGAGCTTTTATTCTTGAGAGAGTTTATTATCTTCCTAATTTCAGAAGGAGAAGTGGGTCGAATTTCAATTGTATCAAATGGTGTGGGTAAGGCCTCTTCCATTAACTGCCTTGCTTCTTCTAATGAACATTTAGATCCTAATTTCTCTACAACATTTAAAAAATGATTATTCAAAAGTTTTAGAATTCCGGCTTGTTGTTTGTCAAGTTTCCATTCGCTTTGATGGTAATGCCATCATCCTGTACTCTTGGTTGCCCTGTCTTCCTTGTAATTATATTCAAAATTGCTTTGATTTTGTTATCAGAGGTATTAATCTCGGACATCATGCGCGTGCTTCTGGTCTTTTTAGTAACCTTTCTTAATGTAGCACAGTAGTTGTTATAATATTTGGCTGTTTCTGGGTCATTACTCTTTCTTGTTGTTACATACAGTTCCCTTCTGTGGTTACAAGATATTTTTATTCCTTTAGTAAGCCAAGGGTTTTTGCATGGTTTCTTATAGATTTAAGTACTTTCTTGGGGAAACAGTTTTCAAATTCTCTTAGAAATGTATCATGAAATGAGTTATATTTTAAATTAGTATCAGGTTCCTTGTACACCTCATCCCAGTCTAACTGCTGAAGATTTTCTCTCAAATTTCTAATTGTTGAGTCATTAATTGAACGCATAACTTTTGAGGTTAATTTTGAATTACTGGATGGAGCTATGTCATATACTGTAACTAGCTGAGCATTATGATCAGAAAGGCTATTCTCAACAGGGCAGGAACTTACGTTTATAAACTTATCTTGGTCTACAAAAGTGTTATCTAACAATGTGCTGCTGTCCTTTAGTGCCTGAGTAGGAAAATCAATGACTGATGTCAAATTAAAAGAACCGAGCAAGATTTCAAGGTCATTTGTCCTATTACACTCTTTCAGTGAGCTAACTGAGCTGCAAAATCCAAAATTGACGCAATACCACCGGAAATCTTAAGGAGAACAGGTCAAAGAGCGGAGCAAAAGCACTGCAAACTCATGAATAGAAATAATGATACTGCACAACTTGCTTTGTGTCATGTTAAGAACAATTATTACTCTTCCAATGAAATAAACAGTATGTTTCGGTAAGACTAATTACTACATTTCCAAATAAATCAGCAGTATAAAATATACCTCACAGTCATTCGCAAAAGAGTTTCACTAGAATTCTTTGTAGAAGAGTGGAAGGGGAAGCTGAAAATATTGGATAAATTTCTCTCAAGGGGAGAACATACACTCCCGCGAAACATCTTCTCAGTTTCAAGAATATGCTGTAAGATGCTTTGCAAATAAAAGCGAAATACAACTTGTCTAATTATTTTGAGTTTAATTGGAGTCAGATCAAGACGCACAACCAGTAGTAACAGATTTTAACAGCTGCGGCGGAATTGGCCACGCAAAGGAAATGTAATATGTATGTTTCTGTTTCCCATATATCATTGCGTATTACGATAGTATGTAGTTTAAGTGATAAAACACAATAAATATTTCATAAAAATAAAACATTTTTAGTATGGCTTGTTGGGCTCAAATGAAGAAAAAAAATGTTTCATTGGTGGACGACAATGCTAAAACTAAATTAGGCCCAGTAATGTCGATTACAGTTTTGTAATGTATTGTGTGGTGCATTATCTGCTTGACGAAATGAAGCGTTACTAAGCAATTTCTTAAAGAAACTAATCATTGTAGATCTTTGTAACACGAGAATATTTTCTCAAGTAAAGCTAAAATCGAAATTCCGACATCTTTACGTATTTTTATAAATATTAAAGAGACTTTAGAAATAGAAACAACGTTGTGGTCCTTAATTTGAGAGTCTACAGTCATTGTTTAGGCATGAAGTATAAGTTACACATTAATTACATTGCTAAAGTAGCTCGAAGTTACGAATAGTAATTCAGACTGCTTATTTATTGATGTAGTATAGTACTTGACAAACATTTTTGTGAAGTATAAAACACAGAGACAGACGAAATTTACTGATGAAACAGATCAGTATTTGCAATAATTATTTTTTTAGTGAAGCGAAAATCAGTGAGATATGAAATTTGCTGATGAGACGATATTTTAGGGGCTTATGTATTTGTTTTATATAATACATATTTAGATCATCCGTGTGATACCCTGTACGTAGTTTTTCAATTAATAATTGTGATCGTTCTGATACTATTGAACATGGCACTAAAGGTTTTTCAGACAGTTTTGAACCTGGCAGCTACATACTGATCGGCTGATTACTTTTATTGAGCTGTAAAATGCTGAGCTGTGATTAGCTGTTGCATTTTAATGCCTGGTAAAATACTGCGACCTGAGTGGGAGAGCAAAACATTTGCTGACTCCAAGGCGTTGTGCACGAGTTAACGCTCACTCTTTCACTACAGGTACTGCAGGGTTACCATCCAAGGAAAAGTCTTATCAGTCTCGTAGCACGTGGTAGCTACCAGCATTTGCCGAAGCGGATAATGACCTTGGGTGCGTAGGCGATTCTGTATTCTATCTACATACAGAGAAGCACGTCGCTTGGGTGTGGTATAAGATGGGTTTGGAAGTTTGTCTGTTATTTGTGTCTACGGAACTCACGGTTAGAGTGTGATTCGTGAGCCACCGTCTTTGGTGCTTGTTGAACAAGTATGTTGAGCATCTTTGTGTACAGACTGTACAGACCGTTTTTCGGATCTATCCGCTGTTCCACGAGCTTGTTTTTAAACGATGTTACATTCTTTTCGGTTTTAATTAACGACGTTTTAACTTTTTCAACTTAGCTAACTCATAACTCTAAGCACTGTTGGTAATTCAGAATGCCGTTTTGGGCTAGTCATGTGAAATGTATTAAGTTCTGAGGATTTGAGTAGGTTCAATTTTATTACCTGCTATTCTCAAATCCAAGTTATGTATATTCACTCATTTTATCTTTGCTGAGATTCACACACTACCTAATTGAGGGTTAGGCTGTTTGTCCCTAATCTCGTAATTCTTTAAGGAGACAACGTCTACCGATTTGTGAGAGTTCAAATAGTGTTCATATGATATACGTAAACATTAATTTTTACTTCTTCTTTTACTGCTGCTCATTGGTCGTTGTAATGTGGTGTGTTTAGAGCTGTTAACCAATGTGTTAACCCTCGCTTGATGTATAATGCTGGAATATTTATTAATATGAATGTCTTCTGCCTTTTGTAGTGGTACCTGGATTTATACTGCGCTTAACTGTATTTACTTTTAGACAGAATCACCTGAATGAAGAAAAGCTCTACCAAGGTATTTTATTGTGTGAACAACAACATCCTTTTAAATAAATTAGAATTCTATGGTGTCACGGGCAGTGCTGCAAAAAGGATCAAGTCATACGTCGCTAACAGGAAACAAAGGGTGTCAGTGCAAGGGAATAGTGAATTAAGTCATCAGTCATCATCAGAATGGGAAGAAATTACAAGTGGTGTCCCACAAGGATCCATCTTAGGGTCATTGCTTTTTCTTGTGTACATTAATGATCTCTCATCAGTTACACTGCCAGAAGCAGAGTTCGTTTTGTTTGCAGATGACACAAGTACTGCAATAAATAGTAACTCGAGTGTAATTCTAGAAAGATCTGCTAACGACATTTTCATGGATATTAATAAATGGTTTAAAGGCAACTCACTGACATTAAACTTCGAAAAGACTCACTATATGCAATTAAAAACCTGTAAGAGGTTTCCACCCCAGTATGAAGAAGAGCAGATAGAAGACAGATAACAGTCTTAAATTCCTGGGATTACAACATGATAATAAATTCAGTTGGGAGGAACACACCACAGAACTGCAGTTACAAATAAAGAACAATTTATAAGGAGTCTGAAAGACTTACTAGTGGCCAAGTCCTTCCACTCCACTGACGAATTTTTAATGGAAACAAATGATGTATTGTGTTTATTCATACTAATAGTATTGTTATTTCACCTTAAAAAAATTGACATGTTCCACATCCACGAGGATCTCCTCAGCACGGATCTATGGAACGAAAAACTAATCTAATCTACTCTAATCTAAAAACAATCAGTGAAGACGGTGAATGAAGACGCAGGCAGTGCTCAGTGAGGCACAGTGCAAATGGATCAGTCATGTCGTGATTTTCATAAATGCCGTGACTGCAAAAAGGAGTTAGATGCTAAAGAATACCTCTCGTCTGGTATATGTTGTTTGGTGAGCGCGGACCAACTGGGGCAACCTCTCAAAATTTGTTGCGTGTATGTTCAAGGGGTCGGTAGTATCTTGAAGATGGATCTCTTCCCGCTCAAAAAGCAATGGCAGTGACCCAAGAAAACACTGATGCTGTGAGGAGACTGATTGAGAATGATTCTCATCTCACATTCTGTGTCATTTAAACGATCTAAACACTGGATCGACTGTGATGCAGACCATGGTTCACGATAATTTAGACCTAAAAAGACATGTGCCTGTTCGATGCCACATGCCGTGACACACTCCCAGAATCATATTAAAATGGACTGGTGTCCTTTTGTGCTTGAAAAATTCGACAAAGAGAGGTCCAAGGACACTTTATCGTCACTGGCGGCGAACCGTGGGTATCCTGTTATAACACAGAAATGAAACGTCAGTCGTCAGTATGGTGACTTCCACGTGAGGAACAAACCACTACAGTTCAGAAAAGTAGAATCTCTCGAAAATAGGTAGTGAACATTTTGAGCACCATATGGGTCGTCTCACCTCTGAAACATTAGGTACAAGTCGCACAGTCAGTGCTAAGTGGTATGTGACTGAACTAGTGACAAAACTCATCGCCACGTGGAGGTCACAGCACACAAAATCTTCTACATCACAACAATGCTTCAGCGTGCGCGGCGGCCAGATCAGTGGACTTCATAGAGGACGGGAAAGTACGAATCTTACAGCATCCAAACTATTCCCCTGACATGGCCGTGTGTGACTTCTTCCTGTTCCCAAAGACGAAGCAAGATATTTGTGGGCAGAGTTTTTCAACCGATGAAGAGGGTATCGCAGAAGGCAACAATGCCTTGACTTCTCTAAAGAAGCTTGGACTGAGACATTTTCGAGTAGGTTTCAGTGGATGAAAATATGTGTAACTGTTGATGGTGGGTATTTTGAAAAGTTGTAACTGTTATATGTAAAACGGAAAGCGGAAATGTATCTCTTGTTGTAGGATTAAAAGTCTCAGTACAAGCAAAAACGTTCGATGACGTCTAAAATACTCATTGTCGTTTTTTGAGTATTACAATAATTTACTTCATTTTGTACATGCTCGTATAGATTTGATAGTTGTCGGAATCCAAGATAAATCAATAATATCGTTAAAAGCAGTCGATATCAGTTTTCTGAAACAAACCTGTGTTACTATGAGGAAATAATTGAAAAGTAAAATTGCTCCCACAAGAGTCCCCTTTTCTAAATGTTGCAGCTGTTTACACAATGCTTCGAAAAGAAACATTTCCAAAATTTTAGAGGCATTTTAAGGATATCAGATCAGTCTTGTATAAAAGAAAATTTTGTGATAACAATAATTCCAAACCAGACAAGGGGTCGCTTTTTATATGAGAGTTATAATGCCTACAGATTTTGCCAATTTCCAGTTGGCCATAACATACAATAAAAATACCAATATTCTGCCAAAAAATTGCCAGAGGGTTCAATAATTTTTCTCCATTTGGGGCAGTACTTGTTTTTAAATTTATGTATGTTTTAATGTGTTATAGGTCCGGAAGAAATAACCAAATAATGTGCAATGATAACTTAGAAAACTTTAGGCCATTACACAAAGGATGTTTTAAAGACAATGTATATTAAGAGTTTATTTCTCAAATATCTCCAATTAAACGATGGTGATATAGCGACACTTTAAAATGCAGTATCTCGGAATACTTCGTTTCCATCATAAATATTCAACCTGTCACATCTCACCCAAATTTAGGGACAGAAACCTATATTTTTTAACAAATCGTTCAGAATTTAATGCCGAACACAACTGCAATAACTCGGAATTCAAACTTTTCCATAACAGGTCCCTTTTTGTTTTCCAACTCACATATTGTTAAAATATATTGTTCCGAGTTTCTTCTAAAACTTTTGGCAGAATGTTCGCTAAACCACTTTTACAACTGTAAGTTGACCACAGCTATAAAAGGGAAGTGGAATAGTGTACTCTCAAGGATGTGATTATGGCAGTCTGCAGCAACGTATAATGTGTATTTAGAAATAATCTGAGGTCCACACAAAGAACTTCGCTTTATTAACATTCTTCAAGTGTCCCATATTCGTCCTTGTAGTTTTGTCACTGTCTCTGTAATGGAGAATTTACACTTCTCTTGACTTTATCATCTTTTCTGCCAGTTTTTTTACATACGTACTTCTGGTCATTCTTCACCTCGCACGCTGAAGTGGAGAAATGGAGAAGAGATGTCACGCTAAGCAGGAAATTTAATTCAGACCTCTGTCTGGCGGTACGTATTCTCCTTGAGGCACAATTTATCTGACTCACGGTCATGGAGCATTTTGTGAATAGCCAAGTGTGAAAGAACGGCGCTTATTCGTCTCGGCGGTAACAAAAGACGCGCGTAGAAAGGTGGGGGACGGGGCCAGAGGAGGCAGGTTTACCGAACGGCGACGGAACAAAAGCCCGCCGTCGCTGCGATGCGTGCGTGGCGCCGTTTGTGGGGAGACAATGGCAGCGGATGGGACGGCGCCCCGGGCATAGCAGACGTGTGAGCGGCGGGGCTTGGGCGTTGTATGCTCGCAGGGAGCTAGCGGAGTAGCAGCGCAGAGGGACATGGCTACGGGAGACGGCTCGAAATTCACGTTCATCCTCACTTTCCAGAATTTCTCCTTGTTGATCGCGAAAGGATGTGGTAAAAGAGAGGCAGCCCTACCCTAAGATTAGATAAGATTAGATTAATTACTCATTCCATAGACCTGAAAAAGAGGGAATCCTCTGGGTGTGGAATACAGGTATGTCAGATAAACACATTACAAAAATCTAATTAGAAAACTGAAGAAACTGCAAAAAGATGGGAATTTAAGGAGTTGGGACCTGGATAAACTGAAAGAACCAGAGGTTGTACAGAGTTTCAGGGAGAGCATAAGGGAACCATTGACAGGATCGAGGGAAATAAATACAGTAGAAAAAAAATGGGTAGCTTTGAGGGATGAAATAGTGAGGGCAGCAGAGTATCAAACAGGTGAAAAGACGAGGGCTACTAGAAACCCTTGGGTAACAGAAGATGTATTTAATTTAACTAATGAAAGGAGAAAATATAAAAATGCAGTAAATGAAGCAGGCAAAAAGGAATACAAAAATCTCAAAAATGATATCGACAGGAAGTGCAAAATGGCTAAGCACGGATGGCTAGAGGACAAATGTAAGGATGTAGAGGCTTATCTCACTAGGGGTAAGATAGATACTGCCTACAGCAAAATTAAAGAGACCTTTGGAGAGAAGAGAACCACTTGCATGAATATCAAGAGCTTTGATGGAAACCCAGTTCTAATCAAAGAAGGGAAAGCAGAGAGGTGGAAAGAGTATATACAGGGTCTATAAAAGGGCGACGTACTTGAGGACAATATTATGGAAATGGAAAAGAATGTAGATGAAGATGAAATGGGAGGTAATATATTGCGTCAAGAGTTTGACAGAGCACTGAAAGACTTGAGTCGAAACAAGGCCCCCAGAGTAGACAACACCCCATTAGAACTACTGACAGCCCTGGGAGAGCCAGGCCCAACAAAACTCTACCACCTGGTAAGCAAGATGTATGAGGCAGACGAAATTCCCTCAGACTTCAGGAAGAATATAGTAATTCCAATCCCAAAGTACGCAGCTGTTGACAGATGTGAAAATTACCGAACTATCAGTTTAATAAGTCACAGTTGCAAAATACTAACGTGAATACTTTATAGACGAATGGAAAATCTAATAGAAGCCGACCTCAGGGAAGATCAGTTTGGATTATGTAGAAATGTTGGAACATGTGAGCCAATACTGACCCTACGACTTGTTTAGAAGAAAGATTAAGGAAAGGAAAACCTACGTTTCTAGCATTATAGAAAACTTTTGACAATGTTGATTGCAATACTCTCTTTCAAATTCTGAAGGTGGCAGGGGTAAAATACAGGAAGCGAAAGGCTATTTACAATTTGTACAGAAACCAGACGGCAGTTTTAAGAGTCACGTGGGCATGAAAGGGAAGCAGTGGTTGGGAAGGGAGTGAGACCAGGTTGTACCCTCTCCCCGATGTTATTCAATCTTTATATTGAGCAAGCAGTGAAGGAAACAAAAGAAAAATTAGGAGTAGGTATTAAAATCCATGGAGAAGAAATAAAAACTTTGAGGTTTGCCGATGACATTGTAATTCTCTCAGAGACAGCAAATGACTTGGTAGAGCAGCTGAACGGAAGGTGACAGTGCCTTCTAAGGAGGGTATAAGATGAATATCAACAAAAGCAAAACGAGGATAATCGAATGTAGTCAAATTAACTCGGGTGATGCTGAGTGAATTAGATTAGGAAATGAGACACTTAAAGTAGTAAAGGAGTTTTGCTATTTGGGGAGCAAAATATCTGATGATGGTGGTAGTAGAGCGTATATAATATGTAGAATGGCAATGGTTAGGAAAGCGTTTCTGAGGAAGAAAAATTTGTTAACAGCGGGTATAGATTTAAATGTCAGGAAGTCGTTTCGGAAAGTATTTGTATGGAGTGTAGCCATGTATGGAAGTGAAACGTGGACGATAAATAGTTTATACAAGAAGAGAATAGAAGCTTTCGAAATGTGGTGCTACAGAAGAATGCTGAAGATCAGGTGGGTAGATCACATATCTAATGAGGAGGTATTGAATAGTATTGGGGAGAATAGGAGTTTGTAACACAACTTGACAGGAAAAAGGGATTGGTTGGTAGGACATGTTCTGAGACCTCGAGGCATCACCGATTTAGTATTGGAGGGCAGCGTGGAGGGTCAAAATCGTAGAGGGAGACCAAGAGATGAATACACTAAGCACATTCAGAAGGATGTAGGCTGCAGTAGGTATTGGAAGATTAAGAAGCTTGCACAGGATAGAGTAGCACGGAGAGCTGCATCAAACCAGTCTCAGGACTAAAGACCACAACAACAACGACAACAATTAGAAAAACTTTAGTTTCATTAATTTATAGATCCTTACTTAACAAACAGTAAAATTATGTACATGAATTAAATTTAAACTTCTAATAGTTACAGGTTTAATACATACATTTGCTTTGATTAAATCCTTCATTCAGACATTTGCAAGTCTCTTGGCTATTACAACCAAGTATTGTCAAAAGTTACAGTAAATTATTCATTTCAGTCATCCTCGGTTAAGTACAGTCAGAGTATGTGCAAGATTTAAAATTAAACTTCCACTATTTACAGACTTAAGACTTACATCTGCTTTCCATACATCCATCCCTCACACAGTAGTCAGTAGGTAGTTACTTGGCTGTTACAATCAAGAATTGTAAAAAATTAAACTATAATAAATTTTCATTAAAACCATCTACTGCACTTGTTGAGAAACTCATGGATGGAATAGAAGGAGTCGGCCATCAAAAATTCTTTTAAATTATGTTTAAATTGTGCCTTGTCTGAGACTAATCTCTTAATGGTTGCTGGTAACTTATTGAAAATATGCATTGTTGAGTACTGGACTCCTTTCTGGGCAAGAGTAAGTGATTTTAAATCTTTATGTTTATTGTTCTTATTCGTAGTACTGATACTGTGTACTAAGCAGTTAGTTGAAAACAGAAATGTATTATTTACAACAAACTTAATTAAGAATAGATATACTGAGAAGCTGTAATTAATATGCCAAATACTCTGAATAGGTTTCGACATGTTTTCTTGGATTTACATTACTCATTTATCTAATTATACGCTTCTGTACTCTAAAACGTTTTTCTCTGTTTGTGGAGTTACCTCAAAATATGAAACCTTATGACATAATGGAGTGAAAATAAGCAAAATATGCCAGTTTCTTTATATTTATATCTCCTACGTCTGACATCATTCGCATTGCAAACACAGACTTGTTTAGGTTCTTTAGCAGTTTGTTAGTATGTTGCTCCCAACTGAATTTATTATCAAGTTGTAATCCCAAGAATTTTACACTCTCAACTTCTCCTATTTCCATGTCATCATATTTTATACACATACAAGAAGAAAATCCTTTGGATGTTCTGAACTGCATGTAGTGGGTCTTTTGAAAGATAAATGACAGTGAATTGGCTATGACCCACTTATTAATGTCAGTAAAAATTTGATTACCTGCCCTTTCTAAATTTATATTTGATTTACTGTGGTAATGTTTGTGTCATCTGCAAATAAGACAAACTTGGCATCTGGTAATGTAACAGATGAAAGGCCATTAATATACACAAGAAACAGTAGTGGACCTATTATAGAACCTTGGGGAACACCACATGTAATTTCTTCCCAGTCAGATGATGTCTGATTGCCTACTGCTGACGTGTTACTTAATGACACCTTTTCTATTAGTAAGATATGACTGAAACCACTTTGCAGCACAATGTCCCCTACCTTCCAAACTTTACAGAAGCTCTCCTGTGAACCATCCAGGACTAGCACTCCTGAAAGAAAGGATATTGGGGATATGGCTTAGCCACAGCCTGGGGGATTTCCCCAGAATGAGATTTTCACTCTGCAGCGGAGTGAAAATCTCATTCTGTGAGGTAATTCTAGTGATTTCAACAACTTTTTTTATCGTATCACGCTATTACAAGTAGACATCCACCTAATTTTACGCTCTGTGTAAACTATGGGGATAAAATAAAGTTTTATTTAGGCTCAGTGTCCTTTCAGATTAATATTACTCGTGTTAAGTATAGACGTTTTGTTGGAACGCCAAAAATGTGTATTGCTTGTAGAGAGTGGTTACGCAATCCCACTAAAACTGGTTTTAATTCAACTGAAAACTGATACCAACACTCTCCAATGACATTAACAATATTTAACATTTGGCTACGAGTAATCGTACATTCATGTTATTCTGACATACGCACAAGAAATCTGACCTGATGTTATGATATCATCAGTGAATAAAATCAACCAGTCTATCAAACACTCAGCAAATGGTGAAACCGCTCCCCTCCTCCTTCCACCGCCTCTTTCCAAATCCTTATCTCACAGTTAATCATAGCGCAGTATTACAATCGAAACAATCTCTGCAAATTTATGTGATGTTGAAAGTACCCCAATTGTGTTAATGGGAATTTTGAAGTCCTCTCCCTCCTCCCTTCGCCCTGTCTCTCACCAGTTATAGTGCAGTTTTAAGAATCCAAGATTTCGGAAGCAGATGAGTTTTGTGCTTTATACCCCCTCTATCTCCCCATTCTCTTTACAAAAAGTCAGAGTGTAGTATTAAAAGGATATGTCAAAATTATTTCTGATATACACATCAACTTACACCTCCTCGCCCCCCCCCCTTTCCCTCCTCCCTTATCGCTAGCCAATTATAGAGCAGTATTAAAAATGCAAATTGATGTAAGCAGACCATATGTGCTTTACACAAGCCCGGTCTGCAGAGTGCAACATTAGGAAATGGCTCCAGATAAAAGGAAAATATTATGGAACCTCAACTAGAAAGTCAAAAATACCCATTATTTACCTAAAAATGGCGCACACACACTGTATAGCGTTCCACATCCCTCTCCTTCCTCCTCTGACAGCCTAGTACAGAAATGAAAGATTCAATTACAAAGCAGCGCCATCTGGCGTTCTGCACAAATGTATCATATTGACTTGAATTATTTATTAATATATATATATATATATATATATATATATATATATATATATATATATATATATAATATTTTCTCCTCTACTCCAGTCCAAGCGTAGTATTAGATCATAATAATCTCATAGAAAGACTCAAGTTCTATTGAACTGATGGCTTTACAGAAGGATGGTTTGAATCACACCTAAGAAACAGAAGGTAAAAAGTTGTGTTGAAAAATTCAGACAGTGCTGGAAAGATAGAAACTTTTAGTGACTTGGGGAAAAAATTGTAAAGGAAGCCCTACAGGGCTAATTTTAGGTCCACTCCTATATCCTATACATGCAAATGACCTCCCAATTAACATTCAACAAGTAAAATTTGTTCTTTTTGCAGATGATATTAGTGTCATTATAAGTCCCATTACAGAGAAAGCAGTGAAATAATTAGTAAATAATACTTTCTAGAGAATTAGTAAATGGTTCTCTGAAAATGGACTAATCCTAAATTTTGAAAAAACAACCTACATTCAATTCTGTACAATTAATAGAGTCATACCTACAATTGACGCAGCACATGAGCAGGAATCTATAAATAGAATAGAAATCCCCAAATCTTTGGGTATATACACCGATGAAAACAAGAACTGTAAGAACCATTAAGTTCAACGATTTTTCCTCTTTGTATGATTGCTAATCTTGGGATAAAAGTATCAACCTTGTGACGTACATTGCATACTCCCCCTCAATAATTTTCTGGTTAACTGATCACTTAGAAGGAAATTAGTGATTGCACACAAGGAAGCAGTAAGAATAATATTTGTGGTCCACCTACAGATGTCATGTAAGTAGCTCTTCAAGGAGTTAGGAATTTTAACTGCGTCGTCACAGTACATATATTTGCTAATGAAATTCTACATCTACATGGATATTTTGCAAAATCATGTTTAAGTGTTCACCGAACCACCTTCACAATTCTCTATTATTCCAATCTCGTACAGGGCGCGGAAAAAGTAAACACTTATATCTTCCAGTGCGAGCTTTGATTTCCTTTATTTTATTATGGCTATCGTTCCTCTCTATATAGATCGTCGCCAACAAAATATTCTCGCATTCGGAGGAGAAGATTGGTGATTGAAATTTCGTGAGAAGATTCTGCCGCAACGAGAAACGCCTTTGTTTTAATTATGTCCACCTCAAATCCAGTATCATTTCAGTGACACTATCTCCCTGTTTCGCGATAATATAAAACGTGCTGCCCTTCTTTAACCGTGTTACATTTTCTAACTGTTCTGCCAATAAAACGCAGTCTTTGGTTAGCCTTTCACACAACATTTTCTATGTGTCCCTCCCATTTTAAGTTGTTCGTAGTTGTAATTCCTAGATAATTAGTTGAATTTACGGCCCTTAAATTTGACTGATTTATCGTGTAACCGAAGTTTAATGAATTCCTTTTAGCACTCATGTGGATGACTTCACACTCTTCCATATTTAGGGTCAACCGCCAATTTTCGCATCATTCAAATATCTTTTCTTTTATCATAGATAATTCATCACAATTTGGGAAAGCAGTGATGTCCATACCTATAACACTAGAGGGAAAAATGACCTTTATTGCCCATAGTTAAGGCTGTCAGTGCCTCTGAAAGGAGTCTAATATGCAGCAGCAAAATGTTGTCATTTGCCCAGTAACATAAAATGTCTGACACATAGTGTGAAGCAAATTTTACATGCAATTTAAAATCATTTCTCCTGGACCACTCCTATTCCACTAATGAATTTCTACTTAAAAACTGGCAGCCAGTATTTAAAAAAGTGGTATGAGTAGCATTAAAAATAATAATTTTCAGTCACTGTTTTCAGAAAAATCTTTTATGAATTGGCTTACACTGACAGTAAATTTCATTCGGTGCTACATATCATCTGCTACGTAATATTCAAAAGAGTACATAAAGTATTCTCTACAAATACTAAAAAAATTGCTTGTAAAATATAAGTAACGAATTAGGAATATGTTGTTTTCAAACAACCTGAAATACTAATCAATAAACTTTGCTATTTCTATATGTGGTAGTAGTGCAGGAAAGTTGTTGGGCAGTTGCTGAGTTGTTCATGTCACAGACTCTTCTACTAAATTTTTCCACCAGTTGCTTTCTGTAGGTTGTAACAGTAAGCCTGGTGGGCGGTTGCTAACTCAGTGAATATTTTCTTGAATTTCCAAACAGTAGATTTCTATAGGAGGTAACAGTAAATCTGGTGGGCAATTCCTGCTTAATGTTTTCGATCATTTTATTGCTTTCTGGCATCAGTTGATTTCTATAAGAAGTAACAGTAAATGTGGTGGGCAACTGATGTTTAATTCTGTGGGCTGTTTTGTTAACCGTTGTCTCAATTGATTTATGTAACTTGTTACAGTAATTTTGATAGGCAGTTGCTGTCGAATTTATTGGACCATTTTATTAAATTCTGCCTCCAGTTCCTTTCTGTAAGAAGGAGACAGTAAATCTGACCGACAGTTGCTGTTTAATTAAATGGATAATTTATTGATTTCTGCCAGCAGTTCGTTCCTATAAGAGCTACCATTAAATCAGGTATGCAGCTGCTGTTTAATTCAATGGGTCTTTCAGTTAAATTCTGCCGCCAGTTGCTTCCTCCAAGATGCAACCGAAAATAAGGTAGATAGTTGCTGTTTAACCAAGTGGATCATTTTAAATAGTTATCCACCCACATGCTTTCGGTAACATGTAATAATAAATCTGGTGATCGTTTGCTGCTTTGTTCATGGCACTGTGTAGTGTATTAAATGCTGTGACCAGTTGTTTCCTGCAACAGTACGTTTGGTGGGCAGCGCCTGCTTAACTCAGCTGACTATTATATAGAATACAGCCACTAATTGATTTCCACAAGTTGTAACAGTAAATGTGGTGGACAGTTCCTACTTAATTCACTGGACCATTTTATTAAATTCTGCCACCACTTGCTTTCTGTAAGTTGTAACAGTAAATCTGTTGGGCATTTCCTACCATCTTCATGGCATTGATTATGCTATTAAATTCTGTCATCAGTTGATTCCTTTACTTTGTAACAGTAAATCTGTTGTGTGGTTGCCGTTTAACCGGATGGAGATATTTTCTAGACCCTGCTAGCAGCTGCTTTCTTAAGCTGTAGTAGTAAGTCTCGTTGACAGCTGCTGTTTTAATGCTTATTGTATTTAAATTATGTGAACAGTTACTTTTCTTATATTGCACCAGTTAACAGGTTTTATATGATTGTTTCTCAGTTTCGGTTACTGGTAATAACTTGATACCAGTGCCTATTAGTTTAATTTGTACACCACAGCACTGAAGATGATCACTATGTGATTGAAAATCGATTTTGCTATCAATAAACCATCAATATTACGGCCAACGCTGAACTTCCTTTTAATTTCAGTTTTCTACAAGTGTTAATACTATTCATGACACTAGATTGGTGCCTTGAGGTTTTCTTGTAACTCCTGCCACCATTATTCCTTTGTAAAGCCAGTATTTGATTACTAGTGGTATAAGCTGTTCTTATCTGGTATATTTTTACACTTTCCAAATTTTCTGCTTGATTACATAAAACGGTAGGTATAAATTTGAATAAATCGATTGTAATACAGCACCCTACCACTCAACACCAGCTCCCTACTGCTTTCAAAAACTATTTTTATTAACATTCAAGATACGTATTCTTCATGTCTCGCTAAGGTTCACCGAATTGTAGCTTATAACGTGGTGGTGTGTAACGTAACTGTCGGTACGTGAGAAACAGTGTGCTGTGATCAAGTTTCGATTTCGAAGAGTTTGTCCAGACACGGAGCACCCTCTGAGATCACCCGCGAATGCTGTGACGTCTACAACAAGCCGACACATTGGGTTTACGATCGTCGATCATCCTCCATACAGTTCCGACTTTGGCCAATACGATTTTCATTTGTTTCCAGAAGTTAAAGAATACCTTCGACAACTTCACTCTGATGATGGGTGCTGTCATCACATCCCGTTTTTCTTTTCCCATCACAAATGTGAGAAGGAAGCGGAAATAACGCATCACTAGAAAAAAAACCGGTAAGTGCCAAGTATTGCCAATTAAAATTTCAAAAGTATGGCACAACTGAGCCAACATACAATAGAAGTATGGCCACCACACACAACATGATTTTTGGGGACGGAAGACGATGTTCAGTTTTAGGAAGGAATTAGCTACTTTACACTGAAGACCTAAAAAAAAGGGTAACCTGCCTAATACTGTGTAGGGCCCCGGTGAACACGCAAAAGTGCCGCAACACGACGGTTCATGGACTCGACTAATGTCTGAAGTAGTGGTGCAGGGAACTGACACCATGAATCCCGCAGGGCTTTCCATAAATCCGTAAGAGTACGAGGGGGTGGAGATCTATTCTGATAAGCACGTTGCAAGGCATCCGAGATATGCTCAGTAATGTTCATGTCTGGGGAGTTTGGTGCGTAGCGGAAGGGTTTAAAACCAGAAGAGTGCTCCTAAAGCCACTCAGTAGCAATTCTGGACGTGTGGGGAGTCGATTGTCCTGATAGAATTGCTCAAGTCTGTCGGAATGCACAATGAACATGAATGGATGCAGGTGATCAGACAGGATGCTTACGTATGTGTCACCTGTCAGGATCGTATCCAGACGTATCAGGGGTCCCATATCACTCCAGCTGCACACACCCCACACCATTACACAGCCTCTACCCGCTTTAACACTCCCCTGGTAATATGCATGGTTCATGGATTCATGTGGTTGTCTCCATACTATTACACGCCCATCCACTCGATACAATTTGAAACGAGATTTGTCCGACCAGGCAAAATATTTCAAGTCAACAACAGTCCACTATCGGTGTTGACGGGCTCATGCACGAGTGGGTCTTCGGCTCCGAAAGCCCATATCGATGATGTTTCGTTGAATGATGCGCACGCTGAAACTGGTTCATGGCCCAGCATTGAAATCTGCACCAGTTTGAGGAAGGGTTGCACTTCTGTCACGTTGAACGATTCTCTTCAGTCGTCGTTGGTACCGTTCTTGCAGGATCTTTTTCCGGCCGCAGCGATGTCGGAAGTGATCAAACGTATCGGGGCACTTGGTTGAAAATGACTTACAAGTTCGTGGCGCCATCCATCGATAATGCTGGTATTCAGTATGGTGTTCGCCCACCCTTAGCCTTGATAAAGGGGACTGACGACCTCCGATGTTAAGTCCCATAGCGCTCAGAGCCATTTAGCAGTGATGAAACCTTCCATTCTCGAAGGCATACATTGAATCAGGTCCTGGAAGGTTTCTTAAGGAATGGCAGTCCATTTTCCACCGAGTGTTGTGCTGAGGAGAGGTAATGATGTCGGCCGGTGAGGCTTATCACGAAGTTGGCGTTCCTAAAAGTCCCAGTCGTGTACTAGAGGATTCAGGTCAGGACTCTGTGCAGGCCAGTCAATTACAGGGAGGTTATTCTAGTGTAACCACTCCGCCACAGGCCGTGCACTATTAACAGGTGCTCGATCGTGTTGAAAGATGCAATCGCCATCGCAGTAATGCTCTTCAATAGTGGGATGCAAGAAGATGCTTAAAACATAAGTGTAGGCCTGTGCTGTGATGTTGTTGTTGTTGTTGTGGTCTTCAGTCCTGAGACTGGTTTGATGCAGCTCTCCATGCTACTCTATCCTGTGCAAGCTTCTTCATCTCCCACTACCTACTGCAACCTACGTCCTTCTGAATCTGCTTAGTGTATTCATCTCTTGGTCTCCCTCTACGATTTTTACCCTCCACACTGCCGTCCAATGCAAAACTGGTGATCCCTTCATGCCTCAGAACATGTCCTACCAACCGATCCCTTCTTCTGGTGAAGTTGTGCCACAAGCTTCTCTTCTCCCCAATGCTATTCAATACTTCCTCATTAGTTATGTGAACCACCCATCTAATCTTCAGCATTCTTCTGTAGCACCACATTTCGAAAGCTTCTATTCTTTTCTTGTCCAAACTATTTATCGTCCATGTTTCACTTCCATGCATGGCTACACTCCATACAAATACTTTCAGAAACGACTTCCTGACTCTTAAATCTATGCTCGATGTTAACAAATTTCTCTTCTTCAGAAACGCTTTCCTTCCCATTGCCAGTCTACATTTTATATCCTCGCTACTTCGACCATCATCAGTTATTTTGCTCCCCAAATAGCAAAACTCCTTTACTACTTTAAGTGTCTCATTTCCTAATCTAATTCCCTCAGCATCACTCGACTTAATTCGACTACATTCCATTATCCTCGTTTTGCTTTTGTTGATGTTCATCTTTTACCCTCCTTTCAAGACACTGTCTATTCCGTTCAACTGTTCTTTCAAGTCCTTTGCTGTCTCTGACAGAATTACGATGTCATCGGAAAACCTCAAAGTTTTTATTTCTTCTCCATGGATTTTAATACCTACTCCGAATTTTTCTTTTGTTTCCTTCACTTCTTGCTCAATATACAGATTGAATTGCATCGGGGATAGATTGCAACCCTGTCTCACTCCCTTTCCAACCACTGCTTCCCGTTCATGTCCCTCGACTCTTATAACTGCCATCTGGTTTCTGTAGAAATTGCAAATAGCTTTTCGCTCCCTGTATTTTACCCCTGGCACCTTTAGAATTTGAAAGAGAGTATTCCAGTCAACGTTGTCAAAAGCTTTCTCTAAGTCTACAAATGCTAGAAACGTAGGTTTGCCCTTCCTTAATCTAGCTTCTAAGATAAGTCGTAGGGTCAGTATTGCCTCACGTGTTCCAACATTTCTACGGAATCCAAACTGATCTTCCCCGAGGAAGACCAGTCTCTACTAGTTTTTCCATTCGTCTGTAAAGAATTCACGTTAGTATTTTGCAGCTGTGACTTATTAAACTGATAGTTCGGAAATTTTCACATCTGGCACCTCCTGTTTTCTTTGTGATTGGAATTATTATATCCTTCTAGAAGTCTGAGGGAAATTCGCCTGTCTCATACGTCTTGGTCACCAGATGGTAGAGTTTTGTCAGGACTGGTTGTCCCAAGCCTGTCAGTAGTTCCAATGGAATGTTGTCTACTACCGGGGCCTTGTTTCGACTCAGGTCTTTCAGTGCTCTGTCAAACTCTGCACGCAGTATCGTATCTCTCATTTCATCTTCACCTACATCCTCTTCCAATTCCATAATATTGTCCTCAAGTACATCGCCCTTGTATAGACCCTCTATATACTCCTTCCACCTTTCTGCTTTCCATTCTTTGCTTAGAACTGGGTTTCCATCTGAGCTCTTGATGTTCATACAAGTGGATCTCTTATCTCCAAAGGTCTCTTTAATTTTCCTGTAGGCAGTATCTATCTTACCCCTAGTGAGATAAGCCTCTACATCCTTACATTTGTCCTCTAGCCATCCCTGCTTTGCCATTTTGCACTTCCTGTCGATCTCATTTTTTAGACGTTTGTATTCCTTTTGGCCTGCCACATTTCCTGCATTTTTATATTTTCTCCTTTCATCAATTAAATTCAATATTTCTTCTGTTACCCAAGGATTTCTACTAGCCCTTGTCTTTTTACCTACTTGATCCTCTGCTGCCTTCACTACTTCATACCTCAAAGCTACCCATTCTTCTTCTACTTTATTTCTTTCCCCCATTCCTGTCAATTGCTCCCTTATGCTCTCCCTGAAACTATGTACAACTTCTGTCTTACAATTTAAAACCTCGTTCCTAAATCTCTGTCTTACCATTATATAATCTATCTGAAACCTGTAAGTATCTCCAGGCTTCTTCCATGTATACAGCCTTCTTTTATGATTCTTGAACCAAGTGTTAGCTATGATTAAGTTGTGCTCTGTGCAAAATTCTACCAGGCGGCTTCCTCTTTCATTTCTTTTCCCCAATCCATATCCACCTACTACGTTTCCTTCTCTGCATTTCCTACTACCGAATTCCAGTCACCCATGACTATTTAATTATCATCACCCTTCACTATCTGAATAATTTCTTTTATTTCATCATACATTTCTTCAATTTCTTCGTGTAGTCACCTGACCAGAAGTCTTGTTCCTCCTGCCACCGAACTTCACTGATTCCCACGATATCTAACTTTAACCTATCCATTTCCCTTTTTAAATTTTCTAACCTACCTGCCGGATTAAGTGATCTGACATTCCACGCTCCGATCCGTAGAACGCTAGTTTTCTTTCTCCTGATAACGACACCCTCTTGAGTAGTCCCTGCCCGGAGATGCAAAGTAGTGCAAGACCCCTCCTTGAAAACCACAACCACACCATAACACCATCCCCTCCGAATTTTGCTGTTAGCAGTACACACGCTGGCAGATGACATTCACTGGGCGTCCACACTCTGCCATCGGATCGCCAAATTGTGTACCGTGATTTAACGCTTCCCATTGATCAATCCTACAATGTTTACGCTCCTTACAGCAAGCGAGGCGTCATTTGGCATTTACCGGCGTGACGTGTGGCTTATGAGCAGCCACTCGAACATGACATGCAAGTCTTCTCCCCTCCCGCCTAATTATCAAAGTACTTGCAGCGGATTCTGATGCAGTTTGGAATTCCTGTGTGATGGTTTGGATAGACGGCTGCCTTTTAGATATTGCGACCCTCTTCAACTGTCGGCTGTATCTCTCAGTCAACAGACGATTTCGGCCTGTACGCTTTTGTGGTGTTCGTGGCCCTTCACGTTTCCACTTCACTATTACATGGGTAACAATGGACCTAGAGTTTAGGAGTGTGGAAATCTCACGTACAGAATTATGACACAAGTGACACTCAATCATCTGACGACTTTCAAAGTCTGTGAGTTCCGCGGAGTACCCTATTCTGCTCTCTCACTACCTCTAACGACTACTGAGGTTGCTGATGTGGAGTACCTGGCAGTAGGTGTCAGCACAATGCACATAATATGAAAAATGTGCTGTTTTTTTGGGGGTGTCCGGATACTTTTGACACATAGTGTAGCAGCAGTAGCCGATGTAACAACTGCACCACACACTTAATGTCTTATATAGGCGTTGCCGATCGCAGTGCCATATTCTGCCTGTTTACATATCTCTGTATTTGAATATGCATGCGTATACCAGTTTCTCTGGCGCGTCAGTGTATGACGATGTATTACACAACTGCAGAACGGCATGCATTATTTACACACACACTTATGAGGGACAGTCAAAGTCAGTAACAGTGAGAGATGTAACATCTCCTAAGACTATCACAGAGTCGATATCTCAAATTAGACTACTATATGTTATGTTATTATATGTTAGTTTTCTCACAATTCACGCTGCATCTAGATTGTCTGTATTACTTATTAAAATGTTCGCAGTATGCATATTGCATTAGGTTAACCAGAAGTGATAATAGTTATACTTCTTGCTACAACAAAGGCTGCTAGTATAAAAAAAAATGAATGGCATCCTTTGAACAACAGAGCTTTATTTTTCACCGTTATCAAAGTACAAAAATATATATTAAGAACCTATTTTGTATGTCAGATCTATTCGTTGATACTGAAATTATTACGACAGTTATGCTCTTGCTGAAATAAAACAAGAGTTTTGACATGCAGTACAAGAGGAACAGGAAGGTATACATTTAACACGGACGGCTTTATGCCTGTACAAAAAGAACAGAACTCCAGTCTCTTCTTGGAAACAAGCTTTACGCAAGCGAATACTCTCAAATACACTTACAGTCACATGCCGTTCAAATGACGAAGCACTTTCTGGTTAACTAAAAATAGTTACAGGTTCCTGAATATTTGGATGAAGGTCAATTTTAGCTGCATCCATAGCTGTAACTACGTGTGGGTTCTACAAGCAACCACTTGGGAAACCATAGAGCAAGTTCACCCCATAGATCGACTGATTCTCCATAACTTTTCAAGCCTCCCCGGCATTGGAAATAAGTGGTTTTATCTCCATTACCAGCACAAAAGAATCCAGATTCACTAAGTGTCTGGATCCTGCTTAACAGTTCCTGACAAACCACCAGAGGACGCTAGTCCCGCTTCATACGTTCTTTGTTTACCACGAGCCAAGCCTACGTTTCTCATGTCATGCATTGAACTGCAGCACAGTGTTGCTCCAGTAGACGGATTTGGGCATATTTCCATGATAGATGAGGATGTCTCCCGCAACTTGTGTTTACATGTACAACAGGGACATGAATTCAACATTTTATGTTCAGTTATAGATAATTATTTCCTCATACTCATCGAAATATAGCTTGCTTGGAGACTGCGTCATTGTGCATGCGCAGATGTCAGCAACTCTTATCATGACATTGACAAAACAAGTTGAGACTTGTTCCAAGAAGCTGAAGCAAGTTGAGATTTTTGAAATCAATACTTGGAGGAAAACTCTTTTCCTTCTGTAACATATCGTTGTCTGGGAATTTACTACGATGCATAAATCATCCAGATGACTATGATGAAACAAATACGGAAACAGCATTCACCAGCTAAGTCAGTTGTAAGAGACTCCCCTCTGGAATGTCTTACCTCCACCAGTTTCCAAGAAGGCTTGTGTGCGCTCACACTATCCTCACCTGAACAAACTCTTAGAGGAAATATGCTGCAGTGAAAATTAATCACAGCAAACCAAATAAAAAGCTGCTCTAAGACACGAAATCCTACAGGGACAGCTATTGTGACATCAAGAAAGCAAGATATACTACTAGTGTTTTGGAAAATGCTGTTGCCCATCCTCTCATTCGCGATGGTGAGCACAGCGATCTTTTCTGTTTAAGAGGTGTACTGTGATCTACCTTGCCAGTTGTTGTTTCTATGTCAAGCGAATAACAGTGTTAGCACAGTTGACAATTAACTACCTCCAACTTGATTGCACAGTATCAAGGTAGGTTCTCCTTTCTATAGCATTGCTAGTTATTAAGGGTTCTGTAAACTGACTTACTCATTAAAATGCAGTCATATGGTGGACTCATGGGAGGAATGGTAGCCATCCAAACTGGAATGGAGACCACACAAAGGGGGAAAGGAGGCCACCCTGTAAAATAGCCGTCGTGGTCCTAAGAGTACCCATATTATTCCTTTCATGTGAGTAGAAAATATAGAAAGTACACATACAAAGCTAAATGGATTGCAGAATACGTGAAAGTGGGAAAAAAAGTTTCTAGCCGAAGGTTTATCGATTATCTGTGCTGCTGGAAATACTAAAATACTTCATATCACCACTGTAAATCAGATTATGAGTGAAAATTAATGAGATCCAAATTTAGGAAGGAGATGTGTGCTCCGTGTTGAAATACCTGAAGCTACAACCTGATTAAAGAATCATACTTGCACTCAGACCCGGTACGTAATGCTATAAAATGTAATAATAGCTATAACAGAACCTTTACTGGGAAATTTCCTCCGCCCATATGGCTACATGTTTCTTCCATTTTCTCCTATTTTCCTTCAGTCTTTCGTTTTGGTTATTTCATCGTATATATTTCCTTATACCCTCATTTCTTTAACTATATTCCATTGTAAATCCGTCCATTCTTAGAAAACTCATTTCTTCACCTTGTATTCTACTTTTTGGTCTCTTATTGTCGCCTATGCTTCATTACAATGAGTAGGGTTGATATATTTTTTTATAAATTTATAAATGCCATAGAAGGAAAATTAACAGAGATGTAGTATTCTCCGTTTAAGGCGCAAATACAACTTTGTCTAATGTTGGATGCTTTACCATCAGACCTGTGTCTCAGAGACAGGGACCACTATTCTGAAAGAAGATAGAAGATGAAGTTAAAAATACTGTATTTACTATGAAAGCATAAAGAGGAGAAGAAGAAGAGGATCATTACGATGTGGGGAATAATTATGACTATGATGATGAAGAAGAAGAACAAGTGCGTGACGTTCACGATTCGAATATAATCTGCAACAAAGCACTAGCAGATGTAACCCAGATAAACCAGTCCAGTGATTGGTATTCTTGCTGGCTTAGAAAGCTCTGCTAAATAATAGACATGATAATGAAGTACTGCCTACTGAAAACGAACATCGAGAAGCATCGATTATCATCCGAGTTTGGAGGGAAAGAAAGCGAAGTTACATATTGCAAAATGAAGTCATTCCTAGATTGGGTAGGATTGACAGCGAAACGTGTAACTCTTACCATAACATGTTGAGAGCTTCTGACAACGCTCGCTGCGTAAAATTTGTTTCGGAGACTGCTATTCTTCTTGCTGTTTGTATCAAATGTGCACCTTTCCTTTTCTCACGTACTGTGTGTCAGAATTATGTTTTAGCTACAGTACCAACATATTTGTTGTACTCAGTTCAGTATCAAAGAACAGTGCTGACATACAAAATGAATGATGATATATACATTTTTGTACTTCGATACCTGGGAAAATTTAATTTACATTTCTAGAAGAATGCCATTCTCTTTTATTTATACTAGCTGACTTAGATGTAACCTACTTGTGTAACTCTTATAAGTGCTGCATCACCTAAAAGTTTTTCATCCGTGATGCCAATAAACATGACGTGAGTATTTCAATAGGTAATACAAACAATTTAGATTCAGTTTAATGTGTGAGAGCTCTCACAAATAATGGCATAAATTATAAACAATTTTATTTATTTTCGAGGTACTGACTTTGCTTTGAGATGTCAGATCTCTGATGGTTGCCTTCTTTGACCATCTCTCATTAGTGTTTGCATAAACAGTGCATGTCGTTGTGCAGTTTAGTGATATGTCATAATGAAACATCTTCTTACTTCTTAAAGTCAAATATCCTCCTTCCTTCCATAAAAATCGTTTTCTGCTTTTGGTGACCCATTTATTACATATTTGTGTAGTTGGTCACAAAATTTTTTTGAGCCATAGCTCCAATGCAACAGCAATTTGTATAACACTTGAAAGGGTACTGTACCGCCCGACATAGAAAATAGGTACAACATTCTTCGTTATTCTTGTCAGAACAGCATATTTCTTTGTAGTAATAACTCAATTTCACTAAATGCACTGAAGCCGGATACCAGTGTAGGAAAGAAGGACAACTCGTGTATTTAATTAATCACATGTGCACTCCCACAAAAAAACCCTACACCCAGTTTGGTGAGATTTGTGAAATGAAAGAATGTATGGTCGTCTGCCAACCGCATATAGTGGATGTGCAATATATGATCATCTTTAAGACGGTCCTTTGGTCACCTTTGGTGGAACCAAAGAGATGAAATTTACCTGAGGTTTGAGCACCTAAAATGTGGCTGACCAATATGGTAGCATGGTGCTCCCCCACCTTGGCGGAGGTGCGAGATGACGAGACGAACTGCCATGTTTTAGCACTCTGACGCTGGATCTTGTGTTGGTAAGACCTGTCTTAGGTGTGCTCCGTAAAGACAAAAGAGTGGAGAGAATGGTATGCATGTGAAATACTTAAGAGTAGCCTGGAATAATTATTTCTCTATTTCAGGAACTTTTGGGGGGAGAATTAAATGACAGCAAGGTAATATTAAGGGGATCTTAGTAATCTTCGGCAGTGACCAACAGTCACAATGAAACCACGTGTAGCAAAAGTTGAAATACTTGCGAGTGCTAGTACTAAGTTGAAATACTTCCGAGTGCTAAAGTTAAGCTGATTTACTGGCGTGTGTACTGTAAGTTGGAAATATTTAAGAAATGGCAGGTGCAGGACATGAAATTAGAGACGAGCACTTCCACGTGGTGAGTATTGTGTGAGTCTCAATTTGTATATGAGGCAAAGGATAAAGAGAAGTACTCGTCCATGGTTATCAATTGAGGACTCGCATGTGTGACGAATATGATCTTAATATTACATTGCTTGTTATGTTTCCGTGTGACGCTAGATTCAAGCTCTAATACTATGAGAGTGAAGCAAGGTGAGTTAGCCGTCTATCCAGCAACGCCACTAGGCTTGCGTTGCACAGGAAGACATGCTTATATCCTCCACAGTTCGTGGTAGGAAAGATGAATGTGATTAAAATATTACCTTTGCGTGTTATGATACCGTGTGACGCTAGATTCAAACTCTAATACTCTGAGAAGGAAACAAGGTGGGTCAGCCGTCTATCCAGCAACGCCACTTGGCTTGCATTGCACAGGATGGCGTGCATATATCATCCAGAGTTCGTAGTAGGAAAGAAAAGTTACGAAGTGGGGCAGTGTCGTGTGAAACTGGGATGAATACTAATTGAAAGCTAAAAGTGAAATAATTGTAACATTGTGACTATTCTTTGTGATGTATTCTATGTTGCCAGTGCGATGTATTTCATGTAATTCAAGTATGTGTGGTTTGCATGGGAGAGTAGCAAGATAGGTTCAGTGGCGGTGGGTTATGCATGTTCCTTTTGGTACCGTTGGGTCTGGAGTAAATTTTCGTGGTTGTGGGTGTGAGAGTCGAAGTGTGAGATATAGCAAAAGATCCACCATCCTATCCAGAAAGTGCACTGTAGCGTTAGATAATTACAAGACCATATGATAGAGAATGACCAATGGAAAGCCATGCCCACTGGGCGAAGTTTCTCATGTGTAATTGTTGTATAAAATGTAAAGGTGTGTTTAGGTTATCTTTGAATCATAATAGAACTTATCGGAATAAAAAAGATAGCGAAAAGAAAAAGGTTGGAGGCCTTGGTCTTCGAATTGTGTGTAGTCATGATATCCAGAATTTATAATGTGTGCGCCATTCATATTCAGTGCGATGGCCACGTGTTGATCAAAGCCGTTGGGTAAGAAAGAAAATGTGGGATTACCAGAGCGTAGTGAACAATCAGAGTTGTGTAAATTCCAAATAGTCAGATGTGCATTATCTGTTTCCGTTGCGTAATATTGAAACAGGACAATAATTTGTGGCTTAATTGTGGGTACTAGAGCTCATAATCAGTCATTGATGTCACCCCAGAAATAAGAATAAATCCAGTCGATTCGCAGACCACTCATCTTGCAGGCCTGATTGCTTGATGCCACAGTATGAGCAAGGCATGTGGGCGATTCTCATACTTTTAACTGATTGTATTTTCTCTTGTAATACTCTTTTTTTGTTCCCCTCCTAAACTGGTGATACAAAACGTGTCATGACAACAGTAGGCTCTACATATTGAGATATCACTGAAATGTGAAAATTAAATTTTCTAGCCCTGCTGACGCATTTTAGAATATTGTGGCATTTGAAAAGTATCATAGATGAGATAAAAAAATTAGCCTCAGCTAGGTCACAGTCGTTTGTATTATCTTTTATCTCCTCTCCCCTTTCCTTGCCACATACTTTAGAGATGAGTATGTGTAGAAAATAACTTGAAGCTAAAATGTGATGGTCGGTATAAAGATCACACTTTTTGCGTTGCCCATATATTTTCCTAACGATTTAGAATATTTTGACATTTGACAAGTTTTATAGATGTGGAAAATAATTTAAGGTTCTCTTCAGATTTAAATCAAGTGTGATCCATAGATGGAATTTTTAACGTTTTTACCAGTGCAGACATCTGTTGGTCACAGAGAGAGCTACTCATGCTACCATTATTGAACATGTCACGCTCCTCAGCATTGGAGTCACTTGTTGGTGAGTATAACCAATTGGGATCTAAAACAGAAGCTGATTTCATTTCAATTAAGAGTTCACAGAATAGTATTTAACGTAAAACTCTTGTTCGACAACTACGTATTCCTAACTCATTTTTATATTTCACAAGCAAATTTAGGTTTTTAATATTTGTAGAGTATTATATACTCGTTCCAATATTCCATAGTGAATGATAAATAGATTTAAACGACATTTATCGATGTAGCTGGTGAGCCAGTCCATCGACGACTTTTTCGAAGTCAGTTATGAAAAGGTAGCTAACAGTATTTCAGAGATTTCAAATACTTTGACGCATTTTTGTGAGAATATTTCGGATACTTTTGAGCACTGTAATTGACTGTTTCATTTTAATACTAGGCTCAAATTGGAGGAGAGAAGAGGTTGGAGTGTCTCTTTATTTTTATAAATAACTCAGGCCGTTCGGATACTTTTGGGCATTGTACCAGATGGGGCTGCTTTGTGATTGGCTGTTTAATTTTTATACAAGGCTTACACTAGTGGCGAGAAAAGGAGAGGAGAGGAGAGGTAGGTGGAACAGTGTGTGTGTGTGTGTGTGTGTGTGCGTGTGTGTGTGTGTGTGTGTGTGTGTTTATGCCATTCTATGTACATAAAGCATATTTTTGACTCCTAATCTGAGGTTACAGAACTTTTTGTCAGCATATGTGTCGCCATTTTTCAGTACATCGCTCTGATTGATTTGAATGAGGAGAGGATGGGGTATAAAACACACAACTGGTCTGTTTCCATCATCTTGCACTTTTTAAGCATTGCAGTATGACTGGCTCGAGACAAGGAGGGGGAAGGAAGGGTGGGAAGGAGGATGCGTGACTTAATGTGCGTTGCACTAACACACTTCGGCTACATCCACAAACAAAGAATGGCAAATTTGTACAAAAGCAACAAAATGTTGTAAACAAAAAATGTTGTAAAGCCGTCCTTGCAACCTGAGCCTACCGTATTTATAAATGTTCATCTTTGGATCTTCTCTCTTGCGCCTAAATAACTGGCAACAGTCCGAGAGCAATGATGAGGTATCGATCGAACATGGCTTTGTAAGCTAACTCTTTGGCTGTGGGCTACATTTCCTGAGGAGTCTTTCAATGAATCTGAGTCTGGCATGTGCCTTTCTTACGATTACTTTTGCCCCACATTCTGTCACTCCGCGCAGCTACGCCCAGATATCAAATGGCTGTGACTCGTTGCAGGCATTTCTTTCATCACTCACTGGAGTCACTGTTAGTATGCACCGAACTAGCCGTCATTTTGAAGTTCAGGTTCATACCACAGAAGCATCCAAAATATGTATCACTTGTACAAGTAGTCATTGATATTCTGAGCAATATTTCAAGCTGGAAAATATTATCACACAGTACTCAGCTATGGTCCTCTGCCATCTAATTTTGATCCGAAGACTTTGGGACGACGCCAAGAGAATTTAGTATACATAAACAACGCATGATTAAGAAAGTGAACCTTCCAGAAGGAGAGCAGGAAAATATGTGAAACTTCATTGGTTGAGGGGATATATGAGGTTACTGCAGTTTTTACAAAATCTATTCAGATTTACGGAAAAGTTGGCAGTATGAGTCCACACATCAGTATGATGTTGCACCCTCTCCGGACTTCATTCTTGTACTGATTCGAGGTGTGTCATAAAGCCACTGAATCCTGTCCCGTGGCACCCTCGGCCACAGATGCCATGCCACGTCACTGATATCACACACGGTGGCTTAGGGATGAAGTTGCGTCTGAGCTGTTCCCACTCATGCTCCATGAGGGAAAAATCTGGGCACAGCTTAAGTTCTAAAAAATTTTGGTGCCGGAACGCATCTCTTGAACCATACAATCCCCCTTCCACCCGTCTATCCACTTGTAATAAAACTTAAAGTCAGAAATCTGCGGTTACAAAATAGTATTCAGATATTAAAGTTTTTAAAATATAATTTCTTATAATCGCAAAAATATATAATGTTCTGAGGTATCAAGATATCGCCAATTTAGTATTGGAGGGCTGCGTGCAGGGTAAAAATCGTAGAGGGAGACCAAGAGAAGAATAAATACAATAAGCAGATTCAAAAGAATGTAGGTTGCAGTAGGTACTGGGAGATGAAGAAGCTTGCACTGTATATAGTAGCATAGAGAGCTGCAACAAATCAGTCTCTGGACTGAAGACCACAACAACAACAAATACCACACGACTTAATATCAACATCAGGTGCCTCTGTCTATCCCTTTCGCAGTGTCGTTTTGCTCCCATGCTCTGCTCGATTCTTATCGGCACATGTCGCTAGTTTTCGTGACGTCATGTCTTCAGCTGCTGCCAGCAGCAATCATCAAACAGTTGCACAATAGCTGCTTGGTGAACTTACGTTGTGTATACTGTATATACACACACACGCAGTACATCACTGGTGCCGGCGCAGCGGCAGATTACACATTTTCTCTATCCAGAAAGGTCCGTCAGGACCTGCAACATGCGGTCGTGCATTATCCTGCTGAAATGTACGGTTTCGCAGGGATCGAATGATGGGTAGAGCCACGGCCCGTAACATATATGAAATGTAACGTCCACTGTTCAAAGTGCCGTCAATGCGAGCAAGAGGTGACCGAGACGTGTAACCAATGGCACCCCATAGCATCACGCTGGGTGATACTCCAGTATAGCGATGACAAATACACGTTTCCAATGTGCGTTCACAACGATGTCGCCAAACACGGATGCGACCATCATGATGCTGTAAACAGAACCTGGATTAATCCTAAAAATGACGTTTTGCGCTCCTGTCTGTGATGCAGCGTCAAGGGTAACCGCAGCCATGGTCTCCGAGCTGATAGTCCATGCTGCTGCAAACGTCGTCGAACTGTTCGTGCAGATGGTTGTTGTCTTGCAAACGTCCCCATCTGTTGACTCAGGGATCGAGACGTGGCTGCACGACCCTTTACAGCCATGCAGATAAGATGCCTGTCAACTCGACTGCTAGTGATACGAGGCCGTTGGGATCCAGCACGGCGTTCCGTATTACCCTCTTGAACCCACCTATTCCATATTCTGCTAACAGTCATTGGATCTCGACCAACGAGAGCAGCAATGTCGCGATACGATAAACCGCAATCGCGGTAGGCTACAATCCTACCTTTATCAAAGTCGGAAACGTGATGGTACACATTTCTCCTCCTTACACGAGGCATTACAACAACATTTCACCAGGCAACGCCGGTCAGCTGCTGTTTGTGTATGAGAAATCTGTTGGAAACTTTCGCCATGTTAGCACGTTGAAGGTGTCGCCACCGGAGGCCACCTTGTGTAAAGGCTCTGAAAAGCTAATCATTTGCTTATCACAGCATCTTCTTCCTGTCGGTTAAATTTCACGTCTGTAGCACGTCACCTTCGTGGTGTAGCAATTTTAATGGCCAGTAGTGTAGTTACATTGCCAACTTGTTCACTGAGTTAAAAAAAAAATGAAAAGACAGTGAAAGATACCAGAACGCCGTTCCAACGCCTTCCGGTCGAAATTAATCATGGGATCTGGGACTCTTTCTGGCTACGGGAGTATCTCAACAGCACGCAATAGGTCATATGCATATTCTCATGTATATGAGCGTTGTTCTATTGTAAAATGAAACTATGGCACTGGCGCATGAGAGATAACAAATAAGTCCCAGGATGTCCTTGAGGTACTGTTGTACCATCCGAGTTTACTCAGCCGCAGAGAACCGTGTTCCTGAAAGTAGACTCGATGTCTCCCCACACAACGATGCCTTGTGTACCACTGCTGGTCTCTCCAAAAGTTAGGAAGAATGGAAAATCTCCTCAAGTCGTCACCATGCTCCGGGTTAGTGCACAAATTGGATTCATTACTGAACACAGTGCGATGTCATTTATCAGCAGTCCGCGCTTCCTGGTATATGTATTGTGGTGTTAAAGGCAGCCTACGCATGGGACTATAATCCCACAGTCTGGCTGCCCATAGTCTCCAACCAATGGTGCGAATGTTGTACGCAGTCCAGTACTTGTCCTCGGACAGCAGGAGCAGATGCGAGGGGGCTACGATGTGCTTGGTTCACAATGTGGCATTCCTTTCTTGTTGGTGGTGGTCAGACGTGGTGGACCAGAACCGTTACGAAGAGTATGTCTGCCCTCAGGCTACCAAGCAGTCCCACAATGGTGCACTGCCACCTCTGAATACCTCAGAAATCTGGATATGCATTATTCCTCCAGCTGGTCAAAAGGGGACCCATAATGAGGCCCGTTTCAAGCTCTGGCGGGTGCCGATAACGCCGTCTCTCACGAGTACGCGTCATCCCCATGTGAGAGATCACTCAATATCAGGAGCTGTCCACGCCTCTCATACCTCCCAACAGGCATGGTAACAACATTAAACACGAGTAGCACTAATGCAGCCTGTTTGCCGTTCTACCTGTCAGACAGTTGCGATTGTAATACTTTACAAACTTGCTGAGATGTGCAAGTATACGAACTGACTTTGATGTCGAATTATTTCTATTGAGTGCTTTACTTTTTTCTGTCAGGCCGTGTAGTTACATATGATATTCGTACATGTACTCTGTTACTATTCAGTCAATCAGTTAGGCCTTTGTGGGGCATTATGCTCTTTAGGTACTGTGTAATCAAAGATCTATTGTTTAACATTTACGAAAAGACTGAAGTAAAATTGAAAAATCTGTTAAATTTAGATCTTCCACAAATCTGAAACAGAAACGTCAGTAACTTTTCTGTTGTGAAATATACATGAGACTGATGATATTCAATCAGAACCTTCCCACGAGGTTAGGCTGTAGCTGTCTGTGACACTTTTACGTCATAAGTGGTAGCTACATGTAAGACTTTTACGTCAATAAAAATCAAAAATTAATTTCCGGACATTAGTTCTATATTCTATACCTACATCTACATCCATACTCCGCAAGCCACCGGACGGTGTGTAGCGGAGGGTATCTTGTGTACCTCTATCGGTTCTCCCTTCTATTCCAGTCTCTCATTGTTCGTGGAAAGAATGAGTGTCGGTATGCTTCTGTGTGGGCTACAATCTCTCTGGTTTTATCCTCATGGTCTCTTCGCAAGATATACGTACGAGGGAGCAATATGCTGCTTGACTCTTCGGTGAAGGTATGTTCTCGAAACTTTAACAAAAGCCCGTACCGAGCTACTGCGCGTCTGTAATGCAAAGTCTTGCACTGGAGTTTATCTATCATCTACGTAACGCTTTCGCGATTACTAAATGATCCTGCAATGAAGCGCGCTGCTCTCCGTTGGATCTTCTCTATCTCTTCTATCAACCCTTTCTGGTACGGATCCCACACTGCTGAGCAGTGTTCAAGCAGTGGGCGAACAAGCGTACTGTAACCTACTTCCTTTGTTTTCGGATTGCATTTCCTTAGGATTCTTCCAATGAATCTCAGTCTTGCATCTGCTTTATCGACGATCAACTTTATATGATCATTCCATTTTAAATCACTCCTAATGCGTACTCCCAGACTATTTACGGGATTAACTGCTTCCAGTTGCTGACCTGCTATTTTGTAGCAAAATGATAAGGGATCTATCTTTCTATGTATTCGCAGCACATTACACTTGTCTACATTGAGATTCAATTGCCATTCCCTGCACCATGCGTCATTTCGCTGCAGATCCTCCTGCATTTCAGTACAATTTTCCATTGTTACAACCTCTCGATACACCACAGCATCATTCTCAAAAAGCCTCAGTGAACTTCCGATGTCATCCACAAAGTCATTTATGTATATTGTGAATAGCAACGGTCCTATGATACTCCCCTGCGGCACATCTGAAATCACTCTTACTTCGGAAGACTTCCCTCCATTGAGAATGACATGCTGCGTTTTGTTATCTAGGAACTCTTCAATCCAATCACACAACTGGTCTGATAGTCCATATGTTCTTACTTTGCTCATTAAACGACTGTGGGGAACTGTATCGAACGCCTTTCGGAAGTCAAGAAACACGGGATCCACCTGTGAACCCGTTTCTACGGACCTCTGAGTCTCGTGGACGAATAGCGCGAGCTGGGTTTCACACGACTGTCTTTTTCGAAACCCATGCTGATTCCTACAGAGTAGATTTATAGTCTCCAGAAAAGTCATTATACTCGAACATAATACGTGTTTCAAAATTCTACAACTGATCGGGGTTAGAGATATAGGTCTATAGTTCTACACATCTGCTCGACGTCCCTTCTTGAAAACTGGGATGACCTGTGCCCTTTTCCAATCCTTTGGAACGCTACGCTCTTCTATAGACCTACGATACACCGCTGCAAGGAAGGTGCGGGGGGGGGGGGGGGGGGGCATGTTCCTTCGCTTACTCAGTGTAAAATGGAACTGGTATCCCATCAGGGCCAGCGGCCTTTCCTCTTTTGAGCAATTTTAATTATTTCTCTATTCCTCTGTCGTCTATTTCGATATCTACCATTTTGCCATCTGTGCGACAATCTAGAGAAGGAACTACAGTGCAGTCTTCCTCTGTGAAACAGCTTTGGAAAAAGACATTTAGTATTTCGGCCTTTAGTATGTCATCCTCTGTTTCGGTACCATTTTGGTCATGTTGCAGTTTAGGTTCCTTTATCTTCTGTATAAATGTTATTCCAAAGATTTTGCACATCCTATAGTTGCGCTGCGATGCACATGAAGAGCAAATTAATCATGATTTGCTTTTATAATAACAATAACTTACCTTATGTGAAGCTTAAGTTCTGAATTATGGGAAACTATTTTATGTACAACTGTCGTTAGTCTAGGGCTTTGCAATTATTTAAATGTTGTGTCACCCTGACAGCTTATTTAAAATGAATGTGAAACAGGTACATTCCGCCATTGCAGCTGACCTGCCTTTGTTTCACAGCAGCTATTAATGTGGACATGTTCTTCACTTTGCAATTGTGCGAGCAAATCAGCGACATGTGATTGGGCTGACGCTGTTGTGAAAGCATCTCTTTCTAACACATTGCCATATTGAAATGAAGTGATTCTGTTTTGTTGCAGCGCGATAATCATCACTGGAATTACAACTACTGAGCTTTATAACCTGTTATTTACTGTGTGTTCTGCGTGGTATGTTGTTTCACAGATATACCCAGACAGTTTATAAGTTACTTTGTAAGTGCCTTAGTTGGATCATTACGGCTAATTAGGTTATGATCTCTGTTATAAGTAGAAAATTATTTGTAGCCTCGATAAGTACGAGTACAGCCACTGAAAATTCATGGGTCTTCTTAGTAATGAAGTTGCCGTAAAGATACATTATATCGCTGCAAAATTAATTTGTTTTAACATACAAATAGTGAAGACGGTCCCTCTCAGGCCAATTTTATGCAGTTGTGAGCAATATCTTCACGCTCATATTTATCTACGGTACCTGCGAAAAGAAGACATATTTCGGCAATATTTACAAAACACGCTATTCCACGAATATCCAGAGCATTCCTCCTACATAGGTTTTAAACTCAAATAGTTATTTGTTACAACTCTTTTTATCTTATTTGCGTCGAATATTTGTAAAATTTTATATTCATTTTTTAATACATGTTTGTCACACTTTGGGAGTATACATGCCAAGCTGTCTCTTTGCTTGGCCAGAGAACAGATCGGACTGTAGGGCAGCGCTGAGATGGATCTTCCTGAGTGGCCGGCTTTGAGACAAGGGCAGACAGCTGCAGGTAAAGATTTCTCGAACGAACTCGTGCTTTCCACAGTTCCCAACGCAAGGCAACAGTCGAAAGTCTGTTACTCGCAAATATTACTTGGAAAACTACTAAAACTGAGGCCATGGACCTACGTAATAAACGAGGATATAGAATTGTGCGTCTCGACATCACTGATTTAATGTAGCATTGCACAACTCATTTCTATACATTATGATTGCAAAAAATATTTTAATACTAAACTACCGGTAAACTGTCACATTTATAAGCAATATGTCGAACTTGAGCTCAATTAAACAGTGTGCACTTACCGACATAATTCATCTGGAAGCAAACTGAATCCGAGTTTGATTAATATAGCTCTATTCACCAGAACTGTTCACAATCATAGATATCACGTGTGATGAGTGCATTTCATCTTGGCTATTATAGAATAGTTAACTTCTTTCTTTCATATATCGGTGTGCACTTATGCAAGCTATGTTGATCCGTGATCGTTGGTTGTGTTGTCACACCGTCTCCGCCTGAGGGCGTTCACAGAGAGATTATTATTAATCAAAGTGTGTTCAGAAGCAGACGTGGAACTGCATGGGCAGGAAACTTTTATCTAGAATTGAGGTGATAAATATATAATTCAGATTTGCTGGAAATGATCGAATAAGATGATGACGAAAGTATTCATGGATTTTGAGAAGAGTTTTGTGAATAATTGTGACTGAAGATAAATCCGCAGCTTTGCACACTTGCGCATAGTTACCACTCTGTTGTGAAATTATGTGTCGTACCGATATTTCGTTGAGTCATTTATCTCGTGTAGAGGATGAAAGTACCCAAAATTATTGCCATCCAAGATATTCTTTGTTGCTTGTGTCCGCATTGCACTTGGTGACACACACGCTTCTGAATATAATATTTCGCTTACCATTTTCATTTAGCTTTGCTGCGGCGGTGGTTGCTGTGCTCCACTTCCGAGAGAAAATTTTTACTGTACCGAGGTAAGTGCAAGAATAGTTATATAGTTATTCAGTTACACTATTCGTACTGAACAATGACTTTACACAGTTAATCAGTAATTAGGTAGATAGCTGACATTCGGTTTCAAAGTTATTTCCTTGTTGTAAAAAGTGTATTTCAGTGAACAGTGTCATATATTCGTCTGTGAAACATTTTTCGAAGTCATTGTTTTGCTTTACAAGTTAACTATGTAAATCAGTAGTCGACTTTAATGAAAGTAATTTTGATAGTTTATTCATACAAAAAGTTTAGTAGTTCATTTGATGTGTAATTTTTATTGCTTTTGCTTGGGGGTATTTCTTAGATGTTGAAAACTGTCCACGGCGACGTCAGGCAACCCACCACTGTTCACTCGATTGCACAATGCAGGGCTTCAGCAATCATATTTTTCAGTAATTAATTTCGTGCACTTAGTCTTTACACAACACACCCACAAAGTTATAAAGAAGAAAAATTACTTCTTAAGTAATAGAACCCAGTACGTTTTCCTTGATGGTGACCGTTTATCGGAGGTGAGGGTATCATCTGGAGTGCCCCAGGGAAGTGTGGTAGCTCCTCTGTTGTTTTCTATCTACATAAATGATCTTTTGGATAAGGTAGATAGCAATATGCGGCTGTTTGCTGATGATGCTGTGGTGTACGAGAAGGTGTCATCGTTGAGTGATTGTAGGATGATACAAGATGACTTGGACAGGATTTGTGATTTGTGTAAAGAATGGCAGCTAACTCTAAATATAGATAAATGTAAATTAATGCAGATGAATAGGAAAAAGAATCGCGTAATGTTTGAATACTCCATTAGTAGTATAGCGCATGACACAGTCACGTCGATTAAACATTTGGGCGTAACATTGCAGAGCGATATGAAGTGGGACAAGCATGTAATGGCAGCTGTGGGGAAGGTGGATAGTCGTCTTCGGTTCATTGGTAGAATTTTGGGAAGATATGTTTCATCTGTAAAGGAGACCGCTTATGAAACACTAATACGACTTATTCCTGAGTGCTGCTCTAGCGTTTAGGATCCCTATCAGGTCGTATTGAGGGAAGACATAAAAGCAATTGAGAGGCGGGCTGCTAGATTTGTTACTGGTAGGTTTGATCACCGCGCGAGTGTTACGGAGATGCTTCAGGAACTCGGGTGGGAGTCTCTAGAGGAAAGGATGCGTTCTTTTCGTGAATCCCTACTGAGGAAATTGAGAGAGCATTTGGCATTTGAAGCTGACTGCAGTACAATTTCACTGCCGCCAACTTACATTTCGTGTAAAGACCAAAAAGATAAGAGAGATTAGGGGTCGTACAGAGGCATATAGGTAGTCATTTTTCCCTCCTTGTGTTTGGGAGTGGAACAGGGAGAGAAGATGCTAGTTGTGGTACGAGGTACCCTCCGCCACGTACCGTATGGTGGACTGCGGAGGCTGTATGTACATGTAGATGTAGACAATGGTAGTGTATATTACACTACGCCTTTGCCCTTGTTCTAAATGCAGTACTATTTAGATATGTAAGACATTAATGTGTCACATTTAATAATAGACAATTAGATTGAGACAGGCCACCAATTGAATCAGTCAAAATTCAAATTTATTGAATACGACATTAAAACCAAGAGCACTACTAAATCAAGTACATAATGGCGTTCACTTTTAATGTGGCACACTGAAGTGTTTATAAACATTTAACTGTACTTTATTGCTGCGAAAATTGTATATGTTGTCACCATATTGTGTTTCTATTCGTATTTACTGTAATATGTACGAAGACAGACATATGAATAGGATGCAGATGGAAAAAAGTAAGTAAACTGTTTATTATTTCAAAATTAATCGTCCTAACATATAGTACGTGTATCCTGTTGTGCCAGGACCCACATATTGTGATGATCGTTTCGACTACTGTGCAGAAGCTCCGCTGGAAAACCCTTACACTTCATTCATACAGACCCGATCTCTTCCCATGCGATTTCCATGCGTTTGGAGCCATGAAGAAAGACGTTAGTAGCCATCGATTTGTTTCGGACGAAGAGGCGCACGTCTCGGTACAATCGTGATTACATAGCCATCGGCAAATATATTTCCCCGAAGGCATTCACCATCCTGTCTCACAGTGCGATAAATGTCAACATTTATGGCGATTACTTTTCAAATAATAGGTACACAGTTTACTTATTGTTTTCCATCTGTCTAGTTTCCATTTCACTGCCACTTATATTTTAAAACGTTTTGTAAGGTCGGAATATGAGCAGCTTGGTGGTGGGGATGGGGGTGGGTGGTGGTGTTGGGGGGGGGGGGGGGGTGGAAGCTGCGCATTTCAACATATTCAGCTGTAATAGCCGCGGCTCGTGATTTTCATCATCTTCAGTCTGTTGTGGACAGTCCGTCTATTCACGACGAGAATGGCTAATGAGTTTGGGCACTTTTCGGAGGAGATGAATTGAGTTTCTGGGTGGCAAAAATACTTGTTCCACACTTTTAAATTTTGCAAGTGATATAGATTGAGCAGCCCCTTTTCGAACAAGATATAATTTTAAGAAAGAAGGCTTTCAGAAATACTTTTCTGCGCTGGGCGAGAGCGTCCTTAGTATCAATCCAGTTACAGACTGCAGGACAAAACTCAGTGGGATTTGGGAAACTACCTTGATCTCTCGGATAATGATCCTCTTAGTGAAAAGACTTTAACAGCGATAACCAAGAACAAGGAAGACGCTTGGTGTAAATTGATGGAGGAAATAGACCTGACTAAGAGTAACAACAAAGCCTGGTGGCCTTTTATGCATCTGAGATGAGACCCAGGAACTAGGAAGGAAAATGCAAATGTAACAGCTAACCATATTGCCTGCCAGCTTGGAAATTATGGTAAACTGGACCATCATATATGTAAGTAAAATTACAAGAATACATGGGCAGAGGACCTTGAGACTTTACAGCATTTTCACGTGAGGTAACCGAATAAATAGAGCATATGGACTATCAGACCAATTGTGTGATTGGATTGAAGAGTTCCTAGATAACAGAACGTAGCATGTGATTCTCAATGGAGAGAAGTCTTCCGAAGTAAGAGTGATTTCATGTGTCCCGTAGGGGAAGGTCATAGGACCGTTGCTGTTCGCAATATATATAAATGACCTTGTGGATAACATCGGAAGTTCACTGAGGCTTTTTGCGGATGATGCTGTAGTACACTCCTGGAAATTGAAATAAGAACACCGTGAATTCATTGTCCCAGGAAGGGGAAACTTTATTGACACATACCTGGGGTCAGATTCATCACATGATCACACTGACAGAACCACAGGCACATAGTCACAGGCAACAGAGCATGCACAATGTCGGCACTAGTACAGCGTATATCCACCTTTCGCAGCAATGCAGGCTGCTATTCTCCCACGGAGACGATCGTACAGATGCTGGATGTAGTCCTGTGGAACGGCTTGCCATGCCATTTCCACCTGGCGCCTCAGTTGGACCAGCGTTCGTGCTGGACGTGCAGACCACGTGAGACGACGCTTCATCCAGTCCCAAACATGCTCAATGGGGGACAGATCCGGCGATCTCGCTGGCCAGGGTAGTTGACTTACACCTTCTAGAGCACGTTGGGTGGCACGGGATACATGCGGACGTGCATTGTCCCTTGCCGGTCTAGGAATGGTAGAACGATGGGTTCGATGACGGTTTGGATGTACCGTGCACTATTCAGTGTCCCCTCGACGATCACCAGAGGTGTACGGCCAGTGTAGGAGATCGCTCCCCACACCATGATGCCGGGTATTGGCCCTGTGTGCCTCGGTCGTATGCAGTCCTGATTGTGGCGCTCACCTGCACGGCGCCAAACACGCATACGACCATCATTGGCACCAAGGCAGAAGCGACTCTCATCGCTGAAGAGGACACGTCTCCATTCGTCCCTCCATTCACGCCTGTCGCGACACCACTGGAGGCGGGCTGCACGATGTTGGGGCGTGAGCGGAAGACGGCCTAACAGTGTGCGGGACCGTAGCCCAGCTCATGGAGACGGTTGCGAATGGTCCTCGCCGATACCTCAGGAGCAACAGTGTCCCTAATTTGCTGGGAAGTGGCGGTGCGGTCCCCTACGGCACTGCGTAGGATCCTACGGTCTTGGCGTGCATCCGTGCGTCGCTGCGGTCCGGTCCCAGGTCGACGGGCACGTGCACCTTCCGCCAACCACTGGCGACAACATCGATGTACTGTGGAGACCTCACGCCCCACGTGTTGAGCAATTCGGCGGTACGTCCACCCGGCCTCCCGCATGCCCACTATACGCCCTCGCTCAAAGTCCGTCAACTGCACATACGGTTCACGTCCACGCTGTCGCGGCATGCTACCAGTGTTAAAGACTGCGATGGAGCTCCGTATGCCACGGCAAACTGGCTGACACTGACGGCAGCGGTGCACAAATGCTGCGCAGCTAGCGCCATTCGACGGCCAACACCGCGGTTCCTGGTGTGTCCGCTGTGCCGTGCGTGTGATCATTGCTTGTACAGCCCTCTCGCAGTGTCCGGAGCAAATATGGTGGATCTGACACACCGGTGTCAATGTGTTCTTTTTTCCATTTCCAGAAGTGTATATCGAAAGGTTGTAACAATGGAAAATTGTACTGAAATGCAGGACGATCTGCAGCGAATTGATGCATGGTGCAGGGAATGGCAATTGAATCCGAATGTAGGCAAGTGTAATGTGCTGCAAGAAAGATCTTTTATCATTTAGCTACAATATAGCAGGCGAGCAACTGGAAGCAGTTAATTCCATAAATTATCTGGGAGTACGCAGTAGGAGTGATTTAAAATGGAATGATCATATAAAGTTGATCGTCGGTAAAGCAGATGTCAGACTGAGATTCATTGGAAGAATCCTACGGAAATGCAATCCGAAAACGAAGGAAGTAGGTTACAGTACGCTTGTTCGACCGCTGCTCAGCAGTGTGGGATCCGTACTAGATAGGGTTAATAGAAGAGATAGAGAAGATCCAACGGAGAGCAGTGCGCTTCGTAACAGGTGGTTCAAATGGCTCTGAGCACTATGGAACTCAATTTCTGAGGTCATTAGTCCCCTAGAACGTAGAACTAGTTAAACCTAACTAACCTAAGGACATCACACACTTCCATGCCTGAGGCAGGATCTGCGACCGTAGAAGTCACGCGGTTCCGAACTGAGCGCCTAGAACCGCTAGACCACCGCGGTCGGCGCTTCGTTACAGAATCATTTACTAATCGCGAAAGTGTTATGGAGATGATAGATAAACTCCATTGGAAGACTCTGCAGGAGAGACACTCAGTAGCTCGGTACGGGCTTTTGTTGAAGTTTCGAGAACATTTATATCTAAAACTTCAGCCAATGAGTAGAAGGAGTTCTCGTCTAGAAATTCTTTTAATTTATTTTTGAATGTTGGTTGACTATCTGTCAGGCTTTTGATGCTGTTTGGTAGGTGACCAAAGACTTTTGTGGCAGCATAATTTACCCCTTTCTGTGCCAAAGTCAGATTTAACCCTTCATAGTGAAGATCATCCTTTCTCCTGGTATTATAGCAATGAACACTGCTATTACTTTTGAACTGGGTTGGATTATTAACAACAAATTTCATAAGTGAATATATATACTGCGAGGTTACTGTGAGGATCCCTAGATCCTTAAATACATGTCTGCAGGATGACTGTGGGTGGGCTTCAGCATTTATTCTGATTACATGTTTTGAGCAATGAATACTTTTCTACTCAACGATGAATTACCCCAGTATATGATGCCATACGAAAGCAGTGAATGAAAGCAGGCATACTAAGCTAATTTACTGAGATTCTTATCACCCAAAAGTTGCAATAACCCTAATAGCATACATAGCTGAACTCAGACGTTTCAGCAGACCATCAATGTGTTGCATCCAGTTTAACCTCTCATCAATGGACACACCTAAAAATTTTGAAAATTCTACCTTAGCTACAGACTTCTGTTTAAAGTCTATATTTATTACTGGAGTTGTGCCATGTACGGATCTGTATAGACTGTGTTTTATCAAAATTTAAAGAGAGTCCGTTTGCTGAGAACCACTTAATAATTTTGTGAAAAAACATTATTTACAATTACATCACTTAGTTCTTGGTTTTTGGATGTTATTACTATACTTGTATCATCAGCAAAAAGAACTATCTTTGCATTTTCATCAATGTGGAATGGTAAGTCATTAATGTATATCAAGAACAGTAAAGGACCTAAGACCGAACCCTGTGGGACCCTGTGCTTGATAGCACCCCAGTTTGAGGAATCAGCTGTTGTTTTAACATTACACGAACCACTTATTTCAACTTTCTGCATTCTTCCAGTTAAGTATGAATTAAACCATTTGTGCACTGCCCCACTCAAACCATAATGATTTAGCTTATCTAAAAGAATTCCATGATTTACACAATCAAAGGCCTTTGAGAGATCACAAAAAATACCAATGGGTGATGTCCGGTTATTCAGAGCATTTAATATTTGATCAGTGAAAGCATATATAGCATTTTCTGTTGAAAAGCCTTTCTGAAACCCAAACTGACATTTTGTTAGTACTTTATTTTTACAAATATGGGAGGCTACTCTTGAATACATTACTTTCTCAAAAATTTTTGATAGAGCTGTCAGAAGAGAGATTGGGCGGTAGTTGTTGACATCCGACGTATCCTCCTTTTTATGCAATGGTTTTACAATGGCATATTTCAGTCTATCAGGAAAACACCCTGCTCCAAAGAGCTATTACATACGTGGCTGAGAATCCTACTTATCTGTGGGGAACAAGCTTTAAGTACTTTGCTGGAAATGCCATCAATTCCGTAAGAGCTTTTACTTTTCAGTGAGTTTATTATTTTACTGATTTCAGAGGGAGAGGTTGGTGGAATTACAGTTGTTTCAAACTGCGCAGGTATGGCCTCTTCTATTAATAGCCTTGCCTCTTCTAGTGAAGATCTAGATCCTATTTTCTCCACAACATTTAAAAAATGATTATTCAAAATATTTTCAATTTCTGATTGTTTGTTAGTGCACTTGTCATTCAGTTTTATTGCACTAAAGTCTTCCTGTGCTCTTGGTTGCCCTGTTTCCCTTTCAATAATATTCAAAATTGCTTTAATTTTATTATCAGAGTTACTGATCTCAGACATGATACACATGCTTCTGGACTTTTTAATAACTTTTCTTAGTACCGCACAATAGTTTTTATAATATTGAACAATTTCGGGGTCAGTACTCCCTCTTGCTGTTAGATACAGTTCTCTTTTACGGTTGCAAGATATTCTTATTCCTTTAGTTAGCCAAGGTTTTTTATATGTTTTCTTGGAATTATGTTTAACTATTTTCTTGGGAAAACAATTTTCAAATACCCTTAAAAATGTATTGTGAAATAAGTTATATTTCAAGTTTGCATCAGGTTCCTTATACACTTCATCCCAGTCTAGCTGCTGTAGGCTTTCCCTAAAGTTTGCAATATTTATATTGTTAATTGAATGCACTGCTTTGAAAGTCTGATTTATTATACTGCATGGAGCTATGTCATGTACTGTAACAAGCTGTGCACTATGATCTGAAAGACCATTCTCAACAGGATAAGCATTTATGTCCTTAAACTTATCTTGGTCTATAAAAAAGTTACCTATCAATGTACTGCTGTTCTTTGTTATCCGAGTAGGAAAATGAATGACGGAGCTCAAATTGAAAGAACTAAGTAATACTAAAAGGTCATTCTTCCTATTACACTCTTTCAGGGAATCAACATTGAAATCCCCACAAATGATAATTTGCTTCCCCCTGTCTGACAGATAGCACAACAAAGCATCCAAGTTTTCTAGAAATAGCTGGAAATTCCCTGAGGGGGACCTATACACTGTTACAATTATGAAAGTGCCATCATTTAGTTTAAGTTCAGTGGCACATGCTTCCATATGTTGCTCTACACAAAATTTTTTTGTTTCTAAATTTTTTGCACTGTGGAAGCTTTTGACATATATGGCAACTCCTCCTCTCATCATATTATCTCTACTTACATGCGCAGCTAATTTGTGCCCATTGATGCTAACCTTTTGCATATCAGTGACAATGTGATGCTCAGACAGGCATAGTATATCTATTACATTCTTGGTTTCTATATCTTCTAAACAAAGCAGAAGCTCATCAATTTTATTCTTCAATCCCCCAATATTTTGATGAAATACACTAACAGTATTTTTCACTTTACTTTTGTGAGTATCCTGAACTTTTTTAACATCTTTAGTACTTGCCTGGCTGAGTTTCCCACTGGACACTGATCTTACACTAAAAAAGAGTTTCCACCATGAGATGTAGTTCCTCCCCCCTTTAAATTTCCTGCTATCAGCCCAGCCAGTTTACCCTTCCCTTTCCTTTTGAGGTGTAGGCCATGTCTAGTATAGTCCCACCTACAGAGTGAATCAACAGGAACCACACCAATGTGTGACCCTGCACCAGATCCAAGTAGCCGTTCCAACTCCAAATTAACTCTCCTGACAGAAGAGGTCAAATGAGGTCGGTCGTGGCGCTCCAGAACCGACACAAACCCAACACTGGTATGATTCGATGCCGATGCAATCTTTGCCAGGTCACACTTTATGCTGTACCCCGGATCTCTGTCAATACTGTTGCCCAGCCCACCCACAATAACCACGGTGTCTTCCTTAGTAAAACCTTTACATAGTGAACCTAAATCCTCTGTAACCTGCCCAAGTTCAGCACTAGGTTTGAAAAAACTTGTGACCTGGTAATCCAACCCTAATTCATCCTGCAGAAGTTGGCCCACACCCCTAGCATGCGAACTACCTAGCAACAAGACTTTCTTTCTCTTTGCAGACTTCCCTACATTCTTAATCAATTTGCTGCTGAAAGCTTGTTGAGCCCTGTCTACATCTACTTCTGTGAGAGGCTCATCAGTTTCTGACTGAGGCAACAGGTCAAACCTATTTTGTACTGCTCGCAACGACATCATTAGTTGTCAGTCCCACCGTCCAGCCCAGAACAAGGTCTTAATGGAGGCATGGTGCATTAAACGCAGAGGGAACATACATGTTTTGCAAGAGAAAATGTATTATGTACGAACCCCAATTTGTCACGAAATCCTTTACCACAATATGAATGAGTACAGCAGCAAAGATACCCAGACACTCTAGACAGAATCGCAGACACAGTGACCCTATCACGATGACGTATCGTATGTTGTGACATCGTAAGCTTATGAAGAGCAACATGAAATAAAGATATACTGCTACTAGTAGTGTGTTTGGAACGTCGTTGTTCTATCCCTGAGTAATGTTGGCCACCCTTTCAATTGACCATCATTCACGATGGATAGAGCAACAGAGGAGTAGTCTTCTAAATTTAAGAGCTATATTATTAGCCATTTTATGAGTTTCTGCTAGGATGTCAAACGAGTAAGACTGCCTGCGGTTAGCAAACACCAACTGTAGCTTATAGTTAACTGCCTGTTTCACTTCTGCTAACATACTACTGACTGCTCAGCATCGAAGTAAATCACGGAGTTGTTTATTAATTGTTGGATGAAACTGTGTGATTGGATTAATTGCAATCACCCCTTTATGTCAGCATCACTGCGATAGTAATATTTGTTTGTGTTATATTTGAACTGGGCAGAAAATCGACTGAATTTACAAAAGCAAAACAAGCTGTTCTTGATGGTCCGTCGACTAAAAAGGCTCCTGAAAAATTTAAAATACCTGACAGCGCATTACCAACCAGTAAAGAGTTGCGAGCTAACATCCCAAAGACGTTCGGGCTCACATGCGGTTCTTTTTCGTCGAAATGTCTTGCCACAAACTCGTCTAGGGTTCGAAGCGCACTTGTCACATTACACGCCATAAATTAGACACTTGTGACCCTTTGGTTAAATTGTCTGGCTTATGGCAATTTTTCGAAATACAAAGTTAACATGACATATAATAACAGTGATACTCATATGGGGTACTAAATTAACGACCCACAAACGATGTAGCCCACACAGTTGCAATTTGCTTAGAATAACGTTTATTCAGAAAGCAAACTAATAGAGAAAGGGGTCGTATTTAGAGTTACTGTTGCACTCGAGCTCATAACCATTTGACACAGTTCCATCATTCACAATCTCATTGCGAATTACAAGTTCGATACTCCACCTCGTTAACTTTGCGAAAAGTTAGAGTTCACAACAGGGGCGCTGCTGCGCACCGCTTAGAGACTAAGTCCTCCGATACCACACAATGCGAAACTTCCTAATTCGTTTCACTTCCTAGCTACCTAAAGACCGACTGTCCGCTTTCGCGTCTCAATCCGAACTGTACCCTTTGGTGTGCGCATCCGAACTGTCCCCTTTGATGTCTCGAGCAGCACTGTCCGTCAGCAACCTACATCCTTCTGAATCTGCTTAGTGTACTCATCTCTCGGTCTCCCTCTACGATTTTTACCCTCCACGCTGCCCTCCAATGCTAAATTTGTGATCCCCTGATGCCTCAAAACATGTCCTACCAACCAATCCCTTCTTCTAGTCAAGTTGTGCCACAAACTTCTCTTCTCCCCAATCCTATTTAATACCTCCTCATTAGTTACGTGAAAAAGCAGTATGCTGTGTATAATACCGACGACAAGGGCCGACAGGCACTTCGTGAACTCTGACCGAAAAAATGTGAGTTGGCAGATACCAACCTCAAGCAGGAGTGTTAAATGTGAAGTTCTTGGAACGGTGGTGACATGACTCGCTTACGAGATTTCGTACATGATATTGAAACGTCCCCTTACAAAAATTATACAAGACTGTGCTTAAACTGACACACAATATTTTTTTTAGCGCAACGCAGTCTGACTTTCAGTAATCCCTATAAGAGAATGGCCCTGACTAACATTAACCTATATGTTTCACAAATCACTTACCTCACAAAAATCGTCGTTACTCGAACTGCTGCAATACAGCGAGCTCCACTGCTGCCAGCTAACTAAAAGTTTCAAACTACGGAAGTCACTAACTACTGATAGGCACAGTTAGCAAATGAAAGATTTTAATAGAGAACAAACAATGTATTGATCTTAATAGTCATAATATATATATATATATATATATATATATATATATATATCAGTTCATGACATCAGTCTTATAAATTTCAAAACTCCGCCATCTCTCTCCCCACGTCCACCACTGCTGGTGGCTCACCTCCAACTGCGCAACGCTACGCGCCGCTTACAGCCAACTGCCCAACGCTACAATGGCGAGTATTACAACAATGCCAACCAGCCACAGACTGCACACAGCACAGCCAGTGATTTTCATACAGAGGTGGTGTTACAAATTAAAAAAACCTAAACAGCCTACTTAGCCCCCATGTTCCCCACAAAAAATTTTACAAATTGTTTTGGGCAGTGGTCAATACAGACCTGAAAAAAAATTTCATAATTACAGTAAGAATGATATCAAATGCACACACTTATTGATACAATGTTGCTCAAAAGCCAAAATTTTCTCACCGTCCATTAAGACAGTCCTGATCGTTCATCAAAGTAAAATTGCAGTGTTTTTCTCAAAGTCTGAGCAGTAAAAGAAAATGCACACGGAAGTAGTGGATTTCCATGCAGTCCTGAAGTAGTGTTGTCCTTCCAACGGAAAGACAGTACTGACGCTTCACATGCAGACAGGTAATAGGCCACATCAGAGCAAACCCACAGCAGAGTCAGTCAAAGTTGAAGAATATTGGTATGTAGATCATCACAGAGCAGACCCACTGTAGTCCTGGTAGAGATTATGTTAGAGGTGGGCCAACAGAGGTGCAGACCCACTGTAGTCCTTGTAGAAATAATGGTATTCGTGGGCCATCAAAGATGCAAACCCACTGTAGTCATGTAGTGATGGCTAGCAGCCATCCGTTGCGACTGTGCAGGTGCACAATCACCATCGAAAAGTCTTGCAGACAATATAGCAAGTCCATAAACCACCACTTGTGCATTCACAAAGTTTTTGGAATTGTCCTCAGAATGAGCAATGCTGTTAACCAGTCCCTTGCTGAATTATTAACACATGGGCAAACACTATCAGTCCCTACTTCTCACATATTTTCCATACACTATGACCAACAGAAACGTGTGCAGTGAAATATAATTTACAAGTTATTTACTTTGATGAACTGGTGTCAATTACAATTTTATAACAGGAGAATACAATAACAAAGGTACAAAATATATCACTAAAGAACATAATAGTACAGATAACATTTGCTGTAATACAGGCTTAACAAAAGAATCGAAATAACAAATACATCACTGTTACAAAAATTATGACATAAGTACATACATAAATTATCAGAATAACTTTTGAAACATCAACTTCACATACGAGCATTAGAACAAAACAGAATAAATAATGTGTAAACATATTTACGAAGTAAATAACATGTTATTAATGCAAATTATATTTGAGGATAATAGTATTCCTCATCATAGTGAATGTAGCTTAGTATTAGAAGAGAAAAAATTCTATGAAACAGTACACAGAGAAAGGAAGAAAATAAATACACAAGGGTACACAAACATATAGTGGGATAACACAAAAGGAAAGGACAGGGTTTGTTTTCAGGCTAACATTTGGTACTGCAGTCCAACCCAAAACTTTATAACATAGATCGCCCTCTTATTTCAACATTTTCTCCAACCAAAAACAAAATCCTATCCAAGCATGCTTTCTGTATTCTGTTCACATCCTCTTTCAAAAATAGTTTTTCTCCACTGTACACTACTTTTTTGGCAAAACCATTTTCTTATAGCTTCTCAATGCATTCCCTCCAATTCATTCTCTTATATAGTCTACCTCCTCTTAAGCTAACTCAAATCTACTGAGCTCAGATGCTTAACTAAGAGACGAGGCAATGCAGCAGAACAAAACAATTAATACAAACAGCAATGACAAAAAATGCAAGTAAGCAAAGCAAGCAGCAATAAATGTAATAACTTATACCTAAACATGAGACACCCACAAGCAGAAAAAATAGTACACTAAAGACAACAACACAGATAAGGGAAATGTATATTCACATCTTAATGTCTATATAATTAAAGTGGTGCACCACAAAAACTTTTCCTATGAAATAAATTACCAAGTACTTGAAAAGAAAATTATGTATGCAGTTACTGTTGCTAGTCCTTTCTTATTGTTCTTTCCTTTCCAAGTGCTCCTTTTTTTTTTTTTTTTTTTTGAAGAATGTGGATCATAAAATTATTACTTAACAGATCTGTTGACAGAAAGTTTTCACATTAGCAAATGCATTTAATTTGACGCTTGTCATTATTAGGTGTGCAGATGTAAGAATGTTTCCAAATAATGAGTGTGTCGTATTTGCGGTGTTTTCTACAAAGGAATGTCAATAGCAAGGATAATGGCTTTTTTTTTTCTTGTGCCTCTGAAAGGCACACACTAATGGCTTGTGTCCAGGTGGCTGTCGCCCAGCTGGGTGACCACGACGCATTACGTGCAGGTGGTCACTTAACTTTCTTACCGAAATATGTACGACACCAGTTTCCGCTACAGAGGCAGTCTCGTATAAAAAATTTCACAGGCCAAGAATTTGCGTTACAAATCTGTAGAAACAAAATCCGATTGATATAACAGTGTCCAAAAAAGATCCGTCGGCATTGTAATACATTCACGCATTTACATACATTTCATAACTCTTAAAGTACGATTCTTGGTTTCCAACAACCTTTTTCACAAACCAGAGCCTGTAACCACTACTCATTATTCCTTACCTTAATATACATATACACTCCTGGAAATGGAAAAAATAACACATTGACACCGGTGTGTCAGACCCACCATACTTGCTCCAGACACTGCGAGAGGGCTGTACAAGCAATGATCACACGCACGGCACAGCGGACACACCAGGAACCGCGGTGTTGGCCGTCGAATGGCGCTAGCTGCGCAGCATTTGTGCACCGCCGCCGTCGGTGTCAGCCAGTTTGCCGTGGCATACGGAGCTCCATCGCACTCTTTAACACTGGTAGCATGCCGCGACAGCGTGGACGTGAACCGTATGAGCAGTTGACGGACTTTGAGCGAGAGCGTATAGTGGGCATGCGGGAGGCCGGGTAGACGTACCACCGAATTGCTCAACACGTGGGGCGTGAGGTCTCCCCAGTACATCGACGTTGTCGCCAGTGGTCGGCGGAAGGTGCACGTGCCCGTCGACCTGGGTCCAGACCGCAGCGACACACGGATGCACGCCAAGACCGTAGGATCCTACGCAGCGCCGTAGGGGACCGCACCGCCACTTCCCAGCAAATTAGGGACACTGTTGCTCCTGGGGTATCGGCGAGGACCATTCGCAACCGTCTCCATGAAGCTGGGCTACGGACCCGCACACCGTTAGGCCGTCTTCTGCTCACGCCCCAACATCGTGCAGCCCGCCTCCAGTGGTGTCGCGACAGGCGTGAATGGAGGGACGAATGGAGACGTGTCGTCTTCAGCGATGAGTGTCGCTTCTGCCTAGGTGCCAATGATGGTCGTATGCGTGTTTGGTGCCGTGCAGGTGAGCGCCACAATCAGGACTGCATACGACCGAGGCACAAAGGGCCAACACCCGGCATCATGGTGTGGGGAGCGATCTCCTACACTGGCCGTACACCTCTGGTGATCGTCGAGGGGACACTGAATAGTGCACAGTACATCCAAACCGTCATCGAACCCATCGTTCTACCATTCCTAGACCGCCAAGGGAATTTGCTGTTCCAACAGGACAATGCACGTCCGCATGTATCCCGTGCCACCCAACGTGCTCTAGAAGCTGTAAGTCAACTACCCTGGCCAGCAAGATCTGCGGATCTGTCCCCCATTGAGCGTGTTTGGGACTGGACGAAGCGTCGTCTCACGCGGTCTGCACGTCCAGCACGAACGCTGGTCCAACTGAGGCGCCAGGTGGAAATGGCAATGCAAGCCGTTCCACAGGACTACATCCAGCATCTCTACGATCGTCTGCATGGGAGAATAGCAGCCTGCATTGCTGCGAAAGGTGGATATACACTGTACTAGTGCCGATGTTGTGCATGCTCTGTTGCCTGTGTCTATGTGCCTGTGCTTCTGTCAGTGTGATCATGTGATGTATCTGACCCCAGGAATGTGTCAATAAAGTTTCCCCTTCCTGGGACAATGAATTCACGGTGTTCTTATTTCAATTTCCAGGAGTGTACATATTCGTATTCACTTCTTCAATATTTTATCATAATAAATACATAGCATAATCAAATTCCTCATGTAGCATCAGCTTGTTGATCATCAACATACCGCAACAGCGTAATACACATCGTCATCATAACATCATAAAACCTCAGCCGAATCTCAGAATCGTCGTGGCTTCCTTCAATAATTTCAAAACCTAAAAAAAATTCTCTGCTCATGTCAAAAGTGTCATCTACCTCAAACGTACTTTAAAAATCATGATCCCATACCAAATACGACATTCAGAGCTCTCATAGTATCACAATGGTTCCGAAAAAATATGAACATTTCGCGAGGTACAGACAAAATACAATTTCATAAGTGTGAAGTTATCCAACTGTGTAATTACGTAAACATCTATCACTGATGTAGTAAAATAAATATTTGTCTCTCTCAGTTAAATGATCAGATAGCTGTGTAATTCTTTGTTAGAGAAATATGGTACCGATATGTAAAGTTGTATAAGCAAATACCACATTAGCTAGGGCTCCTTGTGTGCTTGCCACACACATGGTACACAAAGTAAGCGTGTACCCCCCTGAGGATCAATGTAATTATATCCTCAGGTGTTACAGATTACAGCAATGGAATGAAATGTATCACGGAAAATCTTTGTATCATTGTACTTCAAATGTCTTTAAAAATAAATGTTTTAAGTACAAAACTAATCACTCAAATACGTGTACTGTAGCGCTGAACTGTGCGTCTTGTTGTAAGATAATCTGTATGGAAGTGTCGTAGTTATCGTCCTCCGAAAGCTAAGTTCTGCACAAAGCAATGTACTTACCTCTTGATAAACAAAAGTGAAATGCTTTGCTTATAGATATCGTAGTTACTACGCTTATTGCCGTGATGAAGTAAGTACTGTACTGTAACGTATTGTTGCGCTACAGAAAAGGATGTTTCATTGTAGCTATACCACAAAAGTTAATACTAAAACATGTTTCCTTTTCCAGAAGAATGCAGAAAAACTATGCAGATATAAAACAGATAAACCGTAAAAGCAACATTGTAAATTGTCACTTATTAGCAGCGTCGTGATAAAATCGTGTAGCTGGTATCTCACAGAAAGTAATTTAAATCCAGCATGTATTTTCAAGTAAACCCAAAATGTTGCATTAAAATCTCATTAGCAGTACTGGTAAATGTTCTAAGTATGTGAGCCTTATAGTCGTTACGTAATCGTGCAACTAACAAGTAAGAATGTACAAATAACAACACTGTGTCGTCTGTTCATAATAACAATGCATTCGTAATGTCTGTTTAAATAAGTTCTCTTGGTTCTTGACTGGATATTTAACTTCAAACATTGTTGCATGTTAACAATTTCTTAAGTCTGACAAAGCATACTAGTAATGTAAAGTGAAAAGTTATATGGCAAAGACAAAGTTAAAAAGCAGATTATCTTTCAATAAACGGTTTTACATTTGAAATGTGGTGCAATCTTTTACTCTTCCTAGTACGCAGAGTTTCAGTTTCAACGCAATTATCATGTGGTTACGTAGGTAAGGAACACCAGAATTTTGCTCAAGGTTAGCTTATGTTATTTTTCTATGAGCCAGCCGGCGCACGCGGCTGCCTGCGGTGCGAGTCATTGTCTGTCTCTTTGTTGGCGCGCGCCGTTATTGGGATTTGGAGACCTAACTTCTACAAATTCACCTTGTCGAGAGGGCCCAGCTCTGTTTGAATCCCGCCAGTTCTGCTGCAATTCTGGTCTTTCGTTACGATCATATCGTCTGTCGTCATGTCGGTAGTTCCTGTAGTTTCTTTCTTGTCGGTTAAGTGGTGGAGAATTTCTCCCTGAATTATCACTGCGCGGTGGATCCTTGCGTCTGAAATTATTCTGTCTCCCGTGATAATAATAGTTCTGGTTGCCATATTGTCTGTTTCTATGATTGTCTGTGTAATATTCATTACTACGGAAATTCGATCTTTCTCTGTTACTATTACTCTGCCATTGGTTGTCATATGGGTGGTGTCTGTTTTGGTCACGATTTGTGTTGTGAGAATAGCCTTGTCGTGTCCAGTTGTTGTTTCTTTCATCGCGGAATTGCGACGGATGTGACCTGTAGTGATTGTTTTCCTGTTTTCGCATCCTGTAACTGTCTGTGTCAATTTCTAATTCTTCTAAGAGTCCCTGAAAGGCTTCAATGTCGTCTTTCCAACGTCCTGCCAAAACAATATGTCGTAAATGTTCAGGTAATTTAGTTAAGCAAATGCGGATGAGTTCTGAGGGGCTGTATGGGTTTGAAAGATACTGATTCTTATGTAACATGTCTTCGAAATATTTGACAAGACTGGAAAATTCAGATTGTTCGAAATGTTTCATCATTATGATGCTATGTTTTACTCAGTCTTGTGTAGCTTGAGACCAATATGCTGAGAGGAAGGCATGATAAACTTCTCCTTCACTGTGACAATCGTGAATGACCGATCGCATTCTTACAGCTGGTTCATTCTCCAAGTAGCCTCACATAAATTCTAATCTGTGCTCTAATGATCAGTTGGGAGGAAAACAATGAGAGAATTGATGGAGCCACGCTTGTGGATGAATGTCGTTGCCAGAATTCTTAAATGTTTTGAATTTACGTGTAGTAATGAACAGCTTGTAGTTAAAATCATCGTCTCGGCGGGTAGCATATCGGTCATTGTTCCGTCGTGTCGGCGGTTCCATCTCAAAATTCGGTGCACCTTGCCAATTTCTTTCATAATTTCCGAAATGCCCAGTGTTATTGTTTTGTGACTTTTCCGTATTTCTAAGTCCCTCTTTCCGTGTTGGAGCGCGAGTGTCCTCTGAAATACGTAATTCTTGTATTATCTGTGTCAGCTGATCTTGTACTTCCCGGATTTCTCTTTGGTTTTGTGTATTAATTTGATTCTGATTTTGTTTGAATTTCCTAATTTGTTCGCACTCTTCTGTATCATTCACATCATCATCTACCTTTGCAGATAACTTAGTGAACTGATCCGAAAGTTCGGCTACTTTCTCCGATAGTGTACTTATTTCCTCAGTGTGTTTTCTGAACCAAATTTCAGAGTGTCCATTTGTGTTGAAATCGTATCTACTGTGTCCTTTAATTTTGGCTGAGTTTTTGCAAGTTGCGTAACCGAATCGGTAGATGCAACTGAGTCAATTTTGGCTTGCAAGGTCTCATGATTTTCATGAACAATAGTTTGCAGTTCTTTTATGGCTACTTCGTGATTCTGTAATGCATTTTCATGCCGCGAAAAAATAGGTTGAAATTCCTCACTAATTTGTGTTTTTACTTCATTACCGACTTTTTGAAATTTCGATTCAATGTTATGTAACTCAGTAGTTAAATCTTCACGTGTTTGTTCAAGTGTGGTGTCTAACTTCGGAAGATTTTGTTCCATTGTGTCTAACTTTTGAAGCTTTTGCTGTGTTTGTCTCTGATTTTGTTCCATTGTGTCTAACTTTTGAAGATTTTGTCCCATTTGTTTCTGATTTTGTTCAAGCGTTGTGTCTAACTTCTGAAGATTTTGTTCCATTGTGTCTAACTGTTGCTGTGTTTATCTCTGATTTTGTTTCATTTGTCTGGAATCTGTTCCTCTATGCTTTTCGGCAGTGCATTTGCACCGGCAACATTCACGTTTCGACAAGCAGAAAATGTGCCTTGACTTATTTGAGAAAACGGCGAGGAGGCAAAACCTGAATGTACAGTATTTGCAAGATTGTGTCCTGTCATTTCGGATTGCTGAGGCGAGCTGTTGCTGACCGATCGATCGATAATTCTTCCCTGTTCACTAATTGTTTCACTGTCTACACCATTATTTGCAGCCCGCTCCATTTCCCTATGCACTGTTACCAAATTACTACTTTGAACATTAGTTAATTCATTACACGGTGGCGCTAACACACTGCTTTCGTCTTCACTGTCATTCTCAGTTTACTTTGTAGCCTAGTACTACGTTTTTCACATGCCATTATTGTCACAATATTTCAGACGACAATACAAAAAAACACAAATTGAAGAGCAAAAATAAGAGAACACATTGACACAGAAAATAATATCTAGTTAATTGCAAGCGCAGCTGCGAAATACTTGGAGCAAATCTACATGCATTCCACAACGGTTTCACTCTACAACAATGAAAGACTACAACTACAAAGGAGATTCTCTCTACAATTACGCGCTAGCAATAAGCAATATCTACACTAATTACACAAACTACGAGAAAAAATCTGAAGATTCGAGTGAGGTATCCTCGGTTAAAGGTCGACATATGAAACGACCCCTTAGAAAAATTGTACAAGACTGTGCTTAAACTGACGCACAATATTTTTTTGCGCGCAACGCAATCAGACTTTCAGTAATCCCTACAAGAGAATGGCCCTGATTAACATTAACCTATATGTTTCACAAATCACTTACCTCACAAAAATCTTCGTTACTCGAACTACTGCAATACAGCGAGCACCTCTACTGCCAGCTAACTAAAAGATTCAAACTACGGAAGTCACTAACTACTGATAGGCACAGTTAGCAAATGAAAGATTTTAATAGAGAACAAACAATGTATTGACCTTAATAGTCACAATATACACTCCTGGAAATTGAAATAAGAACACCGTGAATTCATTGTCCCAGGAAGGGGAAACTTTATTGACACATTCCTGGGGTCAGATACATCACATGATCACACTGACAGAAGCACAGGCACATAGACACAGGCAACAGAGCATGCACAACATCGGCACTAGTACAGTGTATATCCACCTTTCGCAGCAATGCAGGCTGCTATTCTCCCATGCAGACGATCGTAGAGATGCTGGATGTAGTCCTGTGGAACGGCTTGCATTGCCATTTCCACCTGGCGCCTCAGTTGGACCAGCTTTCGTGCTGGACGTGCAGACCGCGTGAGACGACGCTTCGTCCAGTCCCAAACACGCTCAATGGGGGACAGATCCGCAGATCTTGCTGGCCAGGGTAGTTGACTTACAGCTTCTAGAGCACGTTGGGTGGCACGGGATACATGCGGACGTGCATTGTCCTGTTGGAACAGCAAATTCCCTTGGCGGTCTAGGAATGGTAGAACGATGGGTTCGATGACGGTTTGGATGTACTGTGCACTATTCAGTGTCCCCTCGACGATCACCAGAGGTGTACGGCCAGTGTAGGAGATCGCTCCCCACACCATGATGCCGGGTGTTGGCCCTTTGTGCCTCGGTCGTATGCAGTCCTGATTGTGGCGCTCACCTGCACGGCGCCAAACACACATACGACCATCATTGGCACCAAGGCAGAAGCGACTCTCGTCACAGAAGACGACACGTCTCCATTCGTCCCTCCATTCACGCCTGTCGCGACACCACTGGAGGCGGGCTGCACGATGTTGGGGCGTGAGCGGAAGACGGCCTAACGGTGTGCGGGACCGTAGCCCAGCTTCATTGGAGACGGTTGCGAATGGTCCTCGCCGATACCCCAGGAGCAACAGTGTCCCTAATTTGCTGGGAAGTGGCGGTGCGGTCCCCTACGGCGCTGCGTAGGATGCTACGGTCTTGGCGTGCATCCGTGTGTCGCTGCGGTCCGGTCCCAGGTCGACGGGCACGTGCACCTTCCGCCGACTACTGGCGACAACATCGATGTATTGTGGAGACCTCACGCCCCACGTGTTGAGCAGTTCGGCGGTACGTCCACCCGGCCTCCCGCATGCCCACTATACGCCCTCGCTCAAAGTCCGTCAACTGCACATACGGTTCACGTCCACGCTGTCGCGGCATGCTACCAGTGTTAAAGACTGCGATGGAGCTCCGTATGCCACGGCAAACTGGCTGACACTGACGGCGGCGGTGCACAAATGCTGCGCAGCCAGCGCCATTCGACGGCCAACACCGCGGTTCCTGATGTGTCCGCTGTGCCGTGCGTGTGATCATTGCTTGTACAGCCCTCTCGCAGTGTCCGGAGCAAGTAAGGTGGGTCTGACACACCGGTGTCAATGTGTTCTTTTTTCCATTTCCAGGAGTGTATATAGCAGTTCATGACATCAGTCTTACAAATTTCAAAACTCCGCCATCTCTCTCCCCACATCCACCACTGCTGGCGGCTCACCTCCAACTGCACAACGCTACGCGCCGCTAAGAGCCAACTGCCCAACGCTACAATGGCGAGTATTACAACAATCCCAACCAGCTCACAGACTGCACACAGCACAGCCAGTGATTTTCATACAGAGGTGGTGTTACAAATTAAAAAACGTAAACAGCCTACTTACAATACCAATTAGCAGAATCGACCTTTTTGTAGAACAATGAAAGAAATGGACCTCACCAACACCGTTGTCGCCATCACCATACATTTCTTTCTTGTTTTTGCTCTATAAAAGTAAATGATACTCTAAGAAGTGTTAAAAATGAACCAGAATGTGGGTTGAATTCGCATTTATCCACCATGTGATACTGAACATCTAAGTCCAAAATAGTTTATTGCATGAAAATTCTTTTATAACAAAATTTAAATTTATAGTATTTTGGTTTGGTGCTCTTCTCCGTGCATTCCCTCTGTAGTACATTGCCAGTATGCTAATGATGTAGAGGCAGAAGTGGGAAGACAGACATATGGCAGACGTATGGCTGAGCATCCTACAAGATTTTATCTTTAGTGTAACAGGCTGTACACCACATTGCACATACTTCTCGATTAAATTTGAACATGAGGCAGAGTGGAAAGAGAGGGAGTGAAGTAGGAGGGGAGGGGGGGAGGGAGGGCGTGAGAGAGGAAGTGGAAGACAGAGAGAGACGAAATACATCAGAGAGATGAAGTATGATGGTGGTGACAAGGCAGACGTGGAAAGATAGAGACAGAAAATATGTTACGCAAAATTTCATGACGGTGCGATACAGTATTTAGAGTTCGAATGTGTGTGTGTACTTCAGAGCCAAATAATTTTGAAAACTGGAGAGAGCAGAACGGAGGGTGTAACATGATGCTGATGCCGTCATTGATAAGGATCATGACAACTCTGATGAAAGTCACTACGTCACTGGTAATGAGCGCAGGCTCTGTTGTGTCGTAGGACTGTATTCCTTGCATTACGAAGTACATCAGATAGTTGGTAGCCACTCTATTGAATACATTATTTTGTACGAGTATATTGTGTCCAGTGTATTTCTCAATTAAACTCAATCAATGACTGATGTCTGCAAAATATGCTAGACCTCATAATATTCATCAGTGTTTGCCCGACAAAGCCTGTTATGGACACCTATGGTTGCTATTAGCGCAGGAGAGAACGACTCGGCTCTAGGACAGTAAAGTCGCGTTTTGCTACCGGAATTTTTCACTGTCCAGGACTCCAGTAAATCCGGGTACCACCTGAGGATTCAGGCGCAAAACATTGTCATTATTTTCTCAACTAGGGGATGGGGGCTTGGGAAGGGGTATGCATGCTTGTAACATCTGTAAGTAGTTCACTATCTTCACTAACAGTAATAACTAAAATGAAAAAATTATTCATAGCTCCTAGCAGAATAATACTGATAATTTGAGTGTTTGCTTTAGCTCTACTGTTCAGAATATACGAGTATTTGAGAAGTCAGCTCATTTTTGAAGAGATGTGCCGTTTGCCAGACAGTACTTTTTATAACATCTCTTACCGTACATCACAAACATAGCTTGAGTAATAGGTGTATTCTAAATAACACATAAAGAAAAAATGTATCTTCTTAAGTGGAGGGCACGACTTCCACAGAATTCAGTAGCGCCACAGAATTGAGGCCTTAAGAAGAACGTTGATATTGGATGTCGACAGCTCCCCAATAATTGGAGCACCTCCCAGCTTTACCTGAAGGTAGACTAACGTAATTAGTTGTAACTAATAGCAGAGTTCATCATTAGCAAACTAACTTCCTCGTTCAGCTGTGTGCAGGCTACTGGCCTGTGAGCAGTAATCAATTTCGACCATACTTTGTGCGTATAGAGCAAGTCATTTAAACATTTAAAGACTAGAAATAGAAAAAAGTGCTTAGCCCATACAGATCAATTTATTTCCACTGTTAAAGTTTAGATGTAGAAAAGTATCTCAAGTGCTAAATTTCACATTTGTCATGAGAGTCAAAACACAATATAACCCTTTTTGTTCATAACTTCCTTGTCTCGAAAATAATTGAGGAAGTATTCTTTAACCAAGTAATTATGTTATCCAACTCACGACTGTAAAAAATTAGACAAATTAGAAAGTAAGTAATTAATTAAGGCCATTCTAAGAATGATATTAGGAAACTAACGGCTTCTAAGTGACATAAGAAAGCTTTTGTTCCAAGTTCCTTTAACAGAGAGGCACTAGTTTTTATTTTTGATAATAAAGAAATATTGTAAGTTGTAGAACAGTAGTCAACCAATGTCATATCTCACTTCTTGTCAAAATTTTTCCACGAGTATAGCAAAGTTAACTTCATGATAAGGAAATCTCTCTGTATTGACTTTCTGTTCCTGCGCAACTCCATTCTTCGGATCAGTTGTTTCAATGTTTACGCAAGGTATCCTGTGCTGTTGAGGAAGATCTCATACGTCTTTCTATTTAGCAACTGATAAACATGTCTGGTCTCTCAGATGAAATGCGGCATGACATACATCTACCATGGAATTTCTTCCTTTTTTGTGAATTCATAGACCTTTTTTTCATTCCTCTGTTTCAGAGCAAGAGATGAGAGAATGTGAGACAGTTTGACTACGTTTTATCTGGTGTTCGTACACACCTGCATTAACAGCAATGTTTCAGCAGTATCTGAAATAGAACAGAGAATTCAGTTGAATTAAATGAAATGCCTTCTTAGCTTTCGCTGACTAGGAAATCGTGTGCAAATCTTGTGGATAAAAGGAGTTTTTTTTTTTTAGATTTTTGTTTCTCTGTATAATTACAAAGTGGCTATCGCAGCTCAAAAAAAAGCTGTGCACACTCACTAAAAACATGTGTCTTATCTCTTCAAATCATTACAGGCTAAATGGAAAGACCTTCAGTCATGGTAACCACTGGGAAGCAGTAACTGGCACGAAGACCATATGCCATATAGTACTGAATGTTTGAACATATTCTCCACAATTTGGCACTTGTAAGAAGTAGCGACATACAACGTACTTTGTGCTGCAACACTGACTGGAGATGTGTAATACGACACGAGGAGCAGCTATTTTGTGTCGTTCCAAATGATCCAAGGTGTCGAGTGCAAAGATGGCCCAGTGCAGTTCAAGTCAGACGTGATTCTATTTTATGGCTATTTTTGGTTTCATGACTTTGCCCATTCATTCAGGCTACCCTTGACATGAAGCCAGATATTAATGTTGACTTTCGCAGTGATCAAGTTTAGCCATTTGTTCCATATCTTCATTATGATTTGCTGTGGACTCTCAGTTCTTCTGAGATGGCAAAAGCCATGTTCGGGGCTGTACACGTAAGTTCTTGGTTTTTTCAACACTCATACATCCTATTACACATAGACTCCCCCACTAGACACCACAAGATGGCAGTCATTTGTCCTTGCAGAGTAAGTGTTGGCTTGCCTATACGCCAGGGACAATGAGGTCCACCATGACCTTAAACTCATTATGTTCACAAGATGGCGAGATATTTTTAAAACATGCAAGGACGTAGATATATTGAGATTTGAAAATAATAATATGCTGCTAGAGGAAATGTTTCTTGGCATCCGTTAAAAATAAAACAACCCGCCACATAGCTTAAAAATGTAAGATTACAGTGGCGAGAATTTTTTCCAGCTTCCGTTAGAAGTGAATCAGTTGATCAAAGTGCGCAAAGATAGTAGAGGGCAGTTACAGGAACCTATTTTTTGCATCCGTTAATGACCTATTTCACCTAAAATAAAACTTGCGAACCGGCAGGTAGAGCCAGCCATGTTCAAATGTATTTAATTTTTATGAGCTATTACAAAATTATCCAATTGAGTTACACTATTTCCACATCAACAAAAGTAAGCTGATTCGCCTGAATTGGTCCTGTATTTAAAAATAAGTATTTCCAATACTACAGCGTTTCCAAAAAATTATGTTCTTTCTGGTAGCATGTTCAAAACTATTACATTATTTACAAAAGTTTTTGTAAACCCACCCACATGCATGAACACCCACGCAAACACACACACACACACACACACACACACACACACACACACACACACACACACACACCTACCACACTGCACCGCAAAACAGCACAACACTATGAAAATCATAACGTTTCAGTTATATTCTCACACATAAACTCTAAAATCAACCACTCCACTGCCGAATGGTTAGCAACACTGCCTTCATTATAGAAGTAGAGAGATTTGATTCCCAGCAGCGTTCCAGATCAGTATGAGATATAGAGATCTGGAACGGGAGTCACTCAGCCTCACGATAAAATCAGTCGAAATAATTTTTTCACACGATAGTGAACGCAAGCTAAAATATCCACCTTATCCAGAAGTGTAAAACGTTTCCTATCTTGTGCCCAAAAACCCAGTTTCTGCTGTTTATCGGTAGAAACTACATGCCACCTGGATTGAATTACGGTCTGCAAAGTTGTTTTAACTTCTGTATCCAACACAGTAGGTGTAATCCTTAGTGGTCAGCTCCTTTACACTAAAACTAGATCCGCAACTGGGTCACTTATGACTCAGCTTTCCTTCCCTCTTATTATCCTGTGTCACTGGTTTTTTTTATGACTACTAATGAATATAATTTTCGGAGGGCAGGATATTTCACTACAAAATCAAAGAGGATAAAGTGTCTTTCCTCAAATCATTAAATGTTGTTAACAACAAATTATAGTCTTTTGAAGTAAATTTATTGCACACTGTTTTCTCACAAACACAACACTTCTCAAAGGGTCTGCTTCCAGTGCACTCACACTTTGCAAGGAAAAGTGTTCGCTTTTCTCATCTCTCAGGAATACCTTCGCAAGTGATGTTGGTATTAGTCTTCCTGGTTGCTGCGTGCTTCTCACCAAGCTCCTCGACCTGTTGCAGTATAAGCCGGCCGGGGTCTGTATCCGCGCGACCGCTACGGTCGCAGGTTCGACTCCTGCCTCGGGCATAGATATGTGTGATGTCCTTAGGTTAGTTAGGTTTGAGTAGTTCTACGTTCTATGGGACTGATGACCTCAGAAGTTAAGTCCCATAGTGCTCAGAACCATTTTGTTGCAGTTTAAGGTCACTGAGCTTCAACTTTTACTCGTTTACAGAATTGTGCAATACCCAGGAAATTAACCCCCGGCAAATCTGCGGAGTTCTAAAATGTGTGAACAGTTCAATGTGTGGATGGTGCTTTTAATATTTGCGAGCCATTTGGTTGAGCGCATCCACTCCATATTTAGAGCAGTTATAAAATGTAACTGTCTGCCTTATTTTTCAAACCAGTCTCATTTTTCACATAGGGATACATAGTGCTGAGAATCAGGATATCCTTGTTTCTGTTTTCCCTGGTAAATAGTCAATGTCTTAACATTTTTCTTCAGCGATACGATGCTAAATAACTTTTTTGACGGAGATTAATTAAGTGTGATCTTTAAGTAACTTATTTGATACGAAGACATATAAATTCAGTAGTTTCGGCAAAAATAAAAAACAGTGAGAAGTGAAAGGATTAAGGAATGGGTCACGAGCGACCCAGTTCCAGTTCCTGTATTAACAGAAGATTGTTTTACAGCCTTCAATCTGCGCATGTTGAATCCTCACTTGCCCTTGAGGTCAAAAATTTTTGCTCTGAGTCCCACGAGACAGCAGAAATACTTAGTTGACAAATGAACATGGAAACATCCTGTAAAGTCATTCTTCCTTACATTTCTGTGAAAATCACAATGACCAGTGCAAGCTCCAACAGCGTTTAAATTTAAGATTCACATTGATGGGTTATTAAGTTTATCCTTCAGTGCAAAATATTTATCATATTGTGCTGATACGTTAACGTATGTATTCATACATTAGAGACTACATGATACTTCACCTCCATACATTACATATTACAGCAAGCCTGTAACACATTACTTCATATACATCTTGTTATAGGAAAACTGTAAGATACTACCTTGTTATAGCAGTAATGATAACAAATTAACCCATGTTACAGTGACACTGTCACAAATTGTCCCCATGGTAGAGTAAAATTGTAAGAAAATGCCCTCCAAGTTACAGCAAAACTGTAACAAATTCACTTACGTTTCTGACAAACTGTAAAAAATTCCCCTCCACATTCCAGCCGTAACAAATATCCCTATAAGCTACAGCAAACTGTAACAGATTGCCGTGTATGTTACAGAAGAAGTTTTCAAATATTCAGATGTGTGTGAAATCTTATGGGACTTAACTGCTAAGGTCATCAGTCCCTAAGCTTACACACTACTTAACCTAAATTATCCTAAGGACAAACACACAAACCCATGCCCGAGGGAGGACTCGAACCTCCGCCGGGACCAGCAGCACTATCCACGACTGCAGCACCCCTAGACTACTCGGCTAATCCCGCTCGGCTAATCCCGCTCGGCAGAAGAAGTGTAACAAATACCTTACTTCACAGCAGAACAGTAATAAGCTGACCTCTATATTATAGCAGAATTTGCCGAATTACCCTCCATATTACCATCACATTCTCGTTACTTGCAGGCACAATAACAAGATTAACCAGTTCCAGCAGAGGTATAACGTTCTGATATCACGGTCAGAGGCAGTAATTTGCATGTTAAGCATTTTCTACATGCTGATTACGTCTTATGCATATACAGGGAGCATCACAAATACAGGTAAAGTGACTAACAAAAATGAAAGTTTGTTTATAAATGAAGAATGGAAAGATTGTGTCAAAATGTAAAAAACAAAAAAGGAAGGATTTCGTTTGAAAAAATATTTTGAAGTGTGGTGAACGGAAAATTTGCTGCACATCACAGTTCCCAATTCATCTTTCAGGGCACCTTCACTTTGATATTGTTGGAAGGTATTTCACTATGTCCTTGCATCAAAAGTTATTAACACAGAGACTCAGCAATATGATAAACTGCAGTATAAGACCCAATAAAATAGCAGTGACTCTTTTCTTATCCTATAACATAACAGAAATACCGACATCTGAGCTGTGAGATCACAAACTAGCGAAATTCCCCTTCATTTCCGTATCAAGAAATACAGTGCTACCTCTCTGGGTAAATATTTGTATGTCGGGAGTGATCTGGTTTTAGAAGGTGCCGGCACGAAAAAAATATGCGTCGACAGAACTCTTGTACAGGGAAGACTGCATAAGGTTCATTCCCAACAGCGACTGTGAAGAGAGAGAACGAACAGATATACAGCTCAGGTTACATGTGCTGACACACTGTGAAATATGTTTGCAGATGATTACTACCACGCTGGCACAGGTGGGTTGGTAAGCAGTAAAGCAACCAGATTCATTTTTAATAACAGGCGGTTCCATTGGTAATTGATTTTAAATAAAACTCTCTGCTAGCATCACTTTTAATTTTTCCCCCATCTGCCATCCAGCCTTTTTTTTAAAATTTACTTCCACCATCATTTTTCATTTTTTTGATTTCCAACCATATTAATGCCATCATGCATTCAAGGTCTTTCACTATGTCATTTCCCGTGGCATGTAGGTAACCAACACCAACACCTGACTTTTCAAGGTCAAGTGGCCACTGTCGTGGATTTTGATGTCAAAGGTATCGCGTACTTCAGTCCAGCTTTTAGGTGTAAAGTGTGTCATATAGTTGGCAGATATACTACTGAAATGTCTGTAACTATTTTGAAAAGCTGGTGAAACGTAGAAATCAATGTCTCAGCAGTACGGTAGGTCTACAAAAACAAAGTGTTTATGAATGGTTTCAATGGATGTGATATACCTGAAGAAACTTTTGTACACTCATCTTCACCATATTGAGACTGTAACCAAAGCTAAAGGTGGTGTAGCGTGGTGTTGCGTTGTCTCTGTGAATAACCTTTCGCCCAGTGTCCTTACTTCAGTACACTTACACCTCATACTTTTGAGTTTGAGCACTAATTTTATCTTATCTAGCATCACTAAAAAGTGTATATTGCTGATAAGTGATGGTGGGTTCAAACTTTTCTTTATGATTGAGAAATAATGTACATCCGTGCTGGTGGAAATCACTCAGCATTTCCAAACTACAGAAATGCAAAGGCGCTCTATAGATGCTTCTACAGAAGGAATCCTTCAGTTATATTTCTCTCATTTGAACGACATTTTTCACATTCGACTAAACAGATTCTTGAAAGAATTTATGAAATTGTATCATACTATGTAGGCACTTCATTAGCTGGCATATGTTTTTCTTCAATATGAGCCTCCTCTCGCAATCTCTCCCTCCATCTCCCCCGACCATTCAAAGCTAAATTATTACATACATCACCCCCATCCCTCGTACTAACAATGACACCACACAGTAATAGAATTTTTGTAATTTTTTTTTTATATTTATGGCGCATGAAGTTCAGAATTCAAATATGAGTCAACCAAAGCCGTTCTATGCAATCCCCAAAAATTGGTGAGAAAATCGCCTTAGAAGTTTTCCACTCTTTTTTAATTGCCTAAAGTAAAGTTTGTTTCTTCGACAGGCAGTGTGGTTCTGTGATAGAATGCTCACCTGCCACCTGAGGGGCCTGGATTCTGTTCCCAGCACAGCTAGATTTTTAAGCAAAGGTGTATGTTCAACGAGAATTTCGTGAAGGGTAAAATATATAAATTTGAATAAAAAATCAGTTGTGCAACATAGTGGTAATCACTAGTCTAGGTATCGTTTTGATCAAATCTTTTCCGTGGTTTTTTTTGTTCAGTTCGAATACCTACATCATTAATAATAAAATTTATCAAATATAAGCCAACCGATACATATCATATTCTGTTTTAATAAAGAATGTTCGTCTTCTTATTTTTAGGTACCGAACAGAAAAATGCATATTTCATTGTTAACATGAAACCTTATTATTGATTTTGTATAAAACTGTTGTTAATATAGATTGTTTAAATATAAAAAACATTAAAACTACTTTTATTTCATCTTTATGTATTTTACAGTCCCTGGGAATGTGTGCAGAACATGAACGTTTGATAAAAAATTTGCATCACCCAGGAGCTGAACCTGGGTCCCTCACAGTGCAGATCAGCATTGGCCGTTCCTAGGATCTCGTCGGAGTTTGAAATATCTGAAGTCTATATATGATAGGGTAGCTTGAAAATCTACATGTAGTGGAGATCAGTGGAATGAAAGAAGATAAGAATTTCAGGTCAGGCGAATATAGGGTAATATCAACAGTTCCAGAAAACAGTGTAATGAGACAGCATTCTTTGTGAACAGGGAGGTAACACGAAGAGTGAGTTACGACGAACAGTCCAGTCATAGCGTTGGGTTCTCATCAGAATCCACATCCAACCACTACCGCTAAGTGTAGTACAGGTATGTAGTCCGACATCACAAGATTACTATGAAGAGCCAGAGAAAGTGTATGAAGATACAACACGGAAAATTCAGTACGTAAGCGGAGATGATAATCTAATAATCGTCGAGGACTGCAACGCGATAACGGGGGAAGGAATAGAAGTAAGATTTACGGAATAATGTGGGCTCGGTATAGGAATGAGAGAAGTGAAAGACTGATTGAGTTCTGCATTAAATTTGATCTAGTAACAGCGAATACGTTGTTCAAAAATCTCAGGAGAAGGAGCTAAACTTGGAAAGGACATCAAGACACGGGAATATTTCAGTTGAATTACGTAACGGCCATACAGAGGTTCCGAAATTAGTAACTGGATAATAAGGCCTATCCAGAAGCAGATATAGACACGGATCACTATTTATTATTGTGAAGAGTAGGCAGAAGCTGAAGTAAATTGCCCAGATTAATCAATGTGGAAATATGTGGAATACTGAAGTATTGAGGAATGATCGTGTGCTTTTGAAGATCTTTAAGGCTGTAGATACTGCGTTGATGAATACCGCAGTAGGGAGTTCCGTTAAAGAGGAATGAACATCTCTAAAAATATCAATCACAGAAGTTGGACAGACCTTAATTGGTACACAAAAGGTAACTGCAAAGGAACTTTGAGTAACAGAGGAAATACTTCAGTGGAACGACGACGAAGGAAGTACAAAAATGTTCAGGAAATGATAGATACATAGTGGTGTACGTCACTTAAGAACAAAATAAAAAAGAGGAGCAGAGAACAAAGGCGAAATAACCGCAGGAAAAATGTGAACAAGTCATGATCATCCGAAGGAACGATTCAGCATAGAGAACAGTAAAAAAAAAGTCGACGCAATTAAAAGAAAGGGCGTCAATATTAAGAGCGCAATGGGAGTTCCATTGTTAATCGCAGAGGAGAGAGCCCATGCTTGGAAAGAACACATTAAAGACCTCCAAGAGTGGGAGATACTTTTTATGGACAAGATAGAAAAAGAACTCGGAGTCAGTATAGAAGACATAAAGTATCTATTGCTAAGGTAAGAGTTAACAGAGCTTTGCAAGACTTGCGATCAAATAAGGCAGAAAGGATAAAAACTTCTTTCAGGATTCCTAAAATAATTCCATGGAGGTAGTAACCAAACGATTGTTCAGGTCGACGTGTAGAATTTATGAGATTGGAGACTTTCATTCAGATTTCCTCCTCTCAATAGCGAAGATAGCAACGGCAGGAAGTGCGTAAAGCATAATTTTAACAGCTCATGCATCAAAGTAACTGACAAGAATGATTGCTGACAATAATGATGTACAGCAGAAAGGAAAAGAAAATTTAGTATCTTTTAGTTAACGATCAGTTGGCTTTCTGAAAGATAAAGACAGTAAACAGAAAGTTCAGACGTTGAACCTGGAAATGGAAGCAAGAATTAAGAAAAATGTGGACACCCTGTTAGGATTTCCATACCAGTAAAAAACTTTCTACGACGTAAAAGGTGCAAGGTGTTCGAAATTCTGAGAAAAATAAGACCAAACTATAGAATAAAACGTCGGTATATACTAGGTACTGTGCAGAATAAGAGCCGCTACCAGTCAGAGTCATGTAACAATTTTCATTTCCGTAATCTGTAACAACTCCTATGATTTCCTGTGTGTAACATCTCTGTACTTCCTAGATCTAAGTTTTTTGAACAAAACCTCAGTATTCCAACGCAAACACTTTCGATGTTGCGATCTCACTTCTTATTTACAGTTATTAACATCTAAATTGCCATTACTGTGTTAAACACTAAATATCACAGTTCAGATAATTACCATGGCGACAAACGTACAATTAACGTTTGCAAATCGAAATGCGTGTGTAATCAAGTGTGACAAATTTGCAATTGCAATTTGAATACTCCAGCTATATGTCTGTATACAAATATTTTGAACAAATGTCACTTCGTTACTTCCAATTCTTTCACTCGTATCTGGACAGTCAAAACCACATTCTTTGTTTTTTATTTAAATAACCTTGAATGTCGAAACGTGAAAATGGATGTATAGTATTGTCGAAAGCCCAAAATGGAATAAATCGGCATCAATTGTGAATGGTAGTGGATTTTATTCTGCACCCTATCAAGGAACAGTTACTGAGTATAACAGCATGCACTATACTTAATATGTAAACTATGTAGAAGAACCAAAATTGAACAATGACAATAGAAGACCTAGAAAGAAATGCTCGAAATGAGGATGTAAGAGGTGTGTGAAGTCTTCAGTCTTACACATCGAAGAAGCAATGACAGATATGAAAGAAAGTTCATAACAGGCATTCAAATTTAGGGTGAAAACATCAATGATATGATTCGCTGATGACATTTCTATTCCCCATAAAAGCAAATAACACGTGAATGGAATGAACAATCTAATAAGTGCAGAATACTAATTGAAAGCAAACTGAAGGAAGTAGTGAGGAGTAGCAGAAATGAGGTCAGCGATAATCTCAACTACTTAGCCTGTGACAACAATGTAGACGAAGTTAAGGAAGTCTGCTAACTCGAAAGCAAAGTAACAAGCTACGAACGCAGACTAGCACAGGAAGAGGGGCATTCCTTGCCGAAAGAAGTTTGTTAGTATCAAACATGAAGATGTTTTTGAGTACGTGATTTTGGAGTACAGTATTGTACAGTAGAGAAACAGTGTGCGTCGGAAATCCGGAAAAGACGAAAATCGAAGCGTCTGAGCGGTGGTGCTACAGAACAATGCTTAAAATGGGATGGGCTTATAAGGTAAGGAATGAAGAAGTTCTTCAAATGGTTCAAATGGCTCTGAGCACTAACGGACTTAACTGCTGTGGTCATCAGTCCCCTAGAACTTAGAACTATTTAAACCTAACTAACCTAAGGACATCACACACATCCATGCCCGAGGCAGGATTCAAACCTGCGGCCGTAGCGGTCGCGCGGTTCCCGACTGTAGCGCCTAGGACCGGTCGGCGACTCCGGCCGGCAAGAATTCCTTCGCAGAATCTTCGAAGAAAGGGACATATGTAAATCACTGACAAAGAGGAGCGAACTGAATGAAAGGATATGTTACGACATCACAAAATACTAGGTACGAGAGAGAGGTGTGAGAGTAAAAAACGTAGGTGAAGCAGAGACTGGAATACTTTCAGGTAATAATTGAAGACTTAGGATGCAAGTGTTACTCTGAGGTAAAGAGGTTGGCACAGGAGAGGAATTTGTCACGGCCCGAAACAGCCCAGTCACTAGAATGTCGACGAAAAATAAAATAAAACAATTTTACGATACAAGGAGCTTTTATAGGTTTCTTAAATATTTCTGTGGCAGGTGAAAAACTATCGGGTTCACAGTCTTGTAGCAGTTCAAAATGCCTCTGAGCACTATGGGACTTTACATCTGAGGTCATCAGTCCTCTAGAAATTAGAACTAGTTAAACCTAAGCAACCTAAGGAAATCACAAACATCCATGCCCGAGGCAGGATTCGAATCTGCAATCGTAGTGGACGCGTAGTTTCAGACTGGAGCACCTAGACCCGCTCGGCCACAACGGCCGACCGTGTAGCAGTGTTCCTCCTCTAAGTGTTCCATGTTGTGATCAAAAGGACTGGTAGGAATCCGTTGGCCACACCATCTAACTGTTGTCAACTCCCCGTTGCTCTTGAAGTACATAATAGACTTCGTTCAAAAAAGATAACTATCTGTGGCATGAAATATTGAGGAAGAGACGCCAGAGAATGTTGAAGAGGTACTTCCTAAAGAGCGATGGCGATGTAACATCGACGTTTACGAGTCACTCATTCCTTTGCAGTCCCATACCCTTAAATACGTTGTAAGGTGCCTGGCAAATCGAACACCTTCCATGAAAACCCTGACATGATAAGCAAATCCAGTAATATGTCACATAGATCCGAATAAATCGTGACATTAAATTAACCAAAGTAATACGAGTAACGAGTGAGCAAATGGAATACCACAGACTAACACAAGAATGCCTAAATGCATGTCATACCTTCCCACCGTGAGACAGACGCAGTTCCGAAGGGAGAAACGAGAATAGAAGACGAGAGCAGAACCGTGTTAAACTAGAAGGCCCTACCATAAGGGACAGACACCCATGTCGCCAGCTAACCACCAGCTAACCAGCTAACCAGCCGATGTTAGAAGCTAGAGACCTCCAGAAGAACAGTATAGATCTTACGATAAGGCTAAAAGGGCCACACCAGCCGTAAGCTTTAGCGTGAGACTTTTTCGCGCCTCTGTTACGTTGCAAACTTTAAAAACATTGCCCCACCACGAAAAGTATAGCGTTTCTCATTGGATAGACAGAATGTTTATAGGCGGAGCTTAAGACCCTCATTGGTCAGATGAAAACACAGCCAGATAGTTTTTTTTTTTTTAAAGTAACTTCGGTAAATTGTAGTGAAGACAAGTTAGAGTTGAGTTGCTTCCGAGACGGCCCGCTGACGAACATCCATAAGGTAATGAATGCACGCGATGCCGCCGTTTTGAGTGCATAAGGCTTCACTCAGAACTGCAGAAGTCTCATCTGTTACATCCCCTTTTTACGTAATACTAGTGTCGATCGTCAATTGAAGCTCATGGTATTCACATTTGCTACGTAAGTTAAAATCTGAAACGCGATGATTTTTCTGTTATATAATTATTGAGAAGCCACATCAGCCACTGTAATTTACGACAAGTTAGATAACTAATTAAAGATAATTGAGGGTCACTGTAGACGATTTTGATAGTTTTCTCTTTTGTGAAACTTAATTTAATCCTATATTATAGATGTGATATGGCATAGGTCATCCTTCGATCCATTGTAGAACTTGGAAACCCACTGAGGGAATATTCGTTCACATTTTTTGTTGAATGCTATTGGTTTTTATCATCCTGTATTAAAATATTTCCTTTTATTAGTAGTGCAATTTATAAACAACCTTTTGTGAGTAGAATAAAATTTCCAATGGTAAACTTAACTGCTTTTTCGACGTTATTTGACCAGCTAACTAAAAATAGGAAAGCCTTGAACCCCTTCCACTAAATTTAGTCAGTATTAAGATTCTTTTACAGGGAGTGCAGTGGAGCTGACGCCGAAATCATTACGTATTTGGTTACATCATCGCTAGCCTCAATGAACTCTTCAGTCATGTCATGTGTGGTCTGGCGTCTTCTTACCAGCAACAGGTCCCAGGTTCAAACTAGTCAATTCCCTAAAAAACACGCCAAGAGCGCCGTTGCGCGAAAGTGGTAGGGAGACACGAACAAACAGACACCATGCAGAATGTTAGAACGTACATGAAATTAGCGGCCTTCCGACCACCGACAAATATGAAACAGTTCCTTATTCCTGCGTAAGACCAACTGATACTTAAGGTACCAGTAATAGACAGCATCCCTTCTGAGAGTGGCCCCGAATACATTGGGCAAACGCAGTGCCGTACCTCGAAATGCTGCAGGGAACATATCGCGTGTGTACCTCTGTGATACACTGAGAAATCAGCAGTGGCAGATCGTAGCGTACACGAAGATCACACTTGTGATTTTGAGAACAGCAAGTTGCTGCAGCGAGCATCTCGCCATTCCGACAACATTAAAAAGATGTCCGTAGAAATTAACATCTACAAGAATCATATAAAAAGGGACGAAGGTTAACATATTACTTCGGCATGGAGCCTCGCGTTATTGATCATACGATGAGAGCGCGTCCGGCACTGTTCAGCACGCAAGACGCTACCGGACTGCCCACGTTTGTCCTCGTCGCCCCACCATAGACTGCAAGGGACGCAGCCGCCTGCTGCTACATGGACCGTCGGACCACTTGTGTAACAGGGACGTCTGCAACATCGCCGGCCGCGGTGATCGAGCGTTTCTAGGCGCTTCAGTCTGTAACCAATCAGCTGCTGCGGTCACAGGTTCGAATCTTGCCTTGGGCATGGATGTGTGCGATGTCCTTAGATTAGTTAGGTTTAAGTAGTTCTAAGTCTAGGGGACTGATGACCTGAGATGTTAAGTCCCATTGTGCTTAGAGCCATTTGAACCATTAGAACCATCCGCAACATCTCAACATTTCGCCAGTAGCTCATTAATATGACACTCGAAACGTTGTCGTGTCGTAAGACCTTTACCCGGCTGGAAAACAAAAAGCTTCCGATCAGCAGTACAGCCGGAAAAATTCACATCCACACATTTCTGCGACACTTTCACGCTGACTAAACAAATGTGTGTGGAGAGTGCAGCTCTTATTTAAATGTCCTCTATTATTTCATGAGGCCAACTTAAAGACAATGCAGAAAAATATGCAATAATTACTGAAATGATAGTTTTGTAAGGGATCCCCTCCGTCTCTAAATCATTCCTAAAATCGATAAAATTCATTCGAGCTACCCAGTTGCGTGAGCTGGTCTTAAATCCAAGAGATTCCGGCCGAGTACTTCTTAGCCACTGTCGAGTGACGACTGTCTTTTTGTTGCTCCTACCTTCCTTATATAACAGCGTTGCCTTCTGTAACGTCACTGGTGCTCGCTCAAGTACCATATGAAGTAGTGTTTTATTATCGCGTTCGCCGGGCCCACTTTATCCTTGCCGGGTGCCAAGCCGTGTTTCGCTGCTGCCGCCGTCTTTACTCCGGTTCTTGTCAGAAATTTTTACCTCGATCGCTTGTTTGCGACCTTATCCCAGAAAATGTTAATCTGTATAATGACAGTGGTCCATTTTCTAGAGCAGGGGTCTCCAAACTACGGCCCCCGGGCCGAAACCGCCCAGCGAGGGCCGGCAAATCGGCCCGCGTTATTCGGCCGGACATCCCCGGTATCCGGCCCGCCAAATATTTGAGGTGGTACCTATACTGCCAACAATTGAGTTTCGAGGCCTATCGCGACCAATACACAGCAACTATGTACGAGCATTATCTTTACAAAGCGGAAGGTCGTGGTTAAACTTGTGGCTATCCACAACAAACAGACAGGCCATTCTCCGTGCGATAGTGATAAAAAAAAAAGAACGATTAACAGACTAGTTTAGCGAAAACATTTTAAGTAAAAAAATTCTTTGCATTTTATTCTACTCACGAGTCTGGTGCAAGTGTTTCAAATGGACTCCACTTCGGCGACTAGCCTTAGTAATCAATCATTATGGAAGATGCTTCTTAAGAGAGGTTTCACTTTCTTTTGATTATGTTGTAAAACACACACATAGCGAGTAACTCTTATAAAAGATTTTTATTTCAAGGCAATTTAAAGGAAATACAACACCTGGTGTACATAATGATATTGGATATTTTAGTTGTAACTGATGTCTAAAAATAACTGTAATTAATTTATATCTTGAAAACTCACAGTCTTAGAGTATTCACGTAAAGAAATTTAACATGTTAGTGATATTTAGTGACTTTTATGTAGCTGTAACTTTCCTTTCATAATTACCTCCGCTTGTCGATCAAGTTTACTGGTAGAGATAATCATCAGCGACTTCAAATGCCCATCACTTAATTTTGATCTGTAAATACTTTTTGCATGTTTCATTTTGGAGAAAAGGTACGTCCACCAAACAAAAGTATGTCATTAAATAAAAATCGTAGTTCGATTCAGTGCTAGCTATTGTTGTTGTTGTTGTTTTTGGGGAAGGAGACCAGACAGCGAGGACATCGGCCTCATCGGATTAGGGAAGTATGGGGAAGGAAGTCAGCCGTGCCCTTTGAAAGGAAGCATCCCGGCATTTGCCTGGATCTATTTAGGGAAATCACGGAAAGCCTAAATCAGGATGGCCGGACGCGGGATTGAACCGTCGTTCTCCCAAATGCGAGTCCAGTGTCTAACCACTGCGCCACCTCACTCGGTAGTGCTAGCTATTCCCACAACCTTAGATTTTCGCGACTTCATCTTTCCTTTAGCCTTACATTACGGTGATCATGGAGTGCTGGGTGCTTTAATCCCACTAGGTAGATCTTGGCCCTTATGACTTCAGTGGAGGAGTCAATGTGGCCAGTGGACTAAAAACTTTGGAGAGCCCTGTTGTAGAGCATGCTCTGCTACCTCTGACTTACTCGGGTAACAAAGGCGAAAATATCTTTTGGGTGCACTAGATCGCTGTTTAGTAGTAATCACAGTCGGTTCGAGACAAAATCGTCCGCATTCACAAGGTATTTTATATACTCGTAGCGTTCTGTTGCCTACGTCTTCATGGGCCTCACGAGCTGTCGAATTTTTGCTGCAGCCCTGAAGACCGAATCGATTTTATGCCTCTTCAGTAACCAACTAATCTATCGTGTTACTGAACCACAGAACGGCAAAAACGCAAGCTTCTTAGTGTCCTCCTCGAAGTCCTTCTGCTCACGTATTTTCGGAAGGATGGCTGCGAAATCTGGCTGCTGTTCTAGCCGTCTTCCTTGAATGTTTTCCGCAAGTGTCTCAGTTACTTCAGCAGGTTTTCAGAGTCGGGGACGTCTTCCGCTCGATGCACCAAGACGCTCAGGACATAACGTTTCTGCGAAGGACTCTGATAGCTGTTAGCGTGCAGGTATCGGACCGAATGTGTTGAGACATCCATTTGCTTAACGCCGGAGGAGGACGACCAGGAACGGAAAGGCACCATCTGTCACTACCTCAGTGGCGAATTTGGTGTCGTTGTCCATTCTGCTGAAGAATCGTCCCAGTTTTTCACGTCCATGAGACCAAACAACGAACATCTCATCGGCGTAACGATAAAGGCAACAAGGCTTTGCAGGGGCGGTGTCCAGTTCAGTGTCCTCCGAATAATCCATAACCTGCCAGCCGCAGTGGCCGAGCGGTGCTAGCCGCTTCACTCTGGCACAGCGCGGCTGCTAAGGTTGCAGGTTCGAATCCTACCTCGGGCATGGATGTGTGTGATGTCCTTAGGTTAATAAGGTTTAAGTAGCTCTACATTCTAGGGGAATGATGACCTCAGATGTTAAATGGCATAGTGCACAGAGTCCATTTTTACTCTCGGTTAAAACTGGAGCTAATGGGGTCCTATAGCGACGCCGTCCATTTGGTTAAATTATTCTACATTATACAAGAAATATGATGAAGACCGAGTGTCTTTCAATGAATCGACAGCAGTGTCTTTAAATAACTGGGAGGCAGACCCTTGGAATTTTTTATGTTTATGTGCCTGAATACTGATACCAATTCAGAGCTGAACATAATATCGTCTTCGCTAAGAGGAAGCCATTACTTTCGACTTATGAAGTCGGTCGTATTCTTGATGTGTAGTAAGGAACCTGGTCAAGTGTTTTGCGAGTCTATAAGTTCAAATGTGTGTGAAGTCCTAAGGGGCATCAGTCCCTAGATTTACACACTACTTAAACTAACTTGATCTACCTTATGCTAAGAAGAACACACACACCCATGCCCGAGGGAGGACTCGAAGCTCAGGCGAGAGGGGCTGTATAGTCCGTGACATGGCGCCCCAAACCGTGCGGCAACTCCGCGCGGTCAAGAGTCTATAATTCGGCGATCCAATTGTACATCTACATTTCTGCTCCGCAAGCCATCCAACAGTGTGTGGTGCAGGGCACTTTACGTGCCACTGTCATTACCTCCATTTCCTGTTCCAGCCAAGTATGTTTCGCGGGAAAAACGACTGCCGGAAAGCCTCCGTGCGCGCTCAAATCTCTCTGATTTTACATTCGTGATCTCCTCGGGAGGTATAAGTAGGGGGAAGCTATATATTCGATACCTCATCCAGAAACATACCCTCTAGAAACCTGGACAGCAAGCCACACCGCGATGCAGAGCGCCTCTGCAGAGTCTGCCACTTGAGTTTGCTACACATCTCCGTAACGCTATCACGCTTACCAAATAACCCTGTGACGAAACGCGCCGTTCTTCTTTGGATCTTGTCTGTCAACCCGATCTGATACGGATCCCACACTGATGAGCAATACTCAAGTATAGGTCGAACGAGTGCTTTGTAAGCCACCTCCTTTGTTGATGGACTAGAATTTGGGACGTAGAGATGTGCTCTTCTTGTGAACTTTTGGAAGGCCGTGCAAAGTAGGTAGTCGAGTAGAACGGGGGAGGAGATTTTTAATGACATTCTCTTCCTGTGAAGACCTCCTGAAAAACTGCGTTGGATCTTTCTGGATGTTGGGTCTCTTGATAGTTTTTGATATGTGTCCTCCTCCAGCATCAACCGAGGTTGATGAAAGTTGATGGACGGTGCATTGCCCTTGCCATTTGACAGAACTGCTAGGAAAGGGTCGGTGTGGAGCACAGCATGCCCCAGGGAACAGACACCGTATTGCACTTTCTCAAGAGATCTGTTATCACACAGACTAATAGTTCCATGGATAGCCTCATAAAAGAAGCAATATAGATAAAAATTTGTGACCGCACCCTCAATAAAGTCGGCGACCAGCAGCTAAGGACGCCTTGGAGTGCGGCCATCGGAAGGTTGAAGCGGGAGCGGCGGCCGCGCCAAGAAAACATTACCTTATATGGCGCTGGAATGAGCAGCAGTGACTCCACAAAAGGAGGCGCGGCTACATACGGACGGTGAGACACGTGGTGAGGTCTGTACCTAGTGTCCGCCGAACTTGAGAACCATCTTTCGACATCTGGGGAGCCAGCTCTCTTTGGCGGAGGAATGGTGAATGTGACAGTCGGTCCGAGGGCTAGAGTGAGTCTTGGAGAGGACGACGCATGAATCGGAGCGTGCTTGTTTACGGTCAGCGTGGCTGCCTCTCCATGTGTCCGCATGTTCCAGTTGCGGGGCCCTTGAGCAGGGCTTTGCGGCAGTTACTGCTGCGCGCGAGCCACTGGATGGTTAGTCTGAGCAGACAGTTGTCCGGCTTACTTGCCATGCTTGGTCGGAGATAGAGCCTGGGAACTGCCGCTGCCTGTTACAATGGTCAGCGTTCTTTGACATTTGTGCGACATTCCGGCCATCGCTCTTGTGAGTGCCACCACACCTGTTTAGTGATTATTATTGGCTACCTGGTGCTCGACTCTCCACCGCCCGTTTTCCAGTCCTGCTTAGGTAATGTCTATTTCTGAACTATCGTTACGTGTACTCAACCCTCTCTCAAGTAGGCACACTACTGGATGTCCTGGCTAATCCCTCTTAAACTAAAAAGCCAAACACCGCCGGGAGATCAATTTAGGATAAGTCTCTAAGTGCAGTTCATGTTTAATCCGTTTAAACGGTGTTGAAACCTGTATATGTTGTTTCATTTTAACTGTTCAGCTTCGTATATTAAGATGGGAGCTTTCATTGGGAGTAGTGACAACCGTTGCGCGGAAGCAGTAGTGATTTATAATTCCTGTCAAGTTTTAGTTAATAGCTGTCTGAGTACTCCTTCGGACGTACTGAAGTTCTTGTTACTCGTTGGCGAGTTTAACTGAAATTCTCTAGCCGAGCATTTATTCATCGACAGCCAGCTGGTTGCAGGTACGCTGCACCCTGTACAAGAGACCTTGCAATGTTTGGCATGCTTCATTAACTTCATAAAATTTTTTGGAGATTAGTGTTTGTGTTTTGATGCTGTTAAATTTCTCGTGCCCGCTTCTGCTCTAGCCTTGAGTATAATTTTATTTTTAACATGAATCAGTGAACTACTGTTTTATCCTTGCTTTGTTTGAGGGAGCTTTTCTGTATGTTGTAGTTGAGCCCAGTGTTAAGTTCAAACCTTGTCATCCCCGATCGGGTGTACGAGGTCTACCTCGGGAAGTAACGGGGCTTCAGCGGGCTTGCACTCTCATTTACACCGGGCCGGTTCCTCATAATTTATTGTTGTTTAATAAACCTTCCTGAGTATACTGTTTTGTTTGAAACATTAGAAGCATAAAATTATGGAAGCATACGTTGCACCGCTTCATAAGAAATGATTGAATGCCTGAAATTAGTAAACTGGTACTTGTAATGCTTTTGGAACGTAATGCAAAACTTGGATTATCATATGGACAGTTATAAGAGTCGAGGGACATGAAAGGGAAGGAGTGAGGCAGGGTTGTAGCCTCTCTACGATGCTATTCAATCTGTATATTGCGCAAGCAGCAAAGGAAACAAAAGAAAAATTCGGAGTAGGTATTAAAATACATGGAGAAGAAATAAAAACTTTGAGGTTCGCCGATGACATTATAATTCTGTCACAGGCAGCAAAGGACTTGGAAGAGCAGTTGAACGGAATGGACAGCGTCTTGAGAGGAGGGTATAAGATGAACATCAACAAAAGCAAAACGAGGATAGTGGAATGTAATCGAATTAAGTCGGGTGATGCTGAAGGTATTAGAATAGGAAATGAGACACTTAAAGTTGAAAAGGAGTTTTGATACTTGTAGAGCAAAATAACTGATGAAAGTTGAAGTAGAGAGGATATAAAATGTAGACTGGCAATGGAAAGGAAAGCATTTCTGAAGAAGGGAAACTTGTTAACATCGAGTAATGATTTAAGTGTCAGGAAGTCGTTTCTGAAAGTATTTGTATGGAGTGTAGCCATGTATGGAAGTGAAACATGGACGATAAATAGTTTAGACAAGAAGAGAATAGAAGCTTTCGAAATGTGGTGCTATAGAAGAATGCTGAAAATTAGATGGGTAGACCACATAACTAATGAGGAGGTATTGAATAGAATTGGAGAGAACAGGAGTTTGTGGCACAACTTGACTAGAAGAAGGGACCGGTTGGTAGGACATGTTCTGAGGCATCAAGGGATCACCAATTTAGTACTGGAGGGCAGCGTGGAGGGTAAAAATTGTAAAGGGAGACCAAGAGATGAATACACTACGCAGATTCAGAAGTATGTAGGCTGCAGCAGGTACTGGGAGATGAAGAAGCTTGCACAGGATAGAGTAGCATGGAGAGCTGCATCAAACCAGTCTCAGGACTGAAGACCACAACAACAACATATGGGTTAACCAATTCTATTATTGCACTGTTTTAATACAAAAATAGGAACAAATTAATTCTTGCAGCTACTAAATATTTGTCAAAAGAAAGGATTTTATGTAAATTGTAAAATTTTGTAATATAATGGTTCGCTCTATTGCAGTAATAAAATGGTGAAGATATTTTTTTTTAAAACAAACAATGATCAGATTGTTACACAGTCCTTCCACTAAGACGTGTTGATTGTTTCCTCTCATTAAGCAACGCCCTACTTAACACCATATCTGATGGCTGCAGCAAACAAAAGACAGTCAGCATCTGACAATGGCCTAATAATTTTCTGCCAAATGCTGGAGAATTTTAAACCACTTTACGGGGCTGGAAGTGCGAGAGAATTTTATCAGTACGTATCGCCGCGGAACTATGCATTGTTTCTTTCAATAAATCTGAGCTTGGCATTTACCTTTAGCACGCCTAGACTTCACTTGTTCGTACCATTGTAAACTACTACAGAGAGATAACCAACAAAACTGACGGATTCCAGTAAAACAACCCCGATCTCGTAGTAGAACGGCATAGAATGTTTTCTTCTATTTAGGACCAGCGGCAAATGCTTGTTCCATGCGCAGGTTACCTGCAAGTCTTTAGGAAATTCGGAAGAATTTCCAAACGATGTAGACTTGTAAAGCCCAGTCCGGTAGACTCCACATTGTCCACAAGTCTTACGTTCCTTTCGGCTGGTGAAAAACTAATCTTCGCCTTAGATGTTGCAATGGAAACGCTACCGTCTCAGAAAACCATTTTAATGGCGAAAAGTGGGCTTTTAAACATTTAGGAACGTTACTAATTGCTTACAGCTTGTTTCAGAGAGTGAGAAAACGACATATGAACCCGAATACTGGTGTGGGAGATTATCGGTAATGGTTTTATTGATAAGTATGTATTAAATAATTTAATGTCATTCCTGCTTAGTCTTTTTTGGTTCTATTGAATTCTACGGCGACTTTTAGTAGCTGTAAAAAGTTGTTATCAAATTTAATACTCGTAGAAACTGTTTACACAGTTTACTGAAGGAGCTCAGCATTTTCTTTCATTTTTTCTTTTTTCTTTTTTATGATCTATCGCGTTCCCCAGCGTTTTGAAAGAGAACTGCTTGTAAAGTACGTTTAGCGGTTTCTGCACTGACTGTAGGTTTGACAAGTGATTAAATACTGCCAGTTCAAGTAAGAAATAAAAGTGATCAAAGGTGTGATATAAATGCTTCCTGAGAGCCTCTGTTATTTTGTACTTTGAGAGCAAGCAATGCAATTCCTCGGCTTAATGGATCAGAAATCACAGCCAGAATTATCATATTCGTAACAGTTATTGCTGCAATCAGTATGTCGTTAGGAACAATAGATGTTAGTCGTTGCTTTCTTTTTGTATAGATATTTTGAAATACAATTTACGCAGAAGGAAAAATGTTTAATCTAGCAATGTTTCCTGCATAAATGTTGCATTAGTGAAGAGTACTCCAGATTCTCATTTAATAATGTAAATGGGCAGCAGTTCTACAAATAACAAGATTGATATTTTTCAATTACAGCCGGATAATGGCTGACCTTTCATTACAGAAAGCAAATACAAAGACAACGTAGTTATCTGAACAGATAAAAATACTCCACTAACAGATAAATCAATGAAACGCAATAGAGGAAAATTTAACACACTATATTTGGTCGCTACTTGTATGAATCGTATTTAAGTCAGAATTACTGTTTGTATTTATTTTGCAGATTTACGAACCAGGTTTTAAACTGTAAGATATTTCTCGGGTCAGATGTCGACTTGTAAAGCCCAGGCCCATAGACACCACATTGTCGAGAACTCTTACGTTCCTTTCGGCTGGCATTCGATTATAGAGAGTATCAGAGAGAGCATTAGGCAATGACTGATAAGTACTGGGGAATGAAATACAGTAGAGGAAGGATGGGTACCTTGAGAGATGAAATAGTGAAGGCAGCAGAGGATCAAGTAGGTAAAAAGACGAGGGCAAACAAGTCCCTGTGTAACAGAGGAGATATTGAATTTAATTGATGAGAGAAGAAAATGTAAAAATTCAGTAAATGATGCAGGCAAAAAGGAATACAAACGTCTCAAAAAAGGGATCGACAGGAAGTGCAGAATGGTTGAGCAGGGATGGTTAGAGGACAAGTTTAAGGATGTAGAGGCATATATCACTAGCGGTAAGATAGATACTGCCTACAGGAAAATTAAAGAGACCCTTGGAGAAAAGAGAAAAACTTGTATCAATATGAAGAGCTCAGATGCAAAACCAGTTATAAGCAAAGGACGGTAAGCAGAAAAGTAGAATAAGTATATAGAGGGTCTATACAAGGCCGATGTACTTGAAGGCAATATTATGGAAATAGAATAGGACGTAGATGAAGATGAAATGGAAGACATGGTACTGTGTGAAGAATTTGACAGAGAACTGAAGGACCTAAATCGAAAAAAGGCCCTGGAAGTAGACAACATACCATTAGAGCTACTGATAGCCTCGGGAGAGCCAGCCTTGACAAAACTCTACCACGTGCTGAGCAAGATGTACGACACAGGCGAAATACCCTCAGACTTCAAGAAGAATATAATAATTCCAATCCTAAAGAAAGTAGGTGTTGATAGGTGTGGAAATTACCGAAATATCAGTTTAATAAGTCACGGCTGCAAAACACTAACACGAATTCTTTACAGGCAAATGGAAACTCCGGTAGAAACAGACCTCGGGGAAGATCAGTTTGGATTCCATAGAAATGCTGGAACAATTGAGGCAATACTGATCGTACGAATTATCTTAGAAGATAGATTAAGGAAAGGCAAATGTACGTTTCTAGCATTTTTAGTCATATAGATAGCTTTCGACAGTGTTGACTGGAATACTCTCTTTCAAATTCTCAAGGTGGCAGGGGTAAAAAGCAGGGAGTAAAAGGCTTTTTTCAGTTTGTACAGAAATCAGATGGCAGTTATCAGAATCGAGTTGCATGGAAGGGAAGCAGTGGTTGGGAAGGAAGTGAGATATGGTTGTAGCCAATACCCGATGTTATTCAATTTGTATATTGAGCAAGTAGTGAAGGAAACAAAAGAAAAATTTCGAGCAGGTATTAAAATGCATGGAGATGAAATGAAAACTTTGAGGTTTGCCGATGACATTGTAATTCTGTCAGAGGCAGCAAAGAACCTGGAAGAGCAGTTGAACGGAATGGACAGTGTCTTGAAAGAAGGATATAAGATGAACATCAACAAAAGCAAAACAAGAATAATGGAATGTAGCCGAATTAAATCAGTTGTTGCTGAGGGAATTAGAGTTTTGCTATTTTGGAAGGAAAATAACTGTTGATGGTCGAAGTAGAGAAGATATAAAATGTAGATTGTCAACGGCTAGGAAAGCGTTTTCAAAAAAGAGAAATTTGTTAAATCGAATTTAGATTTAAGTGTCAAGAAATCTTCCTGGAAATATTTGTATGGACTGTACCCACGTATGGAAGTGAAATATGCACGATAAACAGTTTAGACAAGATGAGAATAGAAGCCTTCGATATGTGGTGCTAGATAAGAATGTGGAAGATTAGATGAGTAGATCACGTAAGTAATAACAAGGTACTGAATAGAATTGGGGAGAACAGGAATTTGTGCCACAATTTGACTAGAAGAAGTCATCGGTTGGTAGGACATGTTTTGAGGCATCAAGGCATTTAGTGTTGGATGGCAGTGCGGTGGGGGGAGAGGGGGTGGTAAAAATCGTTGAGGCAGACCAAGATACGAATACATCAAGCAGATTCAGAGGGATGTAGGGTGCAGTAGTTCCGTCGATATGAATAAGCTTGCACAGGATAGAGTAGCATGGAGAGCTACATCAAAGCAGTCTCTGGACTAAAGACCACAACTATAACGTGCATTTTTTCATCTTGATATTTATTTACGTAGTATACAAGATCACGCCCTAATTGATAATAAATTCTGAAACCGCTTGAGAAATAAAGTAGCACATGTACAGCTAAAGGATCAAGGTGACTTACTTGAAACTAACGAAAAGAAAAGCCCTAATTAACAATGGCACGTATCCTGTCAAATAAAAGTTAAGGTCCAATTTCAGGCTTTACAAGTAAAGTCTTGAAATTAAAGAAATTAAAGGCCCTAATTAACAGTGCCACTTATCCAGGGATAACAAAATTTAAGGTCTAACTTCAGGCTTTATAAGTAAAGTCACAGGCTTTCCTGTGAATATAAAATATACATAATTTCTCAAATAACACGAGCTTTAAGAAGTAAGACCTTGCTATTAGTAAAAGCACTCGCACTTGCTCTGCGATACCAATAGTGGAACATTCGCTCGCTGAACGCTGCTTCAGTCCGAGGTGTCATAGGTTTAACCTTGCTATTATTAGCAGCATATATATAGACACGCTAGACCTCTTCGATTGGTATGTACTGTTAATAAAGAAACTAAAACTACCATGGTTTCCTGATTTGTCGTATTTTTAAAACAAGTGGCAGAACAGAAATCACCTACCAAATATTCTCCACTAAGACTCCCTGAACCAAAACAAGTTTTCTTGGATCTAGTAGAAAATATTCGAGTTATAGAATACGGTGAAGTCACATTTTATCATCATTTTATTCTGCATGAATCCATACTTAAATGTCTGCCTGATTTCGTAGTTGAATGTCAGCTTGTGTCCGTACTATATACATGAGATCAGATTAGATATCCACAGATCCTTACTGAGGAGATCATCATGGATGTAGGGTAGATAAGGAGAAGTAAGACAAGTGGTAAGATGCAGAGCCTATAAAACCATGAAAAATTGTAACAACAATTTATTAACATAACTAGTCAGCAAATAAACAATCAGTATACACTTAATTTGGAAGCTCTTAAGGGTCTCTAGAAAAAGCCCTTAAGACAGGATAAATAAATATTACAATTCTCCACCGACACAATAATTAAGGAAGACAGTTTTTTAGTACCACAGACAATTTAAAGCTTAATAACAAGATGAAAGCGTCGCGGAAATTTACAAAAACTTAAAAAAACCGAATTCCAAAATTTCAAAAACAATCAGGGCTTTTGGGCAAATGAATGAACAATAATTCAAAACAATATTTACGATCAATGGCCTGTTATAAGATTTCATTATGGAGGACGCCTCAAAATTGTACTTAATAGGCACAGAATGCCACATTGGGATATAGGAAACGTCGAGTAAGGGTAAGTAAAATAATTTTAATTCAGAATTCGCCGACAACCGTCAATTACAAATTGGAGACTGAAAACTGCCTCACAACGGTACTAGAAAAAATTGACTTTAGTTTCTTTTACCAAAAGGCCAAACGTGTTTAGGAACAGGCAAATAAATATTTTTGAAAATAGAAAGAATTTCTTGAAAATCAATTTCAAAAATGATTAATAGCTGAAAGTATTTAACGGCGAGAAAAGGTAAATACAAAATATTTGAGCTAACACTCACACACTCAGAAACCGAGGGACGCAGAACAGTGGGCATCAATAGAAATGTGGCTAATATAACAAAGGGTTGAGCTCATCCAAAATGTTGACGCAGCTTTCAAAAATTACAATAGAGGCACAGAAGTTTAACTATCTGGCCAGCTGCTTTAATAAAAGGAGCTAACTTAGACACCATATTCGGAAATTAAATTATACATCAGGGTTGTTCTTTGTTTCGAGCTATTTGGGAATTTAAATTGAGATTCATCCAAGATGTTGACGTACCAATCAAAAATTACAATAGAGGCACTGAAGTGTAACTAGCTGGCCGGCTGCTTTAATAAAATGAGCTAACATAGACACTGCATTCAGTAATTAAATTATGCATCTAGGTTGCTCTTTGTTTCGAGCTATTTGGGAATTTAAATTGAGACTCCAGACAGCAGGCATATACATCGAGGGACCCTTTTTCATTACCATGAACGTATAATAACAACAGTAATAATAATAATAATAATAATACCATGCTCCACTGCAGCACGAATCAGCTTGACTCCATAGGCAAAGACATAAAATCGAAACTAGAAGGAAGTTTTAAAACCAATCTCTTGAGAGTATAAGTCACTAAAAGGATAACAACATAATACGCACAGTTTCCTTCAGGAAGTACGGCAACTGCTTGCCTGATGCACTTAACAAGAAAATTCAGCAAATAACACAAGCACGCAACAGGTTCGCTATGCGTGCTCGAAACGGCATGAAACTGCCTAACACAATTAAGTGACGGGCACACTCGCGAAGATCTATGCAAGGCACAGAAAGCACACTTGCGAGGTGCGAAGTAATGAGAATTATGAGGGCTGAGGAGACCTATTTAACAAGTTCAAATCGAAGCCCAATAATGAAGGTAGATGTTTACCATAAAGATTCTAACAGTTCTCAGACGAAACGAAATCCCATGCCAGGTTCACAGCCGGCAAGTGATTGAGTGGCTAGTCTCTTGAATTCAGATAAGTGTCTCAGCATTAACAGGTTACGGCTTTTGCCCCAGTGGTCAGTCCAGGGGGAAGGTAAACACGTCTGCTGAAACAGCATACCCCGATCGGCACACTGTGCTCTCCAGAGGTGAACTATCTTAACGAATGACGTGCCCGCTCTTACTCGTATACCGTCGCTTGACTCCACACTGCCCCCCCCCCTCCCCCACCCCTTATGGAAGCGCGTCAACTGGTTACCCAGAAAGCAGTCAAAGGTGTTCTCGCTAATCAGCTGCTATCTATATATAGCGTGCGTGCAGCTTACATTTCAGTCGCGCACAGCTCAGATGTCATAAAACTAGAATATATAACACGTACGAGAGGCCTTTAAAAAAAAAAAGAACTTACGTATTTGGGGTAAATCTATTTTATTTTTCGACATAGTCTCGTTTTAGACTTGCACACTTCGTCCAACGTTGTTCTAATTTGTTGATCCCTTCCGAATAATAGGAATTGTCCAAGTATGCAAAATAGCTTTTAGTTGCTATCACCTCCTCGTTTGAATAAAATCTTTGTCCCGTCAGCCATTTGTTCAAATTGGGGAATAAATAGTAGTCCGAGGGAGGCAAGTCTGGAGAATAGGGGGGATGTGAAACCAGTTGAAATCCTATTTCCAATAATTTTGTGACTACAACTGCTGAGGTGTGTGCTGGTTCATTGTCGTGATGGAAAAGGACTTCTTTGCAGTCCAATGGCTCGGTTTTCAAACTGTCCAATAACAATGAATAATATGCACCTGTAATAGTTTTACTCTTTTCCAAATAGTTGATGAGGACTATCCCTTGCGAATCCCAAACGACAGTCGCCATAGCCTTTTCGGCCGAAGGAATGGACTTCGCTTTTTTTGGTGCAGATTCTCCCTTGGCATCCCAGTGCTTAGATTGTTGTTTGGTCTCAGGACTATAGTCATGAATCCATGTTTTATCCACGGTGATGAAACGACGCTTAAAGTCCTGCGGATTCTTCCTGAACAGCTGCACCCCATCCTTGCAGCATTTCACACAATTCCGTTTTTGTCCGTTTTGTCATGTCCAAATGTTTATGCAAAATATTATGTACCCGTTCATTCGAGATTCCCATAGCACTAGCAGTCTCACGCACCTTAACTCTTCTGTCATCCATCACCATATCATGGATTTTATCAATGATTTCTGGAGTCATAACTTCCATAGGGCGTCCAGCAAGTTCAGCATTACTTGTGCCCATATGGCCACACCGAAAATTTTGAAACCACTTATAAACTGTTCTAATCGAAGGTGCAGAGCCACCGTAATGTATATCAAGCTAATCTTTAGTCTCCTAGGGCGTTTTGTCTTTCATAAAGTAATGTTTAATCACCACACGAAAATCTTTTTCGTCCATTTTTTGACAATCACTCGACTGCCAAACGAAAAGAAATAGACCAATATGGCTGACACTCGGTGTGCGTTCTTTCCGAAGATGCTACAAACCAAACATGACCTGGATAAGCGCTGGTGATGCCATCTCTCGGACTTGTCCCGGACTTTTCAAATTCCCCTCGTATTTTAAAAATAATATATACTTAAGTTACTTCCACAGATCCTAATTAAATGGTCCTCGCTGTAAAAATTCAAGACATCTGAAACATATTCTCATTTATTCTGTTATATTACTCTTGCCACGGTTATGTGTTTGTATGCACAATGAAGTGCACACAATATTTCGTAGGCCTTTGTAGCAACACATCATGAAACAGAAACAACAATTGTTTACATTTATCATGTTACGACACTAACGATGTGCAAGCGACAGCTTTTTCGTAACACATTATTTGATATTATTAATAATGTATTCATCAGCTGGCGCTTCTAATAAATAATTTAATGAAGTACAAGAAATTGGTTTGCAGACTTTCTTTGGCTTCGGGAAAATAACTGTCATTTTTCCTCAGTAATGGACACCTTTGTGAAACAAAATGGTAATTGATTACTACGTATTTCTAGTCTTGTTTTCACGAACTGAGCTGCTGGCTTTTCGTGTCCCAGAGTCAACTACTCCACCTCAACCCATAGACAATGTACTGTCAGTAACAAAAAAGAAAAAGGCTAGTCTTAGAATCGTAATTAACTTGGGATAAGTCCGCAAGCTGGGTGGTAACGTGCTTGCCTTCGATGCAAGAGTGGCCGGGTTCGATTCCCTGTCGGGTTGGCGATTTCCTCCGGTCGTGGACTGGGTATTGTGTTATCCTCATCTCATCCTCATCAACGGCGCGCAAGTTGCCCAGTGTGGCGTCGAATGAAATAAGACTTGCACTCGGCGCCAGAACTTCCCCGTGTGGGGCTTCCGGACAACGATGCCATATGCCAATTTCCATTTAACCTGGGATGAACAGCTAGACTTTTGACATGACAGAGGAAGCTAAAGTCTGTCCAGAGCGGCGACGTAGTGCTATTCTGACGACCGGCCCGATTGAAAACAACGCGTAGAGGGAGATCAGGTGATAAGGGCTCCTGATAACACTCGCCATGTGCAGTATGTTACTGGTTATGTGGAAAAGACACCAGTAGACAGGAATTACATTGGACTTTTGGAAGATTATAATGCACACAATTACGAAGATATAAAAGGCAGACACATTTAACAATCATTGCACTATCAAAAACGGATAACTGATCACCTGTTAGATGACCAGTTTGGCTCAAAGAAAGCTAAAGGCACGAAAGCATTTCTGACGTTGCCTGTGATAATGGAGCAAGACGTAAGAAACAAGACACGCTCCAAAAGCTTAGCCGTCTATAAATTGTGTCTGAGTACGAAAGTGGTGCCACGTGTTTGAAATCCCCAGACGAATAGAGCAAGGAAAGGTCAAGACGGGTAATACACTATATTGTACTAGTAATCAACTCTACTGCACCGGAGCTAGGCTTAAAGAAGAGCGTAAGGCAATAATTCAGTCTTTCCAGGCCCTGTTCAGCTGATATGTCGAAGTTCGTCAAATGAAGACTTGCCTTTTGTGAAAACGTATATTGGTAATTCCTTGCTGCTACTCCATGCTGAATTAGTTACTTGGTTGTAAATGGTACAAATTTCCGGTTGCCAATGCCCACCGCAATCCAACTTCATATAGTTGTGCAGGAATATTATCTCTGAAATACACCATTCACTGTTCATCAGCGCCTCCGCCTTGGCGTATGCAGACTGACTGAGAACCGCATCCGACCCGACTAAGTGCTCCCATTAAACGCCCCCACAGAAACGGAATTTGCATGGCAGTCACGACCCTCTGAATACCACCCCGAGAGACGAAGCTTCCACTGACAAGACATGAACCGACAGATGCCTTTTCTTAGGGTTTGGGAGTTTCCGAGAGTTGGATCCAGGAAACTCAAACTCTATCAAACGAACCCTGAGCCTGGTGAATGTAGCTATCAAAGGGTAAGGGAGAAAATTCTTGGACTGGCACAAGGCGCTGACATCAGTGATTAAATTTATTTCACATTGATCTACCATTTTTTATCCTCATCTAGGACATAATACACACCCCTCCCGCGCCCAAACACACAACACACACACAAACTGCCATTTCTTGTAAGCTTCGACGTGAAATCTATATTTATGAACATCCCGATAGCAGATATTATGAAGATCCCACGGAGGAAAATCCTCCACATGCGAATAACCAAAGAATTCCCAAAAATTTTGTCTGATAGAACACCTTGGCAACCCTGATACTTTGGGGCAGCACCTTGTTTATTTAGAAGCTTAATAAATTTAATGAAACTTTTCATAATGAGAAACTTGCTTTGTTCAGTGACTGCTTAAACTTTAAATCATAATTGTTATTGTTGTTGTGGCCTTCAGTCCAGTAGCTGGTTTCAGGCAACTCTCCGTGTTACTCTACCCTGTGCAAGCTTCTTCATCTCTGAGTAACTACTGCGATACTAAATCCTTCTCAATCTGCTTATTGTATTACTCTCTTGGGTCTCCCTCTACGAATTTTACCCTCCACTGTCCTGCAATACTAAATTAGTGACCCCTTGATGCCTCCGAACATGTCCTACCAACAGATCTATTATTCCATTCAAGTTCTGCCATAAATTCATTTTCACTCCAATTCTATTCAGTACCTCCTCATTAGTTACGTAATCTACTTACCTATTCTTCAGCATTCTTCTGTAGCACCACATTTTGAATGCTTCTATTCTCTTCCTGTCTAAACTACTTATTGTCCATATTTCACATACAAGGCTACACAACATACAGATACCTTAAGAAAAGACTTCCTGATACTTAAATCTATAATCGACGTTAACAAATTTCTCTCCTTTAGAAACGCTTTTCTTGCCATTGCTAGTCTACATTTTATATCCTCCCTACTTCGACCAAAATAGCAAAACTCTAATTCCCTCAGCATCAACTAATTTAATTCGACTACATTTCATTATCCTTGTTTTGCTTTTGTTGATGTACATGTTATATCCTTCTTTCAATACACTGTCCATTCCGTTCAACTGCTCTTCCAGATTCTTTGCTGTCTCTGACAGAATTACAATGTCATCGGCAAACCTCAAAGTTTTCATTTCCTCAGCATGGGTTTTAATACCTACTCCGAATTTTTCTTTTGTTTCCTTTACTGCTTGCTCAATATACAGATTGAATAACGTCGGGGATAGATTACAACCCTGTCTCACTCCATTCCCAAGCACTGCTACCCTTCCATGCCCCTCGACTATTATAATTGCGATCTGGTTTCTGTACAAACTGAAAATAACCTTTCGTTCCCTGATTTTTACTCCTCCCACCTTCAGAATCTGAAAGAGCGTATTCCAGTCGACATTGTCTGAAAGAATAGACACCATCTTAGTTTATGTATATAGTTAAGGGTCACTGGCCACTTGACCATCTTCTTCTTCTGTACGAATGCACAAACAGTGCCCGAACTCTTACGGGAATCGGCAACGCGCCGCGAGTAATGAGTGTAATGGGCGGGACAATACGTTGAGAATGTGGGTTTCGCGGGAGCCGTGCCAGAGATAAATCTCTGCAGTCGCGCTATACCCTGTGTCCGCGGTGGCTGATATGGACAGAGCGTCTGCCATGTAAGCAAGAGATCCCGCGTTCGAGTCCCGGTCGGGGCACGCTCTGTAAGCAGTTAAGGGTGTTCATTTCATTGTAATGGCTTCCTTTTTCATTTCGTATCCCCATTCCATATTCATCTTCTACTTTTCCTTCTCTTCATTTTCTTACTATAGAATTCCAGTCCCCCATGACTATTAAATTTTCCTCTCCCTTCACTATCCGAGTAATTCCTTACATCTCATCATACACTTCTTCAATGTCTTTTTCATCTGCGGAGCTAGTTGGCAGATATACTTGTACTACTGTGGTAGGCGTGGGCTTTATGTCTATCTCGGCTACAATGATTCGTTCACTACGAAGTTTCCAACCGATTTCTCACAACACACAAACAGCAGTTGGCCGCCGTTGCCTTGTGAAACGTTGTTCTGGTGCCTCGTGTAATGACGATAAATGCCTACCATCACTTTTCCGACTCTGATAAAAGTCGGAATGTAGCCTATCGCGATTGCAGTTTATCGTATCGCGACTTTGCTGCTCGCGTTGGGCGAGATCCAATGACTGTTAGCGGAATATGAAATCGATGGGTTCAGGAGGGTAATACGGAACGCCGTGCAGGATCGCAACGGCCTCGTATCACTAGCAGTCGAGATGACAGGCATCTTATCCTCATGGCTGTAAAGGATCGTGCAGCCACGTCTCGATCCCTGAGTCAATAGATGGGGACTTTTGCAAGGCAACAACCATCTGCACGAACAGTTCGACGACATTTGCAGCAATATGGACTATCAGCTCGGAGACCATGGCTGCGGTTGCCCTTGACGCTGCATCACAAACAGGAGCGCCTGTGATGGTGCCTTCAACGACAAACTTGAGTGCACGGATGGCAAAACGCCATTTTTCGGATGAATCTAGGTTCTGTTTACAGCATCATGACGGTCTCATCCGTGTTTGGTGATATCGCGGTGGACGCACATTGGAAGCGTGTATTCGTCATCGCCCTACGGGCGTATCACCCGACGTGATGGTATGGGATGCCACTGGTCACACGTCTCGGTCACCTCTTGTTCGCACTGACGGCACTTTGAACAGAGGACGTTACATTTCAGAAGTGTTAGGACCTGTAGCTCTACCTTTCATTCGATCCCTGCGAAACCCTGCATTTCAGCAGGTTAATGTACGACCGCATGTTGCAGGTCCTGTACGGGCCTTTTTGGATACAGAAAATGTTCGACTCTTGCCCTGGCCAGCACATTCTCCAGATCTCTCACCAATTGAAAACGTCTGGTCAATTGTGGCCGAGCAACTGGCTCGTGACAATACGCCAGTCACTACCCTTGATGAACCGTGGTATCGTGTTGAAGCTGCATGGGCAGCTGTACCTGTACACGCCATCCAAGCTCTGTTTGACGCAATGCCCAGGCGCATCAAGGCCGTTATTACGGCCAGAGGTGGTTGTTCTGGATACTGATTTCTCAGGATCTACGCACCCAAATTGCTTGAAAATTTAATCACATGTTAGTTCTAGTATAATATATTTGCCCAATGAATACCCGTTTATCATCTGCATTTCTTCCTTCTTTGTATAGCAATTTTAATGGCCATTTGTGTAATACTGCTCCTTCAACTCAGATTATGATACTAGCTCCCTTTTAACTGCATATTATGTATTCAATTAGTTGTATGCAGACATAGTCTAAGGATACATTTCTAGCTTTGTATTAGGGCATTGCAAACTGTATTAGTCCAACAACATTTAGCTGCGGCGCCCCCTAATCACTTTTCTCCGATGTCAAAGCACACTACGCAAACGACGACCCAACATTACGGGTCACTGTTTTATCATTATTTTAATTCATGTGACAGTGACACTTACCGGTTCATATTTAATTGTATCTCTGTTAACTTCATGAACATAGTTTTGCTTTCTTCCCTGTCCACGTCGGGCCGTATGGCGAACGACAATTACGTTTGTATCCCACCGCTGCACGGGGCGCCTCCAAACACGTTTTTGGCTTGGTATCTCACTGGCTGGATTAGAATTATTTGCAGTGATGAGTCCCGTCTCCAGCTGAGCAACGATGAACAGGGTAGACGTGTCTGGGGGCGTCTCGTACGGTAGTGGGCTACCATCCTGACTTGCCCGCCATATGGCTCGACATCCAAGACTGACGGTATGCGTTGCCATTTCTTTTCTTAGCAGGACCTCTTCGGTTGTCATTTACGGTACCCTTACAGCAAACTGGTACGTCGAGTATGTGCTGACCCCATATGTTGGCCGGTCGGTGTGGCCGACCGGTTCTAGGCGCTTCAATCTGGAGCCGCGCGACCGCTACGGTCGCAGGTTCGAATCCTGCCTCTGGCATGGATATGTGTGATGTCGTTAGGTTAGTAAGGTTTAAGTTGTTCTAAGTTCTAGTGGACTGATGACCTCAGATGCTAAGTCCCATAGTGCTCAGACCCATTTGAACCATTTTAACCCATATGTTGCCCTTCATGGCAATCCATCCTTGTCATATTTCTGCACACGGCGAGACTTCCTACTGCTTGTCCTCGCGCTTGCCAAATACTACTTTGATCAGCAATATCACTGAATCTAGATTAGATTAGATAGATTAGATTAGTTTTTCGTTCCATAGATTCGTGTTGAGGAGATCCTCGTGGATGTGGAACATGTCACCTTTTTTTTTATTAATTTTTTTAAGCTGAAATAACAATACTAATAGTATAAATATATACAACTCATCATTTGTTTCTATTAAAAAATTCGTCAATGGAGTAGAAGGAGTTGGCCACTAGTAAGTCTTTCCGGCTCCTTTTAAACTGATCTCCATTTGTAACTAATTTTTTTTATGTTTGCTGGCAAATTATTGAAGATGAGTGTTCCTGAGTAGTGGACCCCTTTTTGAACTAAAGTAAATGCTTTTAAGTCCTTGTGCAGATCATTTTTGTTCCTGGTATTGTATGTATGAACTGAGAACATTTGGAGTGTTATTGACATTCTGATGATCTGTCGCTCTAATTAGGTAGAAATTTCTATGATATTCCTCAGGACAGTATCAAACAATTCTGTCAATCATTGCGAAGCCGAATAGCTGCTTGTATTAAGGGCCAGAGATGGATAAATACGTTGTTCACTTTCTCGATGTGTGAAACTCTTTCTCTTCAATAAATTATCTAATTTTTCTGAAATTATAATCATTTGTTTGCCTTTTGGATGTAAATCACATGTACTGACTTCGGTTCCGTTTGGATCTACATCTACATCTACAAGGATACTCTGCAAATCACATTTAAGTGCCTGGCAGAGGGTTCGTAGAACCACCTTCACAATTCTGGTACTCCAATCTCGCATAGCGCGCGGGAAGAACGAACACCTACATCTTTCCGTACGAGCTCTGATTTCCCTTCTTTTATCGCGGTGACCGTTCCGCCCTATGTAGGTCGGCGTCAACAAAATATTTTCGCATACGGAGGAGAAAGTTGGTGATTGGAATTTCGTGAGAAGATTCCACCGAAACGAAAAACGCCTTTCTTTTAATGATTTCCAGCCAAAATCCTGTATCACTTCTGTGAAACTCTCTCCCATATTTCGCGATAATACAAACGTGCTGTCTTTCTTTCAACTTTTTCTATGCACTCCGTCAGTCCCACCTGCTAAGGATCCCACATTGCGCAGCAGTATTCTTCCTTCGTGGTGCTGGTGTTTTTCCCCTACAGAGTATGTTTCGACATTGCTCATTACAGTTGATAGCCTAGCATTACGTACATTTTCTGTATCGTATACCCATTTCTGTGTTTAGATAAAACTGAAGATGCTCAAAACGATCGAAGCCAGTTGAGCAGTGGCTGGCTCGTGTTATGCTCTGCATTGGTTGGTTTGTGGGATTAAAGGGACCAGACTACTATGGTCATCGGTCCCATGCTTTGCATTAAATCTTGGTTGCTATTCTGTGCTTAGTCTCCCACGGTTATCGCGATTATGCTGTTATCCTCTCTCTCCGTGAGTCGCAGCAGCAGCGTGTATCGATATTCGCACCCTCGCATTATCTTTGGCCTCGCGCCTATAGTTTCCGGCTGTTCTGAGTGCTGGCAATTGGTCGGTTGGCGTGGAGCAGCGAGGAACTCTCCATGGCGCGAATCTGGCCGGGACTCCTGGCGACGTCCACACGCGGCCGGAGTGTGAGGGGCTGTTCCCATTGCTAAGGGGTCCGTGGCTCACCGGAACCGGACACGAAAGTTGATTCTTTATTTAATCAACCAGCCAGCTCCAACTATTCACATTGTGTCGTTTGAATTTCGTTGTGGGCTGTTGGGACATTCCTGCTGGCAACAACTTTGTGTTTTCGATTTGGTGAAATTCTAGCCGCCCTCCCGTGAAGTTTAACTTAACTTGATTATTTTGAATTGAAGTGTACCAGCGTGCCTTCTGCCTTGTGGCCGTTAACGTTCCGGTTAGCTGCCCTTACCGTTGACGTAAATTTAGGCAGTGTATTTTCCTCTTCAAGGTGTGGCTGTCCAGCACAGCGTGTAGTTTGACAGCTGAATGTGTAATTCGTTGTGGGTGCTGATACCTTTGCCGCTGTTCCATTAAACTCCCTGTCATGTGCTGGTAGGGTGGAGTGGAAGTTGTCCTGCCGCTTGGTCCGTTGACTGTCTGTCAGTTGGGCTGCCGTCGGATTCAGAATTGTTGGGCCGACTGCCTGTCTCACCTGAGCGAGCGTTTGTGTTTGAATTCCAGACCGACCCTTGGAAACTTGTGAGAGCCGTTTGATGTGCTGCCTTATATTTATTTGTCCTTGTTGTTTGTTTATATATGGCTTCTAGTCGACTTTAAATTAAATTTGTTTTGCCCTTAAGGCGTGAGATTACTTGGGCCTTCAGCCTGATTTAAGAAATTGTAGGATACTGCCTTCAGCCTTTTAAAATTGAAATTCCTGCTTTGAGCCTTAAGTCATTGGTCTTCAGCCGATTTTAAAGTTGTTTTGACATTAAGGCGTGAGATTGTTTGCGCCTTCAGTCTAATTTAGAGAAATGTTTTAAGATAAGGCCTTCTGCCTTTTAATTGAAATTCATGTTTTTCAGTCTTCAGCCGGTTTCGAATTAAAGTTGTTTTGCCCTTGAGGCGTGAGATTGATTGGTGCATATTGCCGGGAATTAAGTTCTAAAATTAATGTTTGGCTTGCTCTGTTTTTAATGTTTACTCTCGTAATGTTTGTCAGATGAATAAAGTAGTACGTTCGAGCGCAACTGACAGCCACCTTTTTTGGCCTCTTTCCACAAACTAAACTACATGCCCTGTCTTGCGCGTATAGCAGTGGTTTCACTGGTAATTGAATGAATAAATATTTGCAATGAAGAGATAAAAAGTCTTTTTGTTTGCGGCATCATGCCACCATGAACTGGAAAATGCAAATAATTGTCAGCAGTGACTGTAGTGGAATTTATGAAAATTTTATAACATTGGATCGCTCTCACATTCAGTGACTACATCACCCCTCATTAATCATATTTGTATAATCTTCGTTTGCATTTTTAAAGCTTGTAGCTAATGAGCAGAATGTTTATACCGTTAGCAGCCCACTGGCTGCCCATATGGCAGGCAGATAACAATAAAGTAAAAGAACGGGTCTTCGACTTTTAGTAAACAGTAGCAGAGTGATGCAGAGGTAGAATAATAGCAGCACGCGTGTGTTTCGCAGGTAGCCGATCGGCGCCTGTCGGGGATTACCCACCGGCTACCATACTGCCCGCTCAAGCGACATGGATATCCAGTTGGATAGCGACACTAATTCACACAATGAGACAGAAGAGGAGGTCCAGGCAGCAATTGGAGCAAACTCCTACGACTTCAACGATCGACGTTGAGCTGTCATCTGCAACTAAAGCTCAGTTCAAAGAATAAACAAGCCAACGCAACACACGTCGTACGAACATCTCCTAGAGACCAGCAATTCGTGCTGTACTGTTCAAACCGCGAAACAGAGCTTTCTGACATCTTTTCAGGAAACGACAGCAAACGAGGATCCCGCAGATCGTTCTGCCATACGAAGAAAGCTACAGAAAACTGTAAGACTGGCTGAAAGACTAGAGTTTCTATCCATTCACCGTAACCTTGGCTGCATGGGACATACTAAACCTGGTCCTCACGAAAACGACTTATTAGTGTGGCGATACAGGGCTTTTTACTGTATAAGTTATCACAGCAAAGACATATGGTAAGTATTATGCAACAGAGACTGTTTATAAGACTGATGTTGTTTTGAAAACCACAAATGTGCGTGTTCGTTCGTTTCTTATGTTTCATTATGGGTACAGCAGCTAAGCGACAGCAGAATGGATCTTCAACCTTACCAGAAATGTTGACGTTGACGGAGGCAGACTACAGAAAGCGTACAAAATCAGTAGGAAGTGACATTTAATCTCTGACTTGGTGATGTTATGAAAAAGTCATATAGGCCGTCAGATAGTCGGGATGTATCCGTGAAGAACCTCTGAAAGTTTGTCGGTGCAGTTTTGGCTTACCCTGCATAAACAACTAATTTGAATTAAAACATCACGGAATTTTTCTCTGTGAGATTGATCAATCTGGAGCTTTACATGAATTACTCTTTCCTCATAGTGAAGAGATTAAATTACGATAGCCCGCCAAGTACTTTATTTGGCTCAAATATGTCAAGGAGAAGTAACGGAGTCATGGAACTTCATTATACCACCAGAGATTATTTCGATGTCTGTGACTAAAGAAAATTGGTAGCAATGCTGATTTCATTAGATGGTGTATGACTCAACTAATTTCTCTGTTTCCCTTCACCATAAATCGCATTTTACCATGCGCGACTAAGGTTTCAAAAAATAGACCTCACATCTGTCAAAACTTGAAAATGTAAATGTAAGAAACTAATCTTTAACAAAGTCATCATAATGCTGTTTCTAGTCTTATTCCATTCCAGGACTGGAAATACAATGTCTTTTACTTTGGCGTCTTTTCTCGCTTTGCTGCAAAATATTCGGAGCGCCTAGTGTCAGTCGTGGCCAAACGTTAGTGGAGGAAAGTTGCAGGTAGAAGTCCGCAAAGGGCAGTGGTGATATGCAGTTAACTTCGCTGTGTTGAAGTAAGGGTTCAGATGAATTTAAGTGCAGCAGTAAGTCATCTCTTTTACGTTATTGCTTCCAATGCAAGATTGTTGAGGATATAAAAAACAATGTTGTTTAGCAAACAGTTGTGAAGAGCGACATTGTGAGATGGAGCTGCATACTTTGTAAGGGAAGTGAAGATACTACAGATATGTTGCTCATACTAGTGTATCATTAGAAAGGCAAAATTGTTATTTCTTTAGAAATGCATCAGGAAGATCAGTCATAATTGTAGATTCTAACTGTTTAGATCAATATAATATTTTGTAAAAAAAATTGTCCTTTTTTCAGAGTAAACTGATGAGGATAGATCACTTCCTTTAGTCTTTGTCGCTTTTATACAGTCACTTGGTGATTGGAAAGTAATTGTATGCATTGCTTAATAATTGAACAGTAAAGCAACTACTGTACAATACAGATTTTAACTAAGCGTTCCTTGCATAGAGTAAATGTGAGTTATTGGTTTTCTGTTGCATATTACTATTCTGTTAATCCAGTAAAATAACTGAAAAATTCACAAATAATAGAACAGTTACTAGATTTTCTTACACACTAAAGAACGTCGTAAAATCAATGTTTCATGGTTATCTGGATTGTAATGTCTTGGAAGAGTAACTTATAATATTAAAGATAATATCTGTTTACATTTCATTAAGGAAAGATTCAGCAATTCTGACTGAAAAAAGTGTTGACATTGTACTTGCTTGAATCGTCGTGGTTTTCACTAAAGTAAAGAGATAAAGTGTCATGCCCGGTTCAGAAACTTACTTTTTAGTCCACGTCCAAAATTATTTTTCACTAGTTGTACTCGTCATGTGTCTCAGGTAGGTAAACATATACAATGCTGACGCATATGTTTCATATTATATTCCATACACATATATGTATTTCACATACACTTAACACATTTCACACATATTTTATCTGTTTGCATAGCGGATTTTGCCCTGTAGTTTCATCTGATTTGTGAGGAAACTTGTAATTCTGGCAGTAACTGTCGTTTCAAGCAAATGGACTGTGCGGCCTATTGTCTGATTGTCTGCTGATTATACCATGCGGCTCTAGAGACGACATTCAATTTATGCGTAGCACTGTTTTGTTTATGAACAAATCTTGCGCAGCTAGCCTACGTTTCTTAGGCGTCGCAGCACACTGTACTGAGTGAAACTGTTTAATATGAAACTGGGGAGGGTATTTATGTATGATTCATACACATGTACACAATCAACGTGTGCAGTAAGGAATTTATTCACGAAAAATTTCCTGAAGTTCAGCTCCCTAATCGGAGTACGATTCATCGATTGGTCAATAAATTTTGTGAAACGAGAAATGTTGTATTCCATTGGGCACGCTCTGATAATTTCTCCTAGAAATTAAGTTCGACGTGTTTCTCAGCAAATAGGAATTACCTGTGGTCCTGTTCCAACGGCTAAGAAGTTGACGAAGTTACATTGCTATAAAGTAGAGTGCAAGAACCTAAACGGTGTGATCGTGCAAAAAGGTTAAGGCTTTGTCAATTGATTTTGAATAGGGTGCATGACGGGCAAATTGACCCTCACCTGACTTTCTTTTCAGACGAGTATTAGTTATACCTACGTGGAAACATTATTTCACAAATTAACCATTATTAGAGTTCTGAAAAGTCTGACGTAACGCACGAGACAGCCTTGCACGGCCAGAAAAGAGTAGTGTGGTGGTGTGTAAGCGGTGAGAGGACAATAGGCCCTGTTTGTTCCAGGATAAAGTTAACAGTGGAAAACATTTTGTGGCCAATATTTCGCCGGCTTACCGAGTGAACCTGCCTTTTCTGCTTTTCAGCAGGACTCTGCTGCGACACATACGGCCAAGTTCTCATCACAGGAAACTCAAGACATGTCTCCAAGCTAGAGCTGTCAATAACAACACATAACCCTCTGCACCCCCGTTTTCAGCCGCTGCGATTTTGATGTCAGGGAGACATTAAAGAGGAAGTCCACAAATTAAAGCCACACGCTTTAGATTAATTTTAAACTAACATTCGCCAAGAAAGTGCTGCCATTTCTCAGAGGGAACTGCGGAGTGTAATGAACAATTTCCTAAGCAGGTGTCAGAAAAGCTTGAACAACGATGGGAGACAGTTCTAGCATCCCCTTGCTTAATATAAGTGAGCAATTTACTATTCAAATGTTTGTATCATGACTGTGTTGTGTATGTTAGACGTAACTGATGCGGCAAGCTATACTACATTTATTTACTGCGGAGCTCCTGTCACCCGCGCAGTGGCCGCGGTAAACAGCTTCATCGGCCAGCAGCATGCGGCGAAAGCGGTTGCTTTCACAATTGATCATGCTGTACGTAAAAATTTGCTGCTCTAGGCGTTCCTGTGCTATGTTTTAACTTAAGCTTTATTACCCCCAACGGTCAATCATGTCGATGCTGACGGTATCCTACTATCACAGTTAATTTTTGCAGACTGCAAGTCATACATAAACTAAGTTTAGTAGAAACTCCTTGAGGCGTTATAGAGATATACTGATACGCCACAGTCCTTGCTCTCATACACTTTCGATAAATCTCTAGGGGTGAAACGTCATCGTGAGTGCATCCAATAAGTTTAAAGACTCCATAATACATAGTTTTGATGATAATATCGGTCGCCATCCAGTATTTCCACATGTGACATCTTCTCACCCGCATTCCCATGATACTTTTATACAAATAATGAATCATATACACGCAAAATTTATTTAAAGTTCCTTCCAGACGTTCCTGACTTAAGCTTCTATGTCATTACTTTTCATCGCCATCCCTATAGATGTCAGTTTGTTGTTACCCCCATACAAACTTATGCACATATGAGTATACAACCTGACCTGATCATCGGATGGATGGTGTAGAAACGCAAAGGGGGCTAACGAACCAGTATTCATTTTTATATATTAGATTTGTTCTTTCAGGACGTAATAATCGATATCTTTATATTCTGCTGTACTTTATTTATGTGTTTACGGATCTCTTGTAACTCAAGATTGTGGTAAAGTGACAAGAGTTAGCAGACACGACTTGGCACTCTTGAGGTAAACGCCAAAAAGAAATGGCAATAAAAAGCAATTAAAAGGTATCGTTTCAAGGCTTGCTGCTCCCTATAAACATAAACTCACACACGTTCGTACATACATGGTGTCCAGAACAGGACTCCGTGATTTCCAAATTAAATATCTCGAAAACAAAGATCGATAGAGGAATGCAGTAAACGGTATGTTTATTGTGAAAGCTATAAGACGTTTATACAGCAGTTTGAAATAATAGTTACAAAATCTGTTAACAGATAGGGCTGTAATCGCCATACGCAATGCCTAGTATAAATAGTGATCCGAAGCCCAGAGCTATCAGTTCCACTACTGAAACGTGAAAGGAGGTTAGCGTACCGAAGGAAGAGATTAAAACCATGTACGCCATTGAACAACGCGTTTTTTGGTGCTAGAGTACCACAGGTTAGAAGAAAGTCCTACGGCAACAAGGCGAAGTTTTCATGCACGATTTAATGTTCCAAAAGGACCCGATTCGAAAACTATTCGTACGCTCTTCGCAAAATTTCAACGAACAGGCAGCGTAACTGATGATCTAGTGGGGCATGTTGGCCGCAAGCAAAGCGTAGTTACGCCTGAAAATATCGCCACAGTTTCTGGAATTATTCAGCGAAATCCAATGTCATCCGTCCGTAGAATTGCGTCTGAGACTGGTTTGAAGCGTTCCAGCACGCAGAAAATACTGAGAAAGAGCCTACACATGTTTCCATTCAAAATTCAAACGCACCAGGCCATACACGTACGAGCTGTGCAACAAAGGGTTGCCTCTGCTAGTCAGATGTTCACAATGATTGATAGTGAAGGATTTGATGTTGGCTGCATTTGGTTTATAGATGAAGCACACTTCCACCTGAATGGAAGCAGAATTGACGATTTTGAGGTGTGAAACGGAACCCCTGTATTCTCCTGAAGACACTGTGTGGGCTGTAGTATGCAGCAGAGGCATAATGTGCCCTTTTTTCATTTGAGAAACGGCAACTGGTGCACGTTACGTTGCATTTTGGAACAATTTGTCGGCACACAGCAAGCGTTAGAGGATCGTCCAGGTACTGAATGGTTTATGCAAGATGGAGCCCGACCACATCGGACCAAACAAGTGTTTCGCTTTCTTGAGGAATATTCCGGAAATCGAGTCATTGCCTTGGAATATCCCAAATTTACTAGTCCAGGCATGGATTGGCCTCCATATTCACCGGATTTGACTCCCTGTGACTTTTTTTGTGGGGCACAGTGAAAGACATGGTCTACCCGAAGCATCCCGCTATGTTCGACGAGCTTGAATCGGCGATCTCTGTGGCATGTGAATCCATTTTGGATGAGACACTATGAAATGTGATGGCGAATTTCATTCTTCGTTTGCGCCATCTCTGTAGTGCCAATGGTGAATGGTTCAAATGGCTCTGAGCACTATGGGACTTAACATCTATGGTCATCAGTCCCCTAGAACTTAGAACTACTTAAACCTAACTAACCTAAGGACATCACACACATCCATGCACGAGGCAGGATTCGAACCTGCGACTATAGCAGTCGCACGGTTCCGGACTGCGCGCCTAGAACCGCGAGACCACCGCGGCCGGCGCCAATGGTGAACATTTTGAAAACATTCTGATGTGATTGTTTGCAAAGATTGTTTTCATATGATTATTTCACTTATGTATGCTGATATGAGCTGTACAGCGTACAGCGGCATCTGTTAGCAGCATTTGTAACTATTATTTCAAACTGCTGTATAGACTTCTTACAGCTTTCACAATAAACATACCGTTTACTTCATTCCTCTATCGATCTTTGTTTTCGAGATATTTAATTTTGAAATCAGGGAGCCCTTTTCTGGACACCCTGTATGTGGGTGGTGAAAAATATTTTACGAGAATTTTATGTCGTTTAAAAGAAAATTTATCTATGGAAACAGGTTCGTGCGTACAGAGTGTTCCAGGAGGAGTAGTCATTAATCAGAGATATGACAGGAACATTGTGGTTACCTGGTGCTCAAAAATGTACACCTTAAGAGGTATGAGCACATTTTCATCTTCGCTACTGTGAAACAAATCTCTTTTCCAGCAAGGTAGTTGCCTTTCCTGTTCTGGGATATGGTGATATGGAAGAAAATGTGAAATAATGTCCAGTAAATAGAGGCTCAAAGTACATACTTTAAGAGCTATGATTAGTCGTTCATCTTCGCTACTGTGAATCTCATCTTTTCTACTTGACAAGTGCTCATACCTCTTAAGCTATGCATTTTAGAGCCCATGTTTCCTAAACGTTTTTGTTTCGAACGATCGTTCCTGTCGTACACAGACGAGAACGAAAGTCTCTAAAACAGTCAGGTGAACTTGTCGTTCTGAATGGCTGTTATTAAAATCGTTAAGACGAGCACCTTGTAAAATAAGTCAGACTAATTCCCTTAGTGCCGCTGGTTGGTGCTGCATCGCCCTGCCGTTTCTTCTAAAGTAGCCCGTTGACAATGCGCGTAACTTAAAATAACACTTAAGCTCATACACCCTCATCACAATTCTGCCAACACTTCACCAAATTCACTGGAATTGGTGCAGAAGTGGGCCTCCAATTTTTAGCAGCCGGTCGTTAATCGCATTGCTAAGAGGAGCGAGGCATTAAGCAGGAAATGAGTGCTGAACGCGCCCTATCCATTAGTGGACGCTTTGGATGCGATCAGGTAATTCCGGATAAACGTCGGCGAAAAGTATGGAAGCGGTCATTTCACCTGACGATTCTCGCACGGCATTTGCAGTATTTACCGTATTTAGTCCAATGTCCAGCGCAATCAGCTTTGCATTATTATTAATGAGGGCTTGCCTATCTCTGAAGTTATATGTACGGAAACTGGTAGGACCAAACGCAATGAGCCAATTTTTTTCGAAGCAGAAAAGGTTGTAATGATGAAGAATCGCAAATCTATGTTCACCGTAATCGAAAATACTTCCCATTGAAGCCCTTTCCAATTCAAAATTGTCCTTCTAAATGGAATAATCCAGGTGGAGAAACTTAATATCAGGAAACTTCATTTAATGCTGGATCTCGTTCCTATTGTTCCTCTGCGTTACACATGAATGAAGCATAATATGGCACTTCCGTGTTATCATATTTCCTAGTCACTCTTAACACATTTGTGGCGAAAACTTCGTTTCACATGAAACATATTGCTGTGCGCTGGCATAAATGGCATTCAGAAGCCAAGCCGACTAACACCATTAAAAAAAAAAAGTGTGAGTAATGACATTGCTGAGCTGTATCACTGAATATTTACAAGCGGGCAAAACGGCTAACTCGACAGTTAAATGTTTTATCGCTAGAGTAGGCTATCTGCTCTAGCAACTGAACATTTTACTGGTGGTTTCAGTGGCCAAAGTGATAAACTTCATAGCTCCATGACAGCAGATGTAGAACCGACTTTAGGTTACCGTTTTGCAGATTTTCTGTGTTTTCAATATTTACAGTGTTTATGTGCGTGATATTTCTTATGTTTCTTTTTTATTTTGATCGAGCAGTATCGTTTGATGAGTGAGCACAATAGTAAAAGTGACATTTTTAGTGACAAATCGGATTCGGATCCAGACTTCGTACCAATTCAGATTTACATGTAAATTATGATAATTTTTTATACGAATTACTTCAAAAACTAAACATTTTAAATAATTTAGGCTGCTAATGAACTTTTTCATTCGAATTACGTAAAGAACTAAGGATTTTTAAAAGTTTTGACTGTTGATGTGGTTCAAAAAAATGCTCAAATGTGTGTGACATGTTATGGGACTTAACTGCTAAGATCATCAGTCCCTAAGCGTACACACTTCTTAACCTAAATTATACTCAGGACAAACACACACACCCAAGCCCGAGAGAGGACTCGAACCTTCTCCGGGACTAGCCGCTCAGTCTATGACCGCAGCGCCTTAGACGGCTCAGCTAATCCCGAGCGGCTAACGAGGTTCACCAATTGAAAAATCATGGTATTGTAGTTGAGCAAAACAGTGACTCTGCTCTTTCAGACGTTGATGTTAGGCGTACGCCGCAGCCTATTAAAGACCATAAACGTGAAAAAAAAATGTGATAGCTGGAAGAGGGCGCTTCAGAAGAGAAAGAGACTTCCTGGTGAAGCGTCAAAAACTAGATCAGGCAATGCAGTCGTTGAAAAAATTCTGCAGTGATCAAAAGTGTAAGCGTGCAAGAAAAAATAATCACACAATATAAGATGACAGAGGAATATTATTCAAATCATTTTACGGTCTCTCTAGGCAGACAGAGCAAAGCATATTTCTCAATGGCTTTATCAAATCAAGAAATGTTACGACAGGCCGAAACAAGAATAATGATATTCTGATTTGTAAATAAACTACAGGCAAATATAACAAGTCTGATGCCCGAATTCAAAAGTACACCATTAAGGATCACGTAAGTTGCATTATAAATGGATGGAGAAAGTCAAATCGAGGAAATAAAATTGACATTTCTAATATTGTAAATCGCATAAAATAATTCCGTGCTTACTTCAACCACTACATGACGACACGCAACCATAATACAAAATATTTGAATCCGGACCTTATTATAAGGATTTGTAAGTGTTGTGGGGTGGTGAAAAGTGAAAAGCAAAAGACGCCTATAAAACAGAAAATGTACTATAATCATCTTTTTAAAGCACGGCCTAGAGGAGACATGCCAAGTATGGGAGTGGTTCTAAAATAGACTTCTCCTGGCAAACGAAGATGAAAAGAGAGTGATAGGAACAGAGAAGGAGCTGTATATAAGAAAGGCACAAAAGGCTAGGCAATGTTTGAAAGAAGAACATAGCAGATGCTCTCCGGTTTACTGTGGGCTAACATTCGATCTACAAAAGGCTTTGGCTTTCGCAAAACTATCAACGTCTGTAGCCTGTTACAAACGAAACTTTTGGTGTTCACGTGTTGAATAAAAAGCAGCTCACCTGCACTTATTGCCCAGGTTCGAGAAGTTTGCAGTAAATAATCTCTTGTCTAATAAGCACATGACTATCCATGGCCATAATGTTAAACGTACTGTCATGAACTATGACTCATACGGTGGTCAAAGCCGCAACATCAAAGTTGTTCTCTCTCTTACGAAATGCTTGCAAATTCCGAGTGGTAATACTGAACCTATTGACTTAGTTACTTCTGTCCGGACACAGCTACTTTCCGAACAATAAAGATTTTTCTTTTATTGAAAATTAAGCAAAACTAGTAGCCACATCTTTTCATCTAGGGACTGGCCTGATATTATTCTTAGCTGCAGGAAAACAAATAAGAATTTCCTTTCGGTATTAAATCATGAAAGCTTCTGTTCAACGGAAAACTTAGAAAAATGTATCACCAACATGAAAAAAAGTGTTGAGGTGAAACTGTTAACGGGCTGGCAGTGAGATGGGTCGGGATTGAGAAGGTTTAACCATTTGCCATCAAATAAAGAACTGCTTTCTATCCTTATAGTGTCTCCATCGATACTTTTCACAAATAAATGTAAAATATACAAGCTAAATAGATTTTTGTTAAAAGTGGAATATTATTATGATATCAGAAAAGTGATGAAATCTGTAATTATTTACATTTCGTAAATATTTCATTTATTATTATAAAGACTATGCAAGGTTGTGTATACAAGAGGCCAACATGTAATTGCTGGCTGCTATTATGTAACATATATAATTGTAGGATAAGATTATCGCACTCTTTCCTGCTCGTTTTTCTCTCTCTTGCTATTGTCTGGTCGTTTCGTTCGCTTGCTACTGAACTGATGTACTCGGTGTGAGTAATAACGTATTGCCGTACTCGGGTCTGTTATTCTGTTAAATTATATTTATTCTGAAAGACGGATTTAGCAGTAAATGTTGTTACATGTTTTCATTTATAGAAATGTAATTCACATTTGCCACTTTTAGCACAAGCTGCTGCGGGGAGGAACGCAACATCTTGTTGTTCGCCATTACATGGAAATTTCAGTTTTCAGAAATTATTTATGAAATAACGCAACCTAAATCTCACAGACCGTTATATTATCATCCCACAGAAATTCTGAGGTCCATCACAAATATTTTTCTACAAAAGGCATAACACTGACGTAAGTAAAACGTCCAGAATTAATAATGGTTTTGCTCATGGCTTAGGGCAAAATCATTAATTCTCAGTTTATGCTGGTGTAAAAGTGAAAGACATTCAACCTTAAGAGCAATTATGACTTCTGGAGGATATTTGGCAGTAATGAAACTGTGTTTTTGTGATGTCTAACTCATACTTTATGCGAACGTAGGTACAGACGCACAACGTCGCAAGATTGTTTTCTTGCATAAACAGACTAAATTATTTTCACTTCTACCGGAATACTTTTATAGACTTAAGCTCTAATTGCCTTCAACATATAAAGTACTGAATGTAAAAGTGGATAGAAATTATCTCTGTCGCCTACGTGTAGTCCAAATGTGTACTAACAAGAACCCACGCCTCTCAGGTTTATAGATGAAGTATTAAACTTCGTGATCTTAAAGAGTATACAGTCTTTAAACATTTATAGCGTATACCACTTTTAAAAACTTTTTGTGTCCACAACAATAATAATTTCTCATTCCAAAAGACACTAACTAACTAACCAAATATTTTCCATTAAAACATTACAACCGAAAGCTATTTGAGAAAATTAGTATCTGCATGGAAAATGGAAACAGACATCCTTTAGAAATTCTAGCAAATGTTCCACTTTATCTTCTTTACAGCACATCAAGACCGATCTCAGTGGAAGAAAAGAAGGGTGTAACGGATCTCCAAAATTTTTATATCGCCTGTTCATCTCAACTGTTATAAACACTTGAAAACTACAAAAGGTTTTCTTGCAGGACGAACCTGTCAGTGATGACGACTACATCTCTTACGCAGAGTAGAAGCAACTTGCGAAGTTGTAATTTGTGTTTTAGGCAATTTTTCGTTTGCGTTGTTGGCATCTAATATTTGTATTTTAAGTACAACTTAATAACTTGTGACTTTTTCACATAAAAGGGTTTTGTTTGTCCACATTTGTTTCATAAAATTACTTGTGTACAAATCACTCAGAAAAATTTATCAACACCTTTCACATGGGAATATGACTAACTCCATACAAAGTGGCTTTTCTTATGGGGGGACAAAGACATTGAAAGTTTTTATATATTTATAAAGCGCTTATAACGTAACCTTAATGGTAAGAAACAAAAATGAGTTTATTCCAAATATGCCGAAAAATCATAGAGGCTTTTTTACATGGATCAATAACTTTAACTGTCTGTATTGAACATTTTCATTAGATGGAGTTAGTCAGCATCGAATCTGAAAGCCTCATCATTGATTTTATGTACATTCCATAGAAACATAATCGCAGAGTGCCCTGTGTCATTTTTGCGGGAGTATGGAACTTCGTTTCGTGGCGTATCGTTCAGCTCTCTTGTTGTAAGGATGTGATATCGATATAATTGTTTTGTTATTTTCGAATCGTGTGCTTTGAATTCCATCATTTATACCTTCTAGAAACCCATATTATAGGAATTACAGATATATGTCGTTCTCTCGCATGTGAGCCATTTTTGATGTTGCTGTAATATTTGTATATTCATTACGTTGTTAATTTTCTATTATAAGAAAGATTGCGTTCTATTTCAAATTTGTAACACAAAACTTCAACTGTAATATCTATATATCCACTAACAATAAAACTTTACAACAGTCCTTTTTGTACAATGTAAACATCTGCCGGAAACTGATTGCAAGTCATGTAGGGAGTGTGACAGAATATGCTAGTAATAAAGTTCTTTTTAGAAACTTTGTCTATCTGTTTGTCAGTCAGTTTGAACACGCTTATCTCCAAAAAATTGTACTAACTTTCATGGGGTTTTCACATGTTACTTCAGTGAAACTTTGAGCGACAAATAGGCTCTATTTCATCAAAATCGGATCACGGCATCAAGACATATTAATGTAAAGTTTTAGGAATCTTTTCAACTTAGTAGTTGGCTTTTTTACCTCAGAGACACGATAATTACGGAATAGTACACCAAAGATGCAGCAGATGGCGCTTTTAGTTTCGTAGTACACCAAAGAACCAATCGATATTGCTGTTAGCTATTTACCTCAGTGAGTGAAATATTTTCGAAAGTTTAGGACACTGACGTAATTAAGTTCCACAATGTTATCTTTAGCCATAAAAAATAATATCAAATTTGCTTGTCTAGTTTATACGGATTTACTGATTTTGCTTCGGGTATTAAAAACTTAACAAAATCACTTTTCATCTCTCGATGAGTTTTATTTATATTTGATTTATTGCTAGGAAAAACGAATTTGCTGAGTTTTCTTTGTAATTTGGGTGCCTACTTAATAGATTTTAATTTCGATATATTTTCGAATAAAAGTTCATGGAAAACGATCGAGTCGTTCTCAATACAAAGTGGAGGCTAAATGACTGCGGACTACGCGTCTCAAAAAGAATCCACTGAAGATGCTGAGGTGAGATACTCTGCGGCGCAAGAACATCAGGTTTTAGCAGTTCTTCGGATACTCCGTTCGAAAGCGAGATAAGATGTAACTCTGATAGAGAGTATTATGCATTACACCGCTTCTTAGAAGCCTTCAGCCATAGAAAAAGCGGCAGAAGTTCTCAGCGTATTCGAACAAATTTCTCTCGATCTCTTGGCTACAACGAGAAACGAAATGCACGGCTGAACACTGCTGTCAGCGCCATAATTGATTCGAGCACTGGAGACCTTCACCGAAACGTTGTACCGACTCAGCGCTGTGTGAGCACCATACATTGTCTCGCCTCTCGGAAACTTTCATCTAAAGAGAACTCCGCCTAAATTCTAGTGTGTTTGCGCAGCTGCTTCACGGTCTCTCAAAAGCACAACGGGTAGTGCAGCTGAACGGTGATCGTGAACGCCATTAATTAGCTGCGACTCGGCAGCATGAGGAGCACAATTTTGATACAGTTTTCGAAAGTTATGACCAGCACCAGTAGCGTTTCGAATTAGCTAGGTGAAATTGTGAACGTAAGCGCCAAGATCGTGAGAATTTTACAAACAATGAAAGGGAGATAATAGATGAATTACGGCAAGCGGAGACAGAACAGCCCCTAGCCCGCTGGTCGATTTCGACACTTGCTACATAGGATGTCAGTGTCCTCTGAAGATTCAGAAAAACCTCAAGAAATAGTTGCTGGGTATGTTAAATTTGACTGTGATGGTAAAGAAAACTTATTTACTTGAATATTAATCCACCGGTTTTGGCGATCCCTCATTTTGATCTGCCCTTTAGTGTACAGACCAGAGCCTTCGATTATGGCGTTGTTGCCGTTGTTTTACAAGAAGTGAGGCCAAACCCCGTCCGTTTATGCCTCGAAGAGATTATCTCCTGTGGAACTTAAATACTCGGTTTTGAGTGAGAAAGTCTCGGGGTCCTCTTTGTCTTAGAATAATTTATGTTGTATGTCGAGCGAAGGGGATTCCAACTCGATACTGATAACCAAGTCGTAAGTTGGGTGTTGGAGCGCCCTAGGAAGGCGGTGAGGATCACTCGTTGGGCAGTCCATATATCGGCTTTCCGATTTACTATCAAACACATTACAGGCATGGAGAATCATATTGCCGATATCCCATAGTGCTCAGAGCCATTTGAACCATTTGTAAGTAATTTTCAGCCAGGTGTTCGGATACTTTTGATCACATAGTGTAGCATCAGATCGCTGTCCTCCATAGAATATGTTGTCTAAATTTATAAGAAGAAGGGTCTATATTTTGGCTATTTTGAAAATGATTGAGTGCGTGAGGGCGATGTTCAGGCTGAAGATAGTTCTGTGACGTTTTCAAGATGCATTTGGTACCACAACTTCGACCCTCGCTTTCAGACCACTGTAAAACTGAATCAGGATTTTCATTTCAAAACTTTAGAAGTGTTGCTCTTTCTTCTATATCTTCATAATGAGAGTGCTTTCGACATTCGCATCTTCTAAGACAACAGACGTATTCACAGGACGTCAAGCACAGGTTCCTGGCCAGGGATCCTATCGCACCTCAAATCGCCTGCTAAATCATCATATTTTAATCCGACTGGAAGTCTGAATTGCTGGTAACAACTTGCAATAAATATCCCCACGGCGTAGCTGTCCAACTGGGTATAGTAATTAATGAGTTGCTTCAGTTCGATATGCCACACTTAAAGAAACTTTGGACTCTCCTCTACACCTAACTGCAGATACCATCCAGTATGGGAAGGTCGGTAACATTAAGATAGCAATGGGAATTTCACTGCTAAACGCACAGGAGAGGGTGGTAGGAGTACATTGCAGGCCTCTATGAGTGGGAGAACTTGTCCGATGACGTGCAAGGAAAAGAAGCAGGAGTCGGTAGGGAAGATATAGGGCATCCAGTATTAGAATCGGAATTTAAAAGAGCGTCAGAACACTTGAGATCAAATCAGGATAACAGTTTATCGAGTTTTATTTGTGGAGCATTCACAACTGTTCTGAAACATACCCACGGTAAACAAATCCACCACAGTCTTAAAACGCTTTTATTGATGGAAGTCGTACGCTGCAGAAGTCGCTTGAAGCTCCGTGAATACGACTGTTGTGTTAGAAGATTCAAATGTCCGTAGCACACTCATTATGAACATATAGAAGAAAGAGCAACACTTCTGAAATTTGATACAGTTCCCCACAGTGGTTTAATGAACAACGTAAGAGCATATGGACTGTCAGGCCAATTGTGTGTTTGGATTGAAGAGTTTCTAGATAACAGAACGCAGCATGTCATTCTCAATGGAGAGAAGTCTTCCGAAGTAAGAGTGATTTCAGATGTGCTGCAGGGGAGTGTCGTAGGACCGTTGCTATTCACAATATCCATAAATGACCTGGTGGATGACATCGGAAGTTCACTGAGGCTTTTTGCGGATGACGCTGTGGTCTATCGAGAGGTGGTAACAATGGAAAATTGTACTGAAATGCAGGAGGATCGGCAGCGAATTGACGCATGGTGCTGGGAATGGCAATTGAATCTCAATGTAGACAAGTGTAATGTGCTGCGAATACATAGGAAGAAAGATTCTTTATCATTTAACTGCAATATAGCAGGTCAGCAAATGGAAGCAGTTAATTCCATAAATTATGTGGCAGTAGGCATTAGGAGTGATCTGAAATGGAATAACATATAAAATTAATTGTCGGTAAAGTAGATGCCAGACTGAGATTCATTGGAAAAATCCTATGGAAATGCAGTCCGAAAACAAAGGAAGTAGGTTACGGTACACTTGTTCGCCCACTGCTTGAATACTGCTCACTGGTGTGGGATCCGTACCAGATAGGGTTGATAGAAGAGATAGAGAAGATACAACGGAGAGCAGCGCGCTTCGTTACAGGATCATTTAGTAATTGCGAAAGCGTTACGGAGATGATAGATAAACTACAGTGGAAGGCTCTGCAGGAGAGACGCTCAGTAGCTCGGCACGGGATTTTTTTTTTTTGAAGTTTCGAGAACATACCTACACCGAGGAGTCAAGCAGTATATTGCTCCCCCCTACGTATATCTCGCGAAGAAACCATGAGGATGAAATCAGAGAGATTAGAGCCCACACATAGACATACCGACAATCTTTCTTTCCACGAACAATACGAGTCTGGAATAGAAGGGAGAACCGATAGAGGTACTCAGGGTACCCTCCGCCACACACCTTCAGGTGGTTTGCGTAGTATGCTTGTAGATGTAGCTGTAGATACCGTACCACGCTCTCAGGGTAGCAGGTCCACCGTCAGGTGTATCTGAAATGTAAAGAAAAACAATAGTTGCAATCTAGTCCTTTAAACAATAAAAACATTTAAACAATTAAAACATAGAAAGTAAAAAGAAGCAATGATTAAGAAATAGCTTACACAGCAACATATGGACCTCATGTCCACGTCCAAACAAAAAGTAGACAAACATTACCATAGATGGTCCATCATAATAGCATCCCATCGCAATTTCTAGAATCATTGGGAAAAGTGGCAACAAAACGACTACTATCGTTAGTGTGTAGACTGTATGAGACTGGAGATAGACCATCAGATTTTTTCGGAAAACCATCATCCGCAATATACTGAAGACTCAAGAAACCAAACAAGTGCGAGAATTACCGCACAATCAACTTAACAGCTCATGCATCCAAGTTGCTGACAAGAATAGTAAACAGAAGAATGGAAGAGAAAATTGAGTATGTGTTAGACGACGATCAGTTTGGCTATAAGAAAGGTACAGGCACCAGAGAAGCAATTCTGACGTTGTGGTTGATAATGAATGCAAGACTAAACAAAAATAAAGACCCGTTCACAGGACTTGTTGACCTGTAAAAAGCGTTCGATAATGCCAAATAGAGCAAGATGTTCGAAATTCTGAAAAAAATAGGGGTAAAGTTTAGGGACACAAGGGTAATACAAAATATGTACAAGAACCAACAAGGAAAAATAAGAGTAGAAGAACGAAGTTATCGGATTAAAAATGGTATAAGACAGGCATGCAGTCCTTCACCCTCTAATGTTCAATCTATGTGTCGAAGAAGAGACGACGGAAATAAAAGTTCAAGAGGGGGGTTAAAATTCCAGGTGAACGTATGTCACTGATACGATTTCCTAATGACATTGCTATCCTTTGTGACAATCAAGAACAAGTACATGATCTGATGAATGGAATGAACAATCAAGAGTATAGAATATGTATTGAGAGTAAACCGAATAAAAACGAAAGTAATGGAAAGTAGCAGAAATGAGAAAACCAAAAAACTTAACACCAGAATTGGTGATCACGAAGCAGATGAAGTTAACGAATTCTGCTACCTAGACAGCAAAATAACCCAGGACTAACGGAGCAAGGAGGATATAAAAAGCAGACTAACACTGGCAGAAAGTGCATTCATGGCCAAGAGAAGTCTACTGGTATCAAACATAGGCCGTAATTTGAGGAAGAAATTTCTGAGAATATACATTTTGGGTCCAGTGTTTTATAGTAATGAAATATGGACTGTGGGAAAAAGAGAATCGAAGCATTTGGGATGGGTCTATAGAAGAATTTTAAATTTGGTGGATTGACACGGTAAGGAACGAGGATGTTCTGCGCAGAATCGGAGAGGAAAGGAGTATGTTGGAAACACTGACAAGGAGAAGGTACAGGATGATACGACATATGTTAAGACATCAGGGAATGACTTCCATGGTACTAGAGGGAGCTGTAGAGGATAAAAGCAGTAGAGGAAAATAGGTATTGGAACATACCCAGCAAATAATTGAGGGTTTAGAGCGGAAGTGCTATTCTGAGTTGAAGAGGTTGGCACAGGAGAGGAATTCGTGGCGGGCCGCTTGGAACCAGGCAGAAGACTGATGACTCAATAACAGTCTAGAAGAGATTTTACACAGCGTTAACTGATGCTTCCTGGTGTTATCGCTTTCCGGTCCTCTGTTCTTATGTATGAGGTTGAGTAGCAGCAATATCAGATTGTCCACTGCCGATGCTTTTGTCCACAGTAAAATGGGAAGTAATTGTAAGACTCAACTGTGTGGGAAGGGTTCAGGGGACATAGGTTCATCTGTTATGGAACGCGAACTCAAGATCTAAGTAAGGAGTTATGCTGTACAAGTGATCGAGGTTTTGAATGTGGCGCCTAAAGAAATAGGTTAGATTTTAACTGGCGCGAGATTTAGTGCAGCTTACGAACACCTACAAACATTTGGATTAATGTTTCACAAACTAGGCCTTCTGCTGGAAACAACAAAACCATTTAGAAATCCAAACTAACATACAGATTACTACATTGCATATTTGTGGTTCAAAATAAACATGTTTATCGTACTCGCACTGAACAACTTTAATAAAAATATTTAATATTAAATGCTTGACAGTGCAGAGTAATGCGCCAAATCATTTGAATGCCGGCATCAAAAATGCTCAAATAAGTGTCAACTTTCAACGTGGTCATTCGTGATCTCCAGCAGTTTTATTTCTGCTTAGAGAGCACAGTCAAATCTAGTACACTCCTATTACTTACATGCGTAAGGTCACAGTATTCATGTTTTTGATGTGTCATAGCTTAATGTCAGCTTCTTGCAGGTAAGGTGCTATTGCATTTCACTGTTTTTCTGACTCATAGGACGTAAATCTTTGTTCACAGGGAGCTCTGCATTGTTTCTCGCAGTCTATTTTCTCGTTGACCATACGTAGTACATCATAATGTGTCACTGTCGAGACAGCCGACTTTTGGGTGTTCACTGCTTGTGAGAAAGTCTTATTGCTCCACTCTTATAGAGATGCGGTCATATTTAGAGTTACTGTTACACTCGAACGCTTATGCATTTCACACAGTTCGATCATTCATAATCTCATCCAACACTCCACCTCTTTAACTACGCGAAAAGGTGAAGAGTTTGCACCAGGCGAGTGGCTGTTCGCCGCTCAGAGACTAAGTTCCACGATGCCACACAGAACGAAATTTCCTAAGTCGTTTCACTTCCTAACTACCTAAAGACCGACTGTCCGCTTTCGCGTCTCAATCCGAACAGTGCCCTTTTCTGTCCAGACAAGAACTGACCGCTATCCCGCTTGCACCAGCACTGCCTCTCCTCCGATCCCCGGCACTCGTTTCCCTCTCGCCACATATGCTCGCTCAACTGACTAGGGCAGTTCCCTTCCCTGAAGCCGTCCATCTGATTGGCTACAGCTTATTCTACATTACTTTACATTTTAACCTATTTAAATAATCAATGCTTGACCACTTTCACGTTATAAATAAAGTAGCAATAATATACATTACATAATAAACGTTAAATTTGAGAACCTTCAACATCGCAGCGCGTCAGCAATCGTTGGTTAATATATTAATAAACTAGAAACCCGACTCGATTGCGAGTGTTAACCTAGGTTTCAGCGTAGATAACTACACCTTCTTCAGAACAATAAAACCCACAAGTACCTAAGAAGACCTTTGTCAATGATTAAAAGAACACCATAGCTTTACATTTATACACGAAAAAAAGGAAAACACGGTCTTCTTAGGCACTTGTGGGTTTTATTGTTCTGAAGAAGGTGTAGTTATCTACGCCGAAACGTGGGTTAACACTAAGCGCTTTTTTCGCAATCGAGGAGGGTTTCTAGTTTTTTAATAAACGTTAAATTCTTTTACATAAAACCAATACAATTTCCTTCTTAACTTTGAATGTCACGGCCAGCAGCCTTGCACCAATGTGCTTTCTGATAAATGAAGAACAAAAGTAACTATTATGCACTATACTTTACAACAAGTATTCTATTACCTATCGAGTCAATAAGGTGTCAAGCTGTCATCGTTCAATGTGTTTTGTGTGGAGGAAATGATGATCTCACGCTTTGCTGAAAATACTGATAATTTAAAACTACTATACTTTTTAACAAATGAAGCTACAGAGTTGATACTTACAGTATTTGTCATTTTAATGATGCGCTTCTATATGAAATGTCGATGGCCAAGATCGACTACAGCGTTCAGATTTTAGCTTTCAGGTCTTTGTTACAAAACTTGTTTATTTCATTTTAACAGTAAATCCTCAGCTTATACAGATATTATCAATATTCAAGTTTTATTGGGACCATCATGAAAATTTATGAAGGATAGTAGATTAAAAGAACTGAGGCTTCATTCCCTGAATTACTAAAGAATTAAATAGTTTTCATAAATGTTTCCTTTTATGGCCGATCTTAGGTCAGCCATATTTAACACTGCTACGTATCCGTGGCCACAAAAGCCTTCTACTGGGTTTCCCTATGACATAGACTCTCGTTTGTCTCACTCGCACACTACAGCGCTTAGCCCTCAATAGACAATAGACGCCTGTGAGTTTCTCCTACTCGTGGTGAATCTGCGCTCTTTGCGGCATCCGGTTCTGGACGACAGGGCTCGTTTCACAATTTCTGAAGGCTGACTCTTACAGCAATATACTTAAATGAGAGCGAAATGCTCCTTAACTCTCAACTACTGTATTATGTAGAATTGACCGCGAGAGGCGGAGCCGCCAGAGTAAGTGGAGGAGATTATAACACTCGTGCTGCTTCTCGTTTATGTTCTGAAACTATATTGGTACCAATTATGGCATTTAGAAGCAGTACAATGTTACCATCTGTAAAGAATTTTATAGATTTGGCCGTGAAATGCCTAAAGGGTGTAGCCTATTGGATATAAAATTGAATTTACGAAAATACAGAGAAATTAACAGACCTAATTTAGGAACTGTTTTAACGACTCACACTTAATCAAATGAAACAGAATTCGGTCGCCAGCCGAATTAGGCATAGAAATGTGTAACATTCCCTTTTAAAGCAAAAGAAAATAGTTTTAGCGGAAAGACACAGCCTATACTTCTCTCATACGAAAGTGCAATGAACCCAGTCTCAAGCTTATAATAATGGTAAAGTGGGTGCTAACAGTCATAATAAAATAAACCTGTCCTCATAAACACAACAGACACTATTACACTCTTCAATACTAAATACTTTGTCAATCTGAGCAACTTCATTAACACTATAAATGCAAGTCGATACTAGACTGAAATTTGTGCATCGACGTAGTCTTATACTATTAGGTACACAATTACACATCACGAATTTAAATAAGGTTCACTTGTATAGATAGATTATTCTTTAAAAGCAATGAAGTAACTGATTTCACAAATAATAGTACTTCTTGTAACTTTACCTTCAGTAGGAACAAAACAAGTGAGTGCTCATACTGTGGTATTATATCTCTTAACACACATAAGAAGCATAAAATTCAGCATAAATCTCAAAACCAGTTAGCTTTTCTTTTATATAGCAACCTTGACTATACTGATTAACTTTCAACAGTGCGGGCCTTTAAACTTTACCACAGTGAGAAATAAAATTGGCGCATTTTAGGAAACACTGACTCACCTCTTGCACTATTTCAATAGACTGCACAATAATTGTTTACTAAGAAGGACATTTCAAGCGAAACTTAAGTAATATTTACTTTTGGAAGTAGCCTCAAGATGGTTTATTGGCTGTCTTTATTACCACAGTCTTTTACTTTAAAGTAAATGATTAAATAGGTAACTTTGAAAGTCCACAAAACTTTAAATTGTACTGTTTCAATTGCTGGGTGGCTATCACAAAGCTGCTTTTACTACCTCCCACGATTTGACCAAATCCACAGTAAATATAAACACTCCGTTCCTACCAAATACAAAAAACATTACTTAATCAACTGTTTGTCTTTGAGGCTTTCATTTTTCCACAACAAGGACACTCGGTAATCATAGTTCAAACGGAGAAAGACCTGAGAGGTGTTGTGATAAGGAAAAAATCAAGGCAGGTACATAAATTCAGGTATGAGTTACCTTATATTTGAGCACACTAAAAACGCTTATCTATCACTTTACAAATCTACAGTTCTTCCACTTCGTTACAGTGATTGCGCAATGTGGTGGCGAGTACATCTTGGCAGGTGGATTTGCTGTTGGTAAATGGAAGCTCTGTCATTCTCTTGGTGGCGGTGTTCCTCAGAATTTCCATAACAATTTCCAAAAACAAAGCAAGATAGTTAATCCATCCATCCACGCGAGGTTTTGGCACAGTGGAACCAGGCACAAAAAAGCCTCTCTCGGCACCAACACAATACACTGTTCTATCATAAGCCATCAGCTGTTCGGTAACTCGTTTCCGACTAACTTCTTGGTCCACCTTTTCATCCACGCCAACCACATTTTGCGCGCGCTACAAGTTTCCGTTCCAGAGGGGAAACAAAACACCTTTTTCGCATGTGAAGGACTAAGAACGCTAAGTGAGGATCAGCAAATATAGAGTAGCAAACAACCATTTTAAATAAAAATATTATTTGCATATATTACTAAGTTATGAAAACCTTGTTCAACAAATTTCCAGTTATATATACTAATATTTGTTTCCCTCCAAGTGAGGCAAAGTATTTGACCAAGGAGGTACAACATTTCATACAACCTAAAAGACATCATTTTTAACAAAGGAAAGAGTATACACTTTTATACAATATTGAATAAATTATACAATAATTACTGAATGTTGAACAAAACAGAAAGAAAAATGAATCAGCAAAAGGTATGTAGTGTCTGAGTTATGATGTTACAAGGTGAGTACTGTTTATCAGTATAAAAGGAGTAACAGTAGAAAGGTTCGGTTAGGACAGTTCAGTGACATCGAACGTGGACTGGTCATTGGATGTCATGTGAGTAACAAATCCATGACGAATATTTGTACCATTCTAAAGCTGCCCATGTGGACTGTTGATGATGTTGTATATGCTTTATGATGTGACTGTGAAGCGGAAATCAGAGCTAAACCACTGACGGACGAGGGCCGTCGAGCATCAGTGAAGGTGGTTGTATGCGACCGCATGAAGTCAACGGAGGAACCACTTGTGTTCCAAAATCTCGCCTGGTGTCCAGCTACCACAACGTGTGTGCGTAGGGAGTGAAAATGAGTGGGGTGCAATGTCGACCAGTGCCTCATAGGCCACACTTTTCTGTACTCAGTGCTAAGGGACGCTTGAGGTGCTGTAGAGAGCAGCGACATTGGATAGTGGTTGCCTGGAAATCAGTGGTTTGTGTTGATGAAGCACGGAGTACGATGGAAGGGCTGGGGTTTAGATAACTGCTCGAAAGCGTTATCTTCCATCATGTCTATTGCCAACAATGAAGTACAGAGGAAGTGACGTTATAGTACAGGGATGTTTCTAGTGGGTAGTGTGCGTTCCCCTTGTAAGGTAACGGGGGATGATATGGAGCTCTTCCAAGTAGTTCGTAATTTAAATTTAAAGCACAGCAGCAGAAATAATATATTGGGCTGGTGTACTTCAATCAAAACGTTTCATAGTAGAATTCAGTTATAAAGATGCTTAGAATAACTGCAAAGTAACTCATTATTTTATTATGAAGACACCATTCAGTTTCGATCTTTGTAGTGTCAGACAATTATTTGTATGTCTCATATTTCGTGCCAAGAAGGCATTAAATGAAGGGAGATGGGTGAAGCTGTGCCAAAAATGGATTTATTTCTAATTATGTAATCTGATAGCATGTCATAAATTACTACTGACTTTAATTTTCCGTGCTTAAGAATAAAATCATGTATTGAATGCAGAGTGAAAATAGTGTAACGCAAAATGGACATGAAAATACTTGTTTTGCGTTTTATGAGCTTTCGTGTTTCCGTTGCATAATGTTTGTATTTTTAATTGCAAAGAATTATAAAATTATGTGGTGATAAATGTGTGTAAAATTATTTAATATATTTAGGTTTAAGTATTTAAATTTTATAAAATTGTAAACGTATTGTGGCCATGTGAAGGACTTACTTTGATTAATGTAGTGTCACGTGACCCGACTCAGGACTGGGGATATGAGCGGGAAAATCGGGTCTTTTGTCCGTTGTGCGTTGTGGTGGTAAGTTCGAAGCGGCAAAGTACCGCGAGAGTAAGCACGGACGCCACTGTGTGTGAATAAACTGTGAAGAACAACGTGAAAGTGTGTAGGTGTGAGACAATAAGCCATGTGTACGAACTGCACCGACTATTATTTATCCAGATCGAATTTATTTGTGAACGTTATTATGCATGGCCACAAAGTTACAAATGTTTTTTTTTTTTTAAATAAGTTTCAATCTGAACTTGTATAATGTACCTCATTTTGCGCAAGGTTGTGATATAGACAATGTGTATTCAATTCACCGCTGTTCAGAAGCTAACCATTATATGACTCAGTATTAGGGGTGCAAATGCAACCGTTCACTACCAACCCACTTTGCAGATGAGCCATGTGAGAAATAGGTAGCGAACGAGCCCGAACACAGTTGCATCCTCATTGCGCTTAAGTAAATGCTAAATGGGGAACGATTCGAACACATTTAACAGCATTGTGCACTGTATTTAGTAGAGGAACAATTCGGGGACGTTGATTGTATCAGCATGACAATGCACCATTAAGCATCGTAAAGAAGCATCTCTTAGCAGACTGTTCGTGGAGAATAACATTCATGAAATGATTGCTCACGGGCCCGACCTAAGCGCAATGGAACTGCTTTGAGATGCATTAGAACATCAGCTAAGTTCTAGACCACAGCTTCCAACTTCACTACATGATCTGGTTTCAGCTTTTGAGCAAAGATGGGCTGTCGCTCTCTCACAGGCATCCAGACACCTCACTAGAGGCGTCCCCAGCGGAGATGAACCCATAGGAAAAGCGAAGGGTGGACACTACCAAGTAATGTCCACTAACAGATGTCTAGATATTTGTGATAGGAGAGTGCATGTTTCCGTGAAAGATTTTTCCAGCTATACCCTTTTTAGTTAGTGTAGTACACTGATCTGAATCAATTGTTCGGGAACAATATTTTCCTAAAATAATTCAAAAGCCACGATCACTGCAATATCGTTTACTAGATGACCGGTTTCAGCACTCTGATGGAGCCATCATCGGATCAGTGAAGGTATAACATAACAGGTTTGAGGGAGGGCTTACGCGCGTTAACTATATACATTACAATTATTACAGAATCACATACCTGAAACGTGGATTAACATTTATAAACCCATATGGACATCATGTCACATGAGGCAGACCATCTGATAATAATCGTTGTCACACCAATAAAAAATAGTAAAAAACTACCACTGCTCGCCTAAGACCGGTCGGCATCATCACTGCCCATTACGCACAGGTTTACCTGCTGTGTGTGTGTGTGTGTGCGTGTGTGTGTGTGTGTGTGTGCGCGCGCGCGCGCTGCCTGGACAGCGCTATCTGGTGGCCGGTTGTAAACCGCTAGAATCACAGCAGGTAGATTCATCTGGTGACTTCAGTTATATATTTTCTGGAAATTACGACCATGAGAGCAGTTTTTCAATATTTTTTATTGGTTGTGAATATGATTTTTATCAGATGGTCTGCCTCATGTGCCATGATGTCCATATGGTTTTATAAATGTTAATCCACGTTTCAGGTATGTGGTTCTGTAATAATTGTAATGTATATAGTTAACTCATGTAAGCCCTTCCTCAAACCTGTTATGTTATACCTTCACAGATCCGATGATGGCACCTTCATAGTGCTGAAACAGTCATCTAGTTAACGATACTGAAGCGATCGTGGCTTTTCAATTTAAAAACAGAGTGATCGCCCCACGACACATCATTTGTTCAGTGTAAAAAAATATTTTCCGCTACTCTTACCACACTGCTGACAAGCCTCGTTTCTTGACATGAGGAGGAAATCAGAGTACGGAAGTTGTATACATATCGGTTTCCTTTTTACGAAAGCGAGACGCGCCGGGTAGCCGCGCGGTCTTAGTCACCTTGCCACGGTTCGCGCGGCTCCCAACGTCGGATGTTCGAGTCTTCCCTCGAGCATGGGTGTGTGAATTGTCCGTAGTGCAAGTTTGATTAAGCAGGGTTTAATCCTAGGGACTGAAACCTCAGCAGCTTGGTCCCATAGGAACTTACCACAAACTATGATAGCCTCCAGAATGAGATTTTCTCTCTGCAGCGGAGTGTGCGCTGATATGAAACTTCCTAGCAGGTTAAAACTGTGTGCCGGACCGAGACAAGAACTCGGGACCTTCGCCTTTCGCGGGCAAGTGCTCTACCAAATGAGCTACCCAAGCACGACTCACGCCCGTCCTCACAGCTTTACCTCTGCCAGTACGCCGTCTCCTATCTTCCAAACTTTGCAGAAGCAAACAGGAACTTGTATTAAAAAACTTTCAGTTCCCATGGGTTTCGCTCTCAAATTTATAAGTTACTGTGCTCTTAACTAATTAGGAGTCCACCATGGATTTTCGACTGAAGAAGGGGTCCACCAGCTGAAAGGGTTGGGAAGCCCCGCCTTAAACCATATTAAATGGTTTTCTCTTTATTCTTGTGCTTCTTTATTAAAATCGTTGCATAGTATGATATTTATATTGCGCATACTCCAATTGCTCCAAAGTACATTACAAGTTGCTAAGAGCTACTGGTTTACTCCAGCCTACGTTTTTGTGTGACAAATTTTGATTCTCTACTTGTGATTATGTCTCACAGTATTTTAGAATAGTAATCCAGTCTTTGAGGTCAATGATGCGATTGTGACAGCAGGTATTTGAGGTATACCATAGTGTGGACACGAACACCAACAGTCTTTCGGACTTAATAATGGTAGAATAGTATGGAGAAGGAGAGGGGGGCACAAGTGGAATTCTGGGCGTGTTGCTACATAGGATACGCTTATGGAACGCTGCAACGCTCTAGCTCTCTCTTTCTCCGGACAACGCCCTCCACCACTGACCCCGTGGCCCGCTAACGCGAACCGGCTGCCGTAACGACACACTGTGTGACGTAGAGTGGTGTGGCAAGGGGCGTGCCTCAGTGGGTGGGGGACGGAGGTGGACAGCTGACAGTCGCGTGCACACGACGTAACAGCTGACTGCCAAGGACGCCGACCTGTCTGGGCGTGGCTGGCTGCTGAGCTGCCCGTGCGCCAGAAGGCGAATCTTGGGTTTCGCGAGCGCTGCGCTGCGTACGACAGCTGAGCGCTTCGTATAGAAAATCAATTCACGCGTCACGTGCAGGAGTGACACAATACGAGTTCCTTCCAGTTACCTAGTCACTGGAGAATACCGAGAATTCACACTTTCTGCAGTGCACCCCCGACACATATACAGGGTGGTCCATTGATAGTGACCGGGTCAAATATCTCACGAAATAAGCATCAAATGATAAAACTACAAAGAACGAAACTCGTCTAGCTTGAAGGGGGAAACCAGATGGCGCTATGATTGGACCGCTAGATGGCGGATACCTCAAACCGATATTAACTGTGTTTTTTTAATAGGAACCCCCATTTTTTATTACATATTTGTGTAGCACGTAAAGAAATATGAATGTTTTAGTTGGACCACTTTCTTCGCTTTGTGATAGATGGCGCTGTAATAGTCACAAACGTATAAGTACGTGGTATCACGTAACATTCTGCCAGTGCGGACGGTATTTGCTTCGTGATACATTACCCGTGTTAAAATGGACCTTTTACCAATTTCGGAAAAGGTCGATATCATATTGATGTATGGCTATTGTGAACAAAATACCCAACGGGCTGCTCGGTATCCTGGACGCGATCATCCAAGTGTCTGGACCGTTCGCCGGATAGTTACGTTATTTAAGGAAACAGGAAGTGTTCAGCCACATGTGAAACGTCAACCAAGACCTGCAACAAATGATGATGCCCAAGTAGGTGTTTTAGCTACTGTCGCGGCTAATCCACACACCAGGAGCAGATTAATTGCCCGAGCATCGGGAATCTCAAAACCGTCGGTGTTGAGAATGCTAAATCAACATCGATTGCACCAGCACCATATTTCTATGCACCATAAATTGCATGGCGACGACTTTGAACGTCGTGTACAGTTCTGCCGCTGGGCACAATAGAAATTACAGCACGATGACAGATTTTCTGCACGCGCGCGTTCTATTTAGCGACGAAGCGTCATTCACCAACAGTAGTAATGTAAACCAGCATAATATGCACTATTGGGCAACGGAAAATCCACGATGGCTGCAACAAGTGGAACATCAGCGACCTTGGCGGGTGAATGTATGGTGTGGCATTATGGGAGGAGGGATAATGGGCCCCCATTTTATCGATGGCAATGTTTGTCGATTTCCAAGTAATGTTCTACCGATGTTACTACCAGGTGTTTCGCTGCATCACAGAATGGCGATGTACTTCCAACATCATGGATGTCAGGCACATAACTCGCGTACGGTTGAAGCGTATTGAATGGCATATTTTATGACAGGTGGATTGGTCGTCGAAGCACCATACCATGGCCCGCACGTTCACCGTATCTGACGTCCCCGGATTTCTCTCTATGGAGAAGATTGAAGGATATTTGCTGTCGTGATCCACCGACAACGCCTGACAACAGTCGTCAGCGCATTGTCAAAGCATGTGCGAACATTACGGAAGGCGAACTACTCGGTGTTGAGAGGAATGTCGTTACACGTATTGCCAAATGAACTGATGTTGACGGACATCATTTTGAGCATTTATTGCATTAATGTGGTATTTACAGGTAATCACGCTGTAACAGCATGCGTTCTCAGAAATGGTAAGTTCACAAAGGTACATGTATCACATTGGAACAACCGAAATAAAACGTTCAAAAGTAGCTACGTTCTGTATTTTAATTTTAAAAAGCTATCTGTTACCAGCTGTTCGTGTGAAATTGTGAGCCATATGTTTGTGCCCATTACAGAGCCATGTATCATAAAGCGAAAAAAGTGGTCCAACTAAAACATTCATATTTCTCTACGTACTACACGAATACGTAATAAAAAATGGAGGGCTCCTAGTTTTAAAAAAACGCAGTTGATATACATTTGACCTGTGGTAGCGCCGTCTAGCGGGCCAATCATAGCGCCATCTGGTTTCCCCCCTTCAAGCTAGACAAGTTTCGTTCTTTGTAGTTTTTACGTTTGCCACTTACTTCGTCAGATATTTGGCCCGGTCACGATCAATGGACCACCCTGTATTGGGTTAGTGCATATGTTCGTAGCCTTTTTCAACGATTAATAAACACTACAGATACACATAACAGAGACTTATCAGTAATACATTCTCCTTCATTGTCTACAACAGTCCGCCAACGCTGCAAAAGTTTTAGATTCAGCGACGACCAGCCGTGTTCGAAGCGTGTTTTCATCCGGAAAGGAAATTCGTTGAAGACTGTTCGATAGAAAGGAAAGGTGAAAATCTGAAGGCCAAAGATCTGGTGAATACAATAGGTGTGGAATTATTTCCCAACCCATCTCCGGTACAGTGTTTCTCGACAGTCTAACAGAATGCCGGCGGTCATTGTCGTGAAGTAGCATTACTTCACGCAAACATCCTACTCGTTGTTCTTGTCCTGCGCCTGCAAGACCTTTCAGTTGTCGACAATAAATGTCAGCAGTGAGGGAGGGTTACACCTCGTGTAAGTAATTACTAGTTGTGGTGTGCGTACTGTAAGACCTTCGGTACACAAACCGTCAGATTATTTGACTTGTCGCTCTAACGAAGTAGGCGAGTGTCAGCAATATGTCTCGTGGTCTTATCGTGGTGTGTTTATCTTCTGCCGTTAGGTCAGACGATAGAAATGCCACTTGCACACTTAGAGTAGCAGATTGACGTAGACCAACTTTAAACAGAACTTGATTAATTTTCACACACATTTATTAAAATAATAACCACCACAAACCTTACTTAACTTGATTCTGGATGCTATTTACAATTGACAATCTGAAGTTCCTTTGGTCTTGGTATGCTAATCTTATTCTCACATATCTCTGATACTTGACAAAGTGTCTAGTCATTTATCTTCATGGCTACGTACAGGAATATGGTAATCTTATTAGGCGCAGACTAATGCAGACTGGTACAGACTGGTGCAGACAAATTCAGACTGACAAAACGGAGGTCTGTACACTAGTTATAATACCTCGAGCGTTCAGGTATCACTGCGCAAGTGTGATCCGCGGGGAGAAAAGGTTCTACGTTAGCAGCAGTCTCATTGGCTGCGTTACATATTAATACGCGGATCGGCGGAAGCAGAATTTGGTCTCGTAGTGCGGAGACGGACGAGCGCTGCGCCTGCGCTGTTGTGCTTACCGGGGCGCGCTCTAGTGGGAAAGTTATGTACGCGCTGAATACGCGGAACTATGTACACAACACTAGTACACACACAGTCGCTGTTCCTGCAGATGCATACCATTATCTTTTGTGAATGCGTGCAGGTCGTGGTCCTCGAGAATTGCTGGTTTGTTTGGGCTCAGCCATTATCTTCTTTTCCTTACGTTAGCATAAAGACACCATTTCTCCTCACAAATAAATATACAGCATAGCAACCGTCGGTGTTGTTTACGAACCAATTGATGGGAAAGCAGAGATGCACAAATGCGCACTCGCTAGTTTTTATGGTTTTGGCTTAGAGCGTGCAGTACCCAAACACACGATTTTTGAACCTTTTCCACTGCATGAAAATGTTTCACGGTGTTCAACTGATCGCAGTTCATCACAGTTGCCAGTTCTCTAGTAGTTACGTGGATCATTGTGGATTAATGCGTTTAAACGATCATCATCAAACCTCAGCGGTCTTTCTGAACATGGAGGATAACTAATGTCAAAACCGTCCTCATCAAAAGGAAATAACCATTTTCTTTCCCCTCCCTGTCCAGTAACATTATCTTCGTAAACGGTACAAACGTTTCCTGTTGCCTTCTCTGCTGTCGCTCCTCTACTGAACTAAAACAGAAAAATATGTCAGAAATGTTGCGATTTCTCCACTTGGCAACTCATTTTCTAGCTCCGCTCTCTATCTGCAAATGACGAAACGACAATATGTAAACTCAAGCAGCAGTAAACTACAAATAAAAAATGACAATCGATGAAGTAACTCATAGCAACCGGAATACCGGACACGCATAACAAAAACGCTACGAACTTATGCAGCTACCTAATACATTACTACTCCGCAATCCATTATATGGCTTTGGGTACATCTGGTAACGCTATCAATTCTCCCTTCCCTGCTCCATTAGCGAAAGGTTCGTGGGATGGACGACTGCCAATAAACCATCGCATTATCCCTTAATTTACCATATTTTCTCGTCGCGGTCATTTTGCGATATCAGTGTGAGAAGAAGTAATATTTTCACGTCTCTTCTTGGAACTTAGACTCGCGATATTTCAATAACAAACCTGTGTGAGGAGCACAAAAGCTACCTTGTTGCGTCAACACTGTAGTTCGTTGATCATCTCTATAGCGTTGTCTTGCCGAACAAAGGACCCTTTGACGAAATCCGCCGTCCTTCGGTTGGTCTTGCCTCCTCTGTTGAATTGAACTCACTGAGGGTCTAAGGCCAACGAGCCATGCTCAAGGATCACTCGAAAGAGGATTGTGATGCTCTCTTTTGGCGTAGACAAACTACATTTCGTTAGAATTGGACCGATGAATCACCCTGGTGTTTAAGTTTCTTGTAGTTAATTTTATATACTGATGTGACAAGAGTCATGGGACAACGATATGCACGTGTACAGATGGCCATACTATCGCGTATACAAGGTATAAAAGGCCAGTACATTGCTGGAGATGTCATTTGTGCTCAGGCAATTCACGTTTAATTTTACGAAAGGGAATTGACACAGTTTGAACGCAGAATGGTAGTTGGAGCTAAATGGACGGGACATTTCATTTCGGAGTTCGTTAGGGAACTCAGTAATCAGAGAGCCACAGAGTGAAGAGTGTGCCGAGAATGCTACATTTCATGCACCACCTCTCACCACAGACAACGTCCGAGGGCTGCGGCGTTTTCGTAGCTTTGTCAGTACTAACAGACAAGCAACGTTGCGTGAAGTAACCGCGGAAATCAGTGTGGAACATGCGACGAACGCATGCGTTAGGACAGTGCAGCGATATTTGGCGTTAATGGGCTATGGCATCAGAGGACCGACACGAGTGCCTTTGCTTACTCCAGGACATCGTCTGCAGCGTCTCTCCTGGGCTCGTGACCCTATTGGTTGAACGCTAGACGACTGAAAACCGCGGCCTGGTCACATGAGTCCCGATTCTGTTAGTAAGAGCTGATAGTATGGTTCGAGAGTGGCTCACACCCCGCGAAGTTATGGACCCAGGTTGTCAACAAGGCAGTGCGCAAGTTGATGCGGACTCCAAAATTGTATGGACTGTGTTTACATGGAATGGAATGGAACCTCTGGTCCATTTGAACCGATCATTGACTGGAAATTGCTATGTTCGGCTACTTGGAAACCATTTGCAGCCATTCATGGACTTCGACGTCCCAAAAATAATGGAATTTTTGTGGATGACGTTGTCCCATGTCACCAAGTTACAATTGTTCGCGATTTGTTTGAAGAACATTATCGACAATGTAAATAATAGATTTGAGCTATCAGTCGTCCTTTTGAAATTACTGTTCTACGAGTATTCAATACTACGAGAATTTAATGAACTCTGGATGAAGCCCGACCAACAGGCATTACCCGCATTCATCAAAAATGATAGTGCATTGAGAATGGCTAGTTTCTAGCTGAAATCTAGATCTGCCAATAAAATTTAAAAAGAACGACTGTTAGCTGAAATCTATTATTTAAAAGTCAATATAACAGTCGCTGAGTGCAACAACGTTCTGAATGGAAGGTAAACTGGTTCTGGACAATTCGAGCGAATGATGTGGCAACCCACATCTACATCTACTTACATGCTCCGCAGTCCACCACATGGTGCGTGGCAGAGGGTACCTCGCACCACAACTAGCATCTTCTCTCCCTGTTCCTCTCCCAAACAGAACGAAAGAAAAATGACTGCCTATATGCCTCTGTACGAGCCCTAATCTCTCTTATCTTTGTGGTCTTTCCACGAAATATAAGTTGGCGGCAATAAAATTGTACTGCAGTCAGCCTCAAATGCTGGTTCTCTAAATTTCCTCAGTAGCCATTCACGAAATGAACGGCTCCTTTCCTCCAGAGACTCCCACCCGAGTTCCTTAAGCGTTTCCGTAACACTCGCCTGATGATCAAACCTACCAGTAACAAATCTAGCAGCCCGCCTCTGAATTGCTTCTATGTCCTCCCTCACGTCGTTCGACATGAATGCCATAGAACATTTATAGTACATAATGAAGAAGTCAGTGCCTGCACAGAATCCTACACCGGCAACACTTTCGTAATTATGGACTGGTTTAGAGGGAGCATGGCTCAGCATTTCTGCAGAGGACTGCCAAAGACTTATTGAGTCCATGCCGGGTCGAGTTGTTGCACTATTCCGGATGTAAGGATGTCCGACACGCTATTTGAAGGTATCCCCTGATTTCTACCACCTCAGTGTATGACCAACCAGTTACTGGCCGCTGCTGACGTTTGAACGTTGCGCTGAGAACTGTTTCTAGTGATTTATCAAAGATAGCGGAATCGAATAATAACGGAGCTCTTCGTTTAACTACACGCAATACGCTTCGTTACTCTGCGTTCAAGTTACGGAGCAAATACCTGCACTAGACGTTGATAGTCAGGAGCACGTCCTCTTGCATTTCGCTGCAACCTTCTAGATTTGCAACCTTACTGGAGGGGGTGCTTATTTTCTAGAAATTTCGAGTGATTGAACCCTCCTCGTCACCATACAGCACCATCCCCTTCTCCCCCCTTCCATCCCGCCGCCATAATTATCATAAGTTCCATTTTTAAAAATGTGTGATAAAATGTACAATGCGAAATAAATTTTTATAAAATAGTGATCTGAAATCAAGTTTTTAAAACAATCTCTACATATAAAAGGCAATGTCCCGAACTAGTGACTCACTCACTGATTCATCATCACCCAGCACAAACCACTAATTAGAAGCTGTAGATCTTATATTGTAAGCGTAATGCGAGAAGTGATTTTTCGGTATTTCATACCTAAAGGGGTAAAATAGTGGATGAAAGGTTATGTGAAAATATGCCACTGTTAAGTCAGTTTTGAAGCTAGAACTACGAAAATTGGTACTTGGTTTCTCGATCAGAAATATAATGCGTGTTTCTGCACTTCTGGAAAATTATACGTGTGGACTGAAATAGTGGGTGAAATTTTTTAAATAGATCGTTATTACAAAACTACTAATTTTTGGAGATAAATCTATGAAAATTTATATTTGACATCTCTTTGAGAAATAAAAAAATGGCCATTTCACTGTTTTTCAATAGTCAACCCCTAAGTGAGGGTGTCAAACGTTTTATGAAAACACTTCATTGTGAAAGAATTTTTAAAGCTACATCTTCGAAAACAGGTTTTTGGCTTCTCCGGCAGAAATGAAAACATCCGTGTTCATTCTTTCTGCACGCTATACAAGATTGGAATAATAGAGAATTGTGAATGTGGTTCGATGAACCCTCTGCCAGGCACATAAATGTGATTTGCAGAGTATCCATGTAGATGTAAATGTACTGTTTTTGGAAATTCAACCCCAGGGGAGTGAAATAGGGCCACACTGATTCAGTGACTCATCATCGCCCAGCCCAAACTTCCACGGAAGGAATCTTGAAATTTGCAAAGCATGTGGGTCTTATAGTGTAGATAGTGTTGAAGAAGAGATTTTCCGGAATTCCGCTCTTGAGGCGGTGAAACAGAGTGTGAAAGGCATTTTGAAACTACGTGGTATTAAGGCAATTTTGAAGCTAGGACAATGGAGACTAGTATTTCGTTTCTCAGGCACAAATTTAAATAAAGTAGTTTCAGCATTTTTTTAATATTCTACTTCTAAGGGGGTAAAATAGTAGATGAAAGTTTTTTTAATAAATTATTATTAAGTTACTAATAGAGCATTTTCAAAGCTACATCTAAGAAAACTGGTATTTAACTTCTCAGTTAGAGACAAAAAATTCGTATTTTAGTGTCTTTTTGGACGGTGAAATAGGGATGGAAATTTTTGTATTAGGAGAGGAAATTTTCCATGGAAACATCGAGAGAAAAACTCAAAAGGCAGGATTAACAAAGACCTTCGACTCCAACTACCAGATTCGCTGTTTTAACAGAAGTACATTCTAAACATATCATACTTCTATGGTCTCAACTAGTGTGGAAAATTTAGATGACTTTGCAGTTCGTGAAGAACATAAAAACACGACTAAAGAAAAACAATAAAATTTTGTTGACAGTACAGTCTAACCTAGTTTTCTATAACCAAAGCAGTAAAAGCCGCAAAGTTTTAATACAGACAACAGGTGTTACCGTCTTTCCCGATAACAAAGTCACTTTCCTCCCTAGTTTTGCTGGATACATGTCACACTCTTGCTATAAAAGTGACACACCGCAAAACTCAGATTTTCCATATGGCAAGAAAAACATTCTTAGCAACAATGAAACATTATTAAGACAAAAAACGTCATAAGCATTAACAAGAATGGACATAGCACGGCATCAAATGGTGTGTTAGTCATTTCTAGCATTAATAGCATTAACCCCAAAGAACTACCCTTTGTTTTAGTTGCGTCACTTCAAGTCTCTTGATCAAATATATAACTGTTGATTGTTTAGTTCTGACACTTCTTAAATAAAACATGTAAGCGTGTCATTTTTTATCTTAAATGCATGCTTATTAATAATGTTTTATTTCTAACGAAGTCGCATATTGTCTAGGATAAAGTGTGACTCACAGATTTTTGGTGTCCATTGCAGCTAACTCATTACGTTTCTGGAAGTTAGACATATTTAACAAAATCGTTCACAAACTTAGCAGTATAAGTCAGATGACAGTACCATTTAGTATTGTAAAAATCTCACAGTTATTAGACACTACAATGACTAAACGATAATCAACAGTTCAAATACTCAACAAATACTGAGAATATCTTCATCAAAACAATTATAATAATTCTTTGGAATGATGTTCTTACCGATAAGATGTTAATATCTTTGTTCTTGATTCCAGGCAGAGGAAAACACCTGAAATTAGCTTCACTCATCTACTTTCTGATGTACATGCAACACCATAAATATCACCTCTCTCGTCCAGACCCGGCCGGAGTGGCCGTGCGGTTCTAGGCGCTACAGTCTGGAACCGCGAGACCGCTACGGTCGCAGGTTCGAATCCTGCCTCGGGCATGGATGTTTGTCATATCCTTAGGTTAGTTAGGTTTAAGTAGTTCTAAGTTCTAGGGGACTGATGACCTCAGAAGTTGAGTCCCATAGTGCTCAGAGCCATTTCAACCATTTCTCGTCCAGAACTGGTAGCAGTGAAAATCGAGCCAATTTCATTTTCGGACTTCAGTACTGATGATGCAGTTCTACTGCAACGTAGCTCATGAAGTATTTTATTATGGTCTTCCTTCCCTACCTCACTCCATGCATTTATTTCGTGGCCTTATTTCCTCTATGTCATTTCAGATTAGCAGAATGTAATCCTCGGCATTATCGTGCAATACGATTGAAGAACGCCCTGATGACACCATCATTATTCGACATTAAAAGGGAACAGAAAAGGAAATATGTCATTATACTATTAAAGAGTGACGCAATTCCAATTGTAATCTACTTCTTCAAAAGCGACACAAGTAAGGGAGTAAGAAAATAGCTGTTTTCAAGTAGAGCAACTCAAAATAACAACAACACATCATCACAAATAATACAATTCACACTATGGTCAACAGTATCGCGTTTACTTTGGGTAAACAACAACCGTTACATTAGAAAATAACTAACTATTTACAACGAAAGCACAGACACAGAACATTTCAGTTACGCATTCAAACTGACGTAATACCACGTCTAATCCAAATTATTTAACCATCCTGCGCTTATGTTGGCCAACTAAAGTGACAAAAATAGAGATACCATACTGCTTCAAGCCAAAAGAATGACACAACTCAAACTACACAGTTTTAAACTATTTAACAACCATCGGTTTGCTGTGGAATTCACTGATCAACTACAATGCAACTCTCTTGCTGTTGTGCGCATAATTCTACCAGAAACAATTAACGTGACATAACTGCACTCTGACGGCCAAATTATGAAATTGTAGAAACACACGTTTGATGACTGGTCAAGCACCATTTCTTCAACTTGGTCGTGATAAACAACTCAAAAATTAAGATGTTTCAGTCGTATCGCTTTTGTAGCAAGGATGGGATATAGGCAGAACTTGGTAGTTTTCGTGACTATGACGTCATGTTTTCAACTGTTGTCAGCTGCAACACTGAAACAATTGTATTTTAGCTGCTCGGTAATGGTGTCTCTACTAATAATAAGTGTTTAGCGACGACTGACGATGTAGATGTTCCTGGCCCGTCGGGGTCACGTACAGTTCAGACTTCCCGAAGATACAGAAAAAAAAAATCATTTTTTTTTCTTATGACTTGTGTCACAATTGGACTAATTTAAGTTGGTATTCATTACTACAATTAGGCAACACATTTGAACACGTCCGTCCCTATAACAAGTATCCACGAAACGTTAATTCCGCGTGTCATTTGTACCATAGCAGCTGATAGGTGCGTGGCGCCTCAGTTGGTAGCAATGCAAGGTAAAGAGAAAAATATTTCACCCCCTCTCTCTCCTTCTCACCCAGCGACTGCCATGCCGTTGGTAATCCATTGTCACTTTCACTGGTGCCGGAGCAGCGGCACAGTTATTGTTACGTAACAGTTATTGTTACGTTGCGATTTAATACACTCGTACTATTTTAAATTTCCGGTGCCGATCTGTTCCAGTGAGTTCAGAATAATTCCTTGCAAGGAATTGATTGTAGGCAACAGCATTGTTTGAGAACAGCTTCACGGAGCTTCGGACTTCTCTCATTTCATGTATAACAGCAATGGCCGTGCAACACTCCCTTGGGGTACTCTCGAAATTGAATTTGAACCTGTCCATATCGTTGCGAGAAGGTAGTTGGTTGGTTAGGGGTTAAACGACTACACAGTGAGTTCATGAGCTCCTTGTCCCCGTTAAGGCAGTGTTCTATCCACAAGGAAGCCTTGTGTCCAGTGCTATAGTCAGAAAGCTCGTACTTCGTTGGCAAAACGAAAGTGCGAAACTCTGTCGGATGCCATTCAGAAGCACAATATAAACCTGAACGTCTTTGTTTGCGGTACGAATTTTATGAACGAAAAGAACTAGCTATGACTTGCGAGGTATCTGTTCACGACATCCGTACTGCTTATTCTTACAGAGAAGATATTCGTTCTCCAAAAGGCCATAATGAGTGAACATAAAACATGTTACATAATTTTACGTCAGATGAAAGCCAGCGACATAGGCTTATAATTATCTCTGCCTCTCCGATCTATATGTACATATACATGACCACTCCGCAGTTCACAGTCAAATGCCGGGGAGAGGGTTCATCGAGCCATCTTTAAGCTACCTACCTCCCGTCCCACCCTCGAACAGCGCACAGGTTAAACGAACACTCCAGTCCCTCCGTGCGAGCTCTGGTGTCTTTTATTTTGTTATGGTCGCTTCTCCCTACGTAGGAGGGCGCCAACAAAATATTTTGACGCTCTGGGGAGAAAGTTGCTGCCTGAAATTTCATGTGAAGCTCCTGCCGTACCAATAACGCCACCACAATTCGTGTGTCATGTTAAATCACAGTCTTCGGTTTGCTTTCCCCACAAAATTATCTATCTGATCATTCCAACTTATTATTAATTGTAATCCCAATGTATATAGTTCAGTTTATAGCCATTAGATTTGTGTGATTTATTGTGTAACTGAAATTTAATGGGTTCCTTTTAGTACTCATCTGAATGACTTCTAGCTTTCCATTATTTCGGTTTAATTGTCACGTTTTTCACCATAGAGATATCTTGTCTAAATCATTTTCCAATGCGTTTACAAGACTGTAAATGAAAGCATTATCTGCAAAAAAACTAAGAGGGCTGCTTAGATTGCCTCCCAAATTGTTTACGTAGATCAAGAACAACAGAGGGCATATAGAAGACACCCCAGGTATTACTTCTGTTTTACACGAGCACTTTCTGTCAGTTAATACTAACTGTGACCTTTCTCACGGGAAATCACGGATCCAAAAACACAAATGAGACGGCATTCCCCACAGACACGCAATTTAATTGTAAGTCGCCTGTGAGGAACGGTGTCAAAAGCCTTGTGTAACCCTAAAAATATGGAATCAATTTAACGTCCGCTGTCAATAGCGCTCATTACTTCGTGAAAATTAAGAGCTAGTTGCGTTTCACAAGAACGATATTTTTTTAATGCACGTTGACTGTCAATAAATGATTTTATTTTGATGGCTCGTAATTTTCGAGCTTAGTTAACGTTTCAAAACCCTACTCCAAGTAGATAATACTGATATGGGTTTGTAATTCAGAGGATTTCTTGTTTCCTTTCTAGGCTACTGGTATGACTAGTACAACTTTCTATGGACGAGCGGCTCTGTATGATTGCTACGCATTGGCCTATTGTATCATCACACTCTGAAAGAAACCTCACTGGTATTAAGTCTGGACCAGTTTTAGGCCGAGTTGCTACATTTGCCTCTATATTTCTCATATATGCAGTTATTCGTGATTCGAATACTGGAATATTTACTTCGCCTTCTTTTGTGAAGTAATTTCGAAAACTATCTTTAGTAACTCTGTTCTAGTGGCACTATCATCATTAACATCACCGTTGTTATTGCGCAGTGAAAGTATGGACTGTGTCTTGCCACTGTTGTATTTCACATAAGCTACCAGAATGTCTTTGGGTTTCCTGCCAGACTTCAAGATTAAGATTCGTTGTGGAATTTATTAAAAGCATCTCGCATTAACCTTCGCTCTAAATTTCGAGCTTCTATAAAAATCCGCCAGCCTTGGGGATTTTGTGTTCTTTTAAATTTGGCATGCTTTTTGCTTTGTTTCTGCAACATTGTTCTGCCCTATTTTGTGTACCATGTGGGATCAGTACCATATCTTGGTAATATTGTGGCAGAAGAAGACGAGTAGCTCCGTGGTGTAGTGGTTATGATATTAAACTGGTGCATAGAGAGTCGTCTAGACTGTAAAATTTTAATTTCTATATTCAGTTCGAGTACGATTCTAGAAGTATCCACAAATGTCAAGAATCATTCTACTGGTAAGTTGCGTAGCTGTATATATACGGTATGTGCTCTGGCCGGAGGCACTTCAGTTCGCTCCGCGCTCTTGTATGTGCAAGTACTGAATAAACATTCGTTAAGTGAAATTAGTGTTACCTGTCTCTCCGTGACAGCATACTTGGTATATATATCTCGGTTGCCGTCGATACTATTTCTCTGAATCCAAACCACATATGATCACACTGGAAAGAGTGGAGACTGTTTGTTAGAAAAGTGTGAAGCGAAGATTTATCTGATTTATTAAATACATGTATTTTGATTTTATTTTTGGTGGGTTTGCATGTCACGTAATTCCGTCTATCTACAACGACCTCGTGGTCACTAATTCCTGTATTTGTCATGATGCTCCCTATTTATTCCTTGCTAAGAAGTCAAGAATGTACTCCCAACCATTTACGCTGCGAGTGGGCTCCTGAACTAGGTGTTCACAATAATATTCTGAGAAGGCATTCAGTAAGATTTCTGACGACGTTTTATGCCTACCGCCGACTTTAAAAATATATTTTAGCCGACATGACGAGAACAGATTAAAGTCACCAACAACTATACTCGTATGAGTGAGGTATCTATTTGAAATGTTCAAATGAGACTCAAGTTGTCTTTGAACTATTTAGCAACTGGTATAATAGGGGGTGGAGGGGAGGGGACCAGTGGGGAGCTTAAAAGAAACTTATTATTAGTTTATTCCGGTTGACAAGTATAACCTCTGTCCCTACCAATTCACAGGAACTGTCTACTTCCATTTCACCACAAGGTAAACTACTCCTGACAGCAACAAACACTCCACCACCAACTGTATTTAATCTATCCTTCCTGACCACCGTTATGTTTTTTACTTTTGTAAAAGTTTCCCAGCTTACCGTACCTACAATGATTAGAGCTTCAATGCTTTCTATTAGCGCTTTGATTTCTGATGGCTTTCTTTGAAACGAAAATGTCCTGCGCTTTCTTTCGAACGCTTTAAACGTTTACTATCTGTTATATTAAGCTTATATAGTATAAGTCTTATTTAGGCTACCAATACTCGACAGTCAATGGAACAGGAGTTTTGTAGGCAGTTGTTTCATGGATGATTTCCTTTTTTTGTTGTTCTACCAGTAAATCTCAGCCTGACATCTGTTTTTCCTAAAACTCGTTGACAAAGAACTCACGGAAACCGATGGAGGTGGTATCTAACTAAAGTCTTGTATCGTGAGTTATATAACCGTCTTCTAGCAGCAACTTGTCGTAGGTCGCTGAAGCAACGAAATGTCCCAAGCGATTCGCGGAAGGCGCAGGTCATTCCCATTTCAAAGAAGGGTCTCCGGACAGGTGGACGTAATTATCGACCCACATCGCTGCAATCAATCTGTTAGAGAATTATGAAACACGCTTTACCTTTTTAGAAATCGAAAACCGGCTCTGTCGGGAAACATATGGATTTCGCAAACATATATCTTGCGACACAACTCCCCCTGTTCGTCCGTAAGAGTCAACGGAAGACATAACTTTTCCGAGGTTGATACCGTGTTCCTTGACTTCCAGGAGGTGTTAGGTACAGGTCTGCACAGAATATTAGTGAATAAAACACGAGCTTGTCGTTTAACAGATCACCTGTATAAATTGATTCAAGACTTTCCAACAAGTATTAATTTACACGTTGTGATGTAAACATAGTTGAAAGCTTACGACAGGGTAGTGTTTCAGTACCGTTACAGATAATGATTACCTAAATGATCTGGTGGATAACTGTGGAAGCTACGTGAAATGCGGAAGATGCTAGTATAAGCGACAAACAAATGGAAACGAGACAAATGAGTTAAAAGTAAATAAACTGTTTATTGTTTCAAAAGTAATCTCTACAGCTGTCAGTACAAAGATCATAATGTGAAACAAGACGGTCAATGCCTTCATGAAAAAATGTTTGCTGTTGCCTACTGAACAATGATTGTACTGCATCCATACAGAAGTGATCCCTCCCCATGCGATTTCCATATTTTTCGAGCCCTGAAGAAAGACATTCGTCGCCATCAATTTGCTTCGGAGGAATAGATGCGCCACTGGGTACAATAATGGTTCCGTAGGCGCCAGTAAACATTTTTCCACGAAGGCGCTGACTGTCGTGTCTCAGAGTTGCATAAATTTATTACGAATTATGGCCATTATTTTTGAAATCATAAGCTCCTCATTTACATGCTTTCCGGTTCTAGGCGCATCAGACCGCAACCACGCTGATGCTGCAGTCGCAGGCTCGAATCCTGCTTTGGGCCTGGATGTGTGTGTGATGTCCTTCGGTTGGCTAGGTTTGAGTAGTTCTAAGTCTAGGGGACTGATGATCTCAGATGTAAAGTTCCATAGTCCTTAGAGCCATTTGAACCATTTTTACATGTTTTCCATATGTCTCGTTTTTATTTCACTGCCCGTTGTATGTATAGGGAATTCACAGATTCAGAAAGCCGATGGAAAATTGCGAAATACTTGCATATATTCGACACAGCTGGCAGTTGATCATCAACATAAATATAAGTGACGTATGTTGCGCGTAGGTGTAGAAGACTCAATTTTGTTGAATAACACTATTGCGGATGAATCAGTAGAAAGGTCAACACCGGTAAAACAGTTGGGACCGATCTAAAGTGGAGCTACCACATTTAAACAGGTATTTATAGAAATTTCAGATCGATACGCACTGGATGAATCTGAAGGAAAAGTAATTTATTCACGAAAGAAGAGGATATCGAAATCCTCGTCTGTCTGATTCTTGAGCATACCTCATTAGTCGTGCATATTTAATACAGAAATCAACAAAAGAGCGGCTATACTTGTGACTGGTTAGTCTAGCATCCACCTGAACGTCAGTGGTATAAAACTTCCTGGCAGATTAAAATTGTGTGCCGGACCGAGACTCGAACTCGGGACCTTTGTCTTTCGCGGGCAAGTGCTCTACCATCTTTTTTTTTCTTTTTTGTTGTTTTTTTTGTTTTTTTTCTTTGTGTGTAGGGGAGGGCGGGGAAGGCAGAGTGATCAGGGGTCGTAACCCGAGGCCTGGTCACAGTGTCCCCCTCGTCCGTCAAGGAATCAAGGTATCAGGGATGGGAAGGGGAATCCTTTTGTGGCAATCATTATTTATTTATATATTTTTATTTACTGTTTTTAATACAAAGTTAATGTGGTTTTACTTCATACCACAACAAAAATAAATGTATCTAGCACCGCATCGTGCTCTGAGTAAAAAAAAAAAAAAATCTATGTCTCGGCAAGTTCCTACACCGAGGTAATGTATATGGGGAAAACGAAAAAAAAGAGTGCTTCATACAGGATGTAGAAGGGTGTGTCGCTACTCTCCTTACGCTTCATCATCCAGGTACGTCTTCACGTATATCATGTTATTCCACCGAGAATCGACCTTAGTCTGGTCAGCTCACTCATTGGGTGTCTTCTCCTACCTGTTGTTGATGATCCAGCTGCGTGGAGGGTCGCGTAGGGCACTCCCTAAGTAGTTAGAAAAATACTGTCTGTATTTTGGGTTCCGTACGATCTTGCAATGAGATTATTGTAGGTAGTTCCAAAAGTCGAATACATCTTTAGGTCCATCGTGAAATAAGTAGTGTACCGCATGCGCACGAATACATGTAACAGCGTTGGTCTTGGCGCGCGGGGAATACTGTTGATCCGGAAATAGTAGAAACCGAGGTGTAATGTGTTCCGGAGTCACTCGTAGAAAATACGACAAAATTTGTCGCACCAAGGGCCATACGTCTTCTGCCGCGCTACATGTGAGACGGTGTTCGTCCGTGTCTGGCATCCCGCAGTCCACGCAGAGAGGCGACTCCGCCATGTTTATATTGTGTACGCGTGGTCGAGTGATCTGTTTACCATTGACTGTGATATACTATGTGGATCGGACGGCTGTGTCCAGTGTAACCGCGTGAATCGTCTTCCACACCACCTTCCAATTAATCTGTGGGCTTTTGGTCTCCACGATGTTTGGTGGGCGCCTCTGCTGTAGGACATGATATATATCCCGCGCCGACGCCTTTTTCGTCGGTGCTACTGCGATACGGACATAGCTGTGTTCAATGTAAAAGTTCCCGAAGTAGTAGAAGGGTGGGGGTATGTCTTGCGTCGTCAGTGGGGGCATAAGGGAGGGCGGAGCTAAGGACTCCAACAGCAAACCTGTCAAACTTTCCGGGTGGTGGCACCACAGCTACACGTGTGAGCTGACACACAGGGCCACAGCTCTGTTGTGAACATGGACTAGACCAAGACCTCCCCTTTCTGGGGGAAGGGTCAGTGACTCATGACTGACTTTGAAGAGCATGCCTGTACTGACGTAGGCTCCGAATGCCGCTAATAGACGTCGGGCCATGAGTAACGGTATTGGGAGAACACGCGCTATGTGTGGAAGGCGCGATGCGAGGTAAACATTGACAAAGTGTGTCCTTTGGAGAATGTCCAGGGTCCGCAAACGAAGGTTGAAGATCTGGACCCGAATTTGTTGTAATAAGCGGCGGTAGGTAAGAGCCGCAGTGCGCCGTATGTCGTTGTGAAACTCTATTCCGAGACATTTGATAGTGCCACGAAGCTGTAGGGGTTCGACACACGTTGTGGTCAACCCGTCTCCTATGGCCATGGCGACGGATTTGGCGACTTTGAGACTGCTGCCGGAAGCCACACCGTACGTGGTAATCCATTCTAGTGCTCTGTTGCCATCGTCGCGATTGCGGAACACGAGAACCAGGTCGTCTGCATATGCTGTACAGCGAAATGTGACGTCACGTAGGGTAAGACCGGTGAGGCGTTGACGGAGGCCACAGAGGAGCGGTTCCAGTGCCAGAGCATACAGTAACGTCGACAAGGGGCACCCTTGACGCACGGAGCGGAAAATCGGGAGGGACTGCGAGAGACGCCCGTTAACGAGCACTTTGGAAGTCGCCCCTCGGAGGAGGCGCGTCACGACGTCTGTGAATTGCTGTGGGTACTGCATATGCTGGAGAACGCACTTTAGGTACGCGTGATCCACTCGATCAAAAGCTTGGCTAAAATCTAGTGATGCCACCGCTCCCGGGATGCGGCGTGCCCTGGCTAGGGCTATTAAGTCACGGTATCGACACAGTGCTGTGTGTATGTTGTTGATACCCCCTAGGGAAGTCTGATCTGGCGAGATGACGTAAGGTAGGGTCGGTCGTAGACGATTTGCTAACAGTCTGGTCAATATCTTCATGTCTCAGTTGACGAGTGTTAGCGGGCGGTAATCTTGTATTCGAGCCCCACCTTTAGGTTTGTGAACCGGTATAATTATTCCATCTACGAAGATCGCAGGGAGCGGCACCGCGGGGGACATAAGTTCCCGACAGATGTCTGTTAACTTGGGAGCCAGTAAATAATGGAAAGTTCTATAAAACTCCACAGGGAGCCCGTCCGGGCCAGGAGATTTATTCGCCGCTCCTTTACCGATGGCGTCGATAACTTCGTCTTCCGTAATGTCGTTCAATAATTCAGTTTGTAAATCCTGTGGGACAACGCCGTAAACCAGTTGTGAGACTGCTGTCACCGTCGTCAGGTCGGAACATTGAGCAGAATTAAGTCGTGCGTAATGGTCGAAGGAGGCTGCAGCAATATCGCATTGTGTGGTGTGATGACGGCCGTCCTCAGTGGTGATGGCATGTATCAGCGTCCGTCTTCGCAGTGTACGTTCTCGGATGACGTGGTACATGGTGGGTCGTTCCGTTGCGAGTCTGTCTTGAGTTCGCGCTCGGACGATCGTCCCTTCGAGGTGTCGGCGCATATGGGCTACGATCTGTGCTTTTGCACGCTGAACTGTCAACTATCGTTCCGGTGTGGGTGGCAAGGAGGCGCATTTGCGAAGGACGGTGAAATAAAAATCAAAGGTCTGTCGCCTCCAAGCAGCAGTCTCACGACCATACGTAATAAAGGTTCGCCGTAGGGCCGGCTTGGCGCAGGTTAACCACCAACTAATCGACGTAGGATACGTTGGGAGGCGGCGGACGCACAAACTCCACGTGTCTTCGATGGCGCGTCGACAGTCCGGAGAAGCGAGATGAGCAAGGTTTAATTTCCAGGATGTCGGCTACGTCACACCCGTTGGCGACGAAGGGTGACGGCACATACACAGGCCTCGTGATCAGAAAAGGCAACTCGCCACACCTCCGCGATACTCACCGCTGCCGCGAGAGAACGGGAGACGTAAATCCTATCGATGCGTCTAGACGAGTGACTCGTGAAATGGGTGTATCCTGGTCTATTTCCTCGAACTTGTTCCCATGTATCTACCAGCTGGAGATCGCCGATGAGTGTCCCAAGTTCGGGGCAGGGTGAATGGCGTGGCAGCTGATCTTTAGGTGCTTGGGTGCAATTGAAATCGCCCCCTAATATCAAGTCATTGTGCCTGTCCTGAAAAAGGGGTGATATTCCTTCGGCGAAGAAAAGCGATCGGTCACGACGGCGATTCGTTCCGGAAGGGGCGTACACATTGATAAAACGGACGCCTTGCACCGTTACGGTCACTCCTCTAGCGTCGGCGAGATATCGGACTTGGTGCGCCTCGAGGCGCTCTCTGAGGAGAATTGCGACTCCACTGTTAGTTGGCGAGGCGTGGGACACATGAGCCGTATAACCATACATACCCGGGAAAGCGGCAATGAAGACTTCTTGGAGAAAGACAATGTCAACGTCTGCTGCACTGAGCATGTCTTGGAGCAGCGACAACTTCGTACGTGTCTGAATGGTGTTAATGTTGATGGTCGTTAAGCGATAGGTCTGTAGATCGTCTCCTGCAGTGGGGGCCGCCGTCAGTGCCGCCGCAAAAGGTGGGGCCTGTGATCTGCTGGCCGCGTCCGCGCCGTCATCTGTTGCTACTCGGGAGGGGCCGAGTTGTGGGAGGAGAGACCCCTCTCCACATCCACCACAGCGGCCGTAGAATCGTCTTCAATGTCATCCGCCCAAGGTCCGTACGATAACGGAGGCTGCGGTTGAACACTTGTGGGCTGAGTGACTAAGGGTGAATCCGTAGTTGTTTCCGGTTGTGTACCAACGGCGGGTATTATGCTGGCCATCCGTTTGCCCGAGAGAGCGGAATCGGGTTTGTCAAAATCAGACAAAGTGACAGGTGAGGGCGATCTCGTGTCATCCATTTTCCTCGTCGTTTCGTCGGCCGTCCGGTCGTCAACTGGAGAAGACGTCGGCTGGAGGCAATCGTCTGAGGGTGTGCGACGTCGCTTTTTATGTTTTCTCGGTGATCTTTGTTTGCGGACGGGGATTTCTGTGTCCGAAAGAGCTTGTGGCTCCCGTATAGCATCCCCCTCAGGTAGAAAGGCAGAGGTCGGGACAACCCTAGCGTCGAGTTCCATTCTCTCGTCCGAATCTTCATGTAGAGTCGATGGGCGGCGTTCTGCAACCTCTGTAGACACCGTAATGGTGTTGGTCAATCCAGGACCGGCGACAGGCGCGCGTTCTAACGCTTCCTGTCTTCCGGGGGGGGGGGGGGGGGGGGGGGGGTTGTCGTCTGTCAAGACAGTCGATCGTGTCACCTCTGCGTAACTGAGTGGGAGGGCCGTGAGCGTAGGAGGTGGCGTCGTGTCATGTAATGGAAGTTGTGTAACCCGACGTTGAATACACGCTGAGCGCACATGACCCTCCTGGCCGCAACCAGAACAAGTACGAGGTTGTCCGTCGTACATTACTATTGCTCGACAGCCACCTATGACTAAGTAGGATGGCACATGTTTATTTAATTCAATTTTCGCTTGTCGGACGCCGTTGAGGACCTGGTACGTCTCGAAGGTGTTCCATTTTTCGGCCACGTAGCTAATTACCGTCCCATAAGGGCGGAAAGCTGAGGTAACGACGTCCGGTGGTACTTCGAAAGGGAGTTCGAAGACTCTTAGTGTGCGTAATCCTAGACCAGCACGGTCAACAGTAACCTCTCCGATGTGACCATCGGAGTGTTTGAACTTGAGAGTGTTCGCGCATCTGTTCACAACTGCGTGACATAACTCGTCATCGACCATCTTGACGTAAACGACGCTACTTGTGATGGATAGGTGGATACAGATGATGAGCTGTGTTGGTATTTGAACTTCGTCACGGATGAATCGTTGGACTTCAAAGGCTCGTGGTCGTGCGTAGTCGGGCTGGAAGGTGATCTTGATGGTAGCTTTTCTGTACGAATGAGCCATGGCGACTCAGTGTTAACGGACACGAGTATTAGCTGCGCCGAGGAAGTAAACAAACTACGCGCGCTCGCGACTCTGCGGACGGGACGTAAACAAGACGTCCTCGCCGCTCACCGGTCGAAAGCAGACTGACCATCTGAGCTACCCAAGCACGACTCACGCCCCGTCCTCACAGCTTCACTTCTGCCAGTATCTCGCCTCCTATCTTCCAAGCTTTACAGAAGATTTCCTGCGAACCTTGCAGAACTACCCTCCTAAAAGTTTCATATCAGCGCACACTCCACTGCAAAGTGAAAATCTCATTCTAGAAACTTCCCCCAGGCTGTGGCTAAGCCATGTCTCCGCAGTATCCTTTCTTTCAGGAGTGCCAGTTTTGCAAGATTCGCAGGAGAGCTCCTGTACAGTTTGGAAGGTAGGAGACGAGATACTGGCAGAAGTGAAGCTGTGAGGACGGGGCGTGAGTCGTGCTTGAGTAGCTCAGATGCTAGAGCACTTGCCCGCGAGAGGCAAACTTCCTGAGTTGGAGTATCGGTCCGGCACACAGATTTAATCTGCCAGGAAGTTTCATATCAGCACACACTCCCCTGCAAAGTGAAAATCTCATTCAAATCAGTGATATGTTAATCAAATTCCAGTCGTAGACTGAGATGCATAGAAAGACTCTTAAGAAAATGTAACTCATTTACGAAAAAAGTGCTTCACGTGGCACTGACGTGATCCATTCTTCAGTATTGTTCATCAACCTTGCAGTCTTGCCAGGTAGGACTGATAGAAGTGACAGAGCAGATCCAACAAGGAGGGGCGCATTTCGTCACGGGATGGTTTGATGGCGTAAAAGAGTTACAGAGATGATCAGTAACAAACTACAGTGGCAGACACCATAGGGGAGGCGTTGTGCATCACGAAGAGGTTAACTTATGGAGTTTGCCGGCCGGGGTGGCCGAGAGATTCTAGGCGCTACAGTCTGGAACAGCGAGACCGCTACGGTCGCAGGTTCGAATCCTGCCTCGGACATGGATGTGTGTGATGTCTTTTGGTTAGTTAGGTTTAAGTAGTTCTAAGTTCTAGGGGACTGATGACCTCAGAAGTTACGTCCCATAGTGCTCAGAGCCATTTGAACCATTTTTTACTGTGGTTTCCAGAGACTAATTTCCGGGAAGAGTCGGATAACAAATTACTTCGTTCCATATACAATTCGTGAAAGACCACGATGAGAAAATACAAGAAATTAGTGTCAATCCAGAGACTTGCAGAGAATCATTCTTCTCACGCAGACATTCGCGAGTGGAACAGCGAAGGGGATATCATTGATACCAGGAGTACCCTACGTCACACATCGTCAGAGTATTGATGTGAAGTAGACGTAGACGCTGCAAATAAAACGTTGCACATCACGAAGCGCTTGCACCAAGGTTCCATGGGAACAGATTCAAGGAAGAGTCTGATGTGTTATTCCTTTCCCTCCATCGAAATTAAACACATAACCAGTTTGTAGTTGTCATATACTTCTTTATTACAAACACATATTCTTAATGAAATTAACAGTAACAACGATTATAATAAAAGGCACCTACCCTACAGAATCACCAGCAGGACTCAGATTGAAACATTTATGCATTTAAGTCCGATAGACACAGGTCTTTCAAAATTACTCAACCAATTTTCACTAATTAAAACAATGTTGATAAAACCACCTTTAATCAAATTTAACTGACATAACTGAATCACACAAAACCTTTTTGTAAACATGCTTCATGATGTATTTAGAAACTGGCTTTCACATAAGTCATATCAAATTCTAAAACTGCTTCTAACAAGTAAGACATCTTCCATGGACTGATCTTAAGCAATCCTAACAAATTAAAAGTATTATCAGATTAATACACTCACCTAGGCTTCTCTTTACTATTACTTACAGGTACGAGGTTCACATACATTTCATCCCCAGAATATAATAATGGCACATTACACAGTCTTAAAAGGGGGCCGTTTCAATTTTACCTTGAAAATTAGTGATGGACGCGAGCAGACCCAAAGGTTCTAACAGATACAGTATATTCACGGACCAGTAGGTGAAATAGAACTATACTCAACTTTGAGCTACAATTAAGCTTCCGGAAAACCACAACGCTCCACCGGGAAGATCGAATTGCAGGACACTAACAACGTAACCATAGACACCGATCCAGGTCTTCATCTACATCTACATCTACATTTATACTCCGCAAGCCACCCAACGGTGTGTGGCGGAGGGCACTTTACGTGCCACTGTCATTACCTCCCTTTCCTGTTCCAGTCGCCTATGGTTCGCGGGAAGAACGACTGTCTGAAAGCCTCCGTGAGCGCTCGAATCTCTCTAATTTTACATTAGTGATCTCCTCGGGAGGTACAAGTAGGGGGAAGCAATATATTCGATACCTCATCCAGAAACGCACCCTCTCGAAACCTGGCGGGCAAGCTACACCGCGATGCAGAGCGCCTCTCTTGCAGAGTCTGCCACTTGAGTTTGCTAAACATCTGCGTAACGCTATCACGATTACCAAATAACCCTGTGACAAAACGCTCCGCTCTTCTTTGCATCTTCTGTATCTCATCCGTCAACCCCATCTGGTACGGTTCCCACACTGATGAGCAATACTCAAGTATAGGTCGAGCGAGTGTTTTGTAAGCCACCTCCTTTGTTGATGGACTACATTTTCTAAGGACTCTCCCAATGAATCTCAACCTGGAACCCGCCTAACCAACAATTAATTTAATATGATCATTCCACTTCAAATCGTTCCGCACGCATACTCCCAGGTATTTTACAGAAGTAACTGCTACTTCCTCCTTAAATTTCCCTCTGCCACCGTGATACCCTGATCGGAGGTGGCTCGCGTCGACCACTGCCAATTATCTGGAACATAAACACTTCAGCGTCAGACAAAATTCTGGCGCATCAGATACACAAAACATATCTGCCCAACTGGTTATAAATAAACCTTTAATTATACCAGCCGAAAATGAATCAAAGCACAACTAACCTACCTGACGACTTGCCCAGTAACGGCTCTTAAAATTTGATTAGTCAGTTCTCTGGAAAAAAAAACACCATAGAAAAACGACATAAGGAAGTAAGGAAAATTATTTCGGCTCTCTCTCGAACGCCAGACACAGACTTACGCCCTACTTGGTGTGGCCTCTAGGTAAGCATTGAGCACGGTTTCATGTCTATTTGTTGTGCGTAGCTAGCACTCCCTTAAATGGCGCCAACATATCAGCCGGCCAGACCAAATACAGTGACAAGCAACTGAAACAGTCACGATAGTTTACGGTGCAGTCGGGTATTCAATTAACATGAACAGGACCCACCAAGGAACAAATCGACAGTTCCAGTTCATTCACTTTGAGTAACATGTAACAGACGCGAAGGAAATCTGTCCTTCAAATCTCAAGGAAATCCCAATCACCGTCAGCAGTGGATTTGCAATCCAACGGCTAAAGACGCCGCAGCAGCTGGCCACGCTCCTGAATCGTACCGACTCGGCCACTCGGCACGCTGCATACATCCACAGCGCCACACGTCACTGTCGCTCACACAGCTGGTACCCGAACTCCAGCCCCCAGCAGAGCGCGCGCGCCGCAGTCAAATAGCCATCCGCCAAAGGTGCGAAGAAGACAAGCACGCATCGAAAATCGACTCACAACAATCGGGATGACAATCGATTGACTTCTTAAGTAATAGAACCCAGTACGTCGTCCTCGGTGTGAGTGTTCATCGGAGGTGAGGGTATCATCTGGTGTGCCCCAGGAACGTTTGGTAGGTCCGCTGTTGTTTTGTAACTACATAAATGATCTTTTGGATAGGGTGGATAACAATGTGCGGCTGTTTGCTGATGATGCTGTGGTGTACGGAAAGGTGTCGTCGTTGAGTGACTGTAGAAGGATACAAGATGACTTGAACAGGATTTGTGATTGGTGTAAAGAATGGCAGCTAACTCTAAATATAGATAAATGTAAATTGATACAGATGAATAGGAAAAAGAATTCCATAATGTTTGAATACTCCATTAGTAGTGTAGCGCTTGACACAGTCACGTCGATTAAATATTTCGGCGTAACGTTGCAGAGCGATATGAAGTGGGACAAGCATGTAATGGCAGTTTTGGGGAAGGCGGATAGACGTCTTCGGTTCATTGGTAGAATTCTGTGAAGTTGTGGTTCATTTGTAAAGGAAACCGCTTATAAAACGCTAATACGACCTATTCTTGAGTACTGCTCGAACGTTTGGGATCCCTATAAGTTCTGATTGAGAGAGGGCATAGAAGCAATTCAGAGGCGGGCTGCTAGATTTGTTACTGGTAGGTTTGATCATCACGCGAGTGTTACGGAATTGCTTTTCAGAAACTCTGGTGGGAGTCTCTAGAGGAAAGGAGGCGTTCTTTTCGTGAATCGCTACTGAGGAAATTTAGAGAACCAGCATTTGAGGCTGACTGTAGTACAGTTTTACTGCCACCAACTTACACTTCGCGGAAGACCACAAATATAAGATAAGAGAGATTAAGGTTCGTACAGAGGCATATAGGCAGTCATTTTTCCCTCGTTCTGTTTGGGAGTGGAACAGGGAGAGAAGATGCTAGTTGTGGTACGAGGTACCCTCCGTCACGCACCGTATGGTGGATTGCGGAGTATGTATGTACATGTAGATGTAATGGAGACTGGTGCCATCAGCGCACCAGCTCATAGTCAACCAACATAAGGTTCTTGGACAAAGTAGCAATCAGCCCATTCAAAGAACACACTGGTCGCCTTGGAGTCCTGCAGCTTGTGTAGAACTGGTAATGTGATCCTGGCAGTGAAATGAAATGGTGGTATGTCACGGATGGCCGGGAGGATCGGCCTCTGAGTTGCAAGTCTTTTCTGTTGACGCCGTATTAGGCGACTTGCGAGTCGATTGTGATGAAATGATGATGATGACAACCCAATATCAAATCCCAGGCCCACTGCATGTCTGTCAGACGCGCTGACCACTCAGCCAAGAGGATAGACTCTAGTAGAGAAGTTTCTGCTGTTCTGTCACGTCTTCACATCTAGGAATTGTACTGCGCTGATTGCATATAATCAGTTGGTACATTCACCCCCCGGCAGCGAAATGTGGTGAATGTTCCAGTCGACAAGTGGAGACGTTACAGAATGGCAGAAAAGCGCTGCCATGTTTGGACGTGCCCATAACCACGTGTGAATCAACCTGCCCGATTTGATGGCGTATAATGGAGGAATGTCCAACATGTCTACAGGTAATGGAGTACTAGACACAGGCATGTAACACAGTGTAATAACAATGATCGTTTAAAGAGCGTAACTGATAGCCACCCTTGTCAGTGACGATGGGTTTCAAGTGCAACACTAATTGCTTCTGTCACTGAATCCAGGTCAATCTCAGCCAGCTTCCAAACGAATGTTGCGAAAGGAACGCCGAGGAATACTCATTTCGAGTCGCGGTATCTCATTTCGCAAACGGGCATATCCCACAGCTGAATATAGAGCAGCATGCCTTCGATGGGCCGAACAACAAAGAAAGGCGACAGTGGCTGGTTGAGGGCGCGTAGAGTGGCATCGCAAGGCACTGTTTCGCCTCTTTTCGAGTAGTGCGAAGCGTATTGTGCATCGAGGGCCAATGAGGATTTCAGTCCAGGACGTGCGGGAGGTGTATTTCCGGCTGGAGGTGGTTCTGTGAGGTTTGGGGGTTTCTTGTGCCGTTATTTGGGTCCATTTATTTAACTAAATGTGAATGAGAACCTAAGTGTTTGTTTCAACATCGCGACGACCAAGCGTCACCATTTCTTCCCTGTCTTCGTGATGAGTATTTGTTGGACATTTCCGAGTTCAAAGTTGACCTTGTTCCCGGCCACAGCTCGTACGTTCTTTGTCAGCCGAACACTAAGGTACCCTATCACAAATCGACTGATCACTTAAGAAATTCAATTTCAATCCCAAAGGTATTTTTTTTGGGGGGGTGGGGTGGGGATAGCGGGTGGAACGTAGCTATCGATGCCACCACCGTTTGGTAGCAGTACCGCCCACACTCACGAATGAGGGACTTCGTCTGTCTGTGGCGTACGTGAAGAAACTTGTGGACTCTTCAAAATGGTTCAAATGGCTCTGAGCACTATGGGACTTAACATCTGAGGTCATCAGTCCCCTAGAACTTAGATCTACTTAAACCTAACTAACCTAAGGACATCACACACATCCATGCCCGAGGCAGGATTCGAACCTGCGACCATATCGGTCACGCTGTTCCAGACTGAAGCGCCTAGAACCACTCGACCACAACGGCCGGCTTGTGGACTCCTTTCGACGGCAAAAGGAGTCCCTTATCAAGCATTGCGTCTCCTAGTCGTGACTAATGATTAGTCCTTGGTCCCGGTAATTTTCTCCAAACAACGTCCCTGGAAACGACCACTGCGGGAAAATCAAAGAAATTCGAGCTCATACGTACACAAACAGAAAAATACTCGTCCCACACACGCTTGGCTGAGTGGTCAGCGTGTCTGAAAGTATGTTGCGATCGGTGACGAAATGAGAACCACAGCGCAAATCCGGTGAATCTTTGGACAGACATGTTGGGCAGTGTCTCACGTACGGTCGTCGTTCGTGTCACGCCGCTTTCTGCCCTGCTGAGTGCGCTGTGAGAACGTAAAGATGACTAGAAAGCAGTGACACTCGCCAGGTCTCCACCAAGCGTTTGAACGTCCACCATACGGGCCGGAAGTGGCTCTCTCTCATTTTCATCTCTGCCCACAGGACCGCTCGCTTTGGAGACAACATTTTGGCTCAGACAACGAACTGCATGCCAGGGAAGAGAAATGGCGGAAAGCACAGGTGACTGCCGTCTATGACGAGGGCATTGGAAAGTTGGTACAACGCTGCGAAATACGTCTAAGTCGAAGCGGCAATTGTGTAGAGAAGTAGCTGGAACCTGTAGCAAACTGTTGCAATTAAACATTTTTTTATTTTCACTGTGGCTTCTGTTTCGCGGCCTATCGGAACTCATTTGCTGGACAGCCCTAGTATTAGCAGCTGTGGCATGTAAAGAAGATTGATACGACAATACCACAACGTACAAGCTGCTAACCAATGAATAGTTAGAAAACTATTAAAACAGCACTATCTCCCAGTTAATCACCATCAGTGCATAGGGTTTGAACAGCTCGTAATTCACAGTTTATAATAGGTACTGAATGCGACAATCCTATCTGTCGACAAAAGCGTCGGATTTATGTCGCAACGTTATATATATATATATATATATATATATATATATATATATATATATATATATATATATATATATATTAGGCGATCATAAGGTTTCTGCCTCAGGGCTGTTGCTGCCGTCTACAAGCTACGTACAGGGACTTCGATGGGGGTATATAAGCACCGAGATGTAGGCAGGCTACTAGTGTATCATTCGTGTCATTCCGACGAGACTCTGGTAAATGCGGAAGCTTGAACTATGGTGACGTCATAACCAAATGCGTCCAAACAAGATCAACGTGCTGTTACTCTTTTCTGTCCTACCGAAGTACAAAACACAGGTAGACATCCATCGGAGAACGAAGACTGTGTATGGGGCAGCACGTGTGGAATGGTGCGCGACAATGAGTGCTGCTGCTTCGTGATAAAGCAGCTCCCCATATCGAAAATGTTGTAACGCAGAAGTTACCGCAACTCAAGTGGGAGACGCTAGAGCACGCACGCCACAGCCCTGATCTGTCACCATGTGATTATCACACCTTCGTTCTCCTAAAAAAGGCAGTCCTATCGGACGATGACGTGCAAAATGAGATTACGGATTTTTTTCACACAGCAAGACATCGTGTTTCACCAAACGGGATCTTCTACTTGGTGCGTCGGTGGGATGTCTGCGTCAGTGCTCACTGCGATTTAGCCTGATCGGCATACCGATTCTGGGCTGCACGGCCTTCGGACGAATCCTAATGAGCTACAATTATTCGAGGTACGTTGAACACAGTCTGAAACTCATTAAGCAAGTGAAGTACCTGTCTCGCCATTTAACTTAGATTTGAGGACGCACTACTAAACGTATTACTGCGTTCAATAAGTCGTTTTAATTAGATTTCAAGGCCCTCGAATTCACTTGTCTAGTTTTAAGTTTCGATTTTTGTATAAAATGATGCAAATAATACTGGTGGTTTCCCTAATACATTAAGTGATGTAGAGTCTTGGGATTTCCAGGCGTAAGGAGCCGAACCTACTGCCGTTTTGCCTCTTTCGAAGATGGTTGGGTGCAGTTCAACAGACATGTCTACGCTGTTCTAGGTGGCGATCTAGCCTTACGCTTTATGAATTGCCAGTTTTCTTACAACAACGGTCGCCACACTTCGAAATACTGTATTTCGTGCAGTAGTTTACCGAGGATACTGGTTATTTTTATCAGCGGTCGAAACACAAAATTATTTCTCGAGAGTGTCTAGCAGGCTTGCATTTATTTTGTTTAGTGCTGATCGGAACATAGAATAATTTTGATCTGGGAACACAAGCAGTGTTATTTTAAATATGTAGCGAGTTTACAAACGGCTTTAAGGCGCTGGAGCTATTTTAGATTTGCTTTGCAACAGTGAAGACATTAAATACGAGTCTGCTATTTAGTTTGTGAAGAAGTAAATTACACTGTTAATTTTGAATTATATAAACTGTCCCGCGCGAGGTTGCTGCGCGGTCTACTGCGTCTTGTCACGGCCCGCGCGGCTCCCTCCGTCGAAGGTTCGAGTCCTCGCATGGGTGTGTGTGTGTGTGTGTGTTGTGCTTATCAAAAGTTATTTTAAGTTAGATTTAATAGTGCGTAAGCTTAGGGACCGATGACCTCAGCAGTTTGGTCCTATAAGACCTTACCACAAATTTTTTTTTTTGTTAATACACGGGACGCTGATATTAATGTGAGCATCGCCTATGTTCGACATCAGTGTGAAATAGCGACTCAGATGTGGCAGATAGCAGCCCTAGCTGTGGAGGGTATATATAAAGCGTGTCGGAAGGACGCGGAAAACAGTGCAGCCGTTTACGTACATAGACACTCCCCTAAACCCGCAAGGAAATCCTTGAAAAACAGCCAGCAAATCTGTATTCTGGTAAAGGAAGCCTCTGAATTTTCAAATTATTTACGTGGTGCTGCTTGTATGGTGGGCGGTCAGAATCCCAGAGACGTGTTTAAGAATAAGTATCTAAGACAAATCGTAGATGATGTGAGCTGCAGAAGTTTTGTTGAATTGTAGAGGTACAACAACCGACAGGTTGTCAGCCTATCGGTCAAGTGTCGACTTACGTTTTCGTTTTAACAAGACCACGGATTATTGAGAGCTTCCAGTTGCCATACTGTGCACATCAGTTTTACGATAGTATTCGAGAAACAGCTTTGAATTAATTCGTGGTCACTCTAACGATCAAATATAAACAACATACGCTTGTGGAGAGATGCACGTTGACGCCATCGACCTCTTGTCTGCACAGTCATAAGAGTGGAAGCTTACAACAGAACCTGCTGCCAGCGAGGACAATCGAACAACTGCGAGTGAATGGAGGCGATTGTTGGCCTGCGACTGTGTGTGGTGGTCGATAGCCCCGCCTCGCTCACTACGGCCTACTTTCTGGGCGCGCCTTGTGTTTTACTGCTGCCGTATCTCAGAGCCACATCTACGTCGGCAATCTGATGATCGTTGGAGCTGGATATCGCGTCTGACAATCTCGCACTCTAACGTCGCCTCTGTCCACTGAGAATGTAATCCTTTATGCTGCACAGTTATAAAATCCCAAACTTCATGTTCGATTACACTGTTGCTCTGTTTAAGATGTTTCCCGGTGTAATAACTGCTTGGAAGGTTCTCGACCATTGTGTCGGATGGTGGCATATACTTTATTAACATCCTGAATCTTTATATTTCATGTCTACGTAATTAATTCTCGATATTGTCAACTCGGCGACGGAAATGTTTCTCGCAACGAGAGACCGTCACTGCAGAGAGCCTGTTTGACATTGTTGACGGACCCACAACTTCGCCTCTGCTTGTACCGCTTCTTCACTATCATTATTTCACTATCAGAGTGAATGTGGTGTCACCGCCAGACACCACACTTGCTAGGTGGTAGCCTTTAAATCGGCCGCGGTCCGTTAGTATACGTCGGACCCGCGTGATTGCAGGCCGAGCGCCGCCACACGGCAGGTCTAATCTAGAGAGACTCCTTAGCACTCGCCCCAGTTGTACACCAGACTTTTCTATCGATGGTTCACTGTCTACATACGCTCTCATTTGCCGAGACGACAGTTTAGCATAGCCTTCAGCTACGTCATTTGTTACGACCTAGCAAGGCGCCATATTGAGTTACTGAATGTATTCTGAACAGATAATATTGTGAATCATGTACCGTCAAGGGCGACGTTCATCATTAATGTATTAGAGTTAAGTATCATACTAATCACGTCCGCTTTCTGAATTCTCATTCCTTGTCATGTTCCAGATCTCACGTCAGTATAGTTCATCCCTCCTTACGCCAGACTGCGTGAGCTAAAGCGCGTGCATTGCGGCCTCTACTAGTAACACGGTGTTGGCTCTACTGCCAACACAACAGTGAAGTTCCTTGAAGGTTTTCTTCAAGTTTTGGAAACATACGAATATCGGATGGGACCTAATCAGGACTGTATGGAGAATGATGATGGCAACGAACCCAAGGCGCCGGGCTGTTGCAAATGCAGCAACGCTTGTGTATGATCTGCCACTTTCAGACTGAAGGAGAAGCTGTTCCACATACAGACTCCTTCAGCGGTTTAAAAACTAGATTACATCACACTGTTTCTCAAGCACCGACATAGTAACATTGGACGCAGCCATGTTACACGCTACAGCTCGGAGCCTTGTAGACGCAGAGAGTTCCAGTTTGCGTCAGAGTAGACTGAAAGTCGACCGAGTAATATGCACAGCATATAATACCTCAACCGATATTGAAACAGAATAAAAAAAATTCGGAGGCATTACAATTCAGTACGCCCTTGTAAAAATAATTCTATTTTATTTACTACATGTCAACATTGCGATAATAGGCATTTCTTTGTGGTGACTGGTTTCGGAGAATCACTTCCATATTGAAGCCATGGCCTACAAAAGATTTTATGGTGTTCACAAAGGAAAAATTACAATGTGCCTCCAAGATTGTACACTCCTGGAAATGGAAAAAAGAACACATTGACACCGGTGTGTCAGACCCACCATACTTGCTCCGGACACTGCGAGAGGGCTGTACAAGCAATGATCACACGCACGGCACAGTGGACACACCAGGAACCGCGGTGTTGGCCGTCGAATGGCGCTAGCTGCGCAGCATTTGTGCACCGCCGCCGTCAGTGTCAGCCAGTTTGCCGTGGCATACGGAGCTCCATCGCAGTCTTTAACACTGGTAGCATGCCGCGACAGCGTGGACGTGAACCGTATGTGGAGTTGACGGACTTTGAGCGAGGGCGTATAGTGGGCGTGCGGGAGGCCGGGTGGACATACCGTCGAATTGCTCAACACGTGTGGCGTGAGGTCTCCACAGTACATCGATGTTGTCGCCAGTGGTCGGCGGAAGGTGCACGTGCCTGTCGACCTGGGACCGGACCGCAGCGACGCACAGATGCACGCCAAGACCGTAGGATCCTACGCAGTGCCGTAGGGGACCGCACCGCCACTTCCCAGCAAATTAGGGACACTGTTGCTCCTGGGGTATCGGCGAGGACCATTCGCAACCGTCTCCATGAAGCTGGGCTACGGTCCCGCACACCGTCATGCCGTCTTCCACTCACGCCCCAACATCGTGCAGCCCGCCTCCAGTGGTCTCGCGACAGGTGTGAATGGAGGGACGAATGGAGACGTGTCGTCTTCAGCGATGAGAGCCGCTTCTGCCTTGGTGCCAATGATGGTCGTATGCGTGTTTGGCGCCGTGCACGTGAGCGCCACAATCAGGACTACATACGACCGAGGCACACAGGGCCAACACCCGGCATCATGGTGTGGGGAGCGATCTCCTACACTGGCCGTACACCTCTGGTGATCGTCGAGGGGACACTGAATAGTTCACGGTACATCCAAACCGTCATCGAACCCATCGTTCTACCATTCCTAGACCGGCAAGGGAACTTGCTGTTCCAACAGGACAATGCACGTCCGCGTGTATCCCGTGCCACCCAAAGTGCTCTAGAAGGTGTAAGTCAACTACCCTGGCCAGCAAGATCTCCGGATCTGTCCCCAATTGAGCATGTTTGGGACTGGATGAAGCGTCGTCTCACGCGGTCTGCACGTCCAGCACGAACGCTGGTCCAACTGAGGCGCCAGGTGGAAATGGCATGGCAAGCCGTTCCACAGGACTACATCCAGCATCTCTACGATCGTCTCCATGGGAGAATAGCAGCCTGCATTGCTGCGAAAGGTGGATATACACTGTACTAGTGCCGACATTGTGCATGCTCTGTTGCCTATGTCTATGTGCCTGTGGTTCTGTCAGTGTGATCTTGTGATGTATCGGACCCCAGGAATGTGTCAATAAAGTTTCCCCTTCCTGGGACAATGAATTCACGGTGTTCTTATTTCAATTTCCAGGAGTGTATATAAAAGATGCACGCTGAATCAAGCATTACAAAATTTTCAATCTATAGAGTACATGTTTTTTATGTATCTTAGATGTAGGTGTATAGTTTCCACCAATGTACATGTGAGTAACCGGATATGCAGATTTCTTCACCATTAACCAGTACATGCACACAAGATAATAAACATGGTGCGAGCATAGAATGTGAATTCCTCCCCATCGAACACAGAAGACCGAAGTGCTGCGCTGCCCTACTCGTCTCGTAATCTCCATAGAGCTCGGTTCCAGTGCTATGTGACAGCCTCACAGGCAATCGAAACATCACAAGCACTTAATTACAAGCATTTACATTTGTTTTAGATAAACAATTGTGACATGTCACACATTATAATAAAACTGAAGCAACACCACAACATGTCGTGCCACAATGTAAATATCCGTCAAAGGTGACAGACATATCCGCGTGAGGCAGCCCGCGCAGTCTAAGGCCGCCTTGCCAAGGTTCGCACGTCTCTCCCCGTCGGAGGTTCGTGTCCTCCGTCGGGCATGGGTGTGTCTGTTGTCCTTAGCGTAAGTTAGTTTAAGTTAGACTAAGTAGTGTGTAAGCCTAGGGACCAATGACCTCAGCAGTTTGGTCCCATAGGAACTTACAACCTACCATGGCGGACATAACAGGTGTAACATATAAAAATTTCTTTTGTAAATTTAATTAAAATAAGCGCAAGTTATTAACACCGACAAACTTCTATTATATATTGCCTATGGTACATATTTCTACATATTAATTGGTTTGAAGACCGGTGGTTTATGTTTATATTGATATCAAGTGGCTGTAATTATGCTGTGATGCCTCGAAATTTTGCGTACATCAAAAAAGTATTTACGATAACATTGTGTGCTTTAACGAGACTCATCATATTGTATCTATGTAACGGTTAATGGTGAGGAACAATGCATATTTAGTTACTCACAAGACTATCACGCTCAAAAGTATCCTAACTACATGAACTGGGTTTCATCTGATTTCTATGCAACCCACACCACACAACACAACTGTCTTGCAGGTCCTCTGCTATCTTTTCAGTACTGTCATTTGAGTGAGGACACAAGAGAGAACTGTCAGTCCACATGCAAATTAATACCACGATAATGCAAATATCAGAAAACAGTTCACTGAAGGTGACACAACCACTGCGCTGGTAAACTCAATTTATAACAATAAATGGCATTTCAGATAGCAAGTTTTAATTTCAAATTATGTAACGAAAATTTTTGTATTGTGCTGGGACCCGGGACTCTAACTCAGCAACTGTTGGTCCTGTTAACTAATCATAAAAGATATTAAATCTGGTTTCAATCAAGCGTAAATAAGTGTGACCGCATTTAAGCTTGAAATGAGATGTGATAAAGTTTTCTGTTGGACAAAGATTCGCATTCAGCACCTAATCGTATTGTTAATTAAGCACAATCAAATGTTAGAAATAATACTTTTTCACCAGTAGCGAGATGATTGAAACTGAAACTACGAGACGAAAAAGTTTTGCCTTACCTGGATTCGAACTCAGTACATATCGACGTTGATCTCTAGTCACGAACATACTTTAAAAATAGTTTTATTTCACCAGTAGCGAGGTGTGCACATGTCTGAACAGAAAATAGCATGGCGAAAATTTCCGTGCTGACTGGCAATCGAAATCTCCACATATTATCACTACTGACCACAAAGAGATATTGAATATCGAATTCATTTTAACCAGTAACTATCAGTATACTGTTTGAACCTGAAAAGCCATGACGAAAGGTTGTTCAAATGGGTCTGAGCACTAATGCACTTAACATCTGAGGTCATCAGTCCCCTCGAACTTAGAACTACCTAAACCTAACTAACCTAAGGACATCACACACGCCTATGACCGAGGCAGGATTCGAACCTGCGACCGTAGCGGTCGCGCGGCTCCAGACTGAAGCGCCTAGGCACCAATCAACAATGTTGAAAACGGAAGAGAGACATTAAAAAAACTCAATTATTAGTTACCTGTAGTTTGGTGTTCGTGCGTTACAGCTCGAAATGACACCACGGAACCTTTTGTGCGAGAACAGGTTTCGAACCCAGACACGCTCCTTTCGTGGAGACTTCGAGGCCATTGGAATCGTGGAGAAACAGTGAAAAGGTGGAAGTATATCATCTCATAGGGGCCAAACATGGTGAAAGAGGAGATCTGAGTCTGAATCCCAGTTTAACACCAAAATTTTCCATGTCTCATGTTCATACAGTAAGACTTAAGCGCTCTGTCACCTTACATGATGGCTGGATCAGTGAAATAAAAAAAAAATCTCTTTTAAGAAAGCTTACCGGTGACCGACTATCAACTTGACGCTACTTCCGCCTATGTCGTAGCTCAGTTTACATCAACCCACCTCCAATAGTTTTCGAAGTGACATCGCGTTTAACGTGGATTGGAAATCACAGGGCAATTCTATACTGTTCATTTGGTATTGCTAGAGGCAGAGACTGGCTTCTTGTACTTGTTAAAAATGGTTCGCTGATGTGAAAATAGAACCCATATCTTAAGCAAAGGTTGTGACAATCATTCCCACAGATCACTAACCTGCACAGAGCATTGCTCCATGTTCGAGTCGCAAAGAAGAATGCTCCACACTGGAACAGAATTGTGATCCACTATAGGTTGATTACAGCCTGTTCGAAACATTCATTTTCTTCTTCGTTCACATCGATACTCACTAGCAGACTCGTCTATTCAGTGCGTGCTTTTGACTTGATTTTATAATCATTGAAAGAAAATCACATAACATCCAGTTGCACGAACTGGTAGGATGAGGAAATTTCTTCAGAAAGTGTTGTTTTACATCTACGATTTTTTGCTGATTTATATAGTTATGGTCTATTCACAAGTATGACGTAGTGTAAACGCTAAAACCAGCTATCAAGCATACTCATCTTCACTTTTTTAAACAGCATTTAATCTTAGGTAATTATGTAGGTTATGGCGTAGTTACCGTTTCTCATGCAGCATATTATCTGAAGAGTGTTGACGTATGTAGTCTCCCAGGGTAAAGTACATCAAAAAGAGCGGACAAGTGCAAGTAGGATTCGCGTTCTTAGTGTTCCGTCAAAACTTCATTTATGTTAATAGAAAATAACAATAAATTTAGTTATAATAATAATAATAATAATAATAATAATTTCGTGTGCCTTAATGCCCCGTTGCAAGTCATTATATTGAACGCCACTTCGGTTACTTTCGTGTCCCTAGCCGGCCCCAGATATCCAACTGGAGAAAAATTATAATTTCGTGTGCCTTAATGCCCTGTTGCAAGTAATTATACTGAACGCCACTTCGGTTACTTTCGTGTCCCTAGCCTGCCCCAGATATCCAACTGGAGAAAAATAATAATTTCATGTGCCTTAATGCCCTGTTGCAAGTCATTATATTGAACGCCACTACGGTTACTTTCGTGTCCCTAGCCGGCCCCAGATATCCAACTGGAGAAAAAGGACCTACAGTTTAACGTTGAGATGTCAAGACACGGTTAAAAGGAAGACGGAAAATCAGCAACCGGTCCGATACGTGTACTGGTGCATGCACGCTTTACCGGAATACCACCAAGACCGATACGTAATTAAATGTTCATCTACAGTATTTCATGACTGAGTTCGCTAGTATCGATATACGTGAAACAAACAGTTGTATCTTTTGATTGAACCGACTTAGAATGTTAAATTCTTGACACCACCAATGATTGTAGACATTACCATTTGACATAAATTTCAAAATTATATCTCTACCCATTTCCGAGAAAAAGAGCTCTAAGCAGGTGGACAGCAGACGAATTAAAGTAAACCGACTTAAGCTTCAAAATGGTTCAAATAGCTCTAAGCACTATGGGAATTCACATCTGAATTGAGTGAGGACACGAGAGAGAACTCTCAGTCCACATGCAAATTAATACCACGATAATGCAAATATCAGAAAACAGTTTACTGAAGGTGACACAACGACTGCGCTGGTAAACTCAAATTTATAACAATAAATGACATTTAAGATAGCAAGTTTTAATTTGAAATTATGTAACGAAAATTTTTGTATTGTGCTGGGATCCGGGACTCTAACTCAGCAACTGTTGGTCCTGTTAACTAATCATAAAAGATCTTAAATCTGGTTTCAATCACAAGTAAATATGAGTGACCGCATTTAAGCTCGAAATGACATGTGATAAAGTTTTCTGTTGGACAGAGATTCGCACCCAGCACCTAATCGTATTGTTAATGAAGCACAATCAAATGTTAGAAATAATACTTTTTCACCAGTAGCGAGATGATTGAAACTGGAACTACTAGACGAAAAAGTTTTGCCTTACCTGGATTCGAACTCAGTACATATCGACGTTGATCTCTAGTCACGAATATACTTTAAAAATAGGTTTATTTCACCAGTGGCGAGGTGTGCACATGTCTGAACAGAAAATAGCAAGGCGAAAATTTCCGTGCTGACTGGCAATCGAAACCTCCACATATCATCACTACAGACCACAAAGAGATATTGAATATCGAATTCATTTTAACTAGTAACTAGCAGTATACTGTTTGAACCTGAAAAGCCACGACGAAAGGTTGTTGAAATGGGTCTGAGCACTAATGGACTTAACATCTGAGGTCATCAGTCCCCTAGACTTAGAACTACTTAAACCTATCTAACCTAAGGACATCACAAACACCCATGCCCGAGGCAGGATTCGAACCTGCGACCGTAGCAGCGGCGCGGTTCCGGACTGAAGCGCCTAGAACCGCTCGGCCACAACGGCGCGCTCCGACTTAAGGAGGTAACAGAAAACCACTGTGTAGTAACGTCATAAACAGAAAATAATAATTGGCCCTGACAAAACCAAAACAAAAGCATAGGCCAATGGAAGTCCTCAAAATGTAGCAGTATGCACGTAATGGCACAAAGAAGATGTTTGACGTTACGAACTGCATTTCAGGACTGTCTCCATCCCAGCTGTGATCTGTTGTCCGTATCGGAGACGCCATGCGGTCGCTCAACTTACGAAAATCGACCGAGGAAACAGAAACTTGTGTTGCTATTGTACGAGAACGCCCGTCATACTCTGCTGATTTACAAAAGAAATTGTCCAGACTTGGGGCTGGAAAGCGCACATCTTCTTCAGAATTATCTCCCTCAAACAGTTATCTTTCTCGCTCCTTGTCGAATAACCATAGAGAATGTTTCTTTGTGGACGAAAATGCACATTTAACTTAAATAATCGACATCTTTATCTCCTGACAGTAAACAGGAGTGAAATCCAACAACTACATTACCATCGTCAGACTATTTTAGTTAATGAGAGGGGGGGGGGGGGGGGTAATTGTTGGTGATCAGTTTCCCTCTTTCGTTTTCTCTGTTATACTTCATAAACCAAGGAGAAACGTTCTGTTCTAATATACCCAACAAATGTCTAATTTAATAAAACGAATAGTATCTGTAACACGGGACTGCACCACAGAATCACGCATTAGCAACATATTACGCAAATTTTACCTCCATGTTGTCTGTGTCTACATGAAGTCCTGTGTCTTACTCAAAAAGCATCTAGTGATTACGACAGTAAACTTCGCAGTGGGAGCAGACCCAAATAGAACAAAGTTATCAAATTTTCAATGCACACATGACCAATTGAACAATGTGATGAAAACACTAAGATGCTCGTCGGTATAAGCAAGATAATATAAGTGTTAACAAGGCTACAAGGTAACAATTTCCTACATTTTTCTCCTTTAGATCTACATGGTACTAAAACGAAATTGGTATGAGAATTAGGACGGAGAATTTAAGATTTCGTTACGATTTTTGATCTGGATGATTATATCACGGTAAGGGAAGAAGTAAGAAGCCGACAAAATGTTCAGACGTCCAACAAGATTAGAACCTAGAACAACAGCAGCGTTGCCTATAAAAAAAAAAAAGAAGAAAAAGCAGGCAGGTTACCGCTTAGCTAGGGAGTCAGTGCTCCGAGCAGTGCACTCTCAATGTAGTACTCTTCGTTAATAAACAGAATTAGTAATGTTCAGTATCAGATCAGTTATAGGTTCCGTCTGGAGTTACCTTTATGGAATCAAATTATAAGTTTCACACCTCAATGTTACACCTTCAGTCAGAATCAGTTAGGCTGAATTTCAGAATGAGTCACTCCAGTAGTTGGAATGCATTAGATATTTGTCTAGTTGGATGAAACATTGAGGAGCAATCAGCACGTCGGCTTTCGGCAGTTGTTTTAAACTTTTGTGGAAAGGCACTAATTTGTGAAGTCGAGGTGTAGACAGGAATGAGTCTACGAAAATGGATTATACTCTAGGGAACTTCCATGCAGGACGTGCTAACTTTCAGTCAAATTATGGACAATGAAAAACAGATGACAATGAACCTATTGTTTAGCGAATTTTAACACAAAGAACATTTGCAGTGACCATCATGTCGCTGGTCTGCCAGTCGATAAGATTTGTTATGCAAATTATCTATGGAGTTAACAGGGCCGGGTTTAGGCCTCAGGGACACAAGCTGCCGTTTCGGGCGCCAAGCTGGGAGGGATCTCTGGGGCTCCACGACTATTAAGGTTTCTGTCCAGGATGTGACGCAATCCATACATACCGGGTGTGATGTCCCTGGCACCCAAATGCAAGATTTGTGTACTGTGCTTGTCGCCTTGAACCACCTCTGTTAGATTCGTTTCATACTATTTATTTTCTATTTCGTGCACTCACGCTCAATTATTCTAATTTTGTTTTGTACTACGTGTTTGTCCCATTCAGTGGTACACAGTTACATTGAAGTACCAATTTTTCTAGAAATCATCTAAACTTACGTATATATATATCCACCTGGTCAGCTGCGTGGTATCGTACTCGCCTCCTATGCAAGAGGGCCCAGGTTCGATTCTCGGTCGGGTTGGAGATTCTCTCCGCACGGGAACTGGGTGTTATGTTGTTCTGATCATCATTTCATCCTCATCACCAGCGCCCAAGTCGTCCAATGTGGCATCGACTGAAATAAGACTTGCACTTGGCGGCCGAACTTCCCCTGATGGTGTCTCCAGGCCAACGATACCATACGCTCATTTCATTTTTTTCTATGTATATTACCTGCATTTTGTGCTCCCAAATTTCCTTTCTCTCTTTATCATCTGTATGAATGACTGAGTGAGTGTGTATATTGAACATGTCTTATGTATGGTAGCAGTCCAGTATCTGGCTGTCTATTGTGGTAGCAACAGTGTAGGCGACGTACACTATGTGATGAAGAGTATCCGGACACTTGTCTGAAAATTACTTGCAAGTTCGTGGCGCCCTCCATCGGTAATGTTGGCTTTCAATATGGTGGTGGCCCACCCTTAGCCTTGATGACAGCTTTCTCCCTCGCAGGCATACGTTCAATCACGTGCTGGAAGGTTTCTTGGCGAATGGCAGCCCCTTCTTCACGGTGTGCAGCTCTGCGGAGAGGTATCGATGTCGGTGGGTGAGGCCTAGCACGAAGTCGACGTTCCAAAACATCAGAACGGTGTTCTGTAGCATTCAGGTCAGGACTCTGTGCAGGCGAGTCCATTATTGGGCTGTTATTGTCGTGTAACCACTCCATCACAGGTCGTGCATTGTAAACAGTTGCTCGATCGCGTTGAAAAATGCAGTTGCCATCCCCGAATTCCTCTTCAACAGTTGAAAGCTAGAAGGTGCTTCAAAGATCGATGTAAGCCTGTGCTGTGATAGTGCCACGCTAAACATCAAGGGGTGCAAACCCCATCCTTGAAAAACACGACCACACCATAACACGACGTTTTTCCATTGTTCAGTCGTCCAATGTTTACGATCTTTACACCAAGCGATGCGTCGTTTGGCATTTACCGGCGTGATGTGTGGCTTATGAGCAGCCGATCGGTCATGAAATACAAGTTCTCTCACCTCTCGCCTAACGGTCATAGTACTTGCAGTGGATCCTGGTGCAGTTTGGAATTCCTGTGTGGTGGTCTGGATGGATCTCTGTCTATTTCACATAACGACCCTCTTTAAGTGTCGGCGGTCTCTGCATTCAACAGAAGAGGTCGGCCTGTGCACTTTTGTGCTGTACGTGTTCCTTTACGTTTCTACTTCACCTGGGGACCTAGGGATGTTTAGGAGTAGAGTATGACACAAGTGAGGCCCAATCACCTGACCACGTTCGAAGTCCGTGTTTCCCGCAAAGCGCCCCATTCTGCTATCTCACAATGTCTAATGACTACTGAAGTCGCTGATATGGAGTACCTGGCAGTAGGTGGCACCACAATAAGCCTAATATGAAATGCATATGTTTTTCGGGCTGTCCGGGCACTTTTGATCACATCGAGTAGTTTTCTCAGTCATTCGGCGGTACTTAGGTTGATGGCGGAGAGGACCTCTCTGGTCTCTTCCAGTTACCTGGACTGGACCTTTGGACCTTTGGTGAGTGAGAACGGTGCTCTTAAGAGCGATTTGGCCCTGGTTAGTGCGTTTGATGTATGATGGTATGTAGCTATTCAATTGATGTTCACGTTTGATGTGCTAGTTCATATCCAAGTATTTTAGTCGAATCCCTATATTTTTCAGAGTTTGGTCACGAGTATATTTTTCCGTGTGTAGTAAGTTTTTCCGGTCCTCGCCCTGTGTAAGTGGACCACGTGGTACAGTAAGTTCGTTACTCCAGCACAGGTTTAAATTTCAGTTGTCTGACTTCTTCTTTAACTGCGATGTATGTGCGAAGTTTTCTAATGTGTGTATGTTTTATTTCTTCCACTTTTTATTTTGTTTCAATATTTCATATTGTGTATCTTTTTCATACCACATGGTGATTTCACAGTGTGAAATTTCAATACCCTCTTGAATGTAAAAATTGTGTACCTTTTTCTTACCATATGGTGGTGATTTCACAGTGTGAAATTTCAATACCATCCTGAATATCTTTTTTCTTTATACACGGTTTACATTTGTCTTCTTGAAGTTTTTACGAGTCTTAGAAATATTGCTTTGTTCATGAATATTCAACAACATTTGCGGGTGTTTCACGCCAGCCGAGCTTAGTTTCATGTGCAAGGTGATTCAGATAAATTCCTTCGTCGGAAAGTGGTTCCATGGTATTCGTATTCACAATAATTCAATCACAGCGATAGGGATGAACCTCTGAGCCTTACTGCGACGGGCAACAATCTTTTTATCTCTATTCTTGTGTGTGTGAATCTAAAACGTTTGTGTGAACCTCACGCATGAGCGCCTGAGATTTCGTTTTCAGTTACTACCGCTACGTATCCCAGCAGTTAAGATAATAATAATAGAAGTAAGTTAATTAATTAAATAAAAGGCAACGACAGATCATGGGTTGGAATTATTTTGTGAATTTTTACTATGATGTCTTATTTTAATAAACTATGTTAAATTGTGATGCTTGCTTCTCAGACAAACCCATCCCGCATTGTAAGACTACTTTAAATACATCCCACCTGGCGTATCTGAAGCGCAAAAGACTTTTTTTGTGTCTTAAGCTCCTTTTCGCTCTGAATTATTTGACTTATCGTTTTTGCTTAAATTGTTCCCATATGCTCATTCCACATATTCACTTGGATCTTTCTATCAGTATTATCAAGTTCGTTATGCTTAGTAATTCAGTGGTTAATTCAGTTCTTATATCAATTTTTCCCAATTTTAATTATATTGAGTGGCGACCCAGAAGAATTTTATAGTACACGAAACTTACGGTAGACTGCAGAGTTCCACACTGACTAACTTCTACCAGATTCTGTTTGAAAATCACTTTGCAGATAATCATTTCATCCATTAATGATCATTTAGCCTTTAGCAGCAAAAATGTAGGTGGTAAATGGGCGGAGAGGGTGGGCGACAAATTATAAGTGGCTTGTGCCGAAACATATTCTCGAACCGGCCCTGGAAATGAACATAATACATGTAGCAAGCAACGAATTACGTTAATGAGCAACAAGTTGCTAGGAAGAGAGAGCGCCGCACAACGCCAAAGAGTTTTCGCACGTGTCTCCAATCACTTGTGATTGTCACCTGACATAACACAGTCTTTGAGCTTCCACAAGGTAGGTTACATGATTTTCATAAAAGTTCGGACTCATACTTCACGTCATCAGCAGGTGAAATGAAATTAAAATTAGTATCACCCACTGAGTCATATTCAGCTACAAATAGAGTGCTATTTAACGTATTAGTCTGTTTTGACAATTACACTATGTTAATTCTCATTTGTAGTTTCGTGTAGCCTTGAGGCGTCCCTAGTATGAAACAATCAGGAACAAATTGTAGTGCAAATATCTCCAATTCGAAGCGCTCCATTGATACTTCACTACGTGCTCATCTTGTTATCCTCTTATTGATATTTTGTTTTCTCTCCATCTGAAGTGTTCTGCATGTTGTCACCGCTATTCAGCAGAACATTTCTCGCTTTCACCGACTGAGCGATATCAGTTATTACACTGTATGCACTACAAGTAAATGATACTATTTGTTATTTTGTTTAATGCAGACAGATTGGAAGTTTCACTTAATGAAGATGTATTTCAGATAATGTTGTAAGCATTTTATGTTCTTATTTACATATGCTACTGACGGCTGCTTCTCCCTTCGTGCTAGCAAAGGCACGAATCGAATTGGTTTTGCATACACACGCCGAGTCCGTTTCTTTTAATCGCTCAGTCGATGAATCTGGATATTATTCATAACTATGCCTTAGATCAAAATCATAATTGCAACAAAACAAAATCTCTGAGCTATCCAAATACTTCTTACTTCGGATGCCAGTCAACGCGGCAATAGCAGTTACACCGCGTCTTCGAAGGGAACGATTCCCAAATGCTACCCAGCTCAGCACATCAACTGAGCCAACGTATTGTTCCTCTCGTTAGTCTAATGGAGAATTGGCAACTTTGCAGAGCACATTTGACAGCTTTGTGATCGTCGATATACTTCCTCCGGTGATTCATCATTATCCCAATAATTCCATTTGATATGTCCTTCCCATTTCCTATAAATAATCTGATCGATTCTCACTTAAGAAGTAACACTGGGGTGCGAAATATATTATCTGATTCCATAAAGGTCATTCCACACAGAACCTATAATTAATCTCATATTTAACATTACTAATCTCTCTATTAATGAACAATACAACACTGAGAGGGAGCTGCCAGGAGTTCTGCCTCGCTAGCTAAGCGGTAACGTAACTGCTTTGTGCGGGAAATGCTGCATTTTTTCTAGATTCCCATCTTGCTGAAGGCCTGAACATCTTGTAGGTTTCTTACTTCTTCTCTTAATGAGTTGTTATCTTCCAGATCGAAAAACTCTTAACTTTGACATCTTTAAGTCGCATAGCAATTTCGATTTAGTGACCTGTTGTAAGTAGGCTGTTTAGATTTTTATGTTGGTAACGCCACGTAGCGCTCTATATGAAAATCACTGATTGTGCTGTGTGAAGGCTGTGGTCGGTATGCATTGTTGGAGTATATGCTATTGTAGTGTTGGGCAGTTGGCTGTTAACAGCGCGTAGCGTTGAGCAGTTGGAGGTGAGCCGATACCTGTGGTGGATGTGGGGACAGAGATGGCGGAGTTCAGTGAGCGGATGATCTGGACGTGTGTCCATCAGACAGTGAATTTGTAAGACTGGATGTCATGAACTGATATATATATATATATATATATATATATATATATATATATATAATGACTTTTGAACACTAGTAAGGTAAGTACATTGTTTGTTCTTTATCAAAATCTTTCATTTGTTAACTATGCCTATCAGTAGTTAGTGACTTCAGTAGTTAGAATCTTTTATTTAGCTGGCAGTAGTGGCGCTCGCTGTATTGCAGTAGTTCGAGTAACGAAGATTTTTGTGAGGTAAGTGATTTATGAAAGGTATAGGTTATTGTCAGTCAGGGCCATTATGTTGCAGGGATTTTTGAAAGTCAGATTGCGTTGCTCAAAAAATATTGTGTGTCAGTTTAGTGTTGATCAGAATAAGTAAAGAGCGAAATGTCTGAGTACGTTCAGTTTTGCTCAGCTGTTTGAAAAGCAAATAAATATTGTGTATCAGTTTAAGCACAGTCATTTATAATTTTTCTAAGGGGACGTTTCATACTGTAAATCTAAAGGTGAAAAATTTAAGAACTTGCCACCTTGCACCCTTGTTGAAACTTACATTTTCCTGTTTATATTAATACACATCTTAATTGTTTTTATCACACTTCATCATGTATGGGTCTGAATAATTTGGTAACTAGGTTCTTTTTTAGTCTAATCCCACTGCGTGGTTTATATGTTTCTGTGGTAATCCGTAAATGCTTGTTGGGTAGTACACGGGACTTCATGTAGACACACACCATATGGGAGTCAAGACCGAGTATCATCTTGCTAATGCGTGATGTTTTGGGCAGTCTCGTGTTACAGATGCAATTCGTTTAGTTAAATTAAAACTAAGGTCATACGGTACCGTGTATGTTGTATTTCTTTAGTATTAGAATAGGGCATATTTTTATTGTTATGATGAGGACGAACGAATCGTCGCAAGTGTGAATGACTGGTGGCCAGTGCTAAATATAAACATACAAATCTCTTCTTTGCACAAACAGCAGGTTTTTCACTGAAGTCGACAAGGGGATAGCTGCATGGTCTGGGTCAAATAAATAGCTCTAACCACTATGGGACTTAACATATGAGTTCATCAGTCCCCTAGAACTTAAAATTACTTGAACCTAACCAACCTATGGACATCACACAAATCCATGCCCGAGGCAGGATTCGAACCTGCGAATGTAGCGATCGCGCGGTTCCAGACTGAAACGCCTAGAACCGCTCGCTCACACCGGCCGGCTCATTAGAAGTTATTGGTAATAAAATAATATATTGTACTTAACTGGTGGTGCGATAGTCTTCATAGTCAGGAGGAATATAATTACAAACAGAGAGCTATAGAGGCATCACATAGGCCATACGTTAACTAAGCGCCTTGTGGCGTTGCATGCTATCAGCTGAGGGCTATGCTACTTTCCAACTTGAATTCCCGAGCAAGAGTGGCGGAGCGCACGGTAGAGACTTGGTGCAAGCCGTGGAGCGGCGCTAGTCTAGACTCGGTGGTCCAGCGATACCAGTACGGACCGCGGTCGATAAGTGCAACCTTTAACAAGTATGGCGTCGAACGTTGATACCACATTTATGGCGTTTCTCGTTAGTTTATGGAATTTGCCAGAAAATCGTGAGAGAGAAATTGATCACCAACAATGTAACCCCTCACAACCTCCCCCTCCCATTAACTACAATAGTTTGACGATTGTCATGCAGTTTTTGGATTCCACGCCTCTTTACTGTTAGGAGAAAAGATGACGATAATCCATGTTTGATGTCCATGTACCTGTGACAGCAACCACCGAGTTTCACAAGCAGAATGTTGACAGACTGATTCAGGACGATCGTCGTATCACTCAGACAGAAACTGCAAGCAGATGTGGCATTTCACAAGAACGTGTGAGTCACATTTTTGCTTTGCTTGGCTATCGAAAGATCTGTGCACGATGAGTACCCCGGATGCTGACTCATGGAATGAAAGCGCACAGACTTGATATCTGCCAGGAACTCCTTTCGCGTTACGAGAATGAAGACGACGCCTTTCTCCATTCAATTGTCAAAGGAGACGAAACGTGGGTACACCATTACGACCCTGAGACGAAACGTCAATCTATGAAATATCGACACAAAGACTCGCTCCAGAAAAAGAAATTCAAGACGCAGCCCTCGGCTGGAAAAACCAGGGCCACACTGTTCTGGGACGCAGATGGTGTTATCCGTATTGATTTCCTTGTTCGTGGAACAACAATAAATTCAGAGCGTTACATCACAACGGCTAACAAGGGTCCAAAAGAAAAATGGAAATGTTTTTTTTGCAGCATGACAATGCCAAACCAGACACTTCACGTGCAACCACAGCAGAACTTCCGAGACTGAATCTCACCACCATACGGCATCCTCCATATAGTACAGATTTAGCACCGTCAGACTTCCATCTGCTCCTGATAATGAAAGACGATCTGTGGGGACATCATTAAGCTCTGATGAAGACGTTGAGATAACTGTGAGACTGTGGTTTCGGAAACAGTGTCGACTTCTTCCGTCACGGCTACAGAAAACTTGTTCGTCGTTGGCAGAAATGCATTCAATTGGCTAGTGATTATGCGGCAAAGTGAATGTTGGTAATTAAAGATCACATTCTAAGGATTATTTCTGCGTTTAATTTATTAAAATATTCCCATCCAAACCCAATTAACGAAGGTGGAGGCATTAATTTTCATTCAGCCCTCGTAAGAAGAATTTATTAAAAAATGATAACTGATTAATATATTAACAACGCGGAAAACAAAATATGCATGAAGTTGTGCACCAACCTACATTTTTCAGGTAAATTTTGGCCTTCATAGACTATAAACATCAGTATTCCATTTATATAATGCTGCATGAGGCAAGTTCACTACCTCCTCGCCAGTGCAACTATATGAGACGAAAGGCGGTTTAAAAACGCAAAGTCGAGATTGCTCAATAACTAGCCGTGGCGTTTACATTGCGTCATACTTATGAGCTCGCCTTATATACATCAGCAAAGGATCACAAATGGAAAACAACACTTTCAATAGAAATTTTCCCATCCTACCGTGTTGCCAGATCGTACAACTGCCTGTTATGTGATTTTACTTAAGTTATTACAAAATAAAGTCAAAAGCACGCATTGAGTATCGAGTTCTGCTAGTAAATATTGATGTGGTCGAAGAAGGAAACGAATGTTTCGAACAGACTGTAATGAAGCTCCAGAGAACAGAACTCTCTTCAGTGTGGAGCAACCTCTTTACGACACGAACAGGAACCAATGGTCTGTGTAGGTTGGTGGTCAGTTGGAATGATTCTGGCTACATTCGCTTCAGGTCTGGATTCGATTCTCACATCAGACAACCAGTTTTAGCATGCACAAACAGATCCTCCTCGCCATTTGTAATGGCAGTTGACCACTGTACTGTTGCACCATGGTTCAAAACCCACATTAAAACACAACGTCCCTCCGCTACCTATTGGAGGTGAGTGTGTGTAGGTTGGGTCATGACCGAGGCGGAATTCACGCCATTTACATGACTACTCTGCAATTCACATTTATGTGCTTGGCAGAGGGTTCATCGAACCACAATCATACTATCTCTACTATTCCACTCCCGAACAGCGAGCGGGAAAAACGAACACCTAAACCTTTCTGTTCGAGCTCTGATTTCTCTTATTTTATTTTGATGATCATTCCTATCTATGTAGGTTGGGCTCAAGAAAATATTTTCGCATTCGGAAGAGAAAGTTGGTGACTGAAATTTCGTAAAAAGGTCTCGCCGCGACGAAAAACGTCTATGCTGTAATGACTTCCATCCCAACTCGTGTATCATATCTGCCACACTCTCTCCCCTATAACGCGATAATACAAAACGAGCTGCCCTTTTTTGCACCCTTTCGATGTCCTCCGTCAATCCCACCTGGTAAGGATCCCACACCGCGCAGCAATATTCTAACAGAGGACGAACGAGTGTAGTGTAAGCTGTCTCTTTAGTGGACTTGTTGCATCTTCTAAGTGTCCTGCCAATGAAACGCAACCTTTGGCTCGCCTTCCCGACAATATTATCTGTGTGGCCCTTCCAACTGAAGTTGTTCGTAATTTTAACACCCAGATACTTAGTTGAATTGACAGCCTTGAGAATTGTACTATTTATCGAGTAATCGAATTCCAACGGATTTCTTTTGGAACTCATGTGGATCATCTCACACTTTTCGTTATTTAGCGTCAACTGCCACCTGACACACCATACAGCAATCTTTTCTAAATCGCTTTGCAGCTGATACTGGTCTTCGGATGACCTTACTAGACGGTAAATTACAGCATCATCTGCGAACAATCTAAGAGAACTGCTCAGATTGTCACCCAGGTCATTTATATAGATCAGGAACAGTAGAGGTCCCAGGACGCTTCCCTGGGGAACACCTGATATCACTTCAGTTTTACTCGATGATTTGCCGTCTATTACTACGAACTGCGACCTTCCTGACAGGAAATCACGAATCCAGTCGCACAACTGAGACGATACCCCATAGCTCCGCAGCTTGATTAGCCAGGTAGAATTCAGTCACCAGTAAGATTTCTTACGCGAGAGATTTTTTTATTGTAAGGTCACAGGGCACTTATTTCTTATGGTATTGGAAATTGAGATCTTGAAAATATGGCTCGAACTCACATCTCCCCATTCGCTGCGTTTTTCCAGAAAGGCGAGTGTTTGCGTTCGAATCTTGGTCTGGCAGTAAGTCGTAGCATGCAGACACCAAACTACGGGCGGAAAATTATTATGATTTTTAAGGCTTCTCCGTGCTTTGCCGACGATAATAATGGGTACTGGTATCGACTTCCAGACACAACATTTATCATCACTTCTAGTTACTAGTGAAACGAAATTCGGTAGTCAACTTCTCTTCATGTGTAGTGATCAACGATGATATGTGTATGGTTCGGCTCCCAGTCAGCGTAGAACATTTTGTCATTCAATTTCCAGTTAAGACATGTGCATAGCTCGTTACTGGTGAAATAAACCTATCTTAATGTCGGTTTGCTATCAGAAGGCAACGATGATAGGTGCTGGGTTCGAATCCCTGCAGGCAAAATTTTCTCGTCTCTTCGTTTCACTTTCAATCACATCGCTACTGGTGAAACATGGCGACTTCTAACATTTGTTTATGCTTAGTTAACAGTCCGATTTGGTGCTGTGTTCGGATCTCTGTCCAACACAAAACTCTACGCCATGTCATTTCAAGTTTAAATGTGCATCTACTTGGTTATTTGTGATTGAAACCACATTTAAGGTCTTTCGTGGTTAGTTAATGGGAACAGTAGTTCGCAGGTTAGAGTACCGGTGTCAAGACCAGTACATATTTTCCTTCTTTAGTTTCAAGGTCAAAGCTGCTTTTTGAAACGTCATTTATTGTAATAAATTTGAGTTAACAAGCATAGTGGCTGCGTCATCTCTAACAACCAGTTTTCTGATATTTGCATTATCATGGTATAGACTCGTATCTGGTTCAAATGATTCAAATGGCTCTGAGCACTATAGGACTTAACATCTGAGGCCATCAGTCTCCTAGAACTTAGAACTACTTAAACCTAATTAACCTAAAGACATCACACATGTCCACGACAGAGGCAGGATTCGAACCTGCGACCGTGGTGGTAGCGTGGTTCCGGACTGGAGCGCCCAGAACCGCTCGGCCACTACGGCCGGCTCCCGTATCTGGATTGGTAGCCACACAGAGCAACTACCTCTGGAGGACTCATGAAGTAACCATTTTGAATAGTCAAACAACTGTACCGAAAAGAGAGCAGAGGATCTGCAAGACAGAATCATGCAGGTTGCATACATATCGTACGAAATGAAATTCGGGTAGTTCGGATACTTTTGTGCTTTATAGTACATTGGCGGGAATACTATGATTGCACGTAAGTCCAAGGTATTTAAAAACATCTGTCACACAAATGAAAAAAATTTTTAATGCTTTATGTAACGTTCAACTTGAATGTACAGTCAAGAAGGTACATTTTAATTTTGCCTTTGCTAACACCATAAAATCTTTGTTAAGTCATAGCTAGAAAATGGACTTTATTCTCAGAAACCAGTCACTGCAAAGAAATGACTGTTATCGCAGCTGTGCCAGATACTGAAGGAAAATTAAGATTTTAATAACCCAAGCAGCTGGTCCTACTTTGGATCAGTACGTTGGAAATTCATAAGCGACTTAAAGTTAAAGCTCTATCATTGCAAGTTCTTTAAAAACACAGCATAATCAAGCAAATGTAAATCTAAACAAGGGTACTGTTATCTACATCTACATCCATACTCCGCAAGCCACCTGACGGAGTGTGGCGGAGGGTACCTTGAGTACCTCTATCAGTTCTCCCTTCTATTCCAGTCTCGTACTGTTCGTGGAAAGAAAGATTGTCGGTATGCCTTTGCGTGGGCTCTAATCTCTCTGATTTTATCCTCGTGTTCTCTTCGCAACATATACGTAGGAGGGAGCAATGTACTGCTTGACTCTTCGGTGAAGGTATGTTCTCAAAACTTCAACACAAGCCCGTACCGAGCTACGGAGCGTCTCTCCTGCAGAGTCTTCCACTGGAGTTTATCTATCATCTCCGTAACGCTTTCGCTTTTACTAAATGATCCTGTAATGAAGCGCGCTGCTCTCCGTTGGATCTTCTCTATCTCTTCTATCAACCCTATCTGTTACGTATCCCACATTGGCGAGCAATATTCAAGCAGTAGGTGAACAGGTGTACTGTAACCTACTTCCTTTGTTATCGGATTGCATTTCCTTAGGATTCTTCCAATGAATCTCAGTCTGGCATCTGCTTTACCGACGATCAACTTTATATGGTCATTCCATTTTAAATCACTCCTAATGTTTACTGCCAGATAATTTATGGAATTAACTGCTTCCAGTTGCTGACCTTCTATATTGTAGCTAAATGATAAAGGACCTCTCTTTCTATGTATTCGCAGCACATTACACTTGTCTACATTGAGATTCAGTTGCCATTCCCAGCACCATGAGTCAATTCGCTGCAGATCCTCCTGCATTTCAGTACAATTTTCCATTGTTACAACCTCTCGATAGACCACAGCGTCATCCGCAAAAAGCCTCAGTGAAATTCCGATGTTATCCAAAAGGTCATTTATGTATATTGTGAAAAGCAACGGTCCTACGACACTCCCCTGCGCGACACCTGAAATCACTCTTACTTCGGAAGACTTCTCTCCATTGAGAATGACATGCTGGGTTGTGTTATCTAGGAACTCTTCAATCCAATCACACAATTGGCCTGATAGTCCATATACTCTTACATTGGCGGGAATTCTATGATTGCACTTAAGGCCAAGGTATTTATAAACATCTGTCACACAAATGAAAAACTTTTGCAATGCCTTATGCAACGTTCAACTTGAATGTACAGTCAAGAAGGTACATTTTAATTTTGCCTTTGTTAATACGATAAAATCTTTTTTAAGTCATATCTAGAAAATGGACTTCATTGTCAGAAACCAGTCACTACACAGGAATGACTTTTATCGCAACTGTGACTGATATTGAAGGAAAATTAAGATTTTAATAACCCAAGTTACTGTTCCTACTTTCGATCAGTATGTTGGAAATTCATAAGCTATTTAAAGTATTGCTCTATTATTGCAAGTTCTTTAAAAATACAGCATTATCAAGCATACGTAAGTCTAAACAAGGATCGCCTATAATAAGGCAAATACATTAAATGCCACTGAAGACTGGGAAACAGCGGAAGACATTGTGCAAATGGTGGACAAATTTCAGTATCTGGGGGAATTTATAACAGGAAGGAACAGGAACAAGGGGGGAATAACAGAGAGTATAAAGAAGATGAGGTCAGCCTTCTGCATGCCGAGAGAGATATACAATAAAAAGAACATATCCACAAAGGCAAAGATAAGCCACTACAGGGCAACGGTTAGGAATGCTGTATTACATGCTGCTGAGACGATGACACTCGGAAGAAATGGGGCGGAGCAACTAGAGAAAGAAGAGAAAAAAGACTGAGAAAAATACTAGGTCCCAAAAGAGGTGGAGAGAGGTAGATGGAAAGACCTAGGGAAGAATTGTACCAGAGCATGAGAACAATATCTGGGGAAATCAGACTTAAAAGGGCAAGGTTTGCTGGACGTGTAGTTAGGGGGAGTATGGACAGAATGACGAGGAGAGTGTGGGAAACAACAGGGAGGACAAGGGGAAAGACAGGAACCAAGTGAGTGGTTGAACTTCGGAAGGACTGGTTGTAATTGGGGATCAAGCTCGCAGGAAAGGAAAATTGGAGGAAGAAATATATACCGAGCAATATGCCGGAGATATAGAAGAATACAGGAAACAATTAGAGTGTCACCAGTGGAGCCGACAGGAGAAGCGGACACTGAATATCTCAGAAGAAGAGCGGGAGAGAAGAAGAAAAGGAATGAAGAGGTTCTGAGAGAAGAAGAGGAAATGCAGTCCACGAAGGGGCTACGCGTGGTCCTACAGAGGCCCTAAAGCAAGAAGAAGAAGGGTACTGTTTTCAGTCCAAAACTGCAAATAGTTAATTTTATTACAAAAAAATAGGGAGAGTGGTGCAGCGCCCTGACAGCGGGAGGCCCGTAGATTGTGCTGCATGCACTGAAACGGCCTCCACTTCCCTTTTCAAGCTGTAATTAAAGTCGCCGCTGCAATTCCATATTGTGATAGGTTGTCCGACTCTATCTGGTAAGCAACAGACACAGCTGGAAGCCCTAGTCGAACCAGTCACAAAGCCTCTTCGTTATGAGCGTGAGATGAAGGCCGGACAAAGCGCAGCGCAGGCCGCTGTTTAGCCGAGTTGTGACACCCACCTATCCGGCGACGGTAGTCCGGCAGCGTGGAGCCCGCGGGCGGTCGGTGCCAAACCGGACTGCGAATGAGCGAGCGGGACAGCTGCCGTGCTGCCGTCGTTGCGAGAGCAGAGAAAGGACCGGCACTGGCTAAAAGCCGCCCGCGTATAAAAGGGACCTACGCGGCTGCACGGGCAGTACTCGATCGCAGACCGACTCACAGCCACCACCACTCCACCATGTACAAGCTCGTAAGTACCAATCAGGTGGACAGTTGAATCTGCGGCTGGTGCCTCAAAGATACGTTCAGTGTTTTACGATAATACTACACCTGTCATTTTCTACGGATTCTGCAGAGAGTGATCTCTGGGATGCAGAAAAAGAGTCTCGGATATCCTCTTTAAGTGTAATACAGCTACAGTATAGTGGTTTAACATCATACACTACTGGCCATTAAAATTGCTACACCAAGAATAATAGCAGATGGTAAACGGGTATTCATTGGACAAATATATTATACTAGAACTTACATGCAATTTGGGTGCGTAGATCTTGAGAAGTTAGTACCCAGAACAACCACCTCTGGCCGAAATAACGGCCTGGATACGCCTGGGCATCGAGTCAAACAGAGCTTGGATGGCGTGTACAGGCGCAGCTCCCCATGCAGCTTCAACACGATAACACAGTTCATCAAGAGTAGTGATTGGCGTATTGTGACGAGCCAGTTGCTCGACCACCATTGACCAGACGTTTTGAATTGGTGAGAGGTCTGGAGAATCTGCTGGCCAGGGCAGCAGTCGAACATTTTGTGTATACAGAAAGGCACGTACAAGACCTGCAACATGCGGTCGTGCATTATCCTGCTGAAATGTAGGGTTTCGCAGGGATCGAATGAAGGGTAGAGTTACGGGTCGTAACGCTTCTGAAATCTAACGCCCTCTGTTCAAAGTGCCGTAAGTGCGAACAAGACGTGACCGAAACGTGTAACCAAGGCAAACCATACCATCACGAAGAGTGATACGCCAGTATGGCGATGACGAATACACGCTTCCAATGTGCGTTCACCGCGATGTCGCCAAACATGGATGCGACCATCATGATGCTGTGAACAGAGCCTGGATCCGATAAAATGGCGTTTTGCCATTCGTGCGCCCAGGTTCGTCGTTGAGTACACCATCGCAGGCGCTCCTGTCTGTGATGCATCGTCAAAGGTAACCGCACCCATGGTCTCCGAGCTGATAGTCCGTGCTGCTGCAAACATCGTCGAACTGTTTGTGAAGAAGGTTGTTGTCTTGCAAACTTCCCCATCTGTTGACTCAGGGATCGAGACGTGGCTGCACGATCCGTTACACTTATGCCGATAAGATGCCTGTCATCTCGAATGCTAGAGATACTAGGCCGTTGGGATCCAGCATGGCGATCTGTATTACCCTCCTGAACCCACCGATTCAATATTTTGCTAACAGTCATTGGATCTCGACCAACGCGAGCAGCAGTGTCGTGATACGATAAACCGCAATCGCGATAGGCTACAATCCGACCTTTATCAAAGTCGGAAACGTGATGGTACGCAATTCTCCTCCTTACACGAAGCATCACAACAACGTTTCACCAGGCAACGCCGGTCAACTGCTGGTTGTCTATGAGAAATCGGTTGGAAACTTTCCTCATATCAGCAGGTTGTAGGTGTCGCCACCGGCGCCAACCTTGTGTGAATGCTCTGAAAAGCTAATCATTTGCGTATCACAGCATCTTCTTCCTGTCGGTTAAATTTGGTGAATGTAACACGTCATTTTCGTGGTGGAGCAATTTTAATGGCCAGTAACGTAAAACATTATTTTCACACACACACACACACATATATATATATATATATATATATATATATATATATATATATATATATATATATATATATATATATATATATAAACAAAAACGCCTAGCACACTGAAGTGGGTACGTAATAAAGTTCCAATGAACACCTTATCTGCACTTATACCCAGAACACCATATATATATATATATATATGGTGTTCTGGGTATAAGTGCAGATAAGGTGTTCATTGGAACTTTATTACGTACCCACTTCAGTGTGCTGGGCGTTTTTGTTTCTGCGTCCAGTAGTGTTCCAGCAAACACGTCACGTAATGTATCACCGATGTTTTCTGCATCGTCGTAGCTGCGCAACTAAGCTGATTTTGCGTGTCAGTATAGACCAACCGCGTTGCATCCACGCGTCCGCACTTCAATACCTGACCCCCGCCCCATGGGAAAATAAGCATTAACGGCTTGCTCTTTCCGCATGTACCAGGAGATGCTAACCAACCTAGCATACTACTCCTAGTAGCTATAAAGTCTGTAATTAAGTAAATACTGATCTAATATTATTCAGATTTGAATCAACTCCTAGTTTAAAATTATATTTGATAGATTTCACAAATGGTACATAACAATAAACCAGAAGAATATCTACAGCTCACATTATAGTGGATTAAAAGCGTTTTTTTACATAACTCATTTTTATGGTGTAGCACCCAGTGACATCATCTCCTGTATCAAATTAAGATTTTATTATTAGAACTTTTCATGGTCTAATGAAGTATTGCCACCGTAACGGAGTATTTTCTAGAATTTGGTAAAACCCAATTCTCCACTAAAATTGGAAACCCCCTTGTCTGACACACAGTCGTTCCATAACATTGCATGGAAATTTATTTTCTTTCAGAAACCAATCCTTTTATATTGTTAGTATTTGCACCATTCTTAAGCGATCGTGACTTAAACTCAGTTCATCTTGAAGATAAGAACAACAAATTAATATTCGCCTTTCGCAAATGTATTATTCCCATCGTTTTAAATAAAAATGTCTCTTTTTAAAACACTGAAAATCCGTGATAGGACTAGATGAGCCATGTTTGATTAAGACTGATAGTAAAACTCCACCTGCAAAATACCTGTAACATTAATTCTTATATACAAGACAAACGGATAATTCCTTCTCTCCAGTTATAACGTCTGGGCTGAGAGGCCATCTTGATATATTAAACTACTCTCTGATCAATCGTCCCCATCTGCAGGAGAGCCAATCTCTCACATGTGGGAACGAAACATCAGTGAATAGTTTTATAAAAAGGCACATCCTGTCGGCAAAGATGGTGTAACTGAAGTAATCACAGGCCCAGGTAGCCGAAGTTATATTTCTAAACAACTCGTCTCATTCACTACTTAAATATAAAAGAGAACAGAACGTAGACTTATTTGTGTGTGAGTTGCGAGCGCCTTTCCATGTCAGTGGTTCAAAAATCTTTTGCCTCTCCTCGCAGCTGATCCTGTCCGCGCTGGTGGCCGCCGCTTCCGCCGGCTACCTGGGAGGCTACGCCGCCCCCGCCTACGCCGCCCCCGTGGCCGCCTACGCCGCCCCCGTCGCTGCCGTGGCGCACGCCCCCGTGGCTGTGGCCCACGCCGCCCCCGCTGTGGCCGTCGCGCACGCCCCAGTCGCCTCCTCCGTGGCCAACACGTACAGGATCTCTCAGACTGCCCGCCTCGCCTACGCCGCCCCCGCCGTGGCTCACGCCCCCGTCGCCTACGCCGCCCCCGCCGTAGCTCACGCCCCCGTCGCCTACGCCGCCCCCGCCTACGGCTACGCTCGCTACGCCGCCGCCGCCCCCGCTCTGGGCTACGGATACGGAGCCTACGGCTACGCCGCCCCTGCTCTCGGCTACGGCCACGCCCTCGTCCATTAAGGCCTACTCCAACTACAGTGTACTTCAAGTGTAACATAAAACCAAATAAAAAGTAAAAAACTTTGCTATACAAAATATCTGTAAATTTTTTTTTAAATTTTCCTTCCATGATACATCATCATATGACCAGAGCCTTTGGTGGGATGGAGAGAACGTCTGTATTCAAAACATAAGAACGTATTAACTGGACTGGTGCAGAGACCTGGACATTGAGGGAGGAGGATGAATGAAGACTGGAGGCTCTAGAGATGTGGATATGGACAAGAATGGAAAAAGTGAAATGGGAAGACCGAGTAAAGAATGAAGAAGTATTAAAAAGAGTTGGAGAAGAAAGGAACATGCTGAAAGTCAACACAGAGAGAAAACTGAACTAGACTGGACATTGTTTGAGGGGGTCTGTTCATAGGAGGAAATAATAGAAGGAATGGTGGACGGAAAAAGGGGAAGAGGAAAAAGAGCCGGCCGCGGTGGTCTCACGGTTCTAGACGCGCAGTCCGGAACCGTACGACTGCTACGGTCGCAGGTTCGAATCCTGCCTGGGGCATGGATGTGTGTGATGTCCTTAGGTTAGTTAGGTTTAAGTAGTTCTAAGTTCTAGGGGACTGATGACCACAGCAGTTGAGTCCCATAGTGCTCAGAGCCATTTGAACCATTTGAGGAAAAAGAAGATATCATATGCTGGACAATATCAAAGGAGGCAAATATTCAGAGATGGAAAGACTGGCTACGGACAGACAACAGTGGAAGGGGCTTAAACCATGACAAGACCTGCCGTAAGGCAAATACCATACTACTAGTATACTGTACTATGATCGACTCATCACGCCATTTTTCTAACAAGGCTAACAACTGAGTATTGATTATATGATTTGATTGTACTCTGATGACGATTCGTAAGAGATGGAGCCAACATTCAGTCTGATAATGCACTAAGCACATCACTTGTGAAAATGCCTGCAAGATTGACACCGTGAACTGCAACACGACACGCTACTGCAGCTGCGCCTTTCTTAAGGATCTCTTTTGCCGCAGAGCTATCGTGACTGATGGCCTCCATCATTACTTCTACATGTCTTATCTGCTACCCCTAAAATCTTCTCCCATGCGTAAACAGTTGGACTGGCTCCTTAAAAGGTCAGAGAGATATACTGATATGTGGAAACGTTGCTTCAGACGGAGAGGATGGGTTGTGAGATGAATTTCTGTAACGAGCTAGACTAGGGATGGCGATCGCCGAAACAATCGTTTGGGTTACATCGTTTTTCTTCCACAGCAATTCAACTTGACTGTTAAAACCGTTCAAAATAACCGGTTTCTCAATTAACCGATTATCGGTTTTTATTCGTATTATTCCCTGTAATAAATGTAGAAATCGAAGAGAGACTGTAGATTTTTTACTCTCTCAGTTTTCATACACACAGAATAAAAACATTAAATTAAATAGGCACATTTAAAAAACTTAGTAAAGAACAGCATTCACAGTTGTGTCAAGAGATGAAGTCTTGGTGTAGTTGGAAGGCAGGAGTAGCAGTGAGATCTCAAAGTGTCCAGGTGGAAGATTTCTGCTGGGCGCCGAGAATATTCTAGAGCAATGACTTAGGTAGAAATGTAAGACACCATACTCTACAAGGAAAAAAAGAAACACACTCAAGGACAAGATCATTTTATTGACAAGTGAGGTGACACTTCATAATTTTGGTAGTACTGTAAGTAGGCTGTTTAGGTTTTTTTATTTGTAACACCACCTCCGTATGAAAATCACTGGCTGTGCTGTGTGCAGTGTGTGGCTGGTTGGCATTGTTGTAATACTCGCCATTGTAGTGTTGGGCAGCTGGATGTTAACAGCGATTAGCGTTGCGCAGTTGGAGGTGAGCCGCCAGCAGTGGTGGATGTGGGGGGAGAGATGGCGGAGTTGTGAGGGCGGATGATCTGGACAGAGACAGTAACTTTGTAAGACTGGATGTCATGAACTGATATATATAATATGACTTTTGAACAATATTAAGGTAAATATATTCTTTTTCCTCTATCAAAATCTTTCATTTGCTAATTATGCGTATCAGTAGTTAGTGCCTTCGATAGTTTGAATCTTTTATTTAGTTGGCAGTAGTGGCGCTCGGTTTATTGCAGTAGCTTGAGTAACGAAGATTTTTGTGAGGTAAGTGATTTGTGAAAGGTATGACCAGGAGATGACTACACTACGCAGATTCAGGAGGATGTAGGTTGCAGTGGGTACTGGGAGATGAAGAGGCTTGCACAGGATAGAGTAGCATGGAGAGCTGCATCAAACCAGTCTCAGGACTGAAGACCACAACAAACAACATAGTTTAATGTTAGTCAGGACCATTCTTTTGTAGGGATTATTGAAAGTCAGATTGCGTTGCGCTAAAAATATTGTGTGTCAGTTTAAGCACAGTCGTGTATAATTTCTCTAAGGGGACGTTTCAGTACCTGCTAACAAATTGAGACGAAATGAGACACACATGTCACAGCAAAGTGTGCCAAAACGCAGTGTATCCCTATCTGGTAGCAACACAGGCGTGTATCCTCACATGCAAATTATCACAAAGCTGCTGAGTAGCACCGCAGTGGAGTGTCGCACGCGCCTTGCGCCTTTTGGTGCAGTTCAGCAGTGGTTCTTGCAGGCCCTAGGGAACAAGTAAGCTGTTGCTGCATCATGTTCCACACATGTTCAATTGGCGAGAGATCTGGTGCTCGTGCTAGTCAGGCCATTTGTTGTATACCACGAACAGCACATTGCGTGGCGCCAAGCGTATGCGAACGTACATTGTTCTGCTCAAAAAGAACACCAGCTTCCCGTCGAAGAAATATTAGCACCACAGTGTTATCAGCCTGTGCAAAGAAGTTAACACACTTTACTTTACCTTGCGGAAACACCACTTATGACAGAGAATAGCAACTTTTTAAAAAATTTTATTTCACTATGGGACTAAACGTCTGAGGTCATCAGTCCCCTAGAACTCAGAACTACTTAAACCTAACTAACCTAAGGACATCACACGCATCCATGCCCGAGGCAGGATTCGAACCTGCGACCGTAGCCGTCGTGCGGTTCCAGACTGTAGAGACTTGTAGCTGAAGCCTGGGATGGGAGTTGTGCGTCCTGGGCGAATGCACTCTGCAACAGGCGGCCCACCAGCTATATGCCATACACTTGTACGTCCAGTACTCGCATACACAAAGGACGTACTCCCTCACAGAAGAAGGGTGCCAGTCTGCTCTCTAGTCTAATCTCTGTCACGACTCCACAGTAGCCGCGATTGGCGGTGTCGTGATGTCAGTGGTAGCCTCGCCAGCATCACATCTTGTCTTACTCCTACAGCATGCAGATGGCTAACATCAGTCCTTCAAGCCACAGTATGTGCCACTAGTGCTCGGATTTCGTCGCTGGACAATGTTCAGTTTCGCACTACTGTTCGCACATTACGTCGTTCTTGATGTGCGTCTGTGCTAAGCAGACGCCCAAAACCTGTTCTAGATGTGCGGGAATGATCCACAGATCGCTGTTGTAAGCAGCCACACACCATCGACACACAGTACACAGCATTAGCAGCAATCCGCCGATACGTCCATCTATCTTCTCGCAGGCCCACAATGCGGTCTCGTTGAAATGTTTGAATCTCGCTCGTCATCTGGAGTACGAACTCATCGTTGGGGCATGGTTATACCCTACAATCAATGTTCACCTCTAAACTTGGAACAGCTACTGCATGCAAAGTCAAAACAGACAGGCCTACTCGGTGTCATCTGATTGCCAACGTCCGTCAAAAATGAACGCAGGCCAACTCCCTATGCACATTGTGTCACCAAAGACAGCCCTTGAGGATAATGAACTTCTTTCTGGTAGCATAAAAGTGCAAGACAGCCTTGAGCCTGAAGGATTGACTCATCCATAGAAACTGAGTGAAGCGCTGTCGAGTGTGGTCAGCACTTGGATGGGTGACCATCCTGGCTACCATGCACTGTTGCCATTTCTCGGGATGCACTCAGCCTCGTGGTGCCAATTGAGGAGCTACACGACCGAATAATATCGGCTTCGGTCAAGAATACCATCATAACGACCGGGAGAGCGGTATGCTGACCACACGCCCCTCCTATCAGCATCCTCTACTGAGGATGACACGGCGGTCTGATGGTCCCGGTAGGCCACTCGTGGCCTGAAGACGGGGTGTTTTATATATATATATATATATATATATATATATATATATATATATATATATAGTGAGAATGCGAGGTAAATAGTGTAGAACAAGCGAATATCTTTGACAAAGAATAAAATCCGTGACACTCTCATCATGAAGTTTAACGTCTAGTTCGGGTGTTGTTAACGCCTAAATTTGTGTTAATCAGCGTATGTGTGATGACAGAATACGAAACAAGGGCTGGCCCGAGGTAACAAAGATGGGTCGCTCGTGTGGGGGACTGCTAGTGGATGACGGGGGAGCGGGGGGGGGGGGGGGGGGGGGGGTCTTAGCTGGAGGACAATGGAGAGAGAAGATCGCTGTGCAGCAGGGGACATAGCCAGCAGCCCAGTCAACATGACTGGCTGTCGCTATACTCTCCATTTGTGAGCAGATGCGAGGGTTCAGATAAATTACCAAAGTTTTCTTGTTTCTCTAGCAAGCTTTCAACAGTGAATAATTGGATACAGAGAGTAATTTGCCTCTGTCCTAACCAATATGAACGCCTTCGACAGCCACTTAGGTTGCGTCGTTTCCGGTCACATTTAAGGATGTGCGGAAATCAGCTTTTATGTAACACATTATTTGAATGTCATTATTAATACGGTATATACACATCAGCCGGATCTACACTACTGGCCACTAAAATTGGTGCACCACGAAGATGACGTGCTACAGACGCGAAATTTAACCGACAGGAAGAAGATGCTGTGATATGCAAATGATTAGCTTATCAGAGCATTCACATAAGGTTGGCACGGTGGCGGCTGACATGAGGAAAGTTCCCTACCGATTTTTCATACGCAAACAGCGGTTGACCGGCGTTGCCTGGTGAAACGTTGTTGCGATGCCTCGTGTAACGAGGAGAAATGTGTACCATCACGTTTCCGACTCTGATAAAGGTCGCATTGTAGCCTATCGCGATTGCGGTTTATCGTATGGCGACATTGCTGCTCCCGTTGGTCGAGATCTGCATGCAGAATATGGAATCGGTGGATTCGGGAGGATAATACGGAACACCGTGCTGGATCCCAACGGCCTCGTATCACTAGCAGTCGAGTTGACAGGCATCTTATCCACATGGCTGTAACGGATCGTGAAGCCAAGTCTCGATCCCTCAGTCAACAGATGGGGACGTTTGCAAGACAACAACGATCTGCACGAACAGTTGGAAGACGTTTGCAGCAGTATTGGACTATCAGCTCGGAGACCATGGCTTCGGTTACACTTGATGCTGCATCACAGACATTAGCGCCTGCGATGGTGTACTCAATGACGAACCTGGGTGCACGAATGGCAGAACGTCATTTTTTTGGATGAATAGAGGTTTTGTTTACAGCATCATGATGCTTGCATCCGTGTTGACGACATCGCGGTGAACGCACATTGGAAGCGTGTACTCGTCATCGCCATACTGGCGTATCACCCGGCATGATGTTATGGGGTGCCAATGATTATACGACTCGGTCACCTCTTGTTCGCATTGATGGCACTTTAACAGTGGACGTTACATTCCAGATGTGTTACGACCCGTGGGTCCATCCTTCATTCGATCCCTGCGAAACCCTACATTTCAGCAGGATAATGCACGACCGCGTGTTGCAGGTCCTGTACAGGCCTTTCTGGATACAGAAAATGTTCGACTGCTGTCCTGGCCAGTACATTCTCCATATCTCTCACCAACTGAAAACGTCTGGTAAATGGTGGCCGAGCAACTGACTCGAACACAATACCCTAGTCACTACTCTTGATGAACTGTGGTATCATGTTTAAGCTGCAATGGCAACTGTACCTGTACACGCCATTCAAGCTGTGTTTGGCTCAATGCCCAGGCGTATCAAGGCCGTTACTACGGCCAGAGGTGGTTGTTCTGGGTACTGATTTCCCAGGATCCATGCAGCCAAATTAAGTGAAAATGTAATCACATGTCAGTTCTAGTATAATACTTTTGTCCAATGAATATCCGTTTATCATCTGCATTTCTTCTTTGTGTAGCAATTTTAAGGGTAGTAGTGTACTATGAAATTTGTTACTACAGCACAAGGGGTTTATTACTAACCTATCCTTTAGGCTCTTTCATTAATAGTTAAATTTCTACGCCTGCTGGTAAATTGTTAAAATTGCGTCTTCCTGACTAACGGACATCCTCCAGGACCAAGGTAAATGACTTTAAAACTTTTTGAAGGTTATTTGTATTAGCATATTGGAGATTTGAGCGCAGTTAATTCATTGTTACTCTTACTTATCGTATCTATTCCATGAACTAAGCTCTAGGGCTGCATTATTTATGATATATTTCTTTACAGAATATGACAACGTATGACATTGCGAAACGAAAGTAAGAGAAGCATGCCAGCATTTTATTTTGTAACTGCTGTGTCTGAGAAGATCTAATAAAGATTTGTTCTGGTGCTTCAGCAGTTCTGTGCTATGCCCCTCCCTATTGAATCTATTATCAGTTTGTAATGCCAAGTATTTAACATTGTCAATTTCTTCTGATTGTTATATTTTAGGCTTACGAGCTATTAACTGCACATAGTGTGTTTTTTCGAAGTTTAGTGGCAGATAATTGGCTAGGAACCATTCATTAATGTCCACATTTCATTACCCCTTTTTCTACAACTATACTCGATTTGCTTTCCATTGCAATTTAATATCATCTGCAAAATAAAGAAACTCGGTATCTTGTAATGTTATTTATGAAAGGTCATTGATGTACACAAGAACAAGTACATCTACATCTACATCCACATCCATACTCCGCAAGCCACCTGACGGTGTGTGGCGGAGGGTACCCTGAGTACCTCTATCGGTTCTCCCTTCTATTCCAGTCTCGTATTGTACGTGGAAAGAAGGATTGTCGGTATGCTTTTGTGTGGGCTCTAATCTCTCTGATTTTATCCTCATGGTATCTTCGCGAGATATACGTAGGAGGGAGCAATATACTGCTTGACTCTTCGGTGAAGGTATGTTCTCGAAACTTTAACAAAAGCCCGTACCGAGCTACTGAGCGTCTCTCCTGCAGAGTCTTCCACTGGAGTTTATCTATCATCTCCGTAACGCTTTCGCAATTACTAAATGATCCTGTAACGAGGCGCACTGCTCTCCGTTGGATCTTCTCTATCTCTTCTATCAACCCTACCTGGTGCGGATCCCACACTTCTGAGCAGTATTCAAGCATTGGGCGAACAAGCGTACTGTAACCTACTTCCTTTGTTGTCGGATTGCATTTCCTTAGGATTCTTCCAATGAATCTCAGTCTGGCATCTGCTTTACCGACGATCAACTTTATATGATCATTCCATTTTAAATCACTCCTAATGCGTACTCCCAGATAATTTATGGAATTAACTGCTTCCAGTTGCTGACCTGCTATTTTGTAGCTAGATGATAAGGGACCTATCTTTCTATGTATTCGCATCACATTACACTTGTCTACATTGAGATTCAATTGCCATTCCGTGCACCATGCGTCAATTCGCTGCAGATCCTCCTGCATTTCAGTTCAATTTTCCATTGTTGCAACCTCTCGATACACCACAGCATCATCTGCAAAAAGCCTCAGTGAACTTCCGATGTCATCCACCAGATCATTTATGTATATTGTGAATAGCAACGGTCCTATGACACTCCCCTGCGACACACCTGAAATCACTCTTACTTCGGAAGACTTCTCTCCATTGAGAATGACATACTGCGTTCTGTTATCTGGGAACTCCTCAATCCAATCACACAATTCATCTGATAGTCCGTTTGCTCTTACTTTGTTCATTAAACGACTGTGGGGAACTGTGTCAAACGCCTTGCGGAAGTCAAGAAACACGGCATCTACCTGTGAACCCGTGTCTAAGGCCCTCTGAGTCTCGTGGACGAATAGCGCGAGCTGGGTTTCACACGACCGTCTTTTTCGAAACCCATGCTGATTCCTACAGAGTAGATTTCTAGTCTCCAGAAAAGACATTATATTCGAACATAATACGTGTTCCAAAATTCTACAACTGATCGACGTTAGAGATATAGGTCTATAGTTCTGCACATCTGTTCGACGTCCCTTCTTGAAAACGGGGATGACCTGTGCCCTTTTCCAATCCTTTGGAACGCTTCGCTCTTCTAGAGACCTACGGTACACCGCTGCAAGAAGGGGGGCAAGTTCTTCGCTTACTCTGTGTAAAATCGAACTGGTATCCTATCAGGACCAGCGGCCTTTCCTCTTTTGAGCGATTTTAATTGTTTCTCTATCCCTCTGTCGTCTACTTCGATATCTACCATTTTGTCAACTGAGCGACAGTCTAGAGAAGGAAGCACAGTGCAGTCTTCCTCTGTGAAACAGCTTTGGAAGAAGACATTTAGTATTTCGGCCTTTAGTCTGTCATCCTCTGTTTCAGTACCATTTTGGTCACAGAGTGTCTGGACATTTTGTTTTGATCCACCTACCGCTTTGACATAGGACCAAAATTTCTTAGGATTTTCTGCCAAGTCAGTACATAGAACTTTACTTTCGAATTCATTGAAAGCCTCTCGCATAGCCCTCCTCACACTGCATTTCGCTTCGCGTAATTTTTGTTTGTCTGCAAGGCTTTGGCTATGTTTATGTTTGCTGTGAAGTTCCCTTTGCTTCCGCAGCAGTTTTCTAACTCGGTTGTTGTACCACGGTGGCTCTTTCGCATCTCTTACGATCTTGCTTGGCACATACTCATCTAACGCATATTGTACCATGGTTTTGAACTTTGTCCACTGATCCTCAACACTATCTGCACTTGAGATAAAACTTTTGTGTTGAGCCGTCAGGTACTCTGTAATCTGCTTTTTGTCAGTTTTGCTAAACAGAAAAATCTTCCTACCTTTTTTAATATTTCTATTTACGGCTGAAATCATCGATGCAGTAACCGCTTTACGATCGCTGATTCCCTGTTCTGCATTAACTGATTCAAATAGTTCGGGTCTGTTTGTCACCAGAAGGTCTAATATGTTATCGCCACGAGTCGGTTCTCTGTTTAACTGCTCAAGGTTGTTTTCAGATAAAGCACTTAAAAATATTTCACTGGATTCTTTGTCCCTGCCACCCGTTATGAACGTTTGAGTCTCCCAGTCTATATCCGGCAAATTAAAATCTCCACCCAGAACTATAACATGGTGGGGAAATCTACTCGAAATAGTTTCCAAAGTATTCTTCAGGTGCTGAGCCACAACAGCTGCTGAGCCCGGGGGCCTATAGAGACATCCAATTACCATGTCTGAGCCTGCTTTAACCGTGACCTTCACCCAAATCATTTCACAATTCGAATCTCCGTCAATTTCCTTCGATACTATTGCACTTCTTATCGCTATAAACACGCCTCCCCCTTCACTGTCCAGCCTATCTCTGCGGTATACATTCCAATCCGAGTTTAGGATTTCATTACTGTTTAGGTCTGGTTTCAGCCAACTTCCTGTTCCTAGTACTATATGGGCGTTGTGACCGTTTATTAATGAGAGCAGTTCTGGGACCTTTCTATAGACGCTCCTGCAGTTTACTATTAGCACATTAATATTGTTATTCCCTGCTGCATTTTGCCTACTCCTGCCTTGCCGCGTCTCAGGAGGCGACTTGTCAGGCCTAGGGAGGGAATTCTCTAACCTTTTTGGGCACTACATATAACTGGTTTTCAGTTAATCGATGATACAGCCTAATATAGGGCTCTTTCCCACTGACACCCCTTCCCTTAACGGATTTTGAAAAATGAGGTGGATTAGGGAATTGGGGATTACTGGTTCTGCTGCTTCTGTCTTACTAAATTTAAAGAATGGTTACCATTTGTTATTTATTACAACAATAAGAGTAAATTGTTGCATGAATATTTAGAACTAACAAGGACTGTATTCCCGCGGCCAGTCGCTTTTTCGGAATGGCATCACAGCTGTAACTAAACAGTAATAGCATTAACACCGTCTCTTGCCACAAATTTAATAAATTGTAATTTAACAATCTCCGATGTTAAGGCAAACTTTTCAATATATACACAGGGTAAATTTCGAGACTTTTAATTCGTTTTTAGAGTTCCTTTCATCAATCGATAAAAATGAAACCATCTAGGATTACTTCTTTGTCCGTCTGTCTGTTCATCACCCCAACATTTTTGTCACGAACGGTTAGAGGCAGCACGTTGAAATTAGTGTAACATACTAAGGTCTGCAGTCCGATGAGATTGCGAAAAATTTAAGTTTCTACGCCAATTAAATCTAAACATATAGCCATTTATGTCTCATACTTCTACACTCGCAAACACACTCATTCAAACTTTTGGGTACTTTCCATTGACCCAGAAACATGAAATTTGGCAATAAGCAAGCTTTAACAGTACAAGTAACGAAAAACTACGACCATTTTTATGTAGTATTTGTGTCATAAAAATATTTTCATTGCATTTGTTGTCCCTCTGTTTACACCAATTTTCCTCTGAAACGCGTATAACTATCAAGTTGAAATTTATGTCAGGCACTAAGGTCTGCGGTCCCTTAGCGGTGTACATAGACTGACGGAAAAAATCGCAACACCAAAAAATAAGTAACGCAGAGTAATGAAATTTCGGGGATACATTAGTCTAGGTAACATATTCAAATTGTTAACATTGCACGATAGCATAATGTAAGCGTGGGATAAAACATTGAAAATGTGAGACGCTGGTACATTAATAACTGGTGTAACCAGCTGAACACTGAACGCACGCATGTAAACGTACATGAATTGTGATGTACAGTTGGTGGATTGCAGTTTGTGGGATGGAGTTCCATGACTGTAGCACTTGGTCGGTTAGTAAAGATACGGTTAATGCTGGAATTGTAGTCCGATGGTGTCCCATATGTACTCCATTGGAGAAGCATCTGGTGATACATCAGGCCCAAGGAACATGTCCACACTCGATATAGCACGTTGGTTTACAACAACGGTCTGTCGCCATTCTTGGTCAAAAGTAACCCTAGCATCAAAGATAGGTTTGAATTTTAGGAAGAAATTTCTGTGAATTTACGTTTGGAGGACACCATTGTATGGTAGTGAAACACGGACTATGGGAAAAGGGAAACAGAAGACAATCGAAGCATTTGAGATGTGGTGCTACAGATGAATGAAAATTAGATGGATTGATAAGGTAAGGAACGAGGTGGTTCTGCGCAGAATCGGAGAGGAAAGGAATATTTGGAAAACACTGACAATAAAAAGGAACAGAATGATACGACATGTATTAAGGCATCGCGGAGTAACTTCCATTATACTAGAGGTAGCTGTAGAGAGTAAAAATGGTGGAGGAAGACAGATATTGGAATCCAGTAAATATTTGGGGACGTACTTTGCAAGTGGTTCTCTGAAATGAAGAGGAAGGCACAGGAGAGAAATTCGTGCTGGGTCACATCAAACCAGTCACAAGACTGATGACTCACTAATATAAGGCGAGAATTATCCTACAGGAAAACACCCCCTGGAATGTTGTTCGGGAATGGCAGAATGAATCACCAGACTGACGCACTAATTTTCAGTCAGGGAGCGCTGGATGACAATGAAAGTGTTCCTGTTATCATACGAAATCGCACCCCAGACCATAACTCCTGGTGTATACCCAGTGTGACTGGCCGGCAGACAAGTTGGTAGCAGGCCCTCAACTGTCCTCCTTCTAACCAACACGGGGCCATCACTGGCAAAGAGGCAGAATCAGATTTCATCAAGAAATATAACAGACGTCCACGCTGCCCTGACATGAGCTCTCACTTGAAACCACTAAAGTCGCAAATGGTGGTGGTTTGAGGTCAGTGGAATGCACGCTGCAGGTCGTCTGGCTCGGTGCTGTCCTTGAAGTAACCGATTTATCTGCTGTCTTCGCCGGCCGCTGCGGCCGAACGGTTCTAGACGCTTCAGTCGGGAACCGCGCGACCGCTCCGGTCGCAGGTTCGAATCCTGCCTCGGGCATGGATGTGTGTGATGTCCTTAGGTTAGTTAGGTTTAAGTAATTCTAAGTTCTAGGGGGCTTATGACCACAGATGTTAAGTCCCATAGTGCTCTGTGGTGTGCGTACTGTAAGACCTTCGGTACACACACCATCAGATTATTTGGCTTGTCGCTCTAACGCAGTAGGTGAGTTTCAGCAATATGTCTTGTGGTCTTATCGTGGCATGTTTATCTTCTGTCGTTAGGTCAGATGATAGAAATGCCACTTGCACGTTTAAAGTAGCAGATTGACAGTGGCCAACTTTAAACAGAACTTGATTAATTTTCACACACATTATGTAACTTGATTCTGGATGCTATTTACAATTGACAATCTGAAGTTCCTTTAGTCTTGGTACGTTAATCTTATTCTCACATATCTCTGATACTTCAGAAAGTGTCTATACATTTATCTTCGTGGCTGTGTACAGGAATATGATAATCTTATTAGGCGCAGACTGAAACTTGACTATAGACTGATACAGACAAATGCAGACTGATACAGACTAATGCACACTGACTAATTGGAGGTCCGTACACTCGTTATAATACGTCGCACGTTCAGCTATCACTATGCGAGTGTGATCTGCGAGGAGAATAGGTTCTACGTTAGCAGCAATCTCATTGGCTGCATTACATATTAATACGCGGATCGGCGGAAGCAGAATTTGGTCCATCTCTAAGGCTGCGCCATCTCGCAATGCGGAGACGGACGAGCGCTGTGCCTGTGCTGTTGTGCTTAGTGGGGTGCGCTCTAGTGGGAAAGTTGTGAACGCGCTGACTACGTGGAACTATGTACACAACATGCTCAGAGCAATTTTGAACCATTCTGATGTATTCTTACGTATAAACAGGTTTCTTTCCTTGAAAATGGCCTAAGGCCGAAATCTGAATAATATTACAACAAAACAAAAATTATAATAGTGAAATGGTGGCACCATGATTCAAACAACTATTTGTAACAGTTGTTTGTGACACTGTGGTGCCAACTGTCTCTCAGATAACTGCTGCTAATTCAGAACAATGCTCCAGAGCCATACGCCGAAGACGACGGTCTTCCCTCTTAGTGTAATTTAGCCTTCTCACTCAATGCAATTAAAATACACCGTCATAAGTGTCACATATTTTGATGGTCACAGACTCAATAATCAAAATGTTTGGATGAACTAAGTATGAAAATGTCGGGCATGGTTGTCTAGCGGTAAGGCCCGTCCTTGTAAACAGAGAGGTAACGGTAATCTAGGTCGGACTACGGATTTTCAGTCTCCGTTTCAACTAAAATGGCTCTGACCACTATGGGACTTAACTGCTGAGGTCATCAGTCCCTAGAACTCTAACTAACCTAAGGACATCACACACAACTATGCCCGAGGTAGGATTCGAACCTGCGACCGTAGTCGTCGCGCCGCTCCAGACTGTAGTACCTACAACAGCTCAGCCACTCCGGCCGGCCGTTTCAACTTAACCTTCACCTCTGGACACACCACAACCAACAGTGGTTCTGATTCCAAATTAAACAGTAGATCCCCTTTCCCCCGTTAGGTAACTGGGGCACGCGTCGAATTGACGTCCAACACAAAGACGCCCACCAGGCCATTGAACCACACGAAATTATTATTATTATCTAGATACACAATTAACCTTAGAGTGCGCACTCGCACTTTTCTGGTTTTTTTAGAGGGTCAAATATAAATTACATGTGTAATACAATCAGTAAAGTTTAACGGCTCCTGATATAAAAAAAGTCTTCTAAAAACACAGATGTCAAATGAACACTTGAATTTATGAAACCGTTTGTTGATCAATCAGAGGATTTTCATAGCCTTGTACACATATACAACATCATTATTACACGAATATATTCTATATATATATATATATATATATATATATATATATATATATATATATATATATACGTATATTCAGACCTCAAGAAGAATATATTAATTCCAATCCCAAAGAAAGCAGGTGTTGACATGTGAAACTTACCGAACTATCAGTTTAATAAGTCACAGCTGCAAAATACTAACCTGAATTATTTACAGACGAGTGGAAAAACTAGTAGAATCCGACCTCAGCGAAGATCAGTTTGGATTCCGTAGAAATGTTGGAACATGTGAGGCAATACTGACCCTACGACTTATCTTAGAAGCTAGATTAAGGAAGGGCAAACCTACGTTTCTAGCATTTGTAGACTTAGAGAAAGCTTTTGACAATGGTGACTGCAATACTCTCTTTCAAATTCTGAAGGTGGCAGGGGTAAAATACAGGGAGCGAAAGGCTATTTACAATTTGTACAGAAACCAGATGGCAGTTATTAGAGTCGAGGGACATGAAAGGGAAGTAGTGGTTGGGAAGGGAGTGAGACAGGGTTGTAGCCTCTCACTGATGTTATTCAATCTGTATATTGAGCAAGCAGTGTAGGAAACAAAAGAAAAGTTCGGAGTAGGTATTAAAGTCCATGGAGAAGAAATAAAAACTTTGAGGTTCCCCGATGACATTGTAATTCTGTCAGAGAGAGAGCAAAGGACTTGGAAGAGCAGTTGAACGAAATGGATAGTGTCTTGAAAGGAGGATATAAGTTGAACATCAACAAAAGTAAAACGAGGATAATGGAATGTAGTCGAATTAAGTCTGGTGATGTTGAGGGTATTAGATTAGGAAATGAGACACTTAAAGTAGTAAACGAGTTTCGCTATTTGGGGAGCAAAATAACTGATGATGGTCGAAGTAGAGAGGATATAAAATGTAGACTGGCAATTGCAAAGAAAGCGTTTCTGAAGAAGAGAAATTTGTTAACATCCAGTATAGATTTAAGTGTCAGGAAGAAATTTCTGAAAGTATTTGTATGGAGTGTAGCCATGTATGGAAGTGAAACATGGACAATAAATAGTTTGGACAAGAAGAGAATAGAACCTTCGAAATGTGGTGTTACAGAAGAATGCTGAAGATAAGGTGGATAGATCACGTAACTAATGAGGAGGTATTGAATAGGATTGGGGAGAAGAGAAGTTTGTGGCACAACTTGACCAGAAGAAGGGATCGGTTTTTAGGACATGTTCTGAGGCATCAAGGGATCCCCAATTTAGTATTGGAGGGCAGCGTGGAGAGTAAAAATCGTAGAGGGAGACCAAGAGATGTCTACACTACGCAGATTCAGAAGGATGTAGGTTGCAGTGGGTACTGGGAGATGAAGAGGTTTCCACAGGATAGAGTAGCATGGAGAGCTGCATCAATCCAGTCTCAGGACTGAAGACCACAACAGCAAGAACATTCTACATGTGATTATCTGCCTTTTAATATATCACGACTCCACGTATTCTACAGATATAGTTAACGAGAGCAATACACCAATCCTATTTATATATCGAAATAATCAGCAACCTGTTGCATAAAAGGAACTGAACTTCTTATTCGGTTTCGGGCAGAGCCGGGCATCGCGTCACATTTATCCGCCTAAGCCCGGCTGCGGCCGACCGTATCGTCCTGTTTCCCACACAGAGGTTAGTCGATCTCTACCGTACCGGGGTACACTACCTGCGATGCGCTGTCGAGGTCCCTGCGTCGTTCGGATACAAGGTCGAGCCCGGGCGTCAACAGGACTCAGTGCAACGGGAGAACGGACAGTGTAGGGAAGGTCGAATAACTAGCCACACGGAAGCGGGTTTCTTTTCTGAATTGTTCGCTCTCTTTTGAGTATCGTGAACATTTGATACGGTATGAAGAACGCGTTCTTGATACTTTGTAAATAAAAGTAACTCATAATGTAAAATCAAACAATGGAAAATCCACGGTGGAATGTAACAATATTATGGAACGGGAAGTTGCTACTCACCGTAAAGCGGAGATGTTGAGTCACAGATAGGCACGACAAGAAGACAAACAAGCTTTTGGCCAGCAAGAATATACGACACACACACACACACACACACACACACACACACACACACACACACACACCATACACAAACACAAACACAGTTAAAAACGCAACTCCCACACGCATGATTGCAGTCTCTGGCAGATGAATTTAATTAGTGGCAGTGTGGCTTCAGTTGCCAGAGATTGCAGTCGTGTGTGTGTGTGTGTGTGTGTGTGTGTGTTTGTGTGGGGGGGGGGGGGGGGTGAGCCATTTGTGTATATCTGTTGTCTATTTTTGACGAAGGCCTTGTTGGCTGAAAGTATATTCGTGACAGTTTTCAAGTTGTACGTATCTGCGATTCAGCATCTTCGCTATATGGTCAGTAGCAACTTTCCTTTTCATAATATCGTTTCCTAATGTAAAATAATGGATGTCACAGAGCAATGCGTAATGCTAAAATGAACACACTTCTTTCTTTCCTTTTTCCCCTTCTTTGTAAAGCCTACGATTTTCTATGCTCTTTTATAAAACTTGATCTCAATTTTATAGTTAAGTTTTTCTTGCACTCTGGCCCACAATTAGAACTTGTCTAGAAATGTTTCAACAATCTCTTCGTACATCCTGCTCTCTATATTCTTCTTGATGTAATGTTCCTGTGTTATTTTCCACAATTAAGGTCTCTTGTGGGACTGGGTTTTTAAGTATTTCAATGTGGTCGGTAGTTCACTCCTTCATCATACTGTACGTAACTAGAAATTCCTCTCAACCGAAGACCACAGAAAACTCATGGACTTTATTAACGTGGCCTGCTACAGAAATCCACACATGTGCGCCTAGCTAAGGTGGCCGGATTGGCTATTCCGAGAAGTGCAGCTGACGGTCACAAGTTCGTTTCTTTATTAACGCACTGCAGGTGTTCCAGAATCCTCAGAGAATATCCGTGGCCCGTCACCAACGTCCGCTCGTGTGTGACCATCTATTGTAGCCCTTTGCAGACGGTTCAGCGCAAGATACTGTGACCAGCACCTTCTGGGTTTATTATTATCTAACAGCGAAGGTCCTTCCAACGTCTAACGATTAGAAATTGTGTTCAAGAGTAAAAAGAAATTCCTCTGCAGCTGGAGGATGGAACCGACACTCGTGTGAAGAAATCAGGAGGTGGTATTTTATGGCAAAATTTTACACATCTTGTAGATACTGATTTTTAACAAAATGTGTGTCAAATAAGCCAGTCTGAGGCCAGACTTTGCCTCGGGAAAGGTGTAGCAGTTGAGAGAAAGATACCCGCAGCTCGTGGTTGTGCGGTAGCGTTCTCGCTTCCCACGCCCGCGTTCCCGGGTTCGATTCCCGGCTGGGTCAGGGATTTTCTCTGCCTCGTGATGACTGGGTGTTGTGTGATGTCCTTAGGTTAGTTAGGTTTAAGTAGTTCTAAGTTCTAGGGGACTGATGACCTTAGATGTTAAGTCCCATACTGGTCAGAGCCATTTGAACCATTTTGATAGAAAGATGAACTTCACGCAATGAGAGAACAGTTATGCTGTGGTATAACCATCCAACTTCCGTGTGCCTCAATAAAAACTTTTAAGTACCTGCCAATTCATCATACTCGTACAGTATCACAAATATGTTTAGCAGGGCAGTCTTTGATAAAATTAACTGTTTTCACTAAATCGTCAGGCACAGAGCCTTTTCACATGCAAGTGACAACAAGTAGATTTAACAATCACAAGTAGCTGTGGAGGTTTAAGTAAACATCTCGTTCCTAATGTTACAGCCGTCAGTTATTTGAATTTGACACCGGAGGTGAAGCACTGTGTCGGTAAATATTGTGCGTCTCGACCGGCTGACCGGGCAGCGCGCGCCGAGATTCACCCGGCAGTCGAGACTGCGGTACCAGGGCGAGCCGTGCATACTTGGTTATCGCCTCTAGTATCAGGCACCTAGTGCCCTTCTTAAAGTGGTTATATCGATCGCATTGTTTGCGACTGTCAACAATAAAATGCATACAGCCAAATGCCGTGGTCATGTGGTTCATATTACCTGCTCAAAAATGACATACAGAAGCGAAAAAACAAGTACAGACATCACGCCAGAACTGGAGCTAATCAACTTAGCTCCAGTTCTGGCACTTGTAGTGGGACAGCCTTTCTTAACATAACCTTTCTTTTATAGAAGTAGCCGATCCCAGGATCAATACCGAAGCTAGTATAGGTGAACATTCTCGGCTGTTTCACTAAAAGAATTTCATTTGATTTTGTATACAATGTGTTATATTTCAGATTAAAATCTTCTGTAAAGTTTGGAAGGTAGGAGACGAGGTACTGGCGGAAGTAAAGCTGTGAGGACTGGGCGTGAGTCGTGCTTGGGTAGCTCAGATGCTGGAACATTTGCCCACGAAATGAAAAGGTCCCGAGTTCGAGTCTCGGTCCGGCACACAGTTCTAATCTTCCAGGAAATTTCATATCAGCACACACTCCACTGCAGAGTGAAAATCTCATTCTGGAAACATCCCCCAAGCTGTGGCTAAGCCATGTCTCCGCAGTATCCTTTTTCTCAGGAATGCCAGTCTTGCAAGGTGGTATGTTGCTAAGTATGAGTAACCAGGTGTAGGCATGATTTTAAGAGTCATAAGACGTGTAATGCGATTGAGATGCTCATCAATAAGCCTTGTTTGGGTACTGCTCATCAAAGCTGAGGAGCCGTATTCTGAAACAGGGTAAACCAATTCGAGAGCTGAAGTGTGTAATCCCACCCTCCCACATATCACTATTATAATTATCTATCTCTACAAGAAGTTTTGAAAGCTTCGTGAGCAAGAAATTGAAATACAGGTTTCTTCTGGAGGTTTCAGCCAAAAATATTTTCTAAATCTTCAATCTAAACAAGCTGAAGGCATTAGCAATTTAGTTTTAATGAAACGTGGCTGCACGCCGCATATTAAGCAATATGAAGAGCTTCAATCAAAAGGCAGAAGGCCTTATCTTAAAACATTTCATGCAAAATTCGGCTGAAGGCCCCGTACAAAAGCTGAACAATCTTATGCCTTAAGGGCAAGACAAGAACATTAATTTATGGGTTATTAAAACTCGGCTGAAGGCCACACATCACTAAATAATTAAACGGCTTAAGCCCTAGAGAGAAGAGTTTCAATTTTAAAAGGCAGCAGGCAGTATCTTAAAACATTTCATATGAAATTCGGCTGAAGGCCCCAATAAAGAGGAACAATCTCATGCCTTAAGGGCACGACAAGAACATTAATTTAAGAGATATTAATACTCAGCTGAAGGCCCCATATAAAAGAATAACAATCTCATGCCTTAAGGGCAAGACAAGAACATTAATTTAAGAGATATTGATAGTCGGCTGAAGGACACACATCAACTAAATAACAAGGAAAGGCGCTTAGAAGTTTCCAAGGGTCGGCCTGGGATTGTAACACTAACACCCGTTTAGGTAAGACAGGCAGCCTGTCCAACAACTTCTTAATCTCAAGGCAACCCAATCGACAGACAGCCGACCGACCAATCAAAAATATCAGTTCCGCTCCACGCAACCAGTAAAACGACCACAAGACTTCAATACAACGACACACAGAATATTGGCGCCCACAACGACCAACAACAGTTCAGCTAGAATGAAATTTTCACTCTACATCGGAGTGTGCGCTCATATGAATCTTCCTGGCAGATTAATACTGTGTGCCGGACCGAGACTCGAACTCGGGACCTTTGCCTTTCGCGGGCAAGTGCTCTACCAACTTGAGCTACCCAAGCACGACTCACGCCCCGTCCTCACAGCTTTACTTCTGCCAGTACCACGTCTCCTACCTTCATATCAGCGCACACTCCGCTGTAGAGTGAAAATTTCATTCTAGAAACATCCTCCAGGCTGTGGCTAAGCCATGTCTCCGCAATATCCTTTCTTTCAGGAGTGCTAGTTCTGCAATGTTCGCAGGAGAGCTTCTGTAAAGTTTGGAAGGTAGGAGACAAGGTACTGGCAAAAGTAAAGCTGTGAGGACGGGGCGTGAGTCGTGCTTGGGCATTTCAGTTGGTAGAGCACTTGCCCGCGAAACGAAAAAATCCCGAGTCCAGATCTCGTTGGGGAACACAGTTTTAATCTGCCAGGCAGTTTCAACACTTCAGCTGTCGAACTACACGCCGCACTGGACAGCAACAACACGACGAGGACAATACACTGTCGAAAATTACGACAATGACCAGGGCAGGTAACCGGAACGTCAACGGCCACAAGACAGAGGATACCGCTGGTCAACTTCAATAACAGAGAATATACACTCCTGGAAATTGAAATAAGAACACCGTGAATTCATTGTCCCAGGAAGGGGAAACTTTATTGACACATTCCTGGGGTCAGATACATCACATGATCACACTGACAGAACCACAGGCACATAGACACAGGCAACAGAGCATGCACGACGTCGGCACTAGTACAGTGTATATCCACCTTTCGCAGCAATGCAGGCTGCTATTCTCCCATGGAGACGAACGTAGAGATGCTGGATGTAGTCCTGTGGAACGGCTTGCCATGCCATTTCCACCTGGCGCCTCAGTTGGACCAGCGTTCGTGCTGGACGTGCAGACCGCGTGAGACGACGCTTCATCGAGTCCCAAACATGCTCAATGGGGGACAGATCCGGAGATCTTGCTGGCCAGGGTAGTTGACTTACACCTTCTAGAGCACGTTGGGTGGCACGGGATTCATGCGGACGTGCATTGTCCTTTTGGAACAGCAAGTTCCCTTGCCGGTCTAGGAATGGTAGAACGATGGGTTCGATGACGGTTTGGATGTACCGTGCACTATTCAGTGTCCCCTCGACGATCACCAGAGGTGTACGGCCAGTGTAGGAGATCGCTCCCCGCACCATGATGCTGGGTGTTGGCCCTGTGTGCCTCGGTCGTATGCAGTCCTGATTGTGGCGCTCACCTGCACGGCGCCAAACACGCATACTACCATCATTGGCACCAAGGCAGAAGCGACTCTCATCGCTGAAGACGACACGTCTTCATTCGTCCCTCCATTCACGCCTGTCGCGACACCACTGGAGGCGGGCTGCACGATGTTGGGGCGTGAGAGGAAGACGGCCTAACGGTGTGCGGGACCGTAGCCCAGCTCCATGGAGACGGTTGCGAATGGTCCTCGCCGATACCCCAGGAGCAACAGTGTCCCTAATTTGCTGGGAAGTGGCGGTGCGGTCCCCTACGGCACTGCGTAGGATCCTACGGTCTTGGCGGGCATCCGTGCGTCGCTGCGGTCCGGTCCCAGGTCGACGGGCACGTGCACCTTCCGCCGACCATTGGCGACAACATCGATGTACTGTGGAGACCTCACGCCTCATGTGTTGAGCAATTCGGCGGTACGTCCACCCGGCCTCCCGCATGCCCACTATATGCCCTCGCTCAAAGTCCGTCAACTGCACATACGGTTCACGTCCACGCTGTCGCGGCATGCTACCAGTGTTAAAGACTGCGATAGAGCTCCGTATGCCACGGCAAACTGGCTGACACTGACGGCGGCGGTGCACAAACGCTGCGCAGCTAGCGCCATTCGACGGCCAACACCGCGGTTCCTGGTGTGTCCGCTGTGCCGTGCGTGTGATCATTGCTTGTACAGCCCTCTCGCAGTGTTCGGAGCAAGTATGGTGGGTCTGACACACCGGTGTCAATGTGTTCTTTTTTCCATTTCCAGGAGTGTATTAAGTTAAACTCCACAGGTAGACGGCTGGAATCTTAGCTGTCTTGAATTTCACACACGTTGCTGCGGGAATGTTCCAAAAGCGACAACCAATAGCTAATGAAGAAATGTAAACAGTTGAGGCTCGATAGCAGGTTAAGTGAGGACTCAACTTTCATGTGCAAGATCGGTGGGCGACGAACTTCGTAGCACTCGCAAGGAGCACCTCACAGTCCAACCGCGCGCATGCACACCGCCAAAGGCTCCGGCCAGAGTAGGCGCGACGGATACTTCCTTAATGCTCCACACCAACCGATTACTGGACACACACCGCCCAGCCAGAAACTATATCCGCCACACCAAAGACAGTACAGCAGTACTAGTATCGATACACGCTGCTGCTGCCACTCACGAACAGGATAGCAACATCATCGCGAGAAATAAAACCACAGGACTACAACCGAGGATTAACCCAAGACAAGCATGACTCGAGCCAGCCAGGGCTCAGTATCTTTAATGCAGCGGTTTACAATGCCTTCTGCATCCTAACGCCGATGATAATGGTTGATTCGTGCGCCTTTTAGGTGCAGTTTCCCACCCCAATAGCAAGAAATTGCCCTGAACCTCTGTCCAAATGGCTCTGAGCACTGTGGGACTTAACATCTATGGTCATCAGTCCCCTAGAACTTAGAACTACTGAAACCATATAACCTAAGGACATCACACAGCACCCAATCACTAGGCAGAGAAAATCCCTGACCCCGCCGGGAATCGAACCCGGGAACGCGGGCGCGGGAAGCGAGAACGCTACCGCACGACCACGAGCTGCAGAAGAACCTCTGTCCACTCGTTTGTCATCTGTGACATAGACGTTGGCAGTATAAGGGTGACTTCTCAAGCAGGAAGTCTTCTGCCGCCATTTCTGCTGATTTTTATTCAAAATTTAAGCAATGGCATGGTTTGAATACGGGACCGAGAACATTACAATTACTAGTCACAGACACTACCCCTAGTCGTTTCAAATTGAAATGTGTGTCACTTACTTATGTCTACAGTCCCTTTATGGTGTAAAAAATTTAAGTGTCTAAGTCAGTGCAATCTAAGTATACGGCCATTTATGTATCCTATTTTGATACCTGCAAACTCACTCATCAAATCCCATACTGTACTCCCCTTGAGCTACAATCATGGAATTTGGCAGGGAGCAGGTTTTCACAGTACAGCTACAGGAAAAAACCAGTAATTGTTAGTTTGTAGTTAAATCATACCAAAACTAATATTTTTGGTGATTTTTTTTTCAATCTGTCTTTTTGTTCGGCTGTCAAAATACACTACAACCATTAAAATAGGTACACCAGGAAGACAACGTGCTACAGACGCGAAATTTAACTGACAGGAAGAAGATGCTCTGATATGCAAATGATAAGCTTTTCAAAGCATTCACACAAGGTTGGCGCCGGTGGTGACTTCTACAACGTGCTGACATGAGGAAAGTTTCCAACCGATTTCTCATACACAAACAGCAGTTGACCGGCGTTGCATGGTGAAACGTTGTTGTGATGACTCGTGTAAGGAGGAGAAATGCGTACCATCACGTTTCCGACTTCGATCAAAGTTGGACTGCAGCCTATCGCGATTGCGGTTTATCGTATCGCGACATTGCTGCTCGCATTGGTCGAGATCCAATGACTGCTAGCAGAATATGGAATCGGTGGGTTCAGGAGGGTAATACGGAACGCCGTGCTGGATCCCAACGGCATCGTATCACTAGCAGTCGAGATGACAGGCATCTTATCTGCAAGGCTGTAATGGATCGTGCAGCTACGTCTCGATCCCTGAGTCAACAGATGGGGACGTTTGCAAGACAACCATCTGCACGAACAGTTCGACGACGTTTGCAGCAGCATGGACTATCATCTAGGAGACAACGGCTGCGGTTACCCTTGACGCTGCATCACAGGCAGGAGCGCCTGCGATGGTGTACTCAACGTCGAATCTTGGTGCACGAATGACAAAACGTCATTTTTTCTGATGAATCCAGCTTCTGTTTATAGGATCGTAATGGTCGCATCCGTGTTTGGCGACATCGCGGTGAACGCACATTGGAAGCGTGTATTCGTCATCGCCATATTGGCGTATCACCGGGCGTGATGGTACGGGGTGCCATTAGTTAAACGTCTCGGTCACCTCTAGTGCGCATTGACGGCACTTTGGACAGTGGACGTTACATTTCAGATGTGTTACGATCCGTGGGTCTACCCTCCATTCGATCCCTGCGAAACCCTACATTGCAGCAGGATAGTGCACGAGCGCATGTTGCAGGCCCTGTACGGGCCTTTGTGGATACAGAAAATGTTCGACTGCTGCCCTGGCCAGCAGCCAGATCTCTCACCAATTGAAAACGTCTGGTCAATGGTGGCCGAGCAACTGGCTCATCACAATACGCCAGTCACAACTCTTGATGAACTGTGGTATCGTGTTGAAGCCGCGTGGGCAGCTGGACCTGTACACGCCAACCAACCTCTGTTTGACTCAATTCCCAGCCCTATCAAGGCCGCTATTACGGCCAGAGGTGGTTGTTGTGAGTACTGATTTCTTAGGATCTATGCACCCAAACTGCGTGTAAATGTAATCACATGTCAGTTGTAGTATAATATACTTGTCCAATGAATACCCGTTTGTCATCTTAATTTCCTCTTGGTGTAGCAATTTTAATGGCCAGTAGCGCACGTTTTTGTTAGGAAACAATGTCGCACTGGGTAGCTGTGCGGTCTTGGGCGCCTTGTCACGGTTCGCGCGGCTTCCCCCGTCGGAGGTTCGCCTCCTCCCTTGGGCATATGTGTGTGTGTGTGTTGCTGTTAGTTTAAGTTAGATTAAGGTGTGTGTAAGCCTAGGGACCGATGACCTACACAGTTTGGTCCCATAGAACTTAACACAAATTTCAGGAAACAGTAAGCATATCAAGTAGAAGCTTCTAAGTCAACGTAATCAAAAGATACGACCGTCAATGTCATATATTTTCATGCTCGCAAACTCACGTCCCGTTGACCTAGAATCATGAAATTTGACAAAAAAGTTTCACACTACAAGTAAAGAAAATTATCCGAAAATTGTTAAATTGTAATTATAGCACATAAAAATTATGTTCTGCCATAAGAATCTCCAGTGGATTCATCGTTCGTGAAAATCATAACAGAAAAATACGACTCCACATAAATATGAAATGTAAGTTTGAGTCATGTTTTCGCAAGTAAGTAGAAAATTTTTCATTAAATAATCTATCTTTACATACGCATAATCTTAATACTTCAGTTGATCAATGAAAGAACGCGATACAAACATGGTCAGGAAAATTCGGTAATACAGAAATACAACGAATGGAATAAATAGGAACTGCAGGGAAGCTAAGGCGAAATAGCTGCACGCAAAAAGTTTGCAGACTTCTAAAAAGAAAAGATTGTCGGAAGGACTGACTCAGCATATAGAAAAGTCAGTACAGTCTCCGCTGAAATTAAATCGAGGGTGATAACTTCACGAATGCAGTTGAATTCCACAGTTAAATACAGCGAAGATGGCGGATACTTGGAAAGAGTATACTGAGGGGAATGTGATGGAAGTGACAGGGGTGGGTGTAGAAGAAATTGGGAATTCACTATTAGAATCTGAATCAAAAAGAGCTTTGAGAGACTTAATATCGCACAAGGCACAAATGATAGATAACTTTCCATTAGACGATCGGTTCTAGGTGCTACGGTCGCCGGTTCGAATCCTGCCTCGGGTATGGCTGTGTGTGATGTCCTTAGGTTAGTTAGGTTTAAGTAGTTCTAAGTTCTAGGGGACAGATGAACTCAAATCTTAAGTTCCATAGAGCTCAGAGCCACTTGAACCGGTTTTTTTCATTAGAAGTCCTAATGTCATTGAGGGAAGTGGCAACAAATCGACTATTGACGTCAATGTGTAGAATTTATGAGACAGGCGTATACCATCAGATTTCCGGAAAAACATCATTCACACAATTCCAAAAACTTCAAATGGCTCTAAGCACTATGGGTCTTAACATCTGAGTTCAACAGTCCCCTAGACTTAGAACTACTTAAATGTAACTAATCTGAGGACATCACCCACATCCATGCCCAAGGCAGGATTCGAACCTGCGATCGCAGCAGCAGCGTGGTTCCGGACTGAAGCGCCTAGAACCGCTTGGTCACAGCAGCCGGCCACACAGTTCCAAAGACTGCAAGAACCGACAAGTGCGAGAACTGTTACACGATCAGTTTAACAGCCCAGGCATCCAAGTTACTGAAGCATTCATAATACACAGAAGAAAAGAAAATTGAGTATGTGTTAGATGAAGATGCGTTTGGCTTTAGGAAAGGTAATGGCACGAGAGAGGCAAGTCTGACGTCGTGATTCTTAATGGAAGCAAGACTAAAGAAAATTAAGCACGTTCATACGAATTGTCGACCTGGAAAAAGCATTCGAGAATGTAAATTGGTGCAAATGTTCGAAATTCTGAGAAAAAAAGGTAAGACATAGGGAAAGACGGTTAATTTACATTATGCACAGGAACCAAGAGAGAACAATAAGAGTGGAAGACCAAGAACGAAGTGCTCGGATTAAAAAAGGCATAAGACAAGGATGTAGGCTTTCGCCCCTAGTGTTCAATCAGTACATCGAAGAAGCAATAACGTATATTAAAGAAAGTTTCAAGAGAGGAATTAAAATCCAAAGTAAAAAAATATTACTAAGATTCGGTGACGACATTGATATACCGAGTGGAAGTAAAGAAGAATTACATGATCTGCTGAATGGAATGAACATCCCGGTGAGTACAGAATATAGATTGATAGTAAATCGAAGAAAGACGACAGTAATGAGAAGTAGCAGAAATGAGAACAGCGAGAAACTTAACATCAGGATTGATGGTCACGAAGTAGGTGAAGTTAAGGATTCTACTACCTGGGCAGCAAAATAACCAATAACGGGCGGAACAAGGAGGACATCAAAAGCAGACTAGCACTGGCAAAAAGTGCATTCATGGCCAAGAGAAGTCTACTAACATTAAAGACAGGACTTAATTTGTGGAAGAAATTTCTGAGAATGTCCGTTTGCATTATAGCACCGTATGGTGGTAAAACGTAGACTGTCGGAAAACCAGAAAAGAAGGGAATCGAAGCATTTGTGACGTTGTGGTGCTAAAGAATGTTGAAAATTAGGTGGACTGATAAGGTAAGGAATGAGGAGGTTCTCCGGAAAATCGGAAAGGAAAGGAATATGTGGAAAATTCTGACAAAGAGAAGGGACATGATGGTGGGACATCAGTTACGATATAAAACAATAACTTCCATAGCGCTAGAACAGTGGTTCGCAACGTTTCTGAGACCATTACATGCAGGCAGGCAGGTATTCTTTCCACCTATCTGCCCTCTCCTCTGCATTTAACAGTGGAATTCCCGTTGCAATCTTAATGTTACCACCGTTGCTTTTAATGTCACCAAAGGTTGTTTTGACTTTCCTGTATGCTGAGTCTGTCCTTCCGACAATCATATCTTTTTCGGTATCTTCTCATTTTTCCTGCAGCCATTTCGTCTTAGCTTCCCTGCACTTCCTATTTATTTCACTCCTCAGCGACTTGTATTTCTGTATTCCTGATTTTCCCGGAATATGTTTGTACTTCCTCCTTTCATCTATCAACTGAAGTATTTCTTCTGTTACCTATGGTTTCTTCACAGCTACCTTCTTTGTACCTATGTTTTCCTTCCCAACTTCTGTGATGGCCCTTTTTAGAGATGTCCATTCCTTTTCAACTGTGCTGCCTACTTCCTTATTACTGTATCTATAGCGTTAGAGAACTTCAAAAGTATCTCGTCATTCCTTAGAACTTCCGTATCCCACTTCCTTGCGTATTGATTCTTCCTGACTAATGTCTTGAACTTCAGCCTACTCTTCATCACTACTATATTGTGATCTGAGTCTATATCTGCTCCTGGGTACGCCTTACAATCCAGTATCTGATTTCGGAATCTCTGTCTGACCATGATGTAATCTAATTGAAATCTTCCCGTATCTCCCAGCCTTTTCCAAGTATACATCCTTCTCTTGTGATTCTTGAACAGGGTATTCGCTATTACTAGCTGAAACTTGTTACAGAATTCAATTAGTCTTTCTCCTCTTTCATTCCTTGTCCCAAGCCCATATTCTCCTGTAACCTTTTCTTCTACTCCTTTCCCTACAACTGCATTCCAGTCGCCCATTACTATTAGATTTTCGTCCAGCTTTACATACTGCATTACCCTTTCAGTATCCTCATACACTTTCTCTATCTGTTCATCTTCAGCCTGCGACGTCGGCATGTATACCTGAACTATCGTTGTCGGTGTTAGTCTGCTGTCGATTCTGATTAGAATAACCCGGTCACTGAACTGTTCACAGTAACACACCCTCTGCCCTACCTTCCTATTCATAACGAATCCTACACCTGTTATAACATTTTCTGCTGCTGTTGATATTACCCGATACTCATCTGACCACAAATCCTTGTCTTCCTTCCACTTCACTTCACTGACCCCTTCTATATCTAGATTGAGCCTTTGCATTTCCCTTTTCAGATTTTCTAGTTTCCCTACAACGTTCAAGCTTCTGACATTCCACGCCCCGACTCGTAGAACATTATCCTTTCGTTGATTATTCAATCTTTTTCTCATGGTAACCTCCCCCTTGGCAGTCCCCTCCCGGAGATCCGAATGGGGGACTATTCCATAATCTTTTGCCACTGGAGAGATCATCATGACACTTCTTCAACTACAGGCCACATGTCCTCTGGATACACGTTACGTGTCGTTAATGCAGTGGTTTCCATTGCCTTCTGCATCGTCATGTCGTTGATCATTGCTGATTCTTCGGCCTTTAGGGGCAATTTCCCACCCCTAGGACAAGAGAGTGTCCTGAACCTTTATCCGCTCCTCCGCCCTCTTTGACAAGGCCGTTGGCAGAATGAGGCTGACTTCTTAAGCCGGAAGTCTTCGGCCGCCAATGCTGATTATTTAACAAAATTTAGGCAGTGGCGGGGATCGAACACGGGACCGAAGACGTTTTGATTATAACTCAAAGACGCTACCCTTTTCTTTTACTGTTTTTAATACAAAGTTAATGTGGTTTTACTTTATACCACAACAAAAATAAATGTATCTAGTACCGCATCGTGCTCTGAGTAAAAAAAAAAAAACTATATCTCGGCAAGTTCCTACACCGAGGTAATGTATATGGGGAAAACGAAAAAAAAGAGTGCTTCATACAGGATGCAGAAGGGTGTGTCGCTACTCTCCTTACGCTTCATCATCCAAGTACGTCTTCACGTATATCATGTTATTCCACCGAGAATCGAACTTAGTCTTGTCAGCTCACTCAATGGGTGTCTTCTCCTACGTGTTGATGATCCAGGTGCGTGGAGGGTCTCGTAGGGCACTCCCTAAGTAATTAGAAAAATACTGTCTGTATTTTGGGTTCCGTACGATCTTGCAATGACGTTCTTGTAGGTAGTTCCAAAAGTCGAATACATCTTTAGGTCCATCGTGAAATAAGTAGTGTACCTCATGCGCATGGATCCACGTAACAGCGTTGGTCTTGGAGCGCGGGAAATACTGTTGATCCGGAAATAGTAGAAACCGAGGTGTAATGTGTTCCGGAGTCACTCGTAGAAAATACGACAAAATTTGTCGCACCAAGCGCCATAAGTCTTCTGCCGCGCCACATGTGAGACAATGTTCGTCCGTCTCTGGCATCCTGCAGTCTACGCAGAGAGGCGATTCCGCCATGTTTATCTTGTGGTGGCGTGATCGCGTGATCTGTTTACCATTGACTGTGATATACCATGTGGATCGGACGGCTTTGTCCAGTGTAAATGCGTGAATCGTCTTCCACACCACCTTCCAATTAATCTGAGGGCTTTTGGTCTCCACGATGTTTGGTGGGCAACTCTGCTGTATGACATGATATATATCCCGCGCCGACGCCTGTTTCGTCGGTGCTACTGCGATACGGACAAAGCTGTGTTCAATGTAAAAGTTCCCGAAGTAGTAGAAGGGTGGGGGTATGTCTTGCGTCGTCAGTGGGGGCATAAGGGAGGGCGGAGCTAAGGACTCCAACAGCAAACCTGTCAAACTTTCCGGGTGGTGGCACCACAGCTTGACGTGTAAGCTGACACACAGGACCACAGCTCTGTCGTGGACATGGACTAGACCAAGACCTCTCCTTTCTGGGAGAAGGGTCAGTGACTCATGACTGACTTTGAAGAGCATGCCTGTACTGACGTAGGCTCCGAATGCCGCTAATAGACGTCGGGCCATGAGTAACGGTATTGGGAGAACACGCGCTATGTGTGGAAGGCGCGATGCGAGGTAAACATTGACGAAGTGTGTCCTTTGGAGAATGTCCAGGGTCCGCAGACGAAGGTTGAAGATCTGGACCCGAATGTTTTGTAATAAGCGGCGGTAGTTAAGAGCCGCAGTGCGCCGTATGTCGTTGTGAAACTCTATTACGAGACATTTGATAGTGCCACGAAGCTGTAGGGGTTCGACACACGCTGCGGTCAATCCGTCTCCTATGGCCATGGCGACGGATTTGGCGACGTTGAGACAGCTGCCGGAAGCCACATCGTACGTGGTAATCCATTCTAGTGCTCCGTTGACATCATCGCGATTGCGGAACACGAGAACCAGGTCGTCTGCATATGCTGTACAGCGAAATGTGACATCACGTAGGGTAAGACCGGTGAGGCGTTGACGAGGGCCACAGAGGAGCGGTTCCAGTGCCAGAGCATATAGTAACGTCGACAAGGGACAGCCTTGACGCACGGAGCGGAAAATCGGGAGGGACTGCGAGAGACGCCCGTTAACGAGCACTTTGGAAGTCGCCCCTCGGAGGAGGCGCATCACGACGTCTGTGAATTGCTGCGGGTACTGCATATACTGGAGAACGGACGTTAGGTACGCGTGATCCACTAGATGAAAAGCTTGGCTAAAATCTAGTGATGCCACCGCTCTCGGGATGCGGTGTGCCCAGGCTAGAGCTATTAAGTCACGGTATCGACACAGTGCTGTGTGGATGTTGTTGATACCCCCTATTGAAGTCTGATCTGGCGAGATGACGTATGGTAGCGTCGGTCGTAGACGGTTTGCTAACAGTCTGGTCAATATCTTCATGTCGCAGTTGACGAGTGTTAGCGGGCGGTAATCTTGTATTCGAGCCCCACCTTTAGGTTTGTGTACCGGTATAATTATTCCATCTACGAAGGTCGCAGGGAGCGGCACCGCGGGGGACATAAGTTTCCGACAGATGTCTGTTAACTTGGGAGCCAGTAAATAATGGAAAGTTCTATAAAGCTCCACAGGGAGCCCGTCCGGGCCAGGAGATTTATTCGCCGCTCCTTTACCGATGGCGTCGATAACTTCGTCTTCCGTAATGTCGTTCAATAATTCAGTTTGTAAATCCTGTGGGACAACGCCGTAAACCAGTTGTGAGACTCCTGCCACCGTCGTCGGGTCGGAACATTGAGCAGAATAAAGTCGCGCGTAATGGTCGAAGAAGGCTGCAGCAATATCGCGTTGTGTGGTGTGATGACGGCCGTCCTCAGTGGTGATGGCATGTATCAGCGCCCGTCTTCGCAGTCTACTTTCTCGGATGATGTGGTACATGGTGGGTCGTTCCGTTGCGAGTCTGTCTTGTGTTCGCGCTCGGACGATCGTCCCTTCGAGGTGTCGGCGCATATGGGCTACGATCTGTGCTTTTGCACGCTGAACTGTCAACTATCGTTCCGGTGTGGGTGGCAAGGAGGCGCATTTGCGAAGGACGGTGAAATAAAAATCAAAGGTCTGTCGCCTCCAAGCAGCAGTCTCACGACCATACGTAATAAAGGTTCGCCGTAGGGCCGGCTTGGCGCAGGTTAACCACCAACTAATCGACGTAGGATACGTTGGGAGGCGGCGGACGCACAAACTCCACGTGTCTTCGATGGCGCGTCGACAGTCCGGAGAACCGAGATGAGCAAGGTTTAATTTCCAGGGATGTCGGCTACGCCACACCCGTTGGCGACGAAGGGTGACGGCACATATATGGGCCTCGTGATCAGAAAAGGCTACTGGCTACACCTCCACGTCACTCACCGTTGCCGCGAGAGAACGGAAGACGTAAATCCTATCGATGCGACTAGACGAGTGACTCGTGAAATGGGTGTATCCTGGTCTATGTCCTCGAACATGTTCCCATGTATCTACCAGCTGGAGATCGCCGATGAGTGTCCCAAGTTCGGGGCACGGTGAATGGCGTGGCAGCTGATCTTTAGGTGCTTGGGTGCAATTGAAATCGCCCCCTAATATCAAGTCATCGTGCCTGCCCTGAAAAAGGGGTGCTATTCCTTCTGCGAAGAAGAGCGATTGGTCACGACAGCGATTGGTTCCGGAAGGGGCGTACACATTGACAAAACGGACGCCTTGCACCGTTACGGCCATTCCTCTAACGTCGGGGAGATATTGGACTTCGTCCACCTCGAGGCCCTCTCTGAGGAGAATTGCGACTCCACTGTTAGTTGGCGAGGCGTGGGACACATGATCCGTATAACCATACATACGCGGGAAAGCGGCGACGAAGACTTCTTGGAGAAAGACAATGTCAACGTCTGCTGCATTGAGCATGTCTTGGAGCAGCGACAACTTCGTACGTGTCCGAATGGTGTTAATGTTGACGGTCGTTAAGCGATAGGTCTGTAGATCGTCTCCTGCGGTGGGGGCCGCCGTCAGTACCGCTGTAAAAGGTGGGGCCTGTGATCTGCTGGCCGCGTCCGCGCCGTCATCTGTTGCTACTCGGGAGGGGCCGAGTTGTGGGAGGAGAGACCCCTCTCCTCATATACCACAGTGGCCGTAGAATCGTCTTCAATGTCATCCGCCCAAGGTCCGTAAGTTAACGGAGGCTGCGGTAGAACACTTGTGGGCTGAGTGACTAAGTGTGAATCCGCAGTTGTTCCCGGTTGTTACCAACGGCGGGTAATGTGCTGGCCATCCGTTTGCCCGACAGAGCGGAATCGGGTTTGTCAAAATCAGGCAAAGTGACAGGTAAGGGCGATCTCATGTCATCCATTTTCCTCGTCGTTTCGTCGGCCGTCCGGTCGTCAGCTGGAGAAGACGTCCGCTGGAGGCAATCGTCTGAGGGTGTGCGACGTCGCTTTTTATGTTTTCTCGGTGACCTTTGTTTGCGGACGTGGGTTTCTGTGTCCGAAAGAGCTTGTGGCCCCGTATAGCATCCCCCCTCAGGTAGAAAGGCAGAGGTCGGGACAACCGTAGCGTCGAGTTCCATTCCGTCGTCCGAATATTCATGTGGAGTCGATGGGCGGCGTTCTGCAACCTCTGCAGACACCGTAATGGTGTTGGTCAATCCAGGACCGGCGACAGGCGCGCATTCTAACGCTTCTTGTCTTCCGGGGGGGGGGGGGGGGGGGGGGGGGAGGTTGTCGTCTGTCATGACAGTCGATCGTGTCGCCTCTGCGTCATTGAGGGGGAGGGCCGCGAGCGTAGGAGGTGGCGTCGTGTCATGTAATAGAAGTTGTGTAACCCGACGTTGAATGTACGCCGAGCGCACATGCCCCTTCTGGCCGCAACCAGAACAAGTACGAAGTTGTCCGTCGTACATTACTGTTGCTCGACAGCCACCTATGACTAAGTAGGATGGCACATGCTTCTTTAATTCAATTTTCACTTGTCGGACGCCGTTGAGGACCTGGTACGTCTCGAAGGTGTTACATTTTTCGGCCACGTGGCTAATTACCGTCCCTTAAGGGCGGAAAGCTGAGGTAACGACGTCCGGTAGTACTTCGAAAGGGAGTTCGAAGACTCTTAGTGTGCGTAATCCTAGTCCAGCATAGTCAACAGTAACCTCTCCGATGTGACCATCGGACTGTTTGAACTTGAGAGTGTTCGCGCATCAGTTCACAACTGCGTGACATAACTCGTCATCGACCATCTTGACGTAAACGACGCTACTTGTGATGGATAGGTGGATACCGATGATGTGCTGTGTTGGTATTTGAACTTCGTCACGGATGAATCGTTGGACTTCAAAGGCTCGTGGTCGTGCGTAGTCGGGCTGGAAGGTGATCTCGATGGTAGCTTTTCTGTACGAATGAGCCATGGCGACTCAGTGTTTACGGACGCGAGTATTAGCTGCGGCGACGAAGTAAACAAACTACGCGCGCTCGCGACTCTGCGGAAGGGACGTAAACAAGACGTCCTCGCCGCTCACCGGTCGAAAGCAGACTGAATCCCTAGACCACGGCTACTGTTAGGTTTAAGTAGTTCTAAGTCTAGGGGACTGATGACCTCAGATGCTAAGTCCCATAGTGCTTACAGACAGTGTTTGATTGCTGCACTCCTTATTTCTAAGCTGGCAGAAATTGGAAAACTTCAAGCTGTTAATACTTTGTGTCTGACCACAGCCACTAATAGCAACAGTATTGGTACTGATACTGTGTACAGCACTATCGCAGTACATACGTAGCGGCTACCGCTGTGTCGTGCTGTCAGTCAGTTCCTTTATCTGTTTCGAAGCGGGTAATGAAGCAATTTCTTGACTACTGCAGGTACTATCAGCAACTTGGAGAAGACATTTTCTTGAGATATTTAGCATTTGTTATGTTTACATCTGACTTTTATCACCAGCGATTTACGAGACAAAGCACAACGCATGCGTGCAGTTTAGTGGACTATATGAGGAACCTGTAACCTCCACCGCATTAATGTTACTAACTACGAAGCCGTGATTAAATGGCTCTGAGCACTATGGGACTTAACATCTATGGTCATCAGTCCCATAGAACTTAGAACTACTTAAACCTAACTAACCTAAGGACGTCACACAACAACCAGTCATCACGAGGCAGAGAAAATCCCTGCCCCGCCGGGAATCGAACTCGGAAACAAGTCGTGATTATTGGTGACATTTATAATAAGTACTAAAGTCTTACAAAATTGTGATAGTAGTAATGATCTTTTGAAAATAATTTAGTTTCGTGACTGAAACAGAATCGAGTCGTTCAGTTTTTACCCCTCAGAAAATTTCATAGCCCCCAGTCTGGGAAACGTCTACTAGACGGTCTGTAGAGAGTATAAACTGTAGAGGAAAACTAAGATTCGCATACATTCAACAAATAATTTAGGACGTACGTTGCATGTGCTATTCTGAGATGAAGAGGCTCGCACGAAAGAGGCAACAAACACGTCAGAAGACTCATGGAGAAGAAAGAGAGAGAAAGAGTTATAGAATTTTGGAACACGTATTATGTTCGAGTATAATAACTTTTCTGGAGACTAGAAATCTCCTCTGTAGGAATCAGCATGGGTTTAGAAAAAGATGGTCGTGTGAAACCCAGCTCGCGCTATTCGTCCACGAGACTCAGAGGGCAATAGACAAGGGTTCACCGGTAGATGCCGTGTTTCTTGACTTCCACAAGGCGTTCGATACAGTTCCCCACAGTCGTTTAACGAACAAAGTAAGAGCATATGGACTATCAGACCAATTGTGTGAGTGGATTGAAGAGTTCCTAGATAACAGAACGCAGCATGTTATTCTCAATGGAGAGAAGTCTTCCGAAGTAAGAGTGATTTCAGGTGTCGCGCAGGGGTGTGTCATTGGACCGTTGTTATTCACAATATACATAAATGATCTGGTGGATGACATCGCAAGTTCACTGAGGCTTTTTGCAAATGATGCTGTGATGTATCGAGAGGTTGTAACAATGGAAAATTGTACTGAAATGCAGGAGGATCTGCAGCGAACTGACGCATGGTGCAGGGAATGGCAATTGAATCTCAATGTAGACAAGTGCAATGTGCTGCGAATACGGTGAAAGATAGATCCCTTATCAGTTAGCTACAAAATAGGTCAGCAACTGGAAGCATTTAATTCCATAAATTATCTAGGAGTAGGCATTAGGAGTGATTTAAAATGGAATGATCATATAAAGTTGATCGTCGGTAAAGCAGATGGCACACTGAGATTCATTGGAAGAATCCTAAAGAAATGCAATCCGAAAACAAAGGAAGTAGGTTACAGTACGCTTATTCGCCCACTGCTTGAATACAGCTTACTGTTGTGGGATCCGTACCGAACTGGGTTGATAAAAGAGATAGAGAAGATCCAACGGAGAGCAGCGCGCTTTGTTACAGGATCATTTAGTAATCGCGAAAGCGTGACGGAGATGATAGGTAAACTCCAGTGGAAGACTCTGCAGGAGAGACGCTCAGTAACTCGGTACGGGCCTTTGTTGAAGTTTCGAGAATATACCTTCACCGATGAATCAAGCAGTATATTGCTCCCACCTACGTATATCTCGCGAAGAGACCATGAGGATAAAATCAGAGAGATTACAGCCCACACAGAGGAATACCGGCAATCCTTCTTTCCACGAACAATACGAGACTGGAATAGAAGGGAGAACCGATAGAGGTACTCAGGGTACCCTCCGCCACATACCGTCAGGTGGCTTGCGGAGTATGGATATAGATGTAGATGTACAGAGAGGGGAATCCCTGCTTTTTATATGTCTGGGCTAGTCTCAGGAAGTACTTCGAGTTTTTGATACAGTCTTGAAATTCCTGTGACCAACATCTTGCTACTAACGATTTCCTCGACATGTCGTGGATATTTCTATTGTCTATTGGCAAACCACAATTTATGAAAGATGTTTATATTTTATTAATAGGATTAAGAAGGAATAATTAATGTTTGTCTTGTTGGAAATAACTGTGGTAGCAGGGAATCTCTGCACCAAAGTATTGTTGGCAAGAGACGCCGCAAATTGATATAATTTTAAAAAGGGCGGGAGAGACCGCGTATGGATACATTTTAAGAAAAGAGCGGGAAAGACCGCGCATTGATATATTTGTAATGTTAGCAGGGATTGTCTGCACCAGAAAGCATTGTTGGCAGGAGAGACCGCAGTTTAGCGTTCGTAGGAAGTCAGTAGTAAGCGAGATGTGCAGCGAGTTGGTAGCAGGTCTGAAGCGAGAGGTTGAGAGGAGCGGTGTGCCTGCCAGCCACTAGCTATGATTTACAAGAGACTATAAACGGATGTACAGAGACACCAGCTAATTACACTAGTGGAAATTGAAATAAGAACACCGTGAATTCATTGTCCCAGGAAGGGGAAACTTTATTGACACTTTCCTGGGGTCAGATACATCACATGATCACACTGACAGAACCACAGGCACATAGACACAGGCAACAGAGCATGCACAATGTCGGCACTAGTACAGTGTATATCCACCTTTCGCAGCAATGCAGGCTGCTATTCTCCCATGGAGACGATCGTAGAGATGCTGGATGTAGTCCTGTGGAACGGCTTGCCATGCCATTTCCACCTGGCGCCTCAGTTGGACCAGCGTTCGTGCAGGACGCGCAGACCGCGTGAGACGACGCTTCATCCAGTCCCAAACATGCTCAATGGGGGACAGATCCGGAGATCTTGCTGGCCAGGGTAGTTGACTTACACCTTCTAGAGCACGTTGGGTGGCACGGGATACATGCGGATGTGCATTGTCCTGTTAGAACAGCAAGTTCCCTTGCCAGTCTAGGAATGGTAGAACGATGGGTTCGATAACGGTTTGGATGGACCACTGGCGACAACATCGATGTACTGTGGAGACCTCACGCCCCACGTGTTGAGCAATTCGGCTGTACGTCCACCCGGCCTCCCGCATGCCCACTATACGCCCTCGCTCAAAGTCCGTCATCTGCACATACGGTTCACGTCCACGCTGTCGCGGCATGCTACCAGTGTTAAAGACTGCGATGGAGCTCCGTATGCCACGGCAAACTGGCTGACACTGACGGCGGCGGTGCACAAATGCTGCGCAGCTAGCGCCATTCGACGGCCAACACCGCGGTTCCTGGTGTGTCCGCTGTGCCGTGAGTGTGATCATTGCTTGTACAGCCCTCTCGCAGTGTCCGGAGCAAGTATGGTGGGTCTAACACACCGGTGTCAATGTGTTCATTTTTCCATTTCCAGGAGTGTATTATCATAAGAGGAACTAATATTATTGAATTAATATTTTGAGAAACTCAAAACTACTGAAGGTATGTTTGCGAAATGATAGTTTTAAGATTATTGTAAAAAGTAAGTCCTATTTGAACGTTTGTAAAATCATGTCAATCAGAATATAATTAATTTTTGCCAGCAATATTGCATTACTGATTATAATCCATTCCAAAAAACCAACAACACAAAACTTTGCAAAAATTTTATTGTTATCATAAAAAGTGTAACTATGAATTAGATAACTACAGTCAAATTAATTAAAGAATAAGGTCAGCTTTGCTATTAAAGAATAACGTCAGCTTTGGTAATAAATACAGCCACTTATTATGACAGCCCACCTCTAGTTAACAAAGTATATTAAACCAGAGTAAGTATATTCATGTCGCAGTTCGATGTAGCAGTCAGATGGCGATCCAGGAACAGTAAAAAAGGTAAGGAACAGTTTGGGGTTATTGCAGAGAGCGACTAAGGGCCACAACGACGACACATTCTATGTTTCGTCGAAACAATCAGAAGATCACTTTTAACAAGCAGCAATTAAATGTGTATGCAAAGATTGAGAAAGAGAATTAATTTCAAAGGGTAGATTTCATTTGTTATTATTAAGCAAGAGGTAGAAATCCTAAGGAAAGGTTTCAGAGATTATTGCAGAAGGGAAGGTTGAGTAAGAAAAGAGATATAGAGGAGACGGTTGTAGCATAACACAAGAGAGATATAGAGGAGACGGGAAGTTTTCACTATATATATACATAATTTTTTTAAGAGGGCGGAGAAGCGGATAAAGGTTCAAGGCACTCTCTTGTCCTAGGGGTGGGAAATTGCCCCTAAGGCGGAAGAATCAGCAATGATCAACGACATGAGGATGCAGAATGCAATGGAAACCACTGCATTAAAGACACGTAACGTGTATCCACAGGACATGTGGCCTGTAGTTGAAGAAGTGTCATGATGATCTCTCCATTGGCAAAAGATTCCGGAATAGTCCCCCATTCGGATCTCCGGGATGGGACTGCCAAGGGGGAGGTTATCATGAGAAAAAGATTGAATAATCAACGAAAGGATAACGTTCTACGAGTCGGGGCGTGGAATGTCAGAAGCTTGAACGTGGTAGGGAAACTTGAACATCTAAAAATGGAAATGAAAAGGCTCAATCTAGATGTAGTAGGGGTCAGTGAAGTGAAGTGGAAGGAAGACAGGGATTTCTGGTCAGATGAGTATCGGGTAATATCAACAGCAGCAGAAAATGGTATAACAGGTGTAGGATTCGTTATGAATAGGAAAGTAGGGCAGAGGGTGTGTTACTGTGAAGAGTTCAGTGACCGGGTTGTTCTAATCAGAATCGACAGCAGGCCAACACCGACAACGATAGTTCAGGTATACATGCCGACGTCGCAAGCTGAAGATGAACAGATAGAGAAAGTGTATGAGGATATTGAAAGGGTAATGCAGTATGTAAAGGGGGACGAAAATCTAATAGTAATGGGCGACTGGAATGCAGTTGTAGGGGGAGAAGTAGAGGAAAAGGTTACAGGAGAATATGGGCTTGGGACAAGGAATAAAAAAAGAGGAAAAAGACTAATTGAGTTCCGTAGCAAGTTTCAGCTAGTAATAGCGAATATCCTGTTCACAGAATCACAAGAGGAGGAGGTATACTTGGAAAAGGCCGGGAGATACGGGAAGATTTCAATTAGATTACATCATGGTGAGACAGAGATTCCGAAACCAGATATTGGATTGTAAGGCGTACCCAGGAGCAGATATAGACTCAGATCACAATATAGTAGTGATGAAGAGTAGGCTGAAGTTCAAGACATTAGTCAGGAAGAATCAATACGCAAAGAAGTGGGATACGGAAGTTCTAAGGAATGACGAGATACGTCTGAAGTTCTCTAACTCTGTAGATACAGCAATAAGGAATAGCGCAGTAGGCAGTACAGTTGAAGAGGAATGGACATCTCTAAAAAGGGCCATCACAGAAGTTGGGAAGGAAAACATAGGTACAAAGAAGGTAGCTGCGAAGAAACCATGGTTAACAGAAGAAATACTTCAGTTGATTGATGAAAGGAGGAAGTACAAAACATGTTCCCGAAAAATCAGGAATACAGAAATACAAGTCGCTGAGGAATGAAATAAATAGGAACTGCAGGGAAGCTAAGACGAAATGGCTGCAGGAAAATTGTGAAGACATCGAAAAAGATATGATTGTCGGAAGGACAGACTCAGCATACAGGAAAGTCAAAACAACTTTTGGTGACATTAAAATCAACGGTGGTAACATTAAGAGTGCAATGGGAATTCCACTGTTAAATGCAGAGGAGGGAGCAGATAGGTGGAAAGAATACATTGAAAGCCTCTATGTGGGTGAAGATTTGTCTGATGTGATAGAAGAAGAAACAGGAGTCGATTTAGAAGAGATAGGGGATCCAGTATTAGAATCGGAATTTAAAAGAGCTTTGGAGGACTTACTGTCAAATAAGGCAGAAGGGATAGATAACATTCCATCAGAATTTCTAAAATCATTAGGGGAAGTGGCAACAAAACGACTATTCACGTTGGTGTGTAGAATATATGAGTCTGGCGACATACCATCTGACTTTCGGAAAAGCATCATCCACACAATTTCGAAGACGGCAAGAGCTGACAAGTGCGAGAATTATCGCACAATCAGCGTAACAGCACATGCCTCGAAGCTGCTTACAAGAATAATATACAGAAGAATGGAAAAGAAAATTGAGAATGCGCTACGTGACGATCAGTTTGGCTTTAGGAAAAGTAAAGGCACGAGAGAGACAATTCTGACGTTACGGCTAATAATGGAAACAAGGCTAAAGAAAAATCAAGACACGTTCATAGGATTTGTCGACCTGGAAAAAGCGTTCGACAATATAAAATGGTGCAGGCTGATCGAGATTCTGAAAAAAGTAGGGGTACGCTATAGGGAGAAACGGGTCATATACAATATGTACAACAAGAGGCAATAATAAGAGTGGACGATCAAGAACGAAGTGCTCGTATTAAGAAGGGTGTAAGAAAAGGCTGTAGCCTTTCGCCCCTACTCTTCAATCTGTACATCGAGGAAGCAATAACGGAAATAAAAGAAAGGTTCAGGAGTGGAATTAAAATACAAGGTGAAAGGATGTCAGTGATACGATTCGCTGATGACATTGCTATCCTGAGTGAAAGTGAAGAAGAATTAAATGATCTGCTGAACGGAATGAACAGTCTAATGGGTACACAGTATGGTTTGAGAATAAATCGGAGAATGACGATGGTAATGAGAAGTAGTAGAAATGAGAACAGCGAGAAACTTAACATCGGGATTGATGGTCACTAAGTCAATGAGGTTAGGGAATTCTTCTACCTAGGCAGTAAAATAACCAATGACGGACGGAGCAAGGAGGACATCAAAAGCAGACTCGCTATGGCAAAAAATGCATTTCTGGCCAAGAGAAGTCTACTAATATCACATACCGGCCTTAATTTGAGCAAGAAATTTCTGAGGATGAACGTCTGGAGTACAGCATTGTATGGTACTGAAACATGGACTGTTGGAAAACCGGAACAGGAGAGAATCGAAGCATTTGATATGTGGTGCTATAGACGAATGTTGAAAATTAGGTGGACTGATAAGGTAAGGAATGAGGAGGTTCTACGCAGAATCGGAGAGGAAAGGAATATGTGGAAAATACTGATAAGGAGAAGGGACAGGATGATAGGACATCTGCTAAGACATGAGGGAATGACTTCCATGGTACTAGAGGGAGCTGTAGAGGGCAAAAACTGTAGAGGAAGACAGAGAATGGAATACGTCAAGCAAATAATTGAGGACGTAGGTTGCAAGTGCTACTCTGAGATGAACAGGTTAGCACAGGAAAGGAATTTGTGGCGGGCCGCATCAAACCAGTCAGTAGACTGATGACCAAAAAAAAAAAAAAAAAAAAAATATACATAATTTAGTTTGTACGAAACCATCAGTGCGTGAATCCTTCGAAACCAAATTTTAGTGCCACCTGGGGGTGCTAAAGTAGTGCTCACACCCCGGTGTCTGGTATACAAGAACTACCTCTGTGAAGACTGCTTCTGCTTCCCTAGTAAGCTATAATTAATGTCACTGTGGCAGCTCACTGTTCTAATTGCTGTGTTGCGTCTAGTTGTTTGTGATGCACTGGTCCTGCCAGCCGCACAGCCTCTTCGCTCTGAGTAAGAACTGGAGCCCGGACGCGGCGCAGTGACGGCTGTTGTTCTGTCGAGTTGTGACACCTGGCCGGTGGGTGGCTTTGGAGCCGTGGGCGGTCGGCGGTCTGTGCCAAACCGGACGACTAATGAGCGGCCAGCGAGAGCAGCGAAAGGTGTGGCGCGGTCGAAATCTGCGTATAAAAGGAACACACGCTGCTGCACTGGCAGTACTCGATCGCTCGACCGACACACACCCAACACCGCTCCACCATGTACAAGCTCGTAAGTACCACGCCACGAGATAACTGTATCTGCGCTCCTTGCTTCACGGCAGTGTTCATGTCGTAGGAGTTATCCACTACATTACAGGTCCATGTCATTAAGGTCGATATGCAGCAGGATTTTGGAACGTATATTGTGTTCCGTAGAAATACTGGAAAACGTGAGGCAATACTGACCCTACGACTTATCTTAGAAGATAGATTATGGAAAGACAAACCTACGTTTCTACCATTTGTAGACTTGAGAGAAAGCTTTTGACAATGTTGACTGGAATTCTCTCTTTCAAATTTTGAAGGTGCCAGGAGTAAAATACAGGGAGCGAAAGGCCATTTACAATTTGTACAGAAACGAGATGGCAGTTACAAGAGTCGATGGACATAAAAGGGAAGCAGTCGTTGGGAAGGGAATGATACAGGGTTGTAGCCTCCCCCGACGTTATTTAGTCTGTATATTGAGAAAGCAGTAAAGGAAACAAAAGAAAAATTCGGAGTAGGTATTCAAATCCAGCTAGAAGAAATAAACATTTTGAGGTTTGCCGATGACATCATAATTCTGTCAGAGACAGCAATGGATTTGGAAGAGCAGTTGAACGAAATGGACAGTGTCTTGAAAGGAGGATATAAGATGAAAATCAACAACAGCAAAACGAGGATAATGGAATGTCGTCGAATTAAGTCGGGTGATGCTGAGGGTATTAGATTAGGAAATGAGACACTTAAAGTAGTAAAGGAGTTTTGCTATTTGGGGAGCAAAATAACTGACGATGGTCGAAGTAGAGAGGATATAAAATGTAGACTGGCAATGGCAAGGAAAGCGTTTCTGGAGAAGAGCAATTTGTTAACATCGAGTATAGATTTAAGTGTAAAGAAGTAGTTTATGAAAGTATTTGTATTGAATGTAGCCATGTATGGAAGTGAAACATGGACAATAAATAGTTTGGGCAAGAAGACAATAGAAGCTTTGGAAATGTGGTGCTACAGAAAAATGCTGAAGATTAGATGGGTAGATCACGTAACTAATGAGGAGGTACTGAACAGAATTGGGGAGGAGTTTGTGGCACAACTTGACTAGAAAAAGGGATCCGTGGGTAGGACATGTTCTGAGGCATCAAGGGATCACCAATTTAGTTTGGAGGGCAGCGTGGAGGGTAAAAATCGTAGATGGAGGCCAATAGATCAATACACTAAGCAGATTCAGAAAGATGTAGGTTGCGGTAGGTACAGGGACATGAAAAAGCTTGCACAGGATAGAGTAGCATGGAGAGCTGCATCAAGCCAGTCTCAGGACTGAAGACCACAACAACAACAACATTGTGTTCTAACATTATTAATTACTTCTAAAAGCACCGTCTATTGACACGTATTGAACACGGGTTTAAGAAACATCGTTCTTGTGAAACACAACTAGCTCTTTATTCACACGAAGTGCTCAATGCTATCGACAAGGCATTTCAAATTGATTCCGTATTTCTAGATTTCCAAATTGTACCTCACAAGCGTTTTACAATCAAACTGCTTGCTGCTTATGACATATGGTCTCAGTTATGTGACTGCATTTGTAATTTCCTGTCAGAGAGGTCACAATTTATAATAATCCACTGGAAGTCGTCGAATAAAATAGGAGTGATTTCTGGCGTTCCACAAGATAGAGTTATAGGTCCTCTGTAGTTTCTCATTTACATAAATGATTTAGGAGACAATATGAGCAGCCGTCTTCGGTTGTTTGCAGATGATGCTGTCGTTTATCGTCCAATAACGTCATCAGAAGATAAAAAAATTGCATTACGCTTAACATAAGATATTGTATAATGCGAAATTTGGCAGTTGATCCTAAATAATGATAAGTGTGAGGTCATTCACATGAATGCTAAAAGAAATCCGTTAAACTCAAGGTACACGTTAAATTAATCAAACCCAAAGGCCGTAAATTCAACTAAATCCCTAATAATTACAATTACGAAGAACACTTGAAAATATTGTGGAGAAGGCGAACCAAAGACTGTTTTATTGGTAGAGCACTTAGAAGAATCAACAGATCTGCTAAAGAGACAGCCCTTTTGAAGTACTGCTGCGCGGTATGGGATCCTTACCATATAGGATTAACGGAGTAAATGGGGACAGTTCAAAGAAGGACCGCACGTTCTGTGTGATCGAGAAATAGGAGAGAGAATGACATAGACATGACACATGATTTGGGGTGGGCGTCACTAAAACAAAGGCGTTCCTCGTTGCGGCGTAATCTTCTGACGAAGTTTCAATCACTATCTTTCTCCTTCGAACGCGAAAATATTTTGTTGACGTAGACATACATAGAGAGAAACAGTCATCGTAGTAAAATAAGGGAAATCGGACCTCACACGGAAAGATATAGGTATTCGTTTCTCCCTAGCGCTGTTCGAGAGTGGTATAACAGAACTACTGTGGAGTTGGTTTGATGAACCCTTTGCCAGGCACTTAAGTGTGATTTGCACAGTAGTCATGTAGATGTAGATGTTTTCTTGGAAGAATTTTCCGAGTTCTTGATTTTGTTGCTGCGATCACTAACCATTTTTACACTGACCTACCAGTGGGGCCGGCAATAATCTAAGATTTAGGAGTCATCAGTCAAGTATTGCGTAACTCTGGGAATTAAAATCAAATAACTACATCCCACAATAAGTATTCGTTAACTAATACAGTGAGTAACGGCCTTCAGTTTTTGGAGATGAGCGTCACCGCCCAGCTTACAAGTGGCCGAATACATATGAATTAAGAGACAAAGGAATTACAGACACTGGCTGCGAAGAGACATTGATTTAAATCAGTGAGCACATGTACCGGACAGGGAATCGAAACCAGTTCTCCTGCTGCTTACTTAAGACACCAGCACACGATGGTCATCATACCTGTGCGGAATATCTTAACCCGCCTCCCTTCAGACTCGAATTGTCAACTCATCCACACACTACTGATGTAGTGTGACTTCCCCATTACCCTCATTACATGCGGCATTTCGCCGATTCCCGTAAGAGTTCGAGCCTCGTGTGCATCCGCACTGAAGAGATCACTGGCCGTCCCCGCCTTGATTTTTTTATATGTGTTCTTTCATCAAGGGAATCACTGCACATCTGACAAATAATTCACGTTAAAATCTGACCAAGATACATGCTGACAATGTTAACCCTTGCCGCGCTTTCTGGCGTTTAACATACACAATACCTTAACTGTTATTCCGAGCTCAGGGGGGAAAACTTAAACATTCATGATAGTGAACAAGCGGGTAATAATCTTCACAACATAAGTAATAAGAGTGGCATTATATAAGTTTCAAATCCCAAGACAGCTACAGATAACGTTATATTAACCACCAGGAAATTGTTACTTAAATAAACACTTAGAATAAATCCCCACCTATGACAAAAATTTATAATGTTGTCATTTCGTATTTTCGTATATGGGACAGGCTATCTGTTATGACAAAATGTGTGGATAAAACTCCAACGTCAAGACCGCTAGCATACCTTTATTGACTGCTAGTTTCAGCTCACTGACGAGCCATCTTCAGATCAATAAAAATTATTACCCACCTTTGTGCGTGTCAGGCACCAAGCATTACACATCGACGTAATCTATTGAGCTGAATCCCCGTTGTTGTAATGGCGCGGTAAAATTTCAGTCTTACTTGGTACATGCACCTATTTGTGAAAAAATACGTTGTCAGATAGTTGCTGCTATTACTTTTAGAGATGGGTGAAGGTGTGTATGGGGAACTACAGCTAAACTATAGGTGATTATATTTGTGTTTAATCCACAGATTTAGGTGATCATATGTTGAATGGTGACTGCCCCAGAGACAATAAGCACATATAATCCTGGAGGATGAATGTGGAGGTTGGAACGGGTGACACATAAATCATTAGAATGTTTGGAGTAATTTCGAGCACACGTGATCGATATATGAATAATCTGGAAAAATGTACGGTGGAACGGCGACACCTCTAGCTCTTCAATGGATGACGGTATGTGGACTGGAAAGAAGAAGGATGGAGGCACAGATTTGTAGCCCCTCGAGAAATATCAGTCTTAGAACAGGTGTGGCTTACTATACTCCGGGTGTAACCGAGAAATATCAGTCTTACAACAGATGTGGCTTACTATAGTCCGGGTGTAACCGAGAAATATCAATCTTAGAACAGGTGTGGCTTACTATAGTCCGGGTGTAACCCGCGCTTACCACTAGAAAGAGTGGGGTTGATGAAGGAGTTTAGAAGTAAAAGTGAATGAAAAGACAGTGTCAAACTCACAAACTTGGATAATTAGGCCAACTATTGCGAACTTCCAAGCTTAGATCAATATAGCGAATGGACCTTGATGAGAGTGTTCTAGAGGGAAAAAAAAGTGGTTCAAATGGCTCTGAGCACTATGGGACAACATCTGAGGTCATCGGTCCCCTAGACTTAGAACTACATAAACCTAACTAACGTAAGGTCATCACACACATCCATGCCCGAGGCAGGATTCGAAGCTACGACCGCCCCAGCCGCGTGGTTCCAGACTGAAGCGCTTAGAACCGCTTGGCCACCGTGGCCGGCCGAGAGGAAAGTAATCTCGACTACTTGACGATAGAGTATTTTTCAGAATTTGGGAAAAATGACAGCTCCAAAGAGATTTAAACATTTTAATTCTTCCAGAATTACTACTTCAATGCAGTTTATCTTGTGGATAAGAATAATTATTCGACACATGTTGCAACTTAAGTTTTAGTATCGTTTTTATACAAATGTGTTTCTTTGTGCATTACAGAAGATGAAATTGAATTATTTGTAGCATGACTCTTTAAATTTATGCGAAAAACTCAGTAGCAAACGGCCAGTAGTCGCCATTCGCATATAGAAGATATAGAAACAGATCTCTCACATCAGATAAAACTTCTGGGCTGAGAACCTGTTGTCAATGTACGCTCTTTAATGACGTTTCATCCTGATATGTGAGAACATCTTCAAAGATAATATAACTGAAGTAAACACCATCCTAGAAAGCTTTCATCATATTACTAAGTAGGTTTATCGCAAATATTTGAACCCCAGCTTCTCATAAGTCTCTGCTTAAATGCACGAGAGTATAGAGTGTAGAGCTGAACTGTGTACGGTACGCCAGCCGGAATGACCGAGCGGTTCTAGGCCATTCAGTCTGGAACTGTGTGAACGCTACGGTTGCAGGTTCGAATCCTGCATCGGGCATGGATGTGTGTGATGTCCTTAGGTTAGTTAGGTTTAGGTAGTTCTAGGGGACTGATGACCTCAGCTGTTAAGTCCAACAGTGGTCAGAGCGGTTTTTGTAAGGTAGAGTAGTGAGTGCCATGTCAGCTTCTACATCCACAGAACTGCCTCTCCTTGCAGCTGATCCTGTCCGCGCTGGTGGCCGCCGCGTCTGCCGGCTACCTGGGAGGCTACGCCGCCCCCGCCTACGCCGCCCCCGTGGCGGCCTACGCCGCCCCCGTCGCCGCCGTGGCGCACGCCCCCGTGGCTGTGGCCCACGCCGCTCCTGCTGTGGCCGTCGCGCACGCCCCGGTCGCCTCCTCCGTGGCCAACACGTACAGGATCTCGCAGACAGCCCGCCTCGCCTACGCCGCCCCCGCTGTGGCTCACGCCCCCGTCGCCTACGCCGCCCCCGCCGTAGCTCACGCCCCCGTCGCCTACGCCGCCCCCGCCGTAGCTCATGCTCCTGTCGCCTACGCCGCCCCCGCCTACGGCTACGCCCGCTACGCCGCCGCCGCCCCCGCTCTGGGCTACGGCTACGGAGCCTACGGCTACGCCGCCCCCGCTCTTGGCTACGGCCACGCTCTCGTCCATTAGGGCCTGCACAAACTACAGTGTACCCCATTTGTAACATAAAACCAAATAAAAAATAAAAAAACTTCGTAATAATAATAAACTGTAAAATCCTTTCTTTTCACCTTCGGGACAGCCCATGAAACATCCCACATCTTTTGTAGCACTGGAAGAAATACTGTTTCGGAAAGCTGATAAGACATTAAATAGATACTGCAATATGGTCGATCCACTATGTCACATCAATTTTTAAGAAAGTTAAGCATCTGAGTGCTGGAGTGAGTTGTGAGTTATATTGCGCTAAACTACTTTACTATGATCTGAGCCAACTGACGAAAAGCCTAAACATTTTATCTCGCTGGGATGATCATACAAAAAAGTAGGGGCGAAAATTACTCAGAAATTAATACCACGCACCGGAGCTCTACAGGAACCAAGACCATGTTATTCTTAAGGAATGCCTTTGCTGATGAGCTATCGTGTCTAGTGACATGCATCACCACTTGCCCTAAGTGAAGAGATCTGCTACTGCCGAGACTCCTACACAGCTAGTGTGTGTAAGGAGTTGAACTAGCATATCACAGAAGTGAGAGACGCATACTGGAACCTGTAATGATTGAAACAGGACAAAAACCTTGTTTTGATGGCTCATATGACGAGAAGATTTCCCACATTAGGCAAGGCTCGAATTCCACATGAAGCCTTAATTCATCAGGATTATTGATACACATCACATTTCATCGAAGGATTCTAGGTGGAAATAATGACTTAAATTAAGCTGATGAGACTGGTGGCAATGTGCTATAAATAATATACCAAAACAACTTACAATACAGTAACACTATACGTTGTACAAAAAAGAGTAACAATCAGACTAAGTATTCGTCCTGCAAAAGAGATAGATTTGACATAAAATTCAATTCTACATCAACGGCTTACGGGTTAACTGTGTTCCGACTGGTTGACTGCTTCCTAGAAGACAGTACGAGTACTGATGTATGGTCATGGAACATGTGATGAACATGTCACCAATCCCTCCAGCAGCATATGAATCCTAGTGGTGTAGCTGCTTCTGTCTTCAAGCAGTTCCTCTTTTGAGCTTCACGAGGTTGAATTTGAACCGTTCGAGACCTTTCTGCCCCAAATAAACCGATGAAGTAGCGGGACTCAAACCCAAGTCCTTTAGCACCAAAGGCCGCTATGCTAACTATTCAGCTACAGAAGTGGTCATGAAATTGTGTTTTTGTTGTAGAAATACATACAACACGTCATTCACAACCTTGACAGGCGCATTGTGCGACCGCCGTGTCATCCTCTGTCAAAGCCATCAGTGCATCAGGTATCGTGGGGCCTGGGGTCAGCACACTTTTCTCCCTACCTTTGTCAGTTTTAGTGACCCAGAGCCGCTGCTGCTTGGTCAAGTAGCTCCTCAACTGGCATTATGATTCTGACAATAAGCCACTCCAGTCCTCCGACGAGGAAAATTCCCATCGAGCCTGGGTTTTTTGCATAACTGTCAGACGCAATGAACACTCTGCTACAGAGGTGAATGTATACATATATTCATTTTGTTTCATCATGCCGCACTACATAATAACGCTCATCAAGTGTCATTTCGATGTCTCAAATAGATTGGTTTACGCTATCTTTTAAACCAATCATGTTGCCTGTATTGTGTTTTAAATAGATAGATTTGGAATGCTATGACATCATAAAATACCTCGTTTTGTACAATGTATCGTATATAACTCATTCAAAGATATGCATCATTGTATTCTAATTGGGCCATGCGTCCCTTGCAGCCACAAATGAAATCATCGAAGACGTGTGCAAAATAGTGGCGATATTTCGACGATTTGATGTGTGTGATACAGCTGGTGTCATAGCCATGTCACTAGGCTGGAGGAAAAATTATGATAAAGCATTCTATGAGATGGGGTCTGCACTTGTCGGACGCCAAGAGGAAACGTTAAAATTAATTATTCGGTGAACCAAATGATTTTATGCATTGATTTCTTAGAGTAGGTGATATTTAGGTCTACTGCTTTATGCCAAAAGCGAAACAGCACCTCAAGCAGTGTGGGGCAGCCAGTGGCCAAGCACCATATAAGGTGAAGTCAACTTCATATGGTACAGTTTCCTGATCTCAAGTATCCGTTTTTCCCGAATTTTGCAACTATACACTTGGCATCGGCCTTGCCGCAGTGGTTACACAAGTTCCCGTCCGATCACCGAAATTACGCGCTGTCAGGCGTGCCCAGCACTTGGATGGATGACCATCTGGGTTGCCTCGCACTGTTGCCATTTTTCGGGGTGCATTCAGCCTTTTGATGCCAATTGAAGAGCCACTCGGCCGAATAGTAGCGGCTTAGGTCACAGAAAACCATCATAACGACCGAGAGATCGGTGTGATGACCACACGCCCTCCATTTCGCATCCTCTTCTGAGGAAGACACGGCGGTCGGATGATCCCGATGGGCCACTTGTGGCCTGAAGACTGCGTGCTTTGTGCAACCAAACCATACATTTGAAATACAAATGTTCAAAACAGATATAGCATTGCTTAAATACATTTTTCGTGATTGTTTATTTAAGAGATACGTTGCACTGCCCAGTCACATTGATGTGATCGTTTACCAAAGACCTGAATAACCCTCTTTTGCAGTGCAGACCGCTGTGAGAGCTAGTGTGGCTCTGGAAGGCAATGACATGGACGTGAAGCCGGCCTGTGTGACCGTGCGGTTCTAGGCGCTACAATCTGGAACCGCGCCATTGCTAGGGTCGCAGGTTCGAATCCTGCCTCGGGTATGGATGTGTGTGATGTCCTTAGGTTAGTTAGGTTTAAGTAGTTCTAAATTCTAGGGGAGTGTTGACCTCAGAAGGTAAGTCCCATAGTGCTTAGAGCCATTTGAACCATGGACGTGAGCCATGCTGACCCCAGTGCAGTGATCAGTTGCGGTAGGTCCATGGTAAGAACATCTTAATCACACTGGTCCCACAGGTTCTCGATTGGGTTTAAATCCGGGGAATTTGGTGGCCAGAGGAGTACAGTAAACTCATCCTTGTGCTTTTCGAATCACACATGTACACTGAGAGTTATGTAGCACATTGCCATTGTGACGAGTGGAAACGAACTGCACAAGGGGGGGGGGGGGGGAGGGGGAAATAATCCCCAAGGATATAAGCATAATTTTATTGATCCATTGTGCCCTCCAGAACGACAAGATCACGCAGCGAGTGTCACGGAAACTTTCTCCAGACCACAATGTTACCTCCTCCAGCGTGGAGAATCTGTTGCGCTTTCCAGAAAGGCAAGATCACCATGAGAAAGCCACGGAAACTTTCCCCACTCCATAACGCTCCCTTTTCTGGCCTTCAGAAGAGTGATGGAGGATGTTTGCAATAAGACATTTCATCCCGTACACGCCAACGCCATCTTTCCATGGGAGCATGACATGTGATTCATCTGGAAAGGCCATCTGTCGCCTCTCAGTGGACGACGTGTTACGGTATTGGTGTGCAAAATCCATCCTTCATCGCCTATTAACAGCAGTCAGCTTGGGAGCATGATCCAAGCACCTTCTGCGGAGCCCCGTATGCAGCAACGTTCGCTGAACGGTCGTTCAGGATACACAGTTGGTACACTGTGGCTCATGTGGGCGGTCACATGCTCAACAGTTGCACATCTGTCCGTCTGTGCATATCTCGGCAGCGCTCCTTCACCCTTGTCATTAATGGCCCTTGGCGCATCACGCTTGCCTCAGGGCTCCTGGATAGTACCATTTTGCCATACATGGTATACTTAACCCATGAAGAGTTTCCAAACTTAGCTGTTTCGGAAATGCTTCCATCCTTGGCCCAAAAGCAAATGATCATCCCCTTTTGGACGTTTCTGCATTAAGACGACTGCACTGCTTTCCATGTCCCCCCCCCCACAACATGCTTTATACATGTTCCACTGCCAGTGCTGTCACCTGCAGTCTGTTAGTGTTGTAACGGTACTTGAATTACGTAACCACTACGGCACCTCACCTCAACCTCTCGATACCAGCAATATTCTACCGTGATTATGTAAAGTAGTTAACATATTTCTGAGACAACATTCATATTTGATTTCATTAATGTAGAGGTACTTTGATGCATCGATATGTTTATATCGCTATGATATTATTCTTATGTGAAGTCTTTCTTTTGTCACTATGATTATCGACGTACTTGTAACTCTGATTTTTGGGCGTGTAAGCGGTTATGAGAGAGTCAAGTCTTGGTCGTCATGTTGAAAAAGACTCAAATTGTAGTCAGTTTATAAAATATGAACTTTAACAGTGAGGAAGATATTTTCAAGTATGTTTTATATGGTGAAGTGATATTTTGTGAGTTACGTGATACTGCAACAAAAGTAATAAAACAGAAGTGTAACTTAAATTCGGAGTGCTGATTACTTTTTTACATCACCATTGTGCTAACTTGCAAAAGTTTAATCTTCAAGAATGATTATTGAAACACATCTATAAAAGTTTTGAACATCGCAGAACAACACCTACTCTTCTCTGCATCCGAGCTTGCAATCATCACCACCTAGATTTTCGACGATTGAGCCAGCGGGACTCATCAGCTGAAGCAGCATTTTCCTTAAGATGGCGACCAGTTGAATAGCCGAAATATCGAGTCAAGTTGATTTTAGGATTCGGCAGCAAACCCTAAGAGACTTTCAAGACTTATTACGCCTGGAAAGCCTACGTAGTCACAACAAGATTGAGCCATGAGTTCACAACGAGACCAGCGTGGGAAACACGAAACGAAAGGGCCTAATTTATTCATTAATTCATGAAATGACCTTATTAACTGTGCTCTAATGACACAACGTTTCAAAACCTTATCAAGGACGTATCGTTCAGGGTGTGGGCTATAATAACAAAAAACTATAAAGTCATTTTTGAAAGCATGTTCCAGCAACTTGCAATTCAGTAAATATCACCACTAGACAGTTCTGATAGTATTAATGAGCATTCAAACTAATACCTCCTACAATAGTTAGTGCAAAGGACTGCAATGTGAATAAAGGAATGGCCTCACAGCCTAGACACTCTAAAACGGATATTTTGCTGCAACAAGTACATAACACATTTTAGTAGCCTCGGAGAAACCTCTGTATCACTAACACCCTTATTAAGCAAGTGTATCACATATATTTTAATGAAAATTTAACTAACAGCATGTAGTTTCACACTGGTCTTCACGCTAAACTTTTGTATCTTTTTAACAACAATCTATGCTACATTTCCCATAAAGTTTCATCCCACGACTTCTCTGTGTGTCAATTTTTCAGGAGCAGCCTGCATGATTTTAATTTTGAATTTCTTTTTGAGGTTTTCTAAGTACATAAAACTGCACCAGGCTTTGTGATAAACCAGCAATAATACTAGGAGGCCAAGCTACTACCGCTTTTATTTATTCATTCATCCATCACACAGATCAGATTTGGTAGAGTAATTGTCAGATACAATCATGAACTTAAATGTGGATAACAAGAAATATTATTTTTATGTGAACGTTACACAGCAATAACGATAAAGGTCCATCCAGATCTAAAATTTAATTCATAATGCCGTCTTATAAAGCAACAGAAGTACTGTCATGTGGTGCGGTTTATTTTTATGTAAAAAAACAATCAACGTGCTTGAAAATCTATGCTATGATTTGCTGTACTTGAGAAAAACTATCACACTCCAGTCGAGTTGAGGAAGAACGTTCAAGGTCCATTTTGTACTGAGTACTATTTTCTTCTCGTTTTATGTTTCATTCTATAGCTCCATCTAACTGACATTCCAGTAATACTTGTTTGTCACTGATATATTATAAGCGAAGTTCGAATAGCTACGTTAGTGAGTGATAAAGCAAAGACTGATATAAAACTGAGCCACATTGTGCGTTCAAAGTAAAGTAGAAAAGGAGTTTTTCTCGGTAAGTTGAAAAGAAACATTCACATGTTACTATTACCAAGATTAAGCTTGCAGTTATTTCTTACGTGAATTGAAGGCACCAGAAATGTTTGAGAATGAAGAAGAGCATTGCAGTTCTGTGAGTATTACAATTACAAGGAATAAAAAAAGTTTTGGAGCCTATTTCTGAATCTCTAAAACGATTACAGACCATGAGTCACGTTGCAGGTGACGACTTTAAGTGCTTACAACTGAGATGATTTCAGAATCTTCCATTTATAGGAAGGAATAAACTAACAAAGGAATTCAATCAAATTGCTTCCTATGACACATAAAACTCTCGCGTGACAGGACTTACCAGTATACATCCTGTGACGCGAAGGAGACCAAAGGAAGTACAGATGACACTGCGTGTGATAATGTCCTACCTCTAAACAGAGATGGACAGATATAGAATGTTAAGGTATGAGAATGGGCTGATGTATAAGTGAATAGTCATGAAGAATCAGAAGTGGAATAAGGAAGAGATGAGGATGAACTCTGAGGTTGTAGGTACTGCGATAATGAATAGCTCAGTAGGCAGTTCAGTAGCAGAGGAATTGATATCTCTAAATAGGCCAATCACAGAAGTTGGAAAGAGAATCGTAGGTACAAAGAAGGAACGGTGAAGAAACCACGGATAACAGAACAAATACTTCAGCTGATCGAGGAAAGAAGGGAATATAAAAATGTTCAGGGGACTCCAGGAATACAGAAACACGAATCACTTCGGAATGAAATAAATAGGAATTGCAGGGAAGCTAATACGAAATGGCTGCAGAAAAAAGTGAAGAAACCGAAAAAGAAGTGATTGTCGGAAGGACTAACTCAGGATACAGAAAAGTCAAAACAATCTTCGCTGAAATAAAGAGTAAAGGTGATAACATTAAGAGTGTAATGCTAATTCCACTGTTAAATGCAGACAAGTGAGCGTGTAGGTGAAAAGAGTACATTGGTGATCTCTGTGAGGGGAAGAACTTGTCCGATGACATGACGGAAGAAGAAACAGCATTCAATAGGCAAGAGATAGGAGTTCCAGTATTACAATCACAATGTAAAAGGTCTTAGGAAGCCTAAAATAAGGCTGATGAGATAGTTAACACTCCATCAGAATTTGTAAAATCATTGGGGGAGGTGGCACAAAACGACTATTCATATTGCTGAAACATCATCCACACAAATCCGGAAGACTGCAATATCTGGCTAGTGCGACAATTATCACAGAACCAGCTTAAGAGCTCATGAATGCCATTTGCTGATATACAGAAGAACAGAAAAGAAAATTCAGGATATGTTAAATGGCTATCAGTTTGGCTTTAGGAAATGTAAAGGCCCAGAGAGGCAGTTCGGACGTTGTTGTTGATAATGGAAGCAAGACAGCGCTTAACTTCGGTGATCTCATGGGAACCGGTGAAACCACTGAAGCAAGGCCGTTGAACTAATATCAAGTACAACCTTAATTTGAGAAAGAAATTTCCGATAATGTATGTTTGCAGCATAGTACAGGGTGATTCAAAAAGAATACCACAACTTTAAACATGTGTATTTAATGAAAGAAACATAATATAACATTCTGTTATACATCATGACAAAGAGTATTTAAAAAGGTTTTTTTTTTTCACTCAAAAACAAGTTCAGAGATGTTCAATATGGCCCCCTCCTGACACTCGAGCCATATCAAACCGATACTCCAACTCGTTCCACACTCTCTGTAGCATATCAGGCGTAACAGTTTGGATAGCTGCTGTTATTTCTCGTTTCAAATCATCAATGGTGGCTGGGAGAGGTGGCCGAAACACCATATCCTTAACATACCCCCGTAAGAAAAAATCGCAGGGGGTAAGATAAGGGCTTCTTGGAGGCCAGTGGTGAAGTGCTCTGTCACGGGCTGCCTGGCGGCCGATCCATCGCCTCGGGTAGTTGACGTTCAGGTAGTTACGGACAGTTAAGTGCCAATGTGGTGGCGCTCCATCCTGCTAGCTCTGAGAGTCGATTTACCTGCGCTGCGAACAAATGCTTGCTGGATGCGTGCTACATTTTCATCCCTCGTTATCGGCCGTCCAGAACTTATCCCTTTGCACAAACACCCATTCTCTGTAAACTGTTTATACCAACGTTTAATACACCACCTATCAGGAGGTTTAACACCATACTTCGTTCGAAATGCACGCTGAACAACTGTCGTCGATTCACTTATGCCGTACTCAGTGACACAAAAAGCTTTCTGTTGAGCGGTCGCCATCTTAGCATCAACTGACGCTGACGCCTAGTCAACAGCGCCTCAAGCAAACAAATGTACAACTAAATGAAACTTTATAGCTCCCTTAATTCGCCGACAGATAGCGCTTAGCTCTGCCTTTTGTCGTTGCAGAGTTTTAAATTCCTAAAGTTGTGGTATTCTTTTTTAATCACCCTGTATTGTATGGTAGTGAAACATGGACCGTAGAAAAAGCCGCGTGGAGTGCCCGCGAGGTTTGAAGCGCCATGTCACGAACTGTGCGGCCCCTCCCGCCGGAAGTTCGAGTCCTCCCTCGGGCATGGGTGTATGTTTTGTTTGTAGCGTAGTTAATTTAATTTAATCTAAGCAGTGTGTAAGCCTAGGGACCGATGACCTCAGCAGTTTGGTCCCTTAGGAATTCACACACATTTGAACTGTGGAAAAACCGGCAAAGAAGAGAATCGAAGCATATGAGTCGTCGTGCTACAGAAGGATTTTAAAAATTAAGTGGATTGACAAGTGGTGGTGAGGAGATTCTCGGGATAATCGACGAGATGAGGAATATATGGAGAACACTGACAAGAAGAAGGGACAGCAGGCTAGGGTATCTGTTGAGACATCACGGAATGTTTTTGATGGTACTAGAGTGACCTGTAGAGGGTAAAAACAGGAGGACAGAGATTGGAATACATCCAACAAATAATTACGGACGTAGTTGCAAATGCCACTCTTTAGATAAAAATGATGTCGTGTGACTAGGTCTTCCCATTGGGTAGACAGTTCTCCGGGTGCAAGTCTTTCGATTTGACACCACTTCGGCGACTTGCGCGACGATGGGAACGAAATGATGATGATTAGGACAACATAACACACAGTCCCTGAACGGAGAAAATCTACGACGTAGCCCTCAGAATTGACATTCTGTCCCGCTGACCGCTGAGCTACCGGGGGCGGACTAATCTGGAATGAAGAGGTTGGTAAAGGGGAAGCACATGTGGAGCCCAGAGGTAACGTAACGCTAGCGACTGGATCACACAACTTAAAGCAGAAACCGTATCTAATGTGCATCGACATATACAGTCACTGAGAGACCTCAAATCACATAATGGCACTCATTATAGGAAACTGTTATATGTAGCAACATTTACCAGCGGAGCATAATATTCGGAACATACACCTGTTGTAGTCAGAGAAATATCCTCAAAACCTAGTATCCCACGAACAACATTGAATCATTATTGTGACTAACTACAACATAAGTTTTGAGTACTCTGGAAGTGACACACGTTCAGCGTGCGACATATTTGGAGCTGACTATTCTAAACTTCCAGTTTATTCTAAACTTGATTTACAGATAAACAACGAGAAAGAAGCAACGCAAACACCAACTCTGAATAAGCAGAAACAACATCTAGCGACTTAACGTGAGATAGGTGTTACCACATCAGATATTCAGAACGACTGAAGTCCAAAAAATCTGTGATTAAGAAACCAATCTGTGTGGATTACCAGAAGAATCTTCCTTTTCCTAATATTTCAGCCAATGAAACATATTACCGCAGGCAACTATCATTTTATTCATTCAATATTCATTTGCTTTCTCCTGGAAAATTTGTATTTTATAGATACTACGAAAACTTTCACAACATAGGAGCGGATGCCCTGTGTTCACTATTGTGGCTCTTCAGAAATTTCACCTGAAACTGGGGCCGAACTCAGCGTATTCTGTGACTTTTCTCGCACAGTGGCAGAATACCCCAGAGAGACATCATCGCGACCACAGTGAAGCAAATTAAACAAGCCTCCGCCATATTTTCGAAAGTCGAAAGAAGGGCGTGGTACATGATAGTGCATAAGGAAATAAAGAAATTAGAAATTATAGCTGTTATCGTTCATTAACAACATTGCCTCTGAGTATAGCGCACTAACACTTTATATACGCCGACTGCTGACAATGTCAGTAGCTTCCATTTGAACACTGTAAGGTCAGTACTAGAATATTCTGTAAAATTTAGTTTAAGATCCATCTTCGTGTTTCTTTGTACATCCTTTCCTACAGAAAACCTTCGGAGAACAGCTACGATTTCAGAGATTAACATTCTACAGAGAGAACACGTTAATTTCGATAAGAATGTTTCATTCGTTTCACAATACTAGCAAAAATTGTGTTGTACCGTGCAGGGAAACACTACCCCACACATTAGGTATATTACGATTGAAGTCACTCAGACAGTGGAACAGGCAATGAAGTTTTGGGTTGATAGTTAAAATAATGGCCAATATACTACGCTGTGTTTCTCATGAATCGATTACTCTCCTTACATACAGTTACAAATAAAGTAAAGTTTTGAAAAGTTACGTACTAGACCCACAGCTTACATTTTTCGTAGGTTATTTATAACATACGGATACAATTGCATCAAAACATATTGAGACTTGCCCATTTTCTAATATGCATTTTCTGAATTTGTCCTGCGGTTTTAGTTTTTATGAAGAAAAGTTCGTTAAATAAGCCAAAGTGGGAAATAAACAACAGGCTGTATTATAGGAAAATCTATCACAACAACCTAGATTTCAGGGAACACGGCAGGAGGGGAAAGGCGTTCAATATCGTACTTTTGCCCTGTGACTAACCTTCTACAATTCTATTTCCAAGATTCAGTAATAGATTAATTTACACTTTTCATATCATACGTTATTTTCACGAATATAGGACGTTATAATTTAAAGTATATAACTTTCTGTTGTAGATCTGGACTTGGGTGATTTGCTATCCATACATAAAACCGTACTGAGATTGATTCAAGAGTAACTTGTTCTTTATACTTTCGCATATAAGGGGCTCCTGTTATAACTTTAATTTAAAACGGGTAACTATCTGTTCATACGGAATTACTGATCTTTCCGCCTGTAATCTATACTTTCTAATGTGAAAACATACCTCATTTAGTTTCCAGAAAGCATCAAAGACAATTATAGGACTACTGCCTAATGCAACTGTGAAAAATGTAATTGTATAAAAAGAGAGGTGATCGACCATACCTCCCAAGCAGCAACTACGTTTGCAGTCAGAAAAAATTACAAGCTTACATTCCTGACGTTTCGGAAGTATGATGGAGGCCTTTCTTAGCTTCTCCACCGGCACAAAATCCTTGGAAGAACCTGGATGAAACAAGCTTTATTGCACAACTAAATAAATACGTCATTGCACGCTACACACAGCACAGTCACAGAATATAATACGTAAAAATATTTATGCCAATCTGCAATCTGTTATCGAGAAACGTGAGTACATTTATACTCAGAGCACACGCAGGAACGATTCCGAAAATAAACTCAGCAACTGCGTAGCTTAAAAACCATACTCGAAGTTTCTAGCTTTCAGAACAACGAGAGAATGATTTCCCGAACCAAGGTAATTACTTTACGGCATGGCACAGCAGAGACCGCTGTATAACGTGCCACACCCTCTCTATATACTCTCTATCTCTTTGCTGAATTTCCATAATTTACTCTGCAACCCCAGCTGCTGTTAGCCCTTCAGAAGCAAACTGTGATTAAATTAATTTAGGTAGCAGGTAGAATTTATTCTGGAATGGTGTGTAGAGCAGCTTGTCTGTAGAATTTAAAAACTAATAAGTCAACTTCACATTGTTTACCCTCCTCCGCTTTCCCGAACAGGAATATCGAGACGAGCAGGAATCCAGAGTCATTTAGTGTCTGAGGAAGACGAAATGTCAGTGAACAGGAAATCTGGACTGACAGCGGAGCTGGGTCCGAAATAGCGTCTCTTCTCTTGGACATTCAGCATAAGGAAGGCGGCGATACATGTTGCTGCTTCTATACTCTGTTCATCATAAGAATAAACATGATGCGAACAAACACAAAGGCGATGATTTGTCAGAAGCCGTAGAACACATACACTGGTGTTGCTTTCTCTTGGAAGTAAGTCACCCTTATATATTAGACATATTATTACTATGTTATGTTAAATGAAACTTTAAGATATTCCAATGTATTAACAGCCATTAACGTTTTTCTTAATCACGCTTTAGTTATGCAGTTTTATTTCACAAATCGTTTACAGTCACGGTCAGTGTACTGTTGTGGTCTGATTGTTGCACTTTTAATACCCAGTGTGAAAATGGCTGAGGCTGCTTCGTGCTCCGTAGTGAAACACATGTTTGCACCACGGTTAAAAAGTGTCGATAAATAGGTTGTTTTTGATGTTTTTCAGAAATTTACAGAAAAAATCGGATTTGAAGTTTTCCGAGGAACTGCATTTGATACAGTTGAGGTACAACTGAGTTTTGCCGAATATTATTTCACTCTTTTTAAAAATTAAATAACGTTTGAAGCTATATTGCTTCTCTACTCGTCTCTTTTTACGTCGGAACTGCAACTGCTCACATCATTGCAGGTTAGCTGGACAAGCAGGCTGGCCGTTGCTGTCCAAGTTAATTGCGCCGGTAAAAGGGTTGTCCCATATTGCCGCTCAGTCCATGTGCGTATAACACAGCATAAAACGTACCCTTGTGATTGTTCTTGACTGTACTGGACACAGCTTGGCTTCCTCTCCACGTGAAATGAATTCCAATAAGATTCGAGCATACGCGTAATAATGCACGGTGTAATTTTTACATCAGCTTCATTCTTACGGTGAACACAGTAAACCAACTTACGAACGTCATCACCTGCCCATCACGAAACCTTTATTACCGGTTAACCTCAGCGTGGCTCATACTATTCAGGTACCCAGGTGAGACTGGTAATCAACTATATGATATTCACCAACTCTGAGACGAAAGTATGTTCCTGGTAAAACACACATTCGCCTTCGTCAGTGTAACTAAATAGAAAATGGGACAGGTTCGAAGGCTCGGCGAATGACATTTGCAATACTTTTTTTGCCTGCGGCACATAGCCTTTTATTAAAGGAAAAAAAAATATGCATTACCGAGTTTTTTTCTTTTTTTTAGTACATCGCCATTTATTTTCTGTAGACAAATATTCCACAAAATACTGGTTTACATTTCTAAATTTTAAAGGAAAAACAGTTAACCGTTTATGTTGATAACGATAAATCGTGTTTTTGTGTGAGATAAATTGGCCTTTTTGATACATGTTGCCACAAAGAAGCAGGCGAAAGAGAGAAAATGTAATGTGCGACACAACTGCTGAAGATTTCTTTTCATACAGGGTATTTACTAAGGTAAAAAGTTTCTCAGTACAAGAAAAAACGGTACAACACCATCGAAAATGTCGAATGCTTTCACCAACCAAATTTTGAATGATCTGGATTACCTAACACCACCCATTGGGATTTTTTGTGATCTCTCAAAGGCTTTTGATTGTGTAAATCATGAAATTCTGCTAGACAAGCTCAAGTATTGTGGCATGAGTGGGACAGTGCACTGGAAGAGTGCAGAAAGTTGAAATGAGCAGTTCTCATAATATGCAAAGATGAGCACATTCCTCAAACTGGGGAACTATTAAGAATGGGGTTCCACAAGGGTTGGTCTTGGGTCCTTTGTTGTTGTTAATATATATTAATGACTTGCCATTCCATATTCATGAAGAAGCAAAGTTAGTTCTCTTTGCTGATGATACAAGTATAGTAATTACATCAGAAAAACAAGAATTAACTGATGAAATTGTCAATAATGTCTTTCAGAAAATTACGAAGTGGTTCCTTTGTAAACGGACTCTCACTGAATTTTGATAAGACACAGTACATACAGTTCTGTACAGCAAATGGTATGACGCCATTAATAAATATAGACCTTAATCAGAAGCATATAGCTAAGGTAGAATATTCAAAATTTTTAGGTGTGTCCATTGATGAGAGATTAAACTGGAAGAAACACATTGATGATCTGCTGAAACGTTTGAGTTCAGCTACTTATGCAATACGGGTCATTGCAAATTTTGGTGATAAACATCTTAGTAAATTAGCTTACTACGCCTATTTTCACTCATTGCATGCATATGGCATCATATATTGGGGTAGTTCATCACTGAGGAATAAAATATTTATTGCACAAAAGCGTGTAATCAGAATAATAGCTGGAGTCCACCCAAGATCATCTTGCAAACATTTATTTAAGGATCTAGGGATATTCACAGTAGCTTCTCAGTATATATACTCTCTTATGAAATTTGTTATTAACAACCAAACCCAATTCAAAAGTAATAGCAGTGTGCATAACCAAAATACTACGAGAATGGATGATCTTTACTATTCGAGATTAAATCTAACTTTGGCACAGAAAGGGGTGAATTATACAGCCATTAAAATCTTTGGCCACTTACCAAATAGTATCAAAAGTCTGACAGATAACCAACAAGTACATAAGAATACATTAAAAGGATTTCTGAATGACAAATCCTTCTACTCCATAGAGGAATTTTTAGATATAAATTAAGAAAAAAAAGAAAAATACCATACAAAAAATTATTTTAAAAAAATAAAAAAAATAAAAAAGTTGTTATATTAACTTAATTATGTTGTTAAATTAACTTAATTATTTCATGTATTCGAAAATTTGACTCGTTCCACATCATTACGAAATATCGTATACATGATCCATGGAACTAGTAATAATCTAATCTAATCTGATCTAAACCGTTCTTGTGCAGAGTTGCGTGGAAATTGAATTTGTCATTGAAGAATTTATTTCATTCCAAATATGACTATACACGCAATTTTAAAGGCAATTGAAGAAGAAAGTAATTTCGCAGTAAATAAAATTTTAGAATGACTTCCTACTGCCCACTGAGCCACATATCCCGTACGTGCAATCCCTGGATTACTCGGCGATCGGCTGACGGTGTGTGGAAAGCCGCAACAGGTTTTTACACAGGGAACAGATTTCCAAAGCGAGTATAGATTTACAACTGATTACGCACCCAATTGCTATTACATAATTTTCATACATGGCTGGCGGTGAGTTACTGGCTCTCGTTTGACCATACTAATTACCGGTTTGACACGGTCTCCGGTAATGGAAATTATTTTTTTCGTCAAAGGCATTCGCGCGCGCCTCGATTTCTGGGCGTGCTTCCGGGAACGAATGCAACTCACGAAGCGCAGACAACAGTCCTACGTGTTTATACTAACAGTGGAAGAAATCAACTTGTGATCTTAAATACGAACTGGAGGTTTGATGAAAATAGTTGCTTCGACACTTAGAGAGAACGGGTGTGTTGCGGTGCCCGTTAGCGCTAGAAGACAACAGCGATGTACGACGGTCGTTCAATAAGTAATGCCCCACATTTTTTTTTCTCAGAAGAAATTTACTGTTAAGAGTCTGAATTTGATTACAATATACATCAGCGTCTTGTCCGTGTCCTATTTTTTGCACGTAGTCCCCATCAGTTTTTATGTCCGTACGCCAACGTTGTGGAAGAGCATGAACTCCCTGCTGGTAAAAACTCTTGTCCTGTAGCCGTAGCCAAGTTTTCACAGCATGAGTGATACTCTCGTCATCTTCAAAGTGTGTTCCCCATAAATAATATTCAAGCGGTCCAAAGAGATGGACGTCCGAGGGTGCCAGGTCTGGACTGTAGGATGGATCAGGCATTAATGTCCAACCCAAATTGACAATGTGTTCCCGGGTTCTCAGACTTGCGCATTATCGTGATGGAACAAGATATCTGATGGTTTCTTGTCCGATCGAACACGTCGAAAACGGCTCTTGAGTTTATTCAGAGCCTTCACGTACGCCTCTGCATTGATGGTTGACCCTCTTGGGATCACATCCACGAGAATAACGGTATCATAATCCCAGAAGACCGTCACCATGACGTTTCCGGTGGAGGGCGTTGTCTTGAATTTCTTCTTTTACATCTACGTCTACATCTACATCCATACTCCGCAAGCCACCTGATGGTGTGTGGCGGAGGGTACCCTGAGTACCTCTATAGGTTCTCCCTTCTATTCCAGTCGCGTATTGTTCGTGGAAAGAGGAATTGTCGGTATGCTTCTGTGTGGGCTCTAATCTCTCTGATTTTATCCTCATGGTCTCTTCGCGAGATATACATAGGAGGGAGCAATATACTGCTTGACTCTTCGGTGAAGGTATATTCTCCAAACTTTAACAAAAGCCCGTTCCGAGCTACTGAGCGTCTCTTCTGCAGAGTCATCCACTGGAGTTTATCTATCATCTCCGTAACGCTTTCGCGATTACTAAATGATCCTGTAACGAAGCGTGCTGCTCTCCGTTGGATCTTCTCTATCTCTTCTATCAACCCTATCTGGTACGGCTCCCACACTGTTGAGCAGTATTCAAGCAGTGGGCGAACAAGCGTACTGTAACCTACTTCCTTTGTTTTCGGATTTCATTTTCTTAGGATTCTTCCAATGAATCTCAGTCTGGCATCTGCTTTACCAACGATCAACTTTATATGATCATTCCATTTTAAATCACTCCTAATGCGTACTCCCAGATAATTTATGGAATTAACTGCTTCCAGTTGCTGACCTGCTATTTTGTAGCTAAATGATAAGGGATCTATGAATTCGCAGCAGATTACACTTGTCTACATTGAGATTCAATTACCATTCCCTGCACCATGCGTCAATTCGCTGCAGATCCTCCTGCATTTCAGTACAATTCTCCATTGTTACAACCTCTCGATACACCACAGCATCATCTGCAAAAAGCCTCAGTGAACTTCCGATGTCATCCATAAGGTCATTTATGTATATTGTGAATAACAACGGTCCTATGACACTCCCCTGCGGCACACCTGAAATCACTCTTACTTCGGAAGACTTCTCTCCATTGAGAATAACATGCTGCGTTCTGTTATCTTGGAACTCTTCAATCCAATCACACAATTGGTCTGATTGTCCATATGCTCTTACTTCGTTCATTAAACGATTGTGGGGAACTGTATCGAACGCCTTGTGGAAGTCAAGAAACACGGCTTCTACCTGTGAACCCGTGTCTATGGCCCTCTGAGCCTCGTGGACGAATAGCGCAAGCTGGGTTTCACACGACCGTCTTTTTCGAAACCCATGCTGTTTCCTACGGAATAGATTTCTAGTCTCCAGAAATGTCATTATACTCAAACATAATACGTGTTCCAAAATTATACAACTGATCGACGTTAGAGATATAGGTCTATAGTTCTGCACTTCTGTTCGACGTCCCTTCTTGAAAACGGGGATGACCTGTGCCCTTTTCCAATCCTTTGGATAGCTTCGCTCTTCTAGAGACCTACGGTACACCGCTGCAAGAAGGGGGGCAAGTTCCTTCGCGTACTCTGTGTAAAATCGAACTGGTATCCCATCAGGTCCAGCGGCCTTTCCTCTTTTGAGCGATTTTAATTGTTTCTCTATCCCTCTGTCGTCTATTTCGATATCTACCATTTTGTCATCTGTGCGACAATCTAGAGAAGGAACTACAGTGCAGTCTTCCTCTGTGAAACAGCTTTGGAAGAAGACATTTAGTATTTCGGCCTTTAGTCTGTCATCCTCTGTTTCAGTACCATTTTGGTCACTGAGTGTCTCGATATTTTGTTTTGATCCACCTACCGCTTTGACATAGGACCAAAATTTCTTAGGATTTTTTGCCAAGTCAGTACACTGAACTTTACCCTTTTGTGGTGAATGAGCATGATGCCACTCCATGGACGGTCTTTTTGTTTCCGGCTCGAAGTGGTGCACCCAGCTTTCGTCCCCCGTGACGATCCGTTACAGAAAGGCCTCTCTGTCGGTCTCAAAACGCTCCAAAAATTCAGATGACATGGTCTTTCTTTAAATCTTGCGGTCCGCTGTGAGTATTCGTGGAACCCATCGTTGGCATCTCTTTGTATATCCGAGAGTCTCGATCATTGCAGACGCACTTCCAATGCTGACTGACAACTGTCGAGTAGTTGTCGAGCTGTGATGCGCCGGTCGGCACGAATTATGGCATCCGCACGATTCAGCATGTCTGGAGCAGTGGCTGTGACACGACGCCCCGAGCGTGGCAGATCGTGGAGCTCTGTTTCTGCATTTCCTGTAAGTGTAACTTTCTTGACCCGTCGCCAACACTGCACACAAACGTGTATCGATGTTCACGACGTTTTCTTTTTATGCACACAAGAATTCAGTAACAGCACGATGCTTGTAACGTGAGTCGTATGTAGACGCCATTATGACGCTTTACTACGGCTCTCCTATCTGCCAGAATGGTTCGAAACTTCACCGGCGCGCAGAACAGATATCAAATAGGAAGCACCAACAAGGACGTTTGTGTATGCATATTAATAGCTTTTTTTAAAAAAAAATATGTGGGGCAAGACTTACTGAACGACTCTCGTTTTACCACAAAGTTTTCGTCATAGTCGACAAATTTCTACCGGGGTATACAGAAGCAAGATCCTGGGGAGGTACAGGGCACAACAGAAGAAGCAGCTACGCAGAAAAATAGACGGGAGTACCAGCATGAACAGTAACGAACAATCTCTACATACAGTCGAATTTACTTTGCAAATGGTTCTCGGCATACCTAAATTAGAAATGCAGTGCCCCATGATACACACAGGGTGTTGAAAGGTATTTGCATCAAATATCTAACGGTGACAGATCGTGTCATGGAGAACGGATTGTTCTCTGACGCTTCTCTCCGACGATAGGTATCGCGTTATGTTGGTTATGTCCATGAAAAGCCGGAGGACGTAGGGACTGAGCGCGTGTCTATACCTTGTGTTATCTCTCTATACGACAGTCATCTGCTCCGTATGGAAAGGGGTACGCACAGGAAAATTAAAGTACCTAACTCTCTTCCAAAATATCTTTCTTTGTTTAGAGACACTCATTCTTTAGTTTTATTGTCAAAAATCGCTTGAAAGAATCCAGCGAGAAATATTTTTTGATGAGAAACTGCGGTAAGTATGTAACAAAATGACAATTATTTAATTTGGAACATTATAATGAAAGGAACATTGGCAGTATTACATGAAACTAAGCTTGTCACGGAAATGCTCACGCACAATGGCTATGCATTCCATGCCGAGAATGTGTTCACGCCCAATTTATTTCACTTCACGCAACAAGGAAATCTCCTCTCAAATGAGTTCTGTAGTTAGGTCGCGATAATGTCTTTCCTGCACGGACTCTCAGTTCTATTCTGTATCAGCGTAGCTGCAAATGACGATGCTGTTGCAAGATTATAAGCTGAAAGAAAAAAGCGCTACTCTGTGTACTATAAATTACCACTCCTCAAGAAAGAAAGTACCCCATCCACCAATGGTTCTAGTCATTTACTTTCAATGACATTAGTACTCATTGCAGTCAAAATCTATTCAAATGTATGTCATTTAAGAAAAGGGAGAGGACGATTATAAATGAAGGATAAAATGAAATCAGAACTTATTTAATTTTCTCAAAATTGAAAATCTAACACAGAAATATTCATTCTTCTTATCCCTGTCGGAGAAACTAAGTATTACTGAAGGACGGAACGCTACCACTTTTACTTTTAAATTATTAAATCGATCACGTAACTAATGAGGAGGTATTGAATAGGATTGGGGAGAAGAGAAGTTTGTGGCACAACTTGACTAGAAGAAGGGATCGGTTGGTAGGACATGTTTTGAGGCATCAAGGGATCACAAATTTAGCATTGGAGGGCAGCGTGGAGGGTAAAAATCGTAGAGGGAGACCAAGAGATGAATACACTAAGCATATTCAGAAGGACGTAGGTTGCAGTAGGTACTGGGAGATGAAGAAGCTTGCACAGGATAGAGTAGCATGGAGAGCTGCATCAAACCAGTCTCAGGACTGAAGACAACAACAACAACAACAACAAATCAAAATCTCCTTGCAACTAAAAGAAGTGGACAGACTAACAACTTACACACATGGCTGATGAATCACCTTCTTTACTTAACAATTGAAATCACTGAAGAATTAAAATTTAAAAACTAAAACAATCGCTAAATGGTCGCAAAGCAATGCGACAAATACCTTTTGGTTGCTTCGTTCCTGCGTCAATATAAAAAGGCAAAAACATTTCCTATGATAGTATTCAGTTCTTACCTATTCACCACTTTCAGAATTTCTCATCTTCAAAAGAGAAGCACTTGCTGTGACCGAATGTGGTCAGCTACGCCAACCCATCACCGTCACATCTCGCCCAAGGCTGTGACTAGCTAAGGCTAGCTAAGGCTAGTTCTGCTAGTTCTGCCGCCGTTCTGCCTATGGCGCGCTATTTTACTCAACAATCGTTTTCTTAATACTCAGAAACAATGTATCCTTTCATGTGTCCAAGCTTTACAAATGTTGTTACGGAAGTTAAAGTCTGTGCAGTGACTGATAAACTCGTGTTATGGATGTCCCAGTAAATCAAATACGTTACAAATACAGATAGCAAACTATTATTAAAAATACAATTTCTTCATGATACAAATACAAATGGCAGAAAATGTTTTCCCCTGAAATTCTTCTATAATAAAAGTCAAATTGATCTATAAGATGTTCCTACATCACACAAAGTTGATGGGTTTCACCTTACGTGAACCTCTCACAGTCCTTCGGTTTACTGGAGTAGGTAGTATGTTGCACACAGAATTAATACGTCCTGCTAGTTTAGCGAAATCTCGTTATACGAGGACTGGCACATACCAACAATCGTCTACTGTCGCCCAGAAACATTAGCGAACATTTAGTCTGTAAAATAAATTGTTCCCCGTGACGACATACGTTACCCCTAGACGTTTGATGGAAATACTTTGAAAAATTCTGTATAAGTATGGAATTCGGATGGACGTTTAAAAATGTCACTGTCGACGAAAACAAGTGACGCACCATGCAAGCCAAGTAATGACAGAGTAGTGTCCGTGCGTTCAAGGACAAACTGTGTTCATGGGGAAGACGCTAGGTGCACAGTCCTGTACTTCCGTCCGTTCATGATTAGAATCCGTAACAACGGTAATAATAAACAGTTTACGTAAAAATCGGAACTGTTTCTTCCTACAGTTATTCCTGATGTCTTAGCATATGTCCCATAATCCTCTCCTTTCTTTTGAGTAGAGTTATCCTCATATTCCGTTTATCGACGATTTTCCACAAAAACTACTCATTTCTTGACAGTTCACTAGTTTTTCAGCCACCTTCTGTTACGCCACTCCTCAAACGCTTCGATTATCTGCTTTTATGCTGTTCTCACAATGCACGACTCACTTCCATACAATATTTTAATAAATTTGTCAAGTTAAGCCATGTCTCCGCTATATCCTTTCTTTCAGGAGTGCTAGTTCTGCAAGGTTCGCAGGAGAGCTTCTCTAAAGTTTGGATGGTAGGAGACGAAATACTGGCAGAAGTAAAGCTGTGAGTACCGGACGTGAGTCGTGCTTCGATAGCTCAGATGGTAGAGCACTTGCCCGCGAAAGGCAAAGGTCCCGAGCTCGAGTCTCGGTCGGACACACAGTTTTAATCTGCCAGGAAGTTTCAAGTTAAGACATGTTTGTACAAGAAGAATTCTTTTGGCAAGGTACGCTCACTTTGTGTTCATTGATCTCTGATTTCCTTTCTGCCTTTCCGCTGTGTGTTAATTCGCTTCCAAGGTATCAGCATTCCTTCATGTCGCCTACTGTCTGGCCATCAAACGTTTTGTTAAATGCGGCCAAAATCTCGTGTACACTACTCTTCTCAATAATACCGTATTTAGCTTACTTTCAATCCATTTGCTGTACTGGAAATATCGTGTGGCTAGGGCCTTCCGTCGGGTAGACCGTTTGCCTGGCGCAAGTCTTTCGAGTTGACGCCACTTCGGCGAGCTGTGCGTCGATGGGGATGAAATGATGATGATAAGGACAACACAACACCCAGTCCCTGCGCGGAGAAAATCTCCGACCCATCCGGGAATCGAACCCGGGCCGTTAGGCATGACATCCCGTTGGGATGACCACTCAGCTACCAGGGGCGGGCATGTTTTGTACTCGTATTGTTATTCATTCCGTTGAACAGCGTTGGCTTTCTCACAGGATATTAACCTTAAAGAATTTTACCATTGATATTTTTCGCCCTGATTATTATTCCCACTTTTGAACCTTTCTTTTACTTGCATCATTGCTTCTACTACATGCAGCTGTAACAGAAGAGGGGATAGACTGCATCCCAGAGTATCTGGCGTTGGAAACTTAAGCAATGGACATAGAAATTAGTACGTCCAGACGACAGCGATCCAGAGAGTGTGGAAAAAATTAGAGGAGTGTTTGACTGCAAACTTAAATTGCCTGACAAAGATGGTGAAGGAACCAGAAGACATGGTCGTATGTCAATATAACATCGTACATGACCACAAAATTGGCGAATGTGTAAATAACATTTTCTTCTTGTGGGGCTCAACAGCCTCCAAATTCTTAATAAAAGAAAATATGGTTTGTAGGAAGTTTTAATGTAGACTATCTTTATTTAAATCGTGCGATTAGCTAATTTCTACGACTTGTCATTTCCAAGAACATCTGTAATTTTGCTACATGTGAAACATAATATTACATATGAAGGGCTTATTTCAATAGTGGTACAAGTCCATTTTTGTTATTCTGAGATACAGAGTCCTCAAGTTAAAAATATATGAATATTTCTGGTTTCTCAACTGCAGATTTTTCAGCGCTCATTTAACTTTAGGACTCTGTATCTCACAATGAACAAAAATGCACTTGTACCATTATTGAAATAAGCCCTTCACATATACTTGAAAATTACAAGTAGTCGAAATTAGCAAAACACGGGATTTAAACAAAGGTCGCCTAAATTACAGCCTACTAAGGATTATGTTTTCTTTTATTAAATGATTAGATTTGGAAAGCAATGTGTAAAATTTGTAAACTTGTGTTTGTATGTAACTGGTTCGTATCTGAAAAATTGGCATGATACTTATTTTGATATCAAAATATGTAAATTTCAGTGCTTGGCGACAGAACAGAGTAATTTCCAAGAATATTTGCCTATCGAAGCCACGGGCTCCAAACGATAAATATCAAACGTGTGATTGTAAATCGATTACGGGACTGTGGTGGCGGGAATTATGAGTATGTTTTCAATGGTCACTACAGCAATGGCAAAATAAGAGCGTTACCAAAATACTTGTAATTACAAAGGAAACGACTTACCTTAGTCGTGGTCAATGTTGTCATAGCAGTAAGCTATATCGGTAAGCAGTCCCTTTTTGCCGTAACCTGGGTTTGGGTAGAGTGTCACATGCGTGAACTGTTCCTTGAAAATGCAAGTTGTGGAGGTAGAGGTACTGAAACATGTAGAGTTCGGCTTTTTATCCTGGACGCCCTTCTCTTGTAATGGAAGACTTCACAGATTTGCACAACCGCTCGATGTTCTAGGTGTGCACACTGCGGTCATCCGAAGACATGGACTCTACAGAAAGGTTGACGTACTCATGGTTGAATCCTTCTGCTTTCAGTGTCTTGTAGGACTGAAAGCCGTATGTAATGACTTTACTACAGGGCAGTATAAAGTGCTTCATCAAACCGAATAAAGTTACCTTGCCTCTGGACAACACTCTCACAACAAAACACTTCCGGGACTCTCGTTCGATACCACCGAAAACACAAATATGTTTGATTACATTCTTTGAAGCTCGTCCTCGCTGGTTTTTCTCTTTTCCTATATGCGATTCGTCCACTTGAACAACTTTACTTGGTCCACCGATGGGTACACTGTCGTTCGACAATATTACATAACCATTTCTCTGCAAAACCCGAAATAGTCGCACATGGTATTAATAGGTAAGTCAGTTTCCGATGCTGTTGCTTGCAGGGTGTAGTCACTAATCCAGCAAGATAGAAGAATTACGCTGGTCTGGATGGATAATTTGGAATAGTCAAACTATGTATTCTTGCTGATAGTCGTTTTTCAAACTTTCCACAATGAAATTGTAACGGTATTTCAGTATCAAAACTCTTCTTACGAACTTTTATACACTTCACCACAACTTGCATTTGCAAGGAACAGTTCACGCATGTGACACTCTACCCAAATCCAGGTTCCGGCAGAAAGGAACTGCTTACCGTTATAGCTTACTGCTATGACAACATTGACGACCACTAAGGTAATTCGTTTCCTTTGTATTTACAAGTATTTTTGTATTAGTCCATATTTAGTATTAGTCCATATTTGCGACAATAACTCAAAGAATTTTCTACATTGCATAAGCATGGAATTAGATTCTTCCACGTGAGGCAATTGGCCGAAGAAACGTTAACATCAGACATCCCACTCACTGGCGACATAAATCGTATGGTTTTGCTTAGCAACTCACAAATAATTTGTCATAACGCCCGCCACCACAGTCGCGTGATCGATTTACAACCGCACGTTCGGTATCTATCGTTTAGAGCCCGCGGTTCCGATGGGCAAACATTCTTGAAAACTACCCAGAACTGCGTTAAAATTAAACTTTGACCGGAATTATGCGAAGCTCATGCTACACGATGAGAAATCCAGACTAGCCAGTGCATCAAACAATTCGCCTGCGAGCGAGCAATCTGTTTTCAATAAAATATACGTGTGCTATTTCACTGCAAAACAAACGACTGATTAAAATGTTGGCTCTGAATATTGATAATCTTTATTTTTAATCTTGCAAATAATGACTGTAACAGAACTGTTAGCTTAATTACACAGCAAATGAACTTCAAATTTAATGCATCTGACTTTTAGACAAAACTGCTTGAAATCTAACAAGATAACGCTTTTCTGAAATCCTTAACTGATTTGAAACCTCGGAAATGATATGATATGTTTTTTACAAATACATTCGGGCAATCACTGTACCTTATAGTGGACGTGAATTTAGATGATAATTAAATTTGCTTGCCTGCCTGTGCGCACGGAACGATCATCTGTCTACAACCTGATACTCTTAGGAATAGTGATATGACTGTCTAAAATCATATTTCATTTGCTGTACTTGGGATGTACAATGCAAGACGGAATATTACCAATTTTCACAGAAATAATTTGCAGTACACAACTAGCGATATGCAATGCGAATATCCACACACATTCATGAAGGTAAAGAATGAAAGGCCGGCCGCGGTGGCCAAACGGTTCTAGGCGCTTCAGTCCGGTACTTAGTGACTGCTACGGTCGCAGGTTCGAATCCAGACTCGGGCATGGATGTGTGTGATGTCCTTAGGTTAGTTAGATTTAAGTAGTTCTGAGTTGTAGGGGACTGTTGACCTCAGAAGATAAGTCCCATAGTGCTCAGATCCATTTGAACCATTTGAACGAAAGAATGAAAAATGAGGAACTAAACGTAATGACTAATAAATACGAACAAAGACTCCAAGTACAACTATGCTTCATTAAACATTAACAATAACACACCCTTTCATTAAGTTCGCACAACTAGACAAGTTAGCAATATACACACATCAAAAAAAGTTTTGCTTCCACCCAGTTCGCAGAACTCCTGAAGACAGACGTTCACTGTGGATATTTTATCACAGACACAGTCCCTTTGACTGTTCACACATGTCACTAAACCCGCCCAAAGATGTAAACAAACATGAACGAGCAGCGCCTATAAGACGTAGTGGGTCCGACAGCCGATCAGTTCCAGTCATTCCACTAGGAGGGAGGTACACGGCTCCTGTTGTCTGTAGTTCAGCCATGCCTAGACGCTCAACACCGCGGTTCGATCGCGTCCGCATTGTTACTTTATGCCAGGAAGGGCTCTCAACAAGGGAAATGTCCAGTCGTCTCGGAGTGAACCAAAGGGATGTTGTTCGGACATGGAGAAGATACAGAGAGACAGGAACTGTCGATGGCATACCTCGCTCAGGCCGCCCAAGGGCTATTGCTGCAGTGGGTGACCGCTACCTATAGATTATAGCTCGGAGGAACCCTGACAGCAACGCCACCATGTTGAATAATGCTTTTCCTGCAGCCACAGGACGTCGTGTTACGACTCAAACTGTGCGCAATACCCTGCATGATGCGTAACTTCACTCCTGACGTCCATGGCGAGATCCATCTTTGCAAGCACGACACCATGGAGCGCGGTACAGATGGGCCCAAAGAACACGCTGAATGGACCGCTCAGGACTGGCATCACGTTCCCTTCACCGAAGACTGCCGCATGTGCCTTCAACCAGACAACGGTCGGACGTGTCTGGAGGCAACCCGGTCAGGCTGAACGCCTTAGACACACTGTCAAGCGAGAGCAGCAAGGTGGTTTCCTGATGTTTTTGGGTGGCATTATATGGGACCGACGTACGTCGCTGGTGGTCATGGAAGGCGCCGTAACGGCTGTATGATACGTGAATGCTATCCTCCGACCGATATTGCAACCATATCGGCAGCATATTGGCGAGGCATTCGTCTTCATGGGCGGCAATCGTGCACCTCTTGTGAATGACTTCCTGCAGGATTACGACATCGCTCGACAAGAGCGGCCAGCATGCTCTCCTGACGTGAACCCTATCGAACATGCCTGGGATAGATTGAAACCAGCTGTTTATGGACGACCTGACCCACCAACCACTCTGAGGGATCTACGCCCAATCGCCTTTGAGGAGTGGGACAATCTGGATCAAAAGTGCCTTAATGAACTTGTGGATAGTACGACTCGACGAATAAAGGCATGCATTAATGCAAGAGGATGTTCTACCGCGTATTAGAGGTACCGTTGTGTAGAGCAATCTGGACCACCACCTCTGGTGGTCTCGCTGTTTGGTGGTACAACATGGAATGTGTGATTTTCATGAGCAGTAAAAAGGTCGTAAATGATGTTTATCTTGATGTCTACGCCAATTTTCTGTACAGGTGATGCAACACTTTTTTTATGTGTGTATTTCTTAATAATTTTTCCGTGTACAGTTACGTTCCTTGACACTTTTTTCATTTATAAGACAAACCCTTGTGCTTCACTATAAAAATCCAACGGTAAACTTCAATGTTCTAACAATAAGAAATCACCAAATTACGAATATAAAAAAACTCGATTACCTTAGAAAACTTCCCTTTGACACTCCTTTTTTCATATCGTCTCAGTTCCACAATACTTTTCCTCAGAATATGTTATTACAAAATCCTTTTTATATAATTCTGCGTCCACTACACGGCAGGTCAACGTCCATCCTTTTTTCAAACCAAGTACATCGCCAGACTGTCCAACACACGCTACACAATGTGGAACGTCCCCTTAGAAAAATTATACGCAGGGTCGCCATATGAAACGTCCTCTTAGAAAAATTATACATGACTGTGCTTAAACTGACACACAATATTTTTTTTGCGCAACGCAATCTTACTTTCAGTAATCCCTACAAGAGAATGGCCCTGACTAACATTAATCTATATGTTTCACAAATCACTTACCTCACAAAAATCTTCATTACTCAAGCTACTGCAATACAGCGAGCGCCACTACTGCCAGCTAAATAAAAGAGTCAAACTACTGAAGGCACTAACTACTGATAGGCATAGTTAGCAAATGAAAGATTTTAATACAGAACAAACAATGTATTTACCTTAGTAGTCATAACATATATATCACTTCATGACACCAATTCTTACAAATTTCAAAACTCCGCCATCTCTCTACCCACGTCCACCACTGCTGGCGGCTCACCTCCAACTGCGCAACGCTACGAGCTGTTAGCATCTAGTTGCCGCTGCCCAACACTACAATGGCAGACAACAATGCAAACCAGCCACAGACTGCACACGGCACAGCGAGTGATTTTTATACAGAGCGCTACGTGGCGGCGGCGTTACCAATAAAAAAACCTAAACAGCCTACTTACAACTGCTAGTCTCTGACTTATTGTAACACCTTTGGTCTCATAACACAGACTTACAGAGAATATGATTATATCGATACTACAGAAGTGGAGTACATTTCCCAAATTCACAACTTCCTTTACCTTTATGGCCAAAACTTCTTGTAAACAGACATGGCAAATAAGACAGTCCGCTTTCAACTTATAACTCTCTTTCTCAGGTAAAACAGCCATCTGATTTCATTAGTGTTTCTCGTGGTTAGCATGGTTACCAGAACATGTAGGGTATTTAGCAGGCGTGTACAGTGTTGGATATTGGGGCATGTTGGACTGCATGGGACCATAAGGGAGGCCGATCATACTCGCCGTCAAGTTTCCGGTTGATCATATCTCACCACCATAGGAGAGGATTGCCACAGTGTGCATCAAGCACATTTGCAGTTTTTATCTGGGAAAAAGTAACGGATTCCATGCACCATTGGTCGAAGACCAACAGGAGCCACACAAGGGATTTATAGCCCCATGCCTAGGTTGCCGTTAACACCGCAACACAAACGGCTGCGTTTGAATTGCTGCTGTGACCGCTGATGAATGGCGTCGCATTGTGTTCAGCAGTGAAACGTGGATCCCCACCACCACGCTAGTATGGCGGCGACCTGTGGAGAGGTTAGGCGTAGCGGTGTTGCTTCTAATATCAAAGTGTGGGGAGCTGTCGGCTACTGCTTCAGCAAACGCCTGGTAGAGATCCCGTCAACTATTTTGGCACAACAGTCTCTGACATCCTGGCAGATCATGCATTACCTCTCATATCTGATGTTGAGGTACTCTGGTGGCCAGAAGGATCCCCAGATATATCCCCACTGAAGTATGTGAGATCACCTGAGTGGCAGATATGAAGACCCGCTGCAGCAGCTGTGGACCAGCTCGCTTCAGGAGAGGATCCAATGGCCTGACGATGGCTTCACTAAGCGATTCATTCCATGCATCCAGGCCAAGGGAATGCGACGTCGTAGTGATCAGTGGGCTCATACCGCCAAGTTCTTCGTAAATTTGGCTAGATTTTGCAATCAACAAAATAACATCACATTCCCTCTCAACCCACGAATCTCCATTTTGTTTCCTACTCTCCTTACGGTGCTTTACTTTTTTGTCGGACAGTGTGTACCTGATACACTAATCAAGTCAATCACAGCGCACGCCACAACTACCAGCATCACTACAAAAGAAATGCACACTATTTTTTAATCCATCTTTTATACTACATGTTTGAAAGTTTTACAGTCTGTAGATACATCCTTTAGGAACAATATTTTCATTTCTCCACATAATTTCTCCCCCTCTCAAATGCCTTACGCCATCTTTGAACCAGCTCCTGCATACCAGCACGCTAAAATTCTGGACCAACTTATTGGAGGCACTGTTTGGCAGCGTGTACAAGGGAGTCATCATCTTTAATCCTTGTTCCATGAAGAGAGTCTTTCCCAAACACATGATAGTCACATGGAGCCAGGGCAGGACTGTAAGGCAGGTATTTCAGTGTTGTCCATCCGAGTTTTGTGATCGCTTCCATGGTTTTTTGACTGACATGTGGCCGTGCATTGTCGTGCAACAGCAAAACATCTGCTTTTGCCGATGTGGTCGAACACGACTCGCATCAGAATTTATGGTGGTTCCACTTGGCATGATGTCCACAAGCAAGAGCCCTTCGGAATCGAAAAACACCGTAGCCATAACGTTTTCAGCAGTAGGTGTGGTTTTGAATATTTTTTTCGTGGGTGAATTTGCATGTTGCCACTCCACTGATTGCCTTTTCCTCTCTGGTGAAAAATGATGGAGCCATGTTTCATCATCTGTCTCATTTCGCCCAAGAAATTCATCTCCACCATTCTCGTACTGTTCCAAAAGTTCGCTGCATAGCGTTCTTCTTGGTCCTTTGTGAGCCAGTGTCAACATCCTGGTAACCCACCTGGCAAAAATCTTTTTTTAACGCCAACAGTTTCAGTAGTCTGCGAACACTTCCTTCCCCTATGCCAACGTAGAGTGACAATTCGTTCACTGTGATGCGTCTGTCAGCAGTCACCAATTCGTTAACTCTCTGCACACTGGAGTGTGTGAAGTACGAGGCCTGCCGCTGCGAGGACAATCCTTAATATTGCCGTGCCCGGTTTCATCACATAACCTCCTTGCCCACCGACTAACTGTACTGCGATCGACAGCAACATCTCCATACACATTTTCCAACCTCTTGTGGGTGTTCCCACTGTCTCATTTTCGCAGCGCAGGAATTCTATGACAGCATGTTGCTTCTGACTAACGTCAAGTGTAGCAGCGATCTTGTAGACATGCTGTGACGGCGCCACTTACGGGAACAAGTTGAACTAAGTTTGAAAACAAGCGGGAAGGATGTATCTACACACTGTAGAACTTTGACACATGCAGAATGAACACTGAATTTTTACAAAAATAGTGTGCATTGCTTTTAGTGTGACCCTCGTACAATAAAACGAGAAAAGTCTCTCAACAGAGATAGGAAGATTAGACAGAGTAAATACTCCTAAAACGTTCTGTGTCTAGGACCAACGGATACAGTAGGAACCCATTGAAAAAAGGTGAGGTCGTACCCATAAATTGCAATTAGCAGTACAGTTCTGGCGCTTTTGTTCTTTCTTTATTCATTCAGCGCTACCTGCTGCGGACTTCCACTGTGTTTACCGGTTTAGTAAACTTTCTTTCCGCTAAACTTTTTGCGCTTTGTTGAAATCCTACACGGTCTACTGCAAAGGGCGACGGTGAGGTGGCTCGTTAATTACAGGATTTCGGGCAAAAGCACTCTCCACCGGAACTGCTAATGAGGGCGAGGGCGCACCCAGACTAAAATTAAGAGAAAACAGACGATATCAGATGGCGGCGCGAGTGTGCGTACAACCAATGCCTCTCTCCTGCGACTCCACCACTTTCCCTTTCTGAAGGTGGCCAGTGTAGCCCGGCCAGAGTGTATCACGTCATTACTCGTTCATCAGAATCGGCACAGTGCCGTGTTTAGGATCCGTAGATTCCTAGGCTAAAAATGTTGCAAGGGCCCTAGTAGCAGAAGTTTTGTGAATACTAAGCGAAAAATATTATTTCAGAGCAATTTACTATTAGAAGTTCGTGTTGTTTCTTGTGGTCTTCAGTCCAGAGACCGGTTTGATGCGGTTCTCCATGCTACCCTATCCTGTGCAAGCTTCTTCATCTCCCAGTACCTACTGCAACCTACATCCTTCTGAATCTGCTTAGTGTATTCATCTCTTGGCCTCCCTGTCCGATTTTTACCCTCCACGCTGCCCTCCAGTACTAAATTGGTGATCCCTTGATGCCTCAGAACATGTCCTACCGTCCGATCCCTTCTTCTAGTCAAGTTGCGTCACAAACTCCTCTTCTCCTCAATTCTATTCAATACCTCCTCATTAGTTACGTGACCTACACATCTAACCCTCAGCATCCTTCAGTAGCACCACATTTCGATACTTCTATTCTCTTCTTGTCTAAACTATTTATCGACCACGTTTCACTTCCATACATGGGTACATTCCATACAAACACTTTCAGAAACGACTTTCTGACACTTGAATCTATACTCGATGTTAACAAATATCAGTTCTTCAGAAACGCGTTCGTAATGTATCATTAAGCGTTTGGTATTTAACTGTGTCACGCTTTTCGTTTAATGAATCGATGAGATTAAAAAATTAAAACGAATAGAAGTTATTAAAGTAAAACGCTTGTTTCTAGCATAGCTGTGAGCCATATTATTATAACGTAACAAGAAACTGAAATTCCCGTCACCGTAAAATTCAACATTTCGATTTTAAAAATAACGGTTTTATTATAAGCAAACATGTTTCTTAGATAAATGTAAGGTAAAAAGAGGAATGTAACACTTAAGACAGTTTGTGTACGTTAAAGTCAAATACGTCATGTTTCCCAGTATCATCCTGGAATTGAAAGCTTCAAGTAACCTTATTGGATAATTTGTTTCTGCCTACGTGTATTAACTTCATAACCTCCGCAGTTGCCATTATTTTGCAATAGGAATGACGGCAATTTCTGGCAAGTGCTTTCAGCTGCTTGTAGTCTAGTCATTTTCAACACAAACACTAACATGAAAACATATTCTCATGTCTTTAAGCTCCCTATGACGTCATGACACAGAGATGTATGTTACACCCGATGCATTCACGGCTTTAGGAATACAACAATCCGAGTATGGTTCCAGGAATTAATATGTACTAAGGCGACAAAAAGTCATGGGACCGAGATATGCACATATTCAGATGGCGATAGTGTCATGTACACAATGTATAAAAGGGCGGTACATTGCCGGAGCTGTACTTTTCGAAGTGATAATTACCTCACAACGGGAATTTAAGACTTGGAACGCAGGCATGGTAGTTGGAACTAGACACATGTGAGGTTGCACTTCAGAAATCGTTAGGGCACTTAGTATTGCCGGCCGCGGTGGCCGAGCGGTTCCAGAAGCTTCAGTCCGGAACCATGCAACTGCTACGGTCACAGGTTCTAATCCTGCCTCGGGCATGGATGTGTGTGATGTCCTTAGGTTAGTTAGGTTTAGTTCTACGTTTTAGGGGACTGATGACATCAGATGGCTCTGAGCACTATGGGACTTAACATCTGTGGTCGTCAGTCCCCTAGAACTTAGAACTACTTAAACCTAACTAACCTAAGGACATCACACACATCCATGCCCGAGGCAGGATTCGAACCTGCGACCGTAGCAGCAGCGCGGATCCGGACTGAGCACCTAGAACCGCGAGAGCACCGCGGCCGGCGACATCAGATGTAAGATCTATAGTGCTCAGAGCCATTTGATCTATTTGGACCAATTGAGTATTCCGAGGTCACAGTGTTTAGAGTGTGCCGAGAATATCAAATTTCAGTACACCGCAGAGGTCGATGGCGTCGAGTTAACGACCGACAGCAGCAGCGCTAACGTAGAGTTATCGGTGATAACAGACAAGCAGCACCGCTTGAAATAACAACAGAAACCAATATGGAACGTACTACGAACGTATCCGTTAGGATAGTGAGGCGAAATTTTGTTTCAATGAGCTATGGCAGCAGAGGTCCGACGCGCGTGTCTTCGCTAACGGCACGACATCGCCTGCAGCGCCTCTCCTGAGCTCGCCACCAAATTGGTTGAATCCTGGACGACTGGGAAACCGTGACTTGTTCAGATACAGTCGGTCCCGATTTCAGCTGGTAAAACAGCTGATCGTAGGATTCGAATGGGGCACAGACCCGGCAAAGCCATGGACCCAAGTTGTCAACAAGGCACTTTGCAAGCTGGTGGTGGCTCCACAATGGTCTGAGCTGTGTTTAATGGAATGGTCTGAGCCCTCTGATCCAACTGAAACGAACATCGACTGGAAATGGTTATGTTCGGCCACTCGGCGACCATTTGCAGCCGTCCACAGCTCGTGGTCTCGCGGTCGCCTTCACGCTTCCTGAGCACGGGCTCCCGGCTTCGATTCTCGGCGGGGTCAGGGATTTTCACCTGCCTCGAGATGACTGGGTGTTTGTGTTGTCCTCATCATTCATGAAAGTGGCGAGACTGGGCTGAGCAAATGTTGGGAATTTGCATGGGCGCTGATAACCGCGCAGTTGAACTTCCCACAAACCAAACATCATCATTGGCAGCCATTCATGGATTTCAAGTTCTCTAACGACGACGGAGTTTTTACGGATGATATTGTGCCATGTCACCGGGCCACAGTTGTTTGCGATTGGTTTGGAGAACATTCTGGACAGTTATAGCGAATGATTTGGTCACCCAGTTCACTTCATAGGAATCCTATGAAACATTTATGGAACATAATCAAGAGGTCAGTTCGCGTACAAAATCCTGTCCCTGCAATATTTTCGCAGTTATGGATGGCTACAGAAAAATACTTGTTCAAAACCGGTGGTAGGCAGAAAACGTCTTCAGAGATTGTCCTAAATGCATTCTCCGAAAATTATTTCGAGCAGTTAGTCCACGAACCCACGCGAATTGTAAATGGTTGCGAAAACACACTTGACCTCTTGGCCACAAACAATCCAGAGCTGATAGAGAGCATCATGACTGATACAGGGATTAGTGATCACAAGGTCATTGTAGCTAGGCTCAATACCATTTCTTCCAAATCCATCAGAAACAAACGCAAAATAATTTTATTTAAAAAAGCGGATAAAGTGCCACTAGAAGCCTTCCTAAAAGACAATTTCCATTCCTTCCGATCTGACTATGCGAATGTAGACGACATGTGGCTCAAATTCAAAGATATAGTAGCAACAGCAATTGAGATATTCATACCTCATAAATTGGTAAGAGATGGAACGGATCCCCCGTGGTACACAAAAAAGGTCCGAACGCTGTTGCAGAGGCAACGGAAAAAGCATGCGAAGTTCAGAAGAACGCGAAATCCCGAAGATGGGCTAAAATTTACAGACGCGCGAAATTTGGCACGTACTTCGATGCGAGATGCCTTTAATAGGTTCCACAACGAAACATTGTCTCGAAATTTGGTAGAAAATCCGAAGAAATTCTGGTCGTATGTAAAGTACACAAGCGGCAAGACGCAGTCAATACCTTCGCTACGCAGTGCCGATGGTACTGTTATCGACGACTGTGCCGCTAAAGCGGAGTTATTGAACGCAGTTTTCCGAAATTCCTTCACCAGGGAAGACGAATGGAATATTCCAGAATTTGAAACACGAACATCTGCCACCATGGGTTTCTTAGAAGTAGATACCTTAGGGGTTGCGAAGCAACTCAAATCGCTTGATACGGGCAAGTCTTCAGGTCCAGATTGTATACCGATTAGGTTCCTTTCAGATTACGCTGATACTATAGCTCCCTACTTAGCACTCATATACAACCGCTCGCTCACCGATAGATCTCTACCTACAGATTGGAAAATTGCGCAGGTCGCACCAGTGTTCAAGAAGGGTAGTAGGAGTAATCCATTTAACTACAGACCTATATCATTGACGTCGGTTTGCAGTAGGGTTTTGGAGCATATACTGTATTCAAACATTATGAATCACCTCGAAGGGAACGATCTATTGACACGTAATCAGCATGGCTTCAGAAAACATCGCTCTTGTGCAACGCAGCTAGCTCTTTATTCGCACGAAGTAATGGCCGCTATCGACAGGGGATCTCAAGTTGATTCCGTGTTTCTAGATTTCCGGAAAGCTTTTGACACCGTTCCTCACAAGCGACTTCTAATCAAGCTGCGGAGCTATGGGGTATCGTCTCAGTTGTGCGACTGGATTCGTGATTTCCTGTCAGGAAGGTCGCAGTTCGTTGTAATAGACGGCAAATCATCGAGTAAAACTGAAGTGATATCAGGTGTTCCCCAGGGAAGCGTCCTGGGACCTCTACTGTTCCTGATCTATATAAATGACCTGGGTGACAATCTGAGCAGTTCTCTTAGACTGTTCGCAGATGATGCTGTAATTTACCGTCTAGTAAGGTCATCCGAAGACCAGTATCAGCTGCAAAGCGATTTAGAAAAGATTGCTGCATGGTGTGTCAGGTGGCAGTTGACGCTAAATAACGAAAAGTGTGAGATGATCCACATGAGTTCCAAAAGAAATCCGTTGGAATTCGATTACTCGATAAATAGTACAATTCTCAAGGCTGTCAATTCAACTAGGTACTTGGGTGTTAAAATTACGAACAACTTCAGTTGGAAGGACCACATAGATAATATTGTCGGAAAGGCGAGCCAAAGGTTGCGTTTCATTGGCAGGACAGTTAGAAGATGCAACAAGTCCACTAAAGAGACAGCTTACACTACACTCGTTCGTCCTCTGTTAGAATATTGCTGCGCGGTGTGGGATCCTTACCAGGTGGGATTGACGGAGGACATCGAGATTGTGCAAAGAAGGGCAGCTCGTTTTGTATTATCGCGTTATAGGGGAGAGAGTGTGGCAGATATGATACACGAGTTGGGATGGAAGTCATTACAGCATAGACGTTTTTCGTCGCGGCGAGACCTTTTTACGAAATTTCAGTCACCAACGTTCTCTTCCGAATGCGAAAATATTTTGTTGAGCCCAACCTACATAGGTAGGAATGATCATCAAAATAAAATAAGAGAAATCAGAGCTCGAACAGAAAGGTTTAGGTGTTCGTTTTTCCCGCTCGCTGTTCGGGAGTGGAATAGTAGAGAAATAGTATGATTGTGGTTCGATGAACCCTCTGCCAAGCACTTAAATGTGAATTGCAGAGTAGTCATGTAGATGTAGATGTAGATGTAGAAGCTGCGTCACTCAGTATTTCTGCAGAGGACTGCAGACGACATTTTGAGTCCATGCCGCGTCAGGTCGCTGCATTACGGCGAGCGGTTGGTGAACCGACACGGTATTAGGATGTGTCCCATGGCTTTAGCCACTTGTACGTGAGGCAGTCCACGTGCTGGATGTCGTGCTCGTTTCGCACAGACAGTCACAGATCTTCTTAAGAAATCTTTATTCACAAAACCACCTGAGACTGTCAGAATACGCTTTTTCGGTTGCTGTTCAGCTTCGGGCGTCACATTCCTACCTTTTTCGGTATTGGCTTGGCTAACCATATGAGATCCATTCCGCGATTTGTCGTTTTGTCTTTGACCCACTACGGCCGCACGTCCACTAATTAACACTACCTGCTCACAATTCACTGGTCGAGAGCGCATCAGTTGTTTACAGGTGTTCGTTCCAAGATGCAAACCGTTGTTACTGTGCACACGTCGCTTATACACCAGAAATGAGACCAGTCCGTAACATTCTGGATGGCCGGTGTGGGATAAATTCTCAGAATAGTACTCAGCCTAATACACCCACACTAAATAATTACATATACGAGGGCAAATCAGAAAGTAGGGAACGTTTGGACTTAAAAAAAACTAAGTACACTACTGCCCATTAAAATTGCTACACCAAGACTAAACGCAAATGAAAAACCGGTTTTCTTTTGATAAATATATTATACTAGAAGTGACATGTGATTTCATTTTCACGCAATAGATCCTGAGAAATCAGTACCCAGAACAACCACCTCTGGCCGTAATAACAGCCTTGATACGCCTGGGCATTGAGTCAAACGGAGCTTGGATGGCTTGTACAGGTACAGCTGCCAATGCAGCTTCAATACGATACCACAATTCATCAAGAGTAGTGACTGGCCTATTGTGACGAGCCGCTTGCTCGGCCACCATTGAACAAATGTTTTTATTCGGTGAGACATCTGTAGAATGTGCTGGACAGGGCAGCAGTCGAACATTTTCTGCGTCCAGCAAGGTCCGTACAGGACCTGCAACATGTGGTCGTGAATTATCCTGTTGAATGTAGTGTTTCGCGGGGATCGAATGAAGGGTAGAGCCACGGGTCGTAACACATCTGAAATGTAACGTCCACTGTTCTCTAAGTGCCGTCATCGCGAACAAGACATGACCGAGACGTGTAACCAATGGCACCCCATACCATCACGCCGGGTGATACACGAGTATAGCGATGACGAATACACGCTTCCAATGTGCGTTCACCGCGATGTCGCCAAACACGGATGCGACCATTATGATGCTGTAAACAGCACGTTTTGTCCCGCACTACGTTCGCACTATTTGTGCATTCGCACAGAAGAAGATGGTCAAGTGGCCGGTGAGCCTGAACTATATATATACTAAGATGGTATCTGTTCTTTCGGACATGTCCGAAAGCACAGATACCATCGGTCACCATTTAGCTCGTTAGAATGAAATTATAATGAAATGAACACCCTTAGCTGCTTACAGACTTTGACATATGTCAACGGGGACAGATCAAAATGTGTGCCCCGACCGGGACTCGAACCAGGGATCTCCTGCTTACATGTCAGACGCTCTATCCATCTGAGCTCCGAACTCTTACGGGAATCGGCAACGCGCCGTGAGTAGTGAGTAAGTTGCGCAGGGGCACTACGAATGTAGTGCGGGACAATACGTTGAGAATGTGGGTTTCGCTGGAGGCGTTCCAGAGATAAATCCCTGCAGTCGCGCTATCCTCTGTGTCCTCGGGCCGGCACGGTAGCTCAGGGTGTTCGGTTAGAGAGTTAGCTTCCCTCTGTAATAAAAAAAAAAAAAAAAAACTGAGTGAATGGATCAATAACGAACTTCCGTCCGCAACGAACTATAACAAACAAAATGAGATTTTTTTTTAAAAAAAGAAGATGGGTAGAGCGTCTGCCATGTAAGCAGGAGATCCCGGGTTCGAGTTCCGGTCGGGGCATACATTTTGATCTGTCCCCGTTGACGTATGTCAATGCCTGTAAGCAGCTAATGGTGTTCATTTCATTGTAATTGCAATAAACAAAGTTTGATGGGAAATTGTTTATAAAATTCAATAGAAAATTCATAACGTAAGGAACGGCACTATATAATACTTCTGGTGGAATCAAAAAAATGGTTCAAATGGCTCTGAGCACTATGGGACTTAACTACTGTGGTCATCAGTCCCCTAGAACTTAGAACTACTTAAACCTAACTAATCTGAGGACATCACACACGTCCATGCCAAAGGCAGGATTCGAACCTGCGACCGTAGCGGTCGCGCGGGTCCGGCCTGCGCGCCTAGAACCGCGAGACCACCGCGGCCGGCTCGGGTGTCATCACACGTATTTTAAACTAGTTAACTCATACACTTAACTTGCAATAGTTTTCCTTGTTTGCAAATTATTATTAACATTTATCGCCCATAATTAATTAATTATTATAGATATGTAGATTTTGAGCAGCGCAATGTGTAGATCGCTATAGATTACGTCTAAAAACTCTGCTATATGCAGTTCTATATTAAAAATTTGCAGCACAGATATAAACAAACAAATTTGCGCTAAGTGGCGAAATTTTGCAAAAACTAAAACTTGATTTACGGGCGATAGAATAATTCTAGAAATTAATGTAAGATAGTAAATAAGATGTACTTTTTAGCACAGTTCCGATGGTGTTTCTGTTGAGAGATGAATGTGTCAAAATTTGATACCTTAACTGGTGAGATTGGTAGTTGCATAGCCGGGGGGCGGGGGGGAGGGGGGTGATAGACATCCGAGTCTATATAAACGAGCGTCCGGGGGTGAGTCGTTGGTCAGTCATTGGTGAGTCGTTGGTCAGTCGTTGGCGAGTCATGGGGTGGCGAGCGAGCCCCACTTCTTGGTGGCCCATGTGGTCGTTTGAGTAAGAATTTTTCGCGCCGATTAATTTCGACAAAGAGTATTGTTTAATAGTGCAAGTGTGCAAGAATATATTTGGTTAACTGTAAGTGCTAATATTACATGTGTGAGTACGAATTACGAGGTATACATCGGCGTAAGTGAACATATAGCGATCTGTTATTTCTCGCCACAATTGCTAGAACAAAAGACGACAGTGGGACTTGTGGTTCTGTTCGAGTTGATTGAGTAACTTTCGATTATAGCAGACTACATTATTGCTATTGGGGGTTCGGAGTCAAATTATTATTAAAGTAAAACTGTAAACCATCTCACCAGTGCTTATTTCATTGCGTGAAAGAAAAGGACGACGCCAATAAATACTGATGATAAAAACTTAATAGAACTGTGCTGTGAGAAATGATTTTGCTATAATAATCGCCTAATTTTTGGTCCCTAGCATAAACTGTAGTCATGTCTGAGTGAGTATTTATTCAAAACTACAACTAATGTGCGGGTATGGTACAGTGTACTAACGCACCAAGTGTGGAAATCATCCCCTGAGTCTTACGTGAGAGCCAAAATTTGCACTAACATTTTTAACGAACATTATTATGTGCACATTCGTGCGAACTCTTCAACCGTACTTATTTTCCTTCCCGTCGCAATGAGCACCTCCCTAGCAACCTGCGTTGCCGCATCGACCAATGGTCGGCGCCTCTTCGGTGTCCTGCGAGATGCGAGGTACAGGGCTACCCTCAGTTGTGGCACCTCGCGACGCATCTCGTCGGGTTCAGCCCCTCAGGGCCGCCCTGTCCTCCGCCATGACGGATTTCAGAGCGGCAATGGCGGCATCGCTGGCTTTCCGCAACGTTTCGCGGAACACGCCCTCGTCGTCTTTGTTCTGGTGCTGCCGGCTTCCTCTGCTTAAGTAGGAGGGCGGGGTGTCCACCTTGTCTTTTAGGGCCCCACCTCCTCATGTGTGGTGATCCCTTTCAGGGGCTTCCATGACTTCAGGTAGCCGCAACTACGAATTTGCGGTGTGCACGCCGCCCCAATTTATGCACGCGGCCGCGGTGTCCCTTGGTTTGCCGCAGTTGCGTGTATCGTGCGGATTCCCGCACATCAGAAACGCCACCGCGCCGTCGCAGGTCCTGGCTGCGTGTCCCACTTACGACACAGCACTGTAATTGTGCCACGGTCTTCCGCTCCTTCTTCTTGTTGCCGCAACCGTTGCTCCCGACTGTCTTTAACAGAAGCTCGATGGCGGCAGAAATCTTACCTCTTCCTCCTTTCCTACGTCCGGAAATTGAGATGGGATAGTGGCGTAGGCGAGCGACGGTAACGAAATAAGCCGCAGCGAGTGGAGCAACAGAATGTGTCACCGAGCACGCACATTCGAAAATATACGCGATCGGCGCGCGCCTAGCGGCATCAGGCGGAAACGTTCTCTAGTTTATGAATAACACACGTACGTTTATTAGGAGTGTTATAACGCCCGAAACACAGTATTAAAACACACATCTGTTCAGTTTTCATTTCTATTCCTGGAGAGCCTGCAAGTAAATGCCCCTTTTCATCTTGCGCATGCGCAGTCTAATAACTGAATTGTTTCGTCGGTGTTATTTGTTACATTATACACAAAAAATTACATATATATTTTATGTATTTTTATTTTTAATTTATCAGGATGAATTTTTCTTTTATTAGAGCATGATTCTTTCTCTCAGGGATATTATCTTTTCTTATAAGTAAATATGAAACGGGTTCTTAAAGGGCCGCTGTTGTTCATGTACCAGCTTTAGATTTTGAACGTGACGACTAAAATATAGTTGCCGTTGACTGAATTGAATGTAATTTTGTTAATTTCTATTTATTGATTGCAAAGCAAGGATCGAGAGAATTTCGATTGTTGCCGTGGAGCGGCCAAGATAAAACTTACTGAACTCATGGAATCTGTATAATCTAAAAAATGAACTTTAAGGTAAAGTAATTATCTGCTGCAATTTAAAAAGGTTCTTACAACGAAATCTCTCGCATTTACAGTTACTGTTAACACTGAAAAATAAATTAATACTTTGGCGTGTAATGGCCGATCAGAGGCTGCATCGGAAGATGAGCCTCTCGTAGAGCAAATTACTGAAAAAAATGCTTATTAAAAATAATTAGGCACTGCGAGCATTTCAGGTGACAACTATTACAAAGAAATTCATTTTGTGATAATAATAATAGTTTTTTTTGCATAATACAGAATAACTTACATAAAATATGTGTAGCCGCTCAATAACTCCATTCTGTATCGCGAAACAAAACAGTGTGTGTACCACTTCGACCATAAATAAAATAGACTGGCCCTGACGTCATTTTCGTGTCTCCAACATCTCTGGGCTAAAGTCATGTGACTGTTGGCAAAACATGGTTGTTTCGTGTTGCGCTTATGGCTGTACTCAGCGTTTTGTTGGGGGAAATGGCATTACATTTCACGTGTAAGTGTTTCTATGATAGTGCAGATGCGTTTATTGAAATCTGCTGAAGTGACTTTTATATGTTTTTTGCACTTGAAATAGAGTATCACGTAAATTAAAGTGTTGAAAGTGATGCCTGTAAAGTCAGACTCATATTACATTTTGGAAAGTATCTGTGATAATTCGGTTAGAGAAGTAAGTATAACTGTTTCTCGTTCCTACTCATAGGTTGCCTAAGGATGAAAACCGAAGGCAGCTTTGGATACAGGCCCTGAAACGGAGAAACTTTAAGCCATTTGCACATAAGCGCCTTTTTGTATACACAAGCGAGATTATAATAAGGTAAGAGCACCTATAGTCGACACATTTTTTTCTTCCTTCTAATACTATTAAATGAATGTAGGCTCCAAAATTATTTTCTGAAACTTCAAAGTCTCCCCTGTCATCTAAAATACCTTTTTTTTAACTGATTGTTTCAACTTTTGTAAAAATAGTAGGAACTGAACCTTTGAAGTTCACCTAAAATTGATACTCTGAAATGGACCTGTTCCTAAAGTCGACAATTTTGGCGCCTATAGTTGACATAATTACCATATCCCATTTTCTTTTATAGGTGACTAGAGCTCAAAACGCGGCGAATCCAATGTTTAAAGTTTTGACACGAGCTCACTCTTACTGTTTAAAAAAAATTTAACGTCATTTTACTTTAATTGATAGTTTATAGTAATTTCGTCCCGCTGCCCACGAAAGGGACGTTCGATGCATTTGTTAGATTTTATTAATGGTGCTGTGAACAAATCCAGGTCAAATGTAGTTCTGCCATAATTTTTCGCAAATAAAAAAGTAATTTTTGTTGGAAGCGTTTGGAGTCAATTGAGAAATGTGGGTAAAATACGATCAAACATAGAATGGCAGACCGCTGATTTGAAATCCCGCCACGTTTTTGCCAACAGTCAGATGGTTTATGTTGGAGCCACACCAGCCCTATAGCTTCTGCACAGCAATGCCAGTCTACTAGTATCTGTGGTCGAAGGTGTACCATAAAATACGTCCTTCCTCGTCGGAAGTACAATCGCCGCCCTTTTGATCCTTTTTTATTTTCATAGACATTAAATAAAGATGCTACTCTTAAATTATCACTGCATATCAGTTGTTTCAAGAACATTAACTGTATCTTTTATACTAATTATAGCTACGGTTTACAACCGATAAAAATGTCAATATTTATGTGACGTACCGTCACAGCATGTTGCTCGAATCGACAGCATTTTTGCTGTAAAAGCTCGGAAGTAATTATTGCACAAAGGTTAAAAAGCGTGAGTGTTGGAACGTACCAGTTGTCATACAAGTTAATTACTTTTGTTTCTGAACAGTAAAGTAGCTTCCAAACTGTGACAGTCAAGTTCAGTGATATTTAATCCAGATATGGAGTGGTGATTAGCGTATCATTCGTGCCGTGACTCTTTACGGGAGACGTGAGCACTCACGTAATGGATATCTCCGAGTAGATCTTCAGTGTAATACAGAGTGTAATATTTCATTCGTAGCTGAATATTGGTTTCGTTATCGTACCTTGTAGACTATATTCATTCGTCTCGCGACGATTGCGCAAGTCTTCGTGAACAGCATATTTAATGTATCTACCGGGTGATCAAAAAGTCAGTATAAATTTGAAAACTGAATAAAACACAAAATAATGTAAATAGAGAGGTACAAATTGACACACATGCTTGGAATGACATGGGGTTTTATTAGAACCAAAAAAATAGAAACGTTCAAAAAATGTCCGACAGATGGCGCTTCATCTAACCAGAATAGCAACAATAAGCATAACAAAGTAAGACAAAGGAAAGATGATATTCTTTATAGGAAATATGTCCACCATCATTCCTCAACAATAGTTGTAGTCGAGAAACAGTGCTGGGAACAGTACTGTAAAGCATGTCCGGAGTTATGGTGAGGCACTGGTGTCGGATGTTGTCTTTCAGCATCCCTAGAGATGTCGGTCGATCACGATAGACGTGCGACCACAGTAAACCCAAAGCCAATAATCGCACGGACTGAGGTCTGGGGACCTGGGAGGCCAAGGATGACGAAAGTGGCGGCTGAGCATCGATCATCACCAAACGACGCGCGCAAGAGATCTTTCATGCGTCTAGCATTATGCGGCCGGTTTTTTTTTTCTAATAAAACCCAACGTCATTCCAAGCAGGTGTGTCAATTTCTACCTCTCTATCTAAATTGCTTCGTGGTTTATTAAGTTTTCAAATTTATACTGACTTTTTGATGTCCCGATATATTAGTATACTAGACGCTCACAAACACTCGGAAAAACTTGTGAGGACGTATTGGGGGAGGTTGTGCTGAGAAATAATTGTTGACAAAAAATTCTACACGTTGCTTCGTTTCGAGTTATTTAGCACTGCAGTTAGAGAATCAGGTTAAAATGCGCGCAATTTCAAGTACTTGCAGTGATAAAAAGAGGTAATGCGCAGACGTTTGTAGGTCCGTCCGTTACCACTTGTACAATCGCTCATTACGACTTATATTTTGCCTCATTCGGAAGAGTGACATTTAAGCTATGTTTGTTCGGTTTGAGGAAATCAAACGAAGATCACGTTTGGCGACACTGTCTCTGGCAGGCTGTGCACGCCACAACACGACTGGCTAACTTCAGTGCTACTGTATATACCTCGAAAACTGTGCAACGTCTGTACTTTTTGGTGAACAGTTATGTATATTAGAACAGCCTACCCTGCAATACCCTTACATTTTTACAGACTTATTTTGACTACCCTGAGTAAAGGGTAAAACTCTTTCCAAAAATTTCGAAAAATTCTTGAGAAATTTAATTCAAATTTTTATACGGTACTCTAATTTTACACATTTCTGTGTCGAACGTTCTAAAACTAAGTAAAGCTGAAAGTTTATTAGTAAAAATTTCGTAAAGACCTTGATTTTTTTACGCCAGAATCATATGAGATACTTCATGACATACACAATAATGGGTAGCTTCCTGTTAAAAATGCTGCGTGAAAGAAAATGCTATACTATGCTGTAATAATGGGCATGCTCGTTTTCTTTCTCGTAGTCGGTTTTAACTACTATAGCAAGGCATATGACTATTGGACACTTTGTTTCTCAGTACACATAATTTTAAACAAAAATTTTATAAGCAACAGTGTGTTACTTTGTTTCTTTCCTCGCAGTCGGTATTAACAGATAGCCTGTACATTACGAAAGTTGTGTTTTCGTTAATCGGCTTATAATTAGAATTGTAGGTAATGGGGTACTGAAGGTGTGACAGCAGAATTGCGACACACCACAGATATACATCTCCGTATTGCTTGTTGCTAAACACAACATACGTTACTCGTGTATTCTTCACAAACGTATTAACTCTCTCTGCCTCCCGAGGCACCGGTCTGCATTTTCTCCAGTGAGAGATGTTACGCCGCAACATAATGCTACTAGGCAATGTGAGTCGTGCGAAACTTTGTAATGCTACCTGTTCGCAGTTTAAAACAATGTGGTGTAATGTAATTGATTCTATTAACTGCATGGACGCTGCAACGTGTTTTGCCGCCTTAGGCGACAATCGAAAAATGATGCCCCTTCTTTTGTTTTGCCATCGGTCCCCATGATATCCACCCTCCCCCCCCCCCCCCCCCCCCCTTCCTTCGCCACCGCCAACATCCAACGGCACAACAATACAAATCTTCTGTCATACTGTCAGTCATATAACTACGGTGACCACACGTCCACATCTACTGGGGATAGTCTTCAGTTTTCCTGTTTGGCCTCAATTCCCTTGTAACTGATGGAAAACAACAAATTTCCTCAATTTCTCCTTTGCCCTCAGTTTTTGAAATTTCTCAAAGTAATTGAAATAGGAAAGATCTGCTGAACATTATAAAGTAGAACTCAACTGAATGCAGCAGTGCAGCCAAACTTGCTGTCAGTTACTTGGTTTATTTAATTGAAATAAAATGGACTAATAAAGGTGCGGAACTACACTCCTGGAAATAGAAAAAAGAACACATTGACACCGGTGTGTCAGACCCACCATACTTGCTCCGGACACTGCGAGAGGGCTGTACAAGCAATGATCACACGCACGGCACAGCGGACACACCAGGAACCGCGGTGTTGACCGTCGAATGGCGAAGGCTGCGCAGCATTTGTGCACCGCCGCCGTCAGTGTCAGCCAGTTTGCCGTGGCATACGGAGCTCCATCGCAGTCTTTAACACTGGTAGCATGCCGCGACAGCGTGGACATGAACCGTATGTGCAGTTGACGGACTTTGAGCGAGGGCGTATAGTGGGCATGCGGGAGGCCGGGTGGACGTACCGCCGAATTGCTCAACACGTGGGCGTGAGGTCTCCACAGTACATCGATGTTGTCGACAGTGGTCGGCGGAAGGTGCACGTGCCCGTCGACCTGGGACCGGACCGCAGCGACGCACGTATGCACGCCAAGACCGTAGGATCCTACGCAGTGCCGTAGGGGACCGCACCGCCACTTCCCAGCAAATTAGGGACACTGTTGCTCCTGGGGTATCGGCGAGGACCATTCGCAACCGTCTCCATGAAGCTGGGCTACGGTCCCGCACACCGCTAGGCCGTCTTCCGCTCACGCCACAACATCGTGCAGCCCGCCTCTAGTGGTGTCGCGACAGGCGTGAATGGAGGGACGAATGGAGACGTGTCTTCTTCAGCGATGAGAGTCGCTTCTGCCTTGGTGCCAATGATGGTCGTATGCGTGTTTGGCGCCGTGCAGGTGAGCGCCACAATCAGGACTGCATACGACCGAGGCACACAGGGCCAACACCTGGCATCATGGTGTGGGGAGCGATCTCCTACACTGGCCGTATACCTCTGGTGATCGTCGAGGGGACACTGAATAGTGCACGGTACATCCAAACCGCCATCGAACCCATCGTTCTACCATTCCTAGACCGGCAAGGGAACTTGCTGTTCCAACAGGACAATGCACGTCCGCATGTATCCCGTGCCACCCAACGTGCTCTAGAAGGTGTAAGTCAACTACCCTGGCCAGCAAGATCTCCGGATCTGTCCCCCATTGAGCATGTTTGGGACTGGATGAAGCGTCGTCTCACGCGCTCTGCACGTCCAACACGAACGATGGTCCAAATGAGGCGCCAGGTGGAAATGGCATGGCAAGCCGTTCCACAGGACTACATCCAGCATCTCTACGATCGTCTCCATGGGAGAATAGCACCCTCATTGCTGCGAAGGCTGTACTAGTGCCGACATTGTGCATGCTCTGTTGCCTGTGTCTATGTGCCTGTGGTTCTGTCAGTGTGATCATGTGATGTATCTGACCCCAGGAATGTGTCAATAAAGTTTCCCCTTCCTGGGACAATGAATTCACGGTGTTCTTATTTCAATTTCCAGGAGTGTATTTCTTGACGGCCGCTGTGGCCGAGCGGTTCTAGGCGCTTCAGTGCGGAACTACGCAGATGCTATGGTCGCAGGTTCGAATCCTGCCCCTGGTATGGATCTGTGTGATGTCCTTACGTTAGTTAGGTTTACGTACTACCAGGTCTAGGGGACTGGTGACTAGAGGTGTGCATTGTCTCCGATGTTTACCGGCGAGCCCCGCTGGGCACTCTGGCCCCGGCAGTACGCGGCCGAGCGTCCTCTTCCGCCGGCTGTGGGCAGCCGATCGCCAGCGCTCGGTCGGGTGCGACAGACGCACGGCCGCTCGCCAGTAACCGGTGGACTCAGTGCCGCTTCACATCAACCACTCACTTATTTCTTTCACAAATGTCTTTCGTTGTTTACTACCAGTTCTATGACCTAAATAATACACTTGTATATGTTACATTTGACGTTTGTTAATGTGTTGCAGACTACTGGGGTTTCGCCTTTGGGGTTATCATGTATTCCAGTAATCGTAACGTTGAAAACTGTAACGTCTGTGTTTAGTATTTTGTTCAGTTCGGTAGACAAATGAGAACACAGTAGTCCAATCATGGACCATGTGCGGCCTATCCTCAAACTCGGCCCCGTATACGTTGTATTGTCCTAAATGCATTCTCAGAAAATTATTTCGAGCAGTTAGTCCACGAACCCACGCGAATTGTAAATGGTTGCGAAAACACACTTCACCTCTTAGCCACAAACAATCCAGAGCTGATAGAGAGCATCATGACTGATACAGGGATTAGTGATCACAAGGTCATTGTAGCTAGGCTCAATACCATTTCTTCCAAATCCATCAGAAACAAACGCAAAATAATTTTATTTAAAAAAGCGGATAAAGTGCCACTAGAAGCCTTCCTAAAAGACAATTTCCATTCCTTCCGAACTGACTATGCGAATGTAGACGAGATGTGGCTCAAATTCAAAGATATAGTAGCAACAGCAATTGAGAGATTCATACCTCATAAATTGGTAAGAGATGGAACGGATCCCCCGTGGTACACAAAAAAGGTCCGAACGCTGTTGCAGAGGCAACGGAAAAAGCATGCGAAGTTCAGAAGAACGCGAAATCCCGAACATGGGCTAAAATTTACAGACGCACGAAATTTGGCACGTACTTCGATGCGAGATGCCTTTAATAGATTCCACAACGAAACATTGTCTCCAAATTTGGTAGAAAATCCGAAGAAATTCTGGTCGTATGTAAAGTACACAAGCGGCAAGACGCAGTCAATACCTTCGCTGCGCAGTGCCGATGGTACTGTTATCGACGACTGTGCCACTAAAGCGGAGTTATTGAACGCAGTTTTCCGAAATTCCTTCACCAGGGAAGAGGAATGGAATATTCCAGAATTTGAAACACGAACATCTGCTAGCATGAGTTTCTTAGAAGTAGATACCTTAGGGGTTGCGAAGCAACTCAAATCGCTTGATACGGGCAAGTCTTCAGGTCCAGATTGTATACCGATTAGGTTCCTTTCAGATTACGCTGATACTATAGCTCCCTACTTAGCACTCATATACAACCGCTCGCTCACCGATAGATCTCTACCTACAGATTGGAAAATTGCGCAGGTCGCACCAGTGTTCAAGAAGGGTAGTAGGAGTAATCCATTTAACTACAGACCTATATCATTCACGTCGGTTTGCAGTAGAGTTTTGGAGCATATACTGTATTCAAACATTATGAATCACCTCGAAGGGACGATCTATTGACACGTAATCAGCATGGCTTCAGAAAACATCGCTCTTGTGCAACGCAGTTAGCTCTATATTCGCACGAAGTAATGGCCGCTATCGACAGGGGATCTCAAGTTGATTCCGTATTTCTAGATTTCCGGAAAGCTTTTGACACCGTTCCTCACAAGCGACTTCTAATCAAGCTGCGGAGCTATGGGGTATGGTCTCAGTTGTGCGACTGGATTCGTGATTTCCTGTCAGGAAGGTCGCAGTCCGTAGTAATAGACGGCAAATCATCGAGTAAAACTGAAGTGATATCAGGTGTTCCCCAGGGAAGCGTCCTGGGACCTCTACTGTTCCTGATCTATATAAATGACCTGGGTGACAATCTGAGCAGTTCTCTTAGACTGTTCGCAGATGATGCTGTAATTTACCGTCTAGTAAGGTCATCCGAAGGCCAGTATCAGCTGCAAAGCGATTTAGAAAAGATTGCTGTATGGTGTGTCAGGTGGCAGTTGACGCTAAATAACGAAAAGTGTGAGATGATCCACATGAGTTCCAAATGAAATCCGTTGGAATTCGATTACTCGATTAATAGTACAATTCTCAAGGCTGTCAATTCAACTAAGTACCTGGGTGTTAAAATTACGAACAACTTCAGTTGGAAGGACCACATAGATAATATTGTCGGGAAGGCGAGCCAAAGGTTGCGTTTCATTGGCAGGACACTTAGAAGATGCAACAAGTCCACTAAAGAGACAGCTTACACTACACTCGTTCGTCCTCTGTTAGAATATTGCTGCGCGGTGTGGGATCCTTACCAGGTGGGATTGACGGAGGACATCGAGAGGGTGCAAAGAAGGGCAGCTCGTTTTGTATTATCGCGTTATAGGGGAGAGAGTGTGGCAGATATCATACACGAGTTGGGATGGAAGTCATTACAGCATAGACGTTTTTCGTCGCGGCGAGACCTTTTTACGAAATTTCAGTCACCAACTTTCTCTTCCGAATGCGAAAATATTTTGTTGAGCCCAACCTACATAGGTAGGAATGATCATCAAAATAAAATAAGAGAAATCAGAGCTCGAACAGAAAGGTTTAGGTGTTCGTTTTTCCCGCTCGCTGTTCGGGAGTGGAATAGTAGAGAGATAGTATGATTGTGGTTCGATGAACCCTCTGCCAAGCACTTAAATGTGAATTGCAGAGTAGTCATGTAGATGTAGATGTAGAATGCAGGATCTGGAAGGAATGACGGAGTTAAAAGTAATACTCACGAAATTTTGTTGCACAAACGTTAATTTATGAACAAATTGTGACCTGTAAATAACGTTACAAATGAATCATGAATGTACAATTCGTTTTTCGTTATTGGTGCTCCGTGATACACAGGCATCATTTGTGTTCCTGGAGCTATTACTACAGCTGGCTGTTTGAATTTCTTCCTGTGAAGTCAATGAAAGTGGAATCATACATTTATAGAGTTTGAGGAATGTTTCCATCCTTGTGATTACGTGGTATGTTGTGAATACTTACGTAACTGAGATGGATCAATAAGAGACCATCCACCTTGTCTGATACCAGGCACGATCTCTCGCTGGACAGCAGGTGACCGACCTGGCTAAAATTTCTCTCGCTGCCTACACTAGAGGCAGGAATACAGAGAACTCTTCTGGCTACTACCGACAGCCTTGGAAATAACCCCGCGTGCGTTTTCCACCACTGCAGTATATGTCCTTCGGCACAGCTACAGTCGTATTTGGAGAGCGAAAAGTACCTGTCCAGTTCATTGGTAGTAAATGTGTGTCCATCTATGTCGTCCTCATCCGAACTCCAGTCCATCCTGGACTTTTGATGGGAAGAACTTGGTCACTGTTTGCTTTAATGGACTCTAAACATGAATGAAAATATCCGTAAGATATTCCTGTCACCTTCAAATACGTACACACCGTAGCTAGAATTACTGGTTACTAAACGACTATATTTACGGTGACATTATATATATATATCGCACAAATTACATCATAACGCATTGTGGAATGTTTAAGCTACGAAACGTTTCCCAAATATCACATTGTAGACGTAATGAATGTTGAGCTAACGAAAGATGGATGATTAGACAAACAAACATTCGTTTACTAATGGGTTTCAATGAATTAACCTTACCGTTTACGGGCAGTTCCGAGTTGCTTTTCGTCTGCTGTGAGTTTCTTCAAATGACGCCATGATGGCCATAGAACCGTGGCAACGTAATGGATAGCCTCAATTTTGCACTTATCTGTGATGAAGTTTACTGGTCTCCTTTTTATTTTCGCCTTGAGCTCAAAAGGAAACCCAATATACATAACTGCACTCTCATAATTCAGCAGCAAATGATCGTAACCTATTGAAAGTGTTCTTACCTGGTTGTCTCTGTCTATTGGTTCACAATGATGTAACAGACTCATACCACGGCAGCACACGTCCAAGCGTTGTTATCTTTGCAGTTTCCAAATCCTAACTCGCTTCTTTAAATGGGGTTAGAAAAGCGACAGCGTCTCGTACGCACCCTTCTTGGAAGGTTTCTAAGAATGTCGATTGCCCCCAGTATTCTAGTAGATCTCGAATATCGTCGATTTGGCTTATGACGGAATCGAGCATTAACAGTATAGTGTTCCACCGAGCTACAGCTTCTTGCTTCACAGAGAGCCGCAGACGCTCCGAGTGACCAGATCTCTTCAAACAGCCTACTATAGCTCTTGCTGATAGTAGACACGACAGGATTTCAGGAGCTTCGTCTTCTAAAAACGTCTCTTGAAATGTGTGACGAAGTGCAGTCATCACGCAGTGATGAATGCAATGCAAACGGTCGTAAGATTCAAGTGTCTTGTTCATATTAGCTCCTTGGTCCGTGACAAAGTAACATTTCGTAAGATCATTCTTGTTTATTCCAAACTCAAGCATCCGCTCTTCGATTTCGTGCCGTATGTTCTCTCCTGTGTTAGGTACGTCCGGAAACTCGGTTGTTATCAAAACAAGCGTTTCTAGCTGCCACTCATCGTTCACACAATTCGACGTCACAGTCAAGAAATTTCTCTTCTTGTAGTTATCAGACCACACATCAGCGTCTAAAGCGCACATTTTGTTCTGTAAGGCACATATTAGCTTGGCCATCACTGTCACCCGTACTTTGTCTGCCTTTTCTTTAATATGCCGCGATACAGTGGTAGGGTGCGGAAGAACATGTTCTATATTGACTTTGCAGTAAATGGCGCCGACATCGATGAGCTCCTGCGAATAATTCTTGAAGCCAATCTTACTACAAGTATTTAACGGTAGCAAATCTATTCCACTCATATTGACCAACCTATCAGCAACAACTTTCTTTATGCTACTTGGTACTGCAAGCGGCCGGTGGACTTCTGTTCCACATTTACTTTTGCGGTGCCGAATCATACCTGTTGTGCTTGACTGGTACGAAAGTAAGGTATCACATGTGGTACATTGCACGAAACCAGCAGAAGCCTGCGTGACAGGATCCACTACAAGTGCAAACGATTTCCACGGTTCACTTTTCGCCTCCTCTTCCGACATGTCTTTCTTCTTCAGGACTAATGAGCCGCTCCTAATTCTCTCCATAATACTTCTCTTCGTTTCGTGAATGGAACGTTTACGACCTATACTTGGTTTATCCATAACGCTGTCTGCGCTGCTCAAAGCCAGGTCGTCAACTGCGTTTACACACGGTTTCTAATGCGATTCGGCACTGTAGAGCGCGCGGCGGTTGTACTGCCACCGGCCGAGGTTGTGAGTACTCGGCAGTGGTCGGCAGTCCAACCGACAACCGAGAGGTGGAGGGCAACCCACATGGCGCACTAGACGGCCACAGCCGTGTCGCAGCGTGGGCCTTTCGCAGCCGTCGACCAGCGGCACGAAATGGGAAATGCTCGAGCGGTTGCTTTCATCGAAATGCAGAGCTCTACTGATGACCTCAGATGTTAAGTCCCATAGTGCTTACAGCCATTTGAACCATTTTTCGAACTATTTCTTGCTGCGAATGTATTTTTTCTTGAATTTAGAAGCTATGCTGTACTGATGGGTGACATGCCCAAGCATGAAACTATGGCATTTGGATAATTGTAGTCCCATTTCGTTTTTCTGTTAAATGAAATAATTTTAGAATGAGGAATAAATCTCACCTTTTTCAGCATGTACTTTATCGTGTTTAAATAAATAAACGGCACGTTGTATGCATTTTCCGACTCTCGTACTGCTGGGTGTAAGGACACAATATTTCGTCTTCAGCGATGACAGCAGATTGGGCTTGGCAGCACTGTAAGTAAGCGAGGTGATGTGCTGGGGCATGAAACATCTTTTTGTCGTATCTAAGCCAGTTCCCCTCATTCGTCGCTGCGTCCGCCAGCAACTTTGCTTCCTTTTGGTTTCGTCGTTAGGTACCAATCTTGCCTTGCCAACTCGCTTACCGTTTTTAGTTGAAGATTTTCAAATTATTGTTTTACGAAGAGATATACTTATTTCTACAGTACTGGGAAGAGCCTTCGAAGAAGACATCCGTGACATAAAATGCGTAGTAAGTGATCAAACAGTAACAAGATAACAGCAATGCACGACACTGCAGCATATGTACCCACGAGTTCCAAACATGGCGAAAAGTTTGAAATTATGCATAATGAAAAAAGGAAACCATTCAATTCGTTTAGGGGGACTAAAATATAATTGTGAAGGAGGAGAAGAAATCAATTGCAGGAAAAGGAAAAGATGGAAAAATAACAGAAGATGGACGACGCAAGAAAGTGTAGGGAAACTCGCCTGGTAGGTATATTTTGTAGAAAGTACAAAAATCCCTTAAGACGTTCTGTCACTATCTGTGCGAAATGACTGTGACCTCCGTCAGATTGATACCTTAGATAAAGAGAGATGTTTTCCAAAAATCTGCAAAGCAGATCTTTCAGCTAACGAAGAGACTCTCTGGAGTACGGTCAGTGAAACAGGGACCAATTTTGCGATTCTTGAAAAGGTATCACCCTACTTTCACAGACAAAGATCTTGTTTATCCACTTTTTTTTCCAATAGCGCTTATAGTGAAGATCGATTTCCCCCGGTTTGTAAACAGTCGCGACACCCTGTCCCGCATTTGTTACCTACTGCAGCGCGCCAAGTGGCCAGAAAGTTGTACTGTCGAGTTCAGGGATCCCGACGGAAGCGAAAGCAAAGACGGAAGTGAAAGTGAAGACAGAAGCAAATCAAATTCTTTACATTGATTTGTAAAGTGTTTATAATTATTATTATTATAACAAACTCACTAGGGGTAAGATAGATACTGCCTACAGGAAAATTAAAGAGACCTTTGGAGAGAAGAGAACCACGAGTATGAATATCAAGAGCTCAGATGGCAGCCCAGTTCTAAGCAAAGAAGGGAAGGCAGAAAGGTGGAAGGAGTATATAGAAGGCTTATACAAGGGCGATGTACTTGAGGATAATATTATGGAAATAGAAGAGGATGTAGATGAAGACGAAATGGGAGATACGATACTGCGTGAAGAGTTTGACAGAGCACTGAAAGACCTGAGTCGAAACAAGGCCCCCGGAGTAGACAACATTCCGTTAGAACTACTGACGGCCTTGGGAGATCCAGTCATGACAAAACTCTACCAGCTGGTGAGTAAGATGTATGAGACAGGCGAAATACCCTCAGACTTCAAGAAGAATATAATAATTCCAGTCCCAAAGAAAGCAGGTGCTGACAGATGTGAAAATTACCGAACTATCAGTTTAATAAGCCACGGCTGCAAAATACTAACGCGAATTCTTTACAGACGAATGGAAAAACTGGTAGATGCAGACCTCGTGGAGGATCAGTTTGGATTCCGTCGAAATGTTGGAACACGTGAGGCAATACTGACCTTACGACTTATCTTAGAAGAAAGATTGAGAAAAGGCAAACCTACGTTTCTAGCATTTGTAGACTTAGAGAAAGCTTTTGACAATGTTGACTGGAATACTCTTTTTCAAATTCTAAAGGTGGCAGGGGTAAAATACAGGGAGCGAAAGGCTATTTATAATTTGTACAGAAACCAGATGGCAGTAATAAGAGTCGAGGGGCATGAAAGGGAAGCAGTGGTTGGGAAAGGAGTGAGACAGGGTTGTAGCCTCTCCCCGATGTTATTCAATCTGTATATTGAGCAAGCAGTAAAGGAAACAAAAGAAAAATTTGGAGTAGGTATTAAAATTCATGGAGACGAAGTAAAAACTTTGAGGTTCGCCGATGACATTGTAATTCTGTCAGAGACGGCAAAGGACTTGGAAGAGCAGTTGAACGGAATGGACAGTGTCTTGAAAGGAGGATATAAGATGAACATTAACAAAAGCAAAACGAGGATAATGGAATGTAGTCAAATTAAATCGGGTGATGCTGAGGGAATTCGATTAGGAAATGAGACTCTTAAAGTAGTAAAGGAGTATTGCTACTTAGGAAGTAAAATAACTGATGATGGTCGAAGTAGAGAGGATATAAAATGTAGACTGTCAATGGCAAGGAAAGCGTTTCTGAAGAAGAGAAATTTGTTAACATCGAATATAGATTTATGTATCAGGAAGTCGTTTCTGAAAGTATTTGTTTGGAGTGTAGCCATGTATGGAAGTGAAACACGGACGATAACTAGTTTGGACAAGAAGAGAATAGAAGCTTTCGAAATGTGGTGCTACAGAAGAATACTGAAGATAAGGTGGATAGATCACGTAACTAATGAGGAGGTATTGAATAGGATTGGGGAGAAGAGAAGTTTGTGGCACAACTTGACTAGAAGAAGGGATCGGTTGGTGGGACATGTTTTGAGGCATCAAGGGATCACAAATTTAGCATTGGAGGGCAGCGTGGAGGGTAAAAATCGTAGAGGGAGACCGAGAGATGAGTACACTAAGCAGATTCAGAAGGATGTAGGTTGCAGTAGGTACTGGGAGATGAAGCAGCTTGCACAGGATAGAGTAGCATGGAGAGCTGCATCAAACCAGTCTCAGGACTGAAGACAACAACAACAACAACAAACGGAGGCATGTGCAGTGCAATAAATTGCAGCAATAACAAGAAGAAGACGCCACATTTGTGTTTCATTAGTCTCATAAGGATTCTGGGGAGGCATGAAACGCTTAATCACAGGACAGTTTATTTACTATTCCCTTGTAACCTACAGGCATTTACTGAAGATTGTCGGTTTGTTTTAAGAACAGAAAGTGGCTAGTAAACAGCAAAAGGTTTCATCTTTTGCAGACAGACGTCGTATTTCTCCTCAAGAACTTGAGATTTTGTTCACTATCTTCATTTACAGTCAAGTCAGTGATTTTGGAAATGAGGAAACTAGTGTGATATGTAATGAGTATATTATTTAACGTACAAAATAAACCACCATGATTGAAGGTGAAAGGAAGCCTACGTATACACGACAATAAAAATTCAAAAACAATGGAACTGTTTCCCAATGCAGAAGAAACAAATCTCACAATTGATGCTACATCTGACCCACAAGCGGCAAAAATCTTCAACACAATCGCTTTTGAAGCAAAAGAAATTGCATCTACAAAATTTTTTTGTGTATTAGAGAGTCAAGTGACATGTAAGAATGAGAGAATTATTAGACACCATACAAAAGTTAAGAGAAGTACCTTTCATAATATGACAGCAACAGAAGTATATACTTCCCATGCGTGAAACACTGTCTTTGTATTCCGATTTAGAACAGTTCGGTGTGTCACTGTGGTGCCAATTGGTGCTAAAAGTGATCTCCAGATGCAATACGATGCGGCACAGCCACACCCCGTACACCATTGTCTTCCCCCTCGGTAGTTCCACGTTCCAGTCTTGAGAACGGTCTTCTTGAGACCGAACATTCTCGTGAACACCGCTGCCAGCAATCATGTACAGTAGCTAAATTCCTGCCAGATCTTTCTGCAGTATCGCAGATGGAATATTAAGCTTGTCGTAGCCCCCTTACACGTATTCGTTCAAGCTAAGTGACGTGTTAATAATGACGTTATAGTCACCTTAAAGACATTCTTTACTAACATCAGCTCACTACGTCCAAACTGAAAGGTAACTACAGCTCACGACTGTTACAGCATGCATTTAAATTGAACTCTATCCGCTACCGCATAGTGCGGCTATTAACGCCACACTTATGCGACTGACGCGAAATTTGAACAGACATCATTTTTAACATGTAGAAACACACCAAGTTTCGTGTATATCGCACAGCTCCTTCTTTGTGTTGCGATTTTTTTCCGTCATTGTACAAAGGAAAGACAGTATTATAAAAATGAAAGAGAAAGTGGACGGGGATGATACGGGACCTGTTGATGCTGCAAGAAGAAGTGACACAACACTGTAACAGCTAAGTGTACACGAGGTACCAGCAGCAGACGATATTCATTTAGAATTCTCGAGACACTTGTGAGAACTAGTCATGACAAAACTATTTCACACTGTACGTAATGTTTCTGGGAGAGGCAAACTGCGCTCGCACTTCAACAAATTTGTGCTAATTCCAACTTCGAAGAAGGCAGATATTAACAGCTGTGAGCAGTAGCGAACCGAATGTTGATAAGTAATTTTTGCCCAGTACTGGCGAAATTATTTACAAAGGAATGCAAACACTGGTGTAAAGCAACTTCAGTGAAGTTCGGTGTGTGTTTGGGAGAAATGTAGGAACACTTTAGGTAATACCGACACAACGATTTACCTTAAAAAAAAAAAACAAAACGATGGTAATGGAGAGAAGTTAAATTATAGCTACGAAAATTAGAATAGTGTCTAAGACACTAAACGCAGTGGACGAGTTTTGCGATTTAAGCAGCAAAATAAATGACGATAAACAAAGTAAAGAGGGCATATAAAGCAGCTTAGCAATAGCAAGAAAGCGTTTCTAACAATAACAAATTTTTTATCATCTAAGATACTTTAAGTGCTAGCAAAACTTATTCTGAAAATATTTGCCTGAAGAGTATAGCATAAATCCATCGGGCACTAGCTTGCTAAACTCGGAGTTGGGAATCATTTCTATTTCAGCGATCGCACCAATTAGTGACACAGATGCGCTGCAGCCAATGTTCACAAGCTAAGTGCTATTCATACCGTCTCGCTCAGCGTCTATTACACAGGTTCGTTACAGAAAAGTGATAGTCTTTACACTTTACCAATGTGTAAAACAGTATAAACAACAATGGAAGCCTATCTCCAGAAGAATACTGTGAAATTGGAGTTAGCAAACGACAGCGAACCGCGAACGGCTCTCAGAATGGAGAAATATGTAGTTACGTACATGAAAATAACAAGTGATCAATAGACATGGCACAACTTAAAACTAGCGAATCGGTCAATTGTTTCAAACTTTGTTCTAGCTTAGCTTACCAGCAAGTACTCAGTGAGTGCTGCTACCGGTAACTTTGAGTTAACATGAGCAATATAATATGTTTATACTTTTACCATTAGAGCAATCCAGTAAGTGGAGAACAGTTAGCAAACGGTGTCACATCAGCTGAAAGTAATTCGTTGCCGTTAATGGTAATGAGTCAGTAAACAATAACCCTGAACACACTAGCGATGTGCCAAATATTTTAAAGAAACGTCCATTTCCGTCTTTCAGCGATTGTGGAAAGAATGAGAACGATTGAGGAACGGGCATACTGATTATTACGAAGATTACAGCATAGTTGACACTAGCAAATTCATGGCAACAAACGACAAACAACCCGACCATCAAAGAGACATCGCAGTTGCCCTCAGACAGGTTATGTTAAGCAGTTGAGTAACGTCCACGTTGGAGGTCGTTCAGGCTGATACTGTGGGTAGCGCTCCAGAGTCTAGTCATGAAGCGTGAATGGTGGTACATCGAGCCGAAACATCTGCGGATTCAGCATCTGAAACGACAGAACAATCACGAATGAACAGGATTAAGTCTGCTGATACAGAAAATCCTAGCCAAGTTTCGACTGAAAAAACTAAGAGGTAAATTCCTACGGATAGTGACGAAGTGGAGCTGAACGATATAAACAAAAAGCTCTCAATAACTCGCAATGTAAATGAGGGGAAGCGAGACGGAAGATTTGCCAGTGTCTGACTCGATAGCGGCGATATCCCACGTTAACACCAGTTGTCTGCGGATAATCGTAAGGCAGGAAAGAAAGTACAGAAGCTTTCAACTGCATGGTCAAGTAGAACGAAGCGGAAATTTGTGAGAAGAGAAGCGAAGTCTATGTTCAATCCAAAATCCAGACCTATAACAAGATAGGGAACAACAATGCTTACAAATGAGAAGTAAATCACAACCACAAACGTCATTTATGACCTATCAAAATCTTTAAATATATGCTTAAGTATCAACATAATATCGATTACAGAAAACTTGATGTGTCACCAACGATTCTTATACGCGGCCTAAACCGACACAAAACAAAGGTACATTGAAAAAGAAGAACTCTGTTTTATTTTACTAATTTTTTGCTTAACCAGAACAAGAACTTCAGTTGCAATTGCTGCGATTCTGTATAGACAAAATATCAGCTTCCTGCAGTTATTAAGAAGCATAAATTTGAGAACAAACAGAGATATGGTGTAATTCAGAAGGTGAAATTTTGTTTTCAGAGTGAAGGAATATATTATCTTCTGAAAGAACTTTACTATATTATTACCTTTCTTTTCAGTTACATTGAATGAAATTTATCCCTTGCCTTTTAATTTGCAACTGAGTAGTAATTTAATTTAAATAAAAATTAAGAAAATAAGCTGCCTCATCAAACAAAAAATAACAAAAAAGGGTCGAAACCGCTCGGCAAATTAACGCCAACAAAAACGACATCGCATTGTGTTTTTAGGCGGTACCTGGTAAAGGCTAAGCTCGTCCCCAAATTCCGCCTCAAAAAATACGACACATAAACAGTTAAGATACGATGACACACAGAACAAAGTTTACACAGTTCACAGACGTGGTGGTGCGCATGATTTCCCTCGGCTACACGACTGCGAGCAGAGATATCACTAACTAAAATAACTTTGTTAAAACTTTTGAACAGCGGAGCCCGTAAGTAGACTGAGTAAACGCTAGCGAAAAGATAAAAATGCAGTAGTCCCGTAGAGAAGTGAAACGTGGATGAAAAACAATACGACAAGGAAGACGATGGAGTAAATTCGGTAGAGAAAAGATCGCATAAAATTAGTTGGGTACACAACTAAAGTAGGGATCCTCAGTCGAACTGAGGACGGAAGAAATGTTTTGTTCAATTTGAGTAAACGAAGGGAACTCTTGATAGGACACATCGTGGCCCATCACGAAAAATCCAGTTTGGAAATGAAGAGAAGTGTGTGTGTTGCGGTGCGAAGGGGAGGGGGTTGAGCGGCTGATGATTGTAGCGGGACAAAAAAATGGTTCAAATGGATCTGAGCACTATGGGACTTAACTTCTGAGGTCATCAGTCCCCTAGAACTTAGAAGTATTTAAATCTAAGGTCATCACACACATCCATGCCCGAGGCAGGATTCGAACCTGCGACCGTAGCGGTCACGCGGTTCCAGACTGTAGCGCCTAGAACCGTTCGGCCTCTCCGGCCGGCTGTAGCGGGACAACAATGCTAGAGTGCAGTAAGTATGTTAAACTGCGCTGTAGGTTACAGTAATTACGCGGAGATGGAAAAGCTTGCCCAAGATAGACTGGTATGGTGAGTTGTATTAAAGCAGTCCTCACTAACCACAACAATAAAACACAATTACGCTTTCATTCCACCTTTTCCCTTATTCATTTGTTTGTTCTTATTATTTCATTGTGCTAGTGTCGCAGTCAGCTTGTGAATGGTTTTCGTATTAAACCTCAGTTGTCCTGTATCAACCACTAAAACCTCCTTTTTGCCTGATTAACATTCAACGTATTATTCATGCGGCTGAAAGTGAATCCTGATAATTTTTGTATAAATTTCCAATCCCTGTTTTTTTTACCGAAAGTCCTTCAGGCTGTTTTCACTCTTCTAACTATTAATTTTAGCGTCCATCCAATCGTTTCCTTCAGTTTATATACTTCAGGAAATAAAAAATGCACAAATATATCCAACCTCTACACTACACCATCACCTGCCAGAATCTTTCGACAAAAGTCTTGTGGTTATTTATGTTATATTAATGTTTTCGACAATATTAGGAATATCGCGCATAGTACACTGAAAGAAGGTCTTCGAATTTTCTTCGTTTTAGATCCATTAGTCACCTGTTGCAGCATTTGCACCGCTTGAGAGCCATTTGAAATTCTGAAGTATTGCAAAAGTGGGCAACTTTGTGACTGAGGTACTACTTTGAGACAATACCGAGCTCCAGCTTTTTATTATTCTTAAATACTGTAACACTGTAACACAGCTGAAGTGTGTTCTTACATACTACTGCCATAAGCGATGAAAACAGCAAATTCATGCATTACACGTAAGTTGATCAGAAAGTCACTTTGTTGACCAGGGCGAAAAGATGTTTTTACATTCGCTGGAAGCTTTCCGCTACTGCCGACAACTTTCAACAGCTGACTAATGGAAGATAATTTGATGTCAATAATATATATGTGCAGACGGTTGTGTAGAAGAGTTAACTTGACGATTTTTTTTTCAACCATTGGATAGCGGAAAAATTTATTTCCGTAGATCATAGGGATTGCTTTTTGACAGTACATAAACTGCAGAAACAAGTATAACAATTTCATTTTTAGAAAATAAGTATCGTTAGTGAAATTAGGGACGTTTGTGAAAGGTTTAGTAAATAAGACAAAATGTATTTCGTATTACACTTTTTTTTCTAAATATATCATACCGTTTCTCAGAATATTGTACTGAGTGTCGCACGACTTCGTTTTTACTCGTATCACTGAGCTTGTAAATAAGTGCGTAACTGTTAGAAGTAATTATCTGGCTTAGAGGATATTGTGTTAAATTTAAGTGTTGTGACCTGTTTTGTTTTGATACAGTTCCACAAAAAAAATTAACACCTGTCAGTGCATTGTTGTGACAGATGAATTTAACTCTACTTTCCCTTTCCCTTTTTTCGACTTCATGTCGCAATATTGTGCTGAGTTGGGGCATAACTTTGTGGTAATCAATACTACATTCTCCGAAAACGTCATTGCAAATAAAAACTTTATTTCTCTAAAAATAGAAGGATAAAGGTTATAAAGTTTCACATACATGGGAGGTAAATGTCTCAGTACATACTATATAACGTTAATCTACAAAAAGTGCTGAAAGTTGTGTGTGTGGGTTTTATTCTGTCAGGTTGAGCAATGGATTGATCCAACAAGTACCCTTTGGCTCCTGCAAGAAACAATTTCCACCTCACACCATTAGGGAAGTCAGACAGACGCTCCTAATGTAGCAACAAGAACTGCTTGAAAAACATTCACCAACAAATATCTTCTGGAATCGTATGCTGTAAGGAAAAGACACAAAAATATTCTATATTTTTACATAACAAGTGGAATGCCAGGGTACGGAAGTATTGCTAGCTAGTGTAAGAAAAGTATTAAACGAACGAAAAATATTATTTATTACAGAAAATTCTGAGAAATCAAATGAAACTCTTTCTTATAAAATAGTAATAAATTTCTGGTTTCTTCTCGGAACAGTAGATTGCCTCTAATGGATAGAAATGCTATTACTTTACAAGGTATGGAAAGGTTATTTTCTCCCTTTACTTTAAGAACGCTATTTACTCGACAGAATGGCTGTGAGCCGCGCCTACACGACTTGAATACCTTTCTAGGTACGGTCAAGGCTGTCGCGTGAGAAATGTAGTGGAGTGTACTGTAATGGAGAACAGATGAGGCTCACATATGCTGTAGCGCACAATACAATGAGTTACGACGACTGCTGCCTGCATTGCTCGCTGCTGACAAATAACACAACTATCTCTTTCTATCTGGATTGACCTTCGCCAATCAAACTCTCCCTACACCTTGATGAAGTCAAGGACTCCTATCCACCCCTAGTCTAACTATTGGTGTGGTACACCGGTCATATAACCAGTACACCGCGATTCCACTCAGTACCAGATCGGGTTGACGGAGGAGATAGAGAAGATCCAACGAAGAGCGGCGCGTTTCGTCACAGGTGTAAGGTGTCAGGTGAATCCAACACCTTCCATGAAAACCCTGACATAGTAAGCAAATCTACTAGTATGTCACATAGCTCCGAATATCTACATCTACATCTACATCCGTACTCCGCAAGCCACCTGACGGTGTGTGGCGGAGGGTACCCTGAGTACCTCTATCGGTTCTCCCTTCTATTCCAGTCTCGTATTGTACGTGGAAAGAAGGACTGTCGGTATGCTTCTGTGTGGGCTCTAATCTCTCTGATTTTATCCTCATGGTCTCTTCGCGAGATATACGTAGGAGGGAGCAATATACTGCTTGACTCTTCGGTGAAGGTATGTTCTCGAAACTTCAACAAAAGCCCGTACCGAGCTACTGAGCGTCTCTCCTGCAGAGTCTTCCACTGGAGTTTATCTATCATCTCCGTAACGCTTTCGCAATTACTAAATGATCCTGTAACGAAGCGCGCTGCTCTCCGTTGGATCTTCTCTATCTCTTCTATCAACCCTACCTGGTGCGGATCCCACACTGCTGAGCAGTATTCAAGCATTGGGCGAACAAGCGTACTGTAACCTACTTCCTTTGTTGTCGGATTGCATTTCCTTAGGATTCTTCCAATGAATCTCAGTCTGGCATCTGCTTTACCGACGATCAACTTTATATGATCATTCCATTTTAAATCACTCCTAATGCGTACTCCCAGATAATTTATGGAATTAACTGCTTCCAGTTGCTGACCTGCTATTTTGTAGCTAAATGATAAGGGACCTATCTTTCTATGTATTCGCATCACATTACACTTCGCTACATTGAGATTCAATTGCCATTCCGTGCACCATGTGTCAATTCGCTGCAGATCCTCCTGCATTTCAGTACAATTTTCCATTGTTGCAACCTCTCGATACACCACAGCATCATCTGCAAAAAGCCTCAGTGAACTTCCGATGTCATCCACCAGGTCATTTATGTATATTGTGAATAGCAACGGTCCTATGACACTCCCCTGCGGCACACCTGAAATCACTCTTACTTCGGAAGACTTCTCTCCATTGAGAATGACGTGCTGCGTTCTGTTATCTAGGAACTCCTCAATCCAATCACACAATTGATCTGATAGTCCGTATGCTCTTACTTTGTTCATTAAACGACTATGGGGAACTGTGTCAAACGCCTTGCGGAAGTCAAGAAACACGGCATCTACCTGTGAACCCGTGTCTAAGGCCCTCTGAGTCTCGTGGACGAATAGCGCGAGCTGGGTTTCACACGATCGTCTTTTTCGAAACCCATGCTGATTCCTACAGAGTAGATTTCTAGTCTCCAGAAAAGACATTATACTCGAACATAATACGTGTTCCAAAATTCTACAACTGATCGACGTTAGAGATATAGGTCTATAGTTCTGCACATCTGTTCGACGTCCCTTCTTGAGAACGGGGATGATCTGTGCCCTTTTCCAATCCTTTGGAACGCTTCGCTCTTCGTGACGTTAAATTAACCAAAGTAATACAAGAAACGAGTGAGCAAATGGAATGCCACAGACTAACCCAAGAATGCCTAAAAGCATATCGTACCTTCCCACCGTGAGGCAGACGTAGTTCCGAGACGGCGAGCTGGATGGCTGGTGCGCCGGCCGCTGTCGCCCTGACGCTGCCTAAACACCGACAAGGTAATGAACGCACGCGATGCCGCATTTTTGAGCGCATAAGGCTTCACTCAGAACTGCAGAAGACTCATCTGTTACACCCCTTTTTTGCGTAATACTAGTGTCGATCGTTAATTAAAAATCATGGTGTTCGCATTTGCCACTTGAAGAACAGATCTGAAACGCGATGATTTTTCTTTTATATAGTTATTGAGAAGCCACATCAGCCACTGTAATTTACGACAAGTTAGATAAGTAATTAAAGATAATTGAGGGTCGCTGTAGACCATTTTGATAGTTTTCTCTTTTGTGAAACTTAAATTAAACCTAGATTATAGATGTGATATGGCATAGGTCATCCTTCGATCTATTGTAGAACTTGGAAACCCATTCAGGGAACATTCGTTCACATTTTTGTTGAACACAGTTGGTTTTTACCATCCTGTATTAAAACATCTCCTTTTATCAATAGTGCAATTTATAAACAATGTTTTGTGAGTAGAATAAAATTTCTAATGGTAAACTTAACTGCTATTTCGACGTTATTTTACCAGGTAAATAAAATTGGAAATCCTTGAACCCCTTCCACTAAATTTAGTCAGTATTAATATTCTTTTACAGGGAGTGCACTGGAGCTGACGCTGAGATCATTACGTATTTGGTTATATCATCGCTAGTCTCACTGAAGTCTTCTGAATTTTACATGTCATGTGTGGTCTGGCGTCTCATTACCAGCAACAGGTCCCAGGTTCAAGCTAGTTAATTCCCTAAAAAACACGCTTAGAGCGTCGTTGCGCGAAAGTGGTAGGGAGACACGATATAGAACAAACAGACACCACCATGAATGTTTAGACAGGGTTATTTGGTAACCGTGACAGCGTTACGGAGATGTTTAGCAAACTGAAGTGGCAGACTCTGCAAGAGAATCGCTCTGCATCGCGGTGTAGCTTGCTCACCAGGTTTCGAGAGGGTGCGTTTCTGGATGAGGTATCAAATATATTGCTTCCCCCTACTTAGACCTCCCGAGGAGATCACGAATGTAAAATTAGAGAGATTCGAGCACGCACGGAGGCTTTCAGACAGTCGTTCTTCCCGCGAACCATACGCGACTGGAACAGAAAAGGGAGGTAATGACAGTGGCACATAAGTGCCCTCCGCCACATACCGTTGGGTGGCTTGCGGAGTATAAATGTATACTCGCTCTCAGGCTTTTAACTAGTACTCTGTCTGTGTTGACACCGCACAATAAGTGTTGTGGCCAACACAGTGAACAACGCTTAATCGAGAGCGACTCAATATTGAGTTTCACTCCGATTCGCTAACATCAGAAGTGCTCTCCCAGTACTGAGGAGAGACTTTCTTCCTCGCTCTTTGCGTACACGTGCGAGCACATTCGCTCTCATTACGTGTTCCCGCTCCAAGAGCGACAACGGAACGACCCCTTTTTCTTGAAAAGTTGCAAGGGTATATCATTCGCTGTCTTCCCTCACTCCTCTGACTCTTTGCTTCAGAAATACTCCGCCCATCAGCATTGCTCTTTAGAACGGGAGAATGACATTTCGTTTGAGTCGACCACTGCAGAAATCTGTAGCATCTCCGTTAGGCGTATACTGTCTTTCTGTGAGAAAACCGTAACTACGCAGTCGGTCCATGAAAAAATGCGTCTTCTGGGCGCTCCCACACAATGTAGTGGAATTTGCTTTTAAGTCGAACACGGCGGTCGTTATTCCTTCGCTCCGGCAAAAGCTGTCTTCTCTCTGAATGGTCGCTTCAGCCGAAGTAGGTATGTTGTTGACCCAGCCCTCTGAAGGGACGGTCTTCTCATCGGGTTGGTTTCCACTTTAGAACGAAAATTCCTGTGGTCGTCATGTTGTGTACGCCAGCCTCGACTTTTACAACCTCGGTGCCCACTTTTATTTACTGATTAGATTTGCATATCGCTCACATGAATTCATACAAAATTGATTCTACCTTATTGAGTTTGGGTTCAAATGAAGCGTCTTGATTTGCAGAATACGATTGAGAGGACGGGATGTGTAATAAATGAATGTCAGGAGACCACGCCACCTCACAAAGTGTCACAAAGTTGCGCACTTTTATGGTAACTGAAATTTCCCCTTGACTACACTATCCTCAACTGAACGTCAATGTACAGAAGGATTATCGTTTTTAGGTTGATTACTGGGTCTTAGGCCATTCTCGATTAATCTTCTTTTTTTCAGATCAATTGACTCTTCCATTGCTGCTTAGTAGAACAACTTCACACTTATACATCAAACCCATAAAATTGTGGATGTTCTACAGTATTAATTCGTTGCGTTAACTCGTTTTCAGCATACAAGGTCATCATCATACTACAACTGACTACGGTCTTCAAAGAGGATATTGAACGACATTGAAAAAGACATTACAGGTGGAGAGTCAGGTGCAAACATAGATGTTGATAAGAAGACGTATGTAGTAGGCGTATCAGAAAATTCTTTGTGTAGCTGGAAAATTCATGCAGTGTTCGTGAAAGTCTTTCGAGGTTTCTACTTTGTTTTCTATAATTTTGAAATGAGTACCTGAATTCGGAATTTTTTATTTTACTGGATTTTGGTGTACAAATCTTGCAGCCAGAATCGAAGCTTTTGAGATGTGATACAACAACAGGACGTTGAAAAGAAGGTGGATGCATAAGATAAAAAATGAGGAGGTTGTTTGCAGGATCCTGGACGTGAGAAACAGGTGGAAAATATTTACAAGAATAAGGGACCGTATGATAGGACATATTTAAGACGTCAATGAATAATCTTGAGGGAGCTGCTGTTCGTAAGAACCGCAGGGAAAGACAGAGACTGGAATATATCCAACAAATAACTGAGGTCGCTGGATGTAAATGCTTCTCTGAGATGAAGTGGTTAGCACAGAAGGGTATTTCTGGGCGGGATGTATCAGACCATATGGAATTCTCATGACATAACATACAACGAGAAACAAAAACATTCGGAACTCACGACCTCTTCTTCATGAAGCAGTCGTGATACCCCAGAACCGCTGTGGTTGCATTATTAGAATTTTGGAATTTTTTAAAAGCGGAATAGACGATAATGTCTCAGATGTCAAGCATAACTGAGAGCAGCGAGAAGTGAATTACCACGTCCAGGTGTGATATAAACGCCCCCCAGTGCGCGATCGATGTTCGGACGAGAGGGTACTGCCGACCGCAGAACCGCACATACGTCACCGAATATGTCCGCAGCTAATCGAAATACTGTAGCATCCATTAGTAGAAAGCGTGCGTAATATCCCTTATCACTAAAGAGACCTAATTAATAATGTTCAGTAGATGTGGTACTCAAGTTACGTGCCTTAATACAATACGAAAAAAACTGGAAAACTAACCTGATATTTATTATTTCGAAAATCAAAGGTTCTTTGCTATCACGTGTATTCATGTGCGAAGATATGTGGGGTAGAGTTTATGCAAACAGCAGTTCGATGAACAACAGTACAGTACAATTCAGGAAGAGGTGAGTGACAGCAGTAAAAGTTAGATGTCTTGGAGTCCGGTAGGTGGAAAGACCACGCTTCTTCACGTCTTGTTGGCTCCCAGCTTCACTCCCTGTCCGCATGTGAGTGGAGATTGTATCCACTATGGAGTATGTGAAATTAGATAGCTGTAGTTACCTTAGAAGTTTGAATGACGCAAGGTAAACATATGAGGACTGGAACTTAAATAGTGGCAACTATTTATTCACAACAGATACAAAAGAGTTACATGTGTGCACCTGTTAGTGGCCTTCAAAGTAGTCACCAGCGTTGTGTAGAACCCGTTGCCAGCGATGTGGAAGGCATAGTATATCGTTAGCAGGGCCTGTTCTGTTGATGGTGCGAATGGAGCGGTCTACTGCCTGTCGAATTTCTGGAACAGTTCTGAAGCGAATGCCACGAAGTGGTTTCTTCATCTTCGGAGTCAAATCAAAGTTACAAGGAGTTTGGTGGATGGTACAGAACTTCCCAGTCCCAACGACCGAACAGAGCAGCCATAGGTTGCGCTGTATGCACCCGCGCATTGTCGTGCAAAATGATGGGTGGGTTGCGCAGAAAGTGTTGCCGCTTCTTTCGCAAAGCTGGTAGCAGGTGATGCTCAAAAAACGAACAGCAATACTATGCACTGACGGTCTGCCGTGGGGGAACGTAATGCATTAGGATAACACCCTCACAATCGTACACGAGAATCACCATAGCTTTCAGCATACTGGGGCTCTGACGCACTTTCGACTTCCCATAATGACGCCATTCGTTGCATTGTCGTTGGAATTTTGGCTTGTACGATGTCGCCCATGCCTCATCCATTGTCACGACACGGCGTAAGAAAGCCTATCCTTCGCGCTTATAGGGCTCCAAGTGCGTCTGAGCAGCGTCGTAACGCATCCATTTCTGCATTTCCGTCAAGTCATGAGGAACCCATCGTGATGCAATATTTCGTATGCCGAGGCGTTCCTTCAGGATGCGAAGCACAGTTGTATGCGCTAATACGATTTCGTGAGCAAGATCACGAGTCGTATGGCCTTGATCACTTTCCACTGACGCGGCAACAGCATGCACTTCTTCAGCCACACTAGAACGACCTGCACGATGCATGTCTGCCACAGTTTGCCGACCTTCGTTAAAGGTTCTTCCCCAACGTGCCATTGTTCTGTACGGCAATGCCGATTTCCCGCACGCCTCTTCAAGACTGTGGCGTTCGCTGTTATTCAGTGGTTTGGTATTTAACTAATTTGTAAATGAAAATGATAATCTTATTTTATTACATTGAGTAACTGCTTAAAAATTTTTCTCCCGGCTAAAGAATTGGTCAAGTTGCTAAAGAACTCCAAGTTAACGTTGTGTTAAAGTGTTGTCTGTAAGTTGTGTAAATGTCGCGAAATCACAGTTCATACAACAGATTCCATACCACTCTTGATTATGATGGAAATAGTTATCTTCAGCAAAATGATCATTAAAACCACCGAATATCAGCCGCGCACAACACTGGCCTATGTTACATGAAACAATATTCTTCGCAACTTGTGCATAATTAATTTGGGCTCCATACATCAGCTAGGAAAGTTTGTTATAATGATCGTGCTATGAGCACTCTTTTTAAAGAACCAATCATATTCGAATCATTTTCATTAAAATGAGTTCGGGACCACCAGTGCACATTTATTTTTACACTTTTGTATTACGTTCGGCATTTATGTCTGCAGAGTTGCGTAATTTGAATTTGCCGCTGAGATAATTGTTAAGATGGTGGCAGACAATTCATAGAGACTTTCTCTTGTTAGAGCAAATAAGAGCAGTATTTGAAATACTTATTTAACTCTTTAAACTCTACTTTTCGTATTGTGCACTATTTAGACTTCATCAAGCAAACATTTGATTTGTTTCTAAGGAAAACGCAGACAAAAACGCGATACAAATCGCCTTCATCAATAGCTGAGCTCCTTGCAGCGGAAAGAAATAATTAACACAGATAATCATTACTGAGAGAGGAATCAAAGTTACAAATAATTATTCACTCAAATTTTTAATAATAATGAACCCTGTTGTCAAGTAATGTAAGCAGGCTCTTTAGGTTTTTTTTATTGGTAACGCCGCCGCCACGTAGCGCTCTGTATGAAAATCACTGGCTGTGGCGTGTGCAGTCTGTGGCTGGTTTGCATTGTTGTCTGCCATTGTAGTGTTGGGCAGCGGCAGCTGGATGCTAACAGCGCGTAGCCTTGGGCAGTTGGAGGTGAGCCGCCAGCAGTGGTGGACGTGGAGAGAGAGATGGCGGAGTTTTGAAATTTGTAAGAATTGGTGTCATGAACTGATATATATATATATATATATATATATATATATATATATTATGACTATTAAGGTAAATACATTGTTTGTTCTCTATTAAAATCTTTCATTTGCTAACTGTGCCTATCAGTAGTTAGTGACTTCCGTAGTTAGAAACTTTTAGTTAGCTGGCAGTAGTGGCGCTCTCTGTATTGTAGTAGTTCGAGTAACGAATATTTTTGTGAGGTAAGTGATTTGTGAAACATATAGGTTAATGTTAGTCAGGGCCATTCTCTTGTAGGGATTACTGAAAGTCAGATAGCGTTGTGTTAAAAAAAAATTATTGTGTGTCAGTTTAAGCACAGTCTTGTATAATTGTTCAAAGGAGACGTTTCATATGGCGACCCTGCCAGGATACCTCACTGGAATCTTCTGATTTTTTTCTTGTAGTTTGTGTAATTAGTGTAGATTTTGTTTATTGCTAGCGCATATTTGTAGAGAGAATCTCCTTTGTAGTTGCAGTCTTTCATTGTTGTACAGTAAAACAGTTGTGGCATGCATGTAGATTTGCGCCAAGTATTTCACAGCTGTGCTTGCAATTAACTAGATATTATTTGCTATATCAATGTGTTCTCTTATTTTTGCTCTTCAAATTGTGTTTTTCTGTATTGTCGTGTGAAATATTGTGACAATAATGGCGTGTGAAAAAACTGAGAAATGACAGTGAAGACGAAAGCAGTGTGTTAGCGCCACTGTGTAATGAATTAACTAATGTTCAAAGTAGTAATTTGGTAATTGTGCATAGGGACATGGAGTGGGCTGCAAATAATGGTGTAGGCAGTGAAACAACTAGTGAACAGGGAAGCATTATCGATCGATCGGTCGCCAACAGCTCGCATCAGGAATCCGAAATGACAGGACACAATCTTGCAAATACTGTACATTCACGTTTTGCGCCCTCACCGTTTTCTCAAATAAGTCAAGACACATTTTCTGCTTGCCAAAACGTGAATGTTGCCGGTGCAAATGCACTGCCGAAAAGCATAGAGGAACAGATTCCTGACACTAATACATTATTATTGCAATTAATGCAACAAAAGAAACAAAATCAGAGACAAACACAGCAACAGTTAGACACAATGGAACAAAATCAGAGACAAACACAGCAGATGCTTCAAAAGTTAGACACAATGGAACAAAATCAGAGACAAACACAGCAGAAGCTTCAAACGTTAGACACAATGGAACAAAAGCTTCAAATGTTAGACTCAGTGGAACATACGCCTGAACAAACACGTGAAGATTTAGGTACTGAGTTGCATAAAATCGAATCGAAATGTCAAAAACTCTGTAATGACGTAAAAACACAAAATTGTGAGCAATTTCAACCTATGTTTTCGCAGCATGAAAATGCATTACAGAATCACGAAGTAGCCATAAAAGAGCTGCAAACTATTGTTCATGAAAGTCATGAGACCTTGCAAGCCAAAATTGACTCAATTGCATCGACCGATTCGGTTACACAACTTGCAAAAACTCAGCCAAACTTAAAGGACACAGTAGATACGATTTCAACACAAATGGACACTCTGAAATTTGGTTCAGAAAAACAAACTGAGGAAATAAGTACACTATCGAATCAGTTCACTAACTTATCTGCGAAGGTAGATGATGATCTGAATGATACAGAAGAGTGCGAACTAATTAGGAAATTCAAACAAAATCAGAATCAAATTAATACACAACACCAAAGAGAAAACCGGGAAGTACAAGATCAGCTGACACAGGTAATACAAGAATTACGTATTTCAGAGGACACACGCGCTCCAACACGGGAAGACGGACTTAGAAATACGGAAAAGTCAGAAAATAATAACACAGGGCATTTCAGAAATTATGAAAGAAATTGGCAAGGTGCACCGAATTTTGAGATGGAACCGCCGACACGACGTAACAATGACCGATATGCTACCAGCTGACACGATGATTTTGACTATAAGCTGTTTATTACTGCACGTAAATTTAAAACATTTAAGAATTCTGGCAACGACATTCATCCACAAGCGTGGCTCCATCAATTCTTTCATTGTTTCCCTCCCAACTGGTCATTAGAGCACAGATTAGAATTTATGTGTGGCTACTTGCAGAACGAACCAGCTGTAAGAATGCGATCGGTCATTCACAAGTGTCACAGTGAAGGAGAATTTTATCATGCCTTCCTCTCAGCATATTGGTCTCAAGCTACACAAGACTGAGTAAAACATAGCATCATAATGATGAGACATTTCGAACAATCTGAATTTTTCAGTCTTGTCCAATATTTCAAAGACATGTTGCATAAGAATCAGTATCTTTCAAACCCATACAGCCCCTCAGAACTCATCCGCATTTGCTTAATCAAATTACCTGAAAATTTACGACAGATTATTTTCGCAGGACGATGCAAAGACGACATTGAAGCTTTCCAGGGACTGTTACAAGAACTGGAAATTGACACTGACAATCGCGGAACTCGAAAACAGGAGCACAACAATTACAGGTCACATCTGTGATAGAAATAATACACGACAAGGTTATTCGTACAACGTAAATCGTGACCATAACAGACACCGCCCATATGACAACCGTTGGCAGAGTAGTAATAATTACAGGGAAAGATCACCTCTCTGCGGTGGTGACTATCACAGAGACAATCAGAGAAACAGACAATATGGGAACCAAAATAATTATTATCAAGGGAGACAGAATAACTTTAGACGCAACGGTCCAGCGCGCAGTTACGATCCAGGGAGAAATTCCCCACCACATGACCGGCAAGAAAGAAACTATGGAATCTACCGATATGACGACAGACGATGTGATCGCAACGACAGACCTGAATTGCAGCAGAACTGGCGGGATTCAAACAGAGCAGGGCCCTCGCCAAGGTGAATTTGTTGAAGTTAGGTCTCCTAATCCCAATAACGACGCACGCCAACAAAGAGACAGACAATGACTCGCACCGCAGGCAGCCACGTGCGCCAGCTGGCTCAGAGAAAAATAACATAGGCGCTAACTTCGAGAAAAATTCCAGTATTCTTTACCGACGTATACCGCATGATATTTGCGTTTAAGTTGAAACTTTGAGTACTATAAAGGGTAAAAGATTGCACCACATTTCACATGTAAAACCGTTTATTGAAAGTTAAACTGCTTTTTAACTTTTTATTTGCCATATAACTTTTCACTTCACATTACCATTATTCTTTGTCAGACTTATAAACTGTTAATATGCAACAATGTTTGAAGTTTACAATCCAGTCTAGAACCTACGGAACATATTTAGACAGTATTTACGAGTGCAGACGTCACAGTGTTATTGTGTGTGTACATTCTTGCTTGTTAGTTGCACGATTACGTAACGACTGTAAGGCTTACATACTTAGAACATTTACTAGTACTGCTAATGAGATTTTAATGCAACATTTTGGTTTACTTGAAAATACATTCTTTATTTGAAGTATATTCGGTGAGATTAAAGATGACTTAGCATTTGGTTTCTCTGATAGCTACACGATTATATCACGACACTACTAACATGTGATACGATTTACATTGTTGCTTTTGCAGTGTATCTGTTTTATATCTGCACAGTTTTTCTGTGTTATTCTGGAAAGTAAGACATGTTTCAGTAGTAACTTTTGTGGTATAGCTACAATGAGACAGCCTTTATCGTAGCACAACAATACGTTACATTATAGTACTTTCTTTATCACGGTAAGGTACGTAATAACTACGATATCTATACGGAAAGCATTTCACTTTCGTTTATGATGAGGTAAGTACATTGACTTCAGCAGAACTTTGCTTACAGAGGAGGATAACTACGACAATTCCACAGAATTATCTTACAGCAAAACGCACTTTTAGCACTACAGGGCACGCATTTGAGTGATTAATTTGGTACTTAAACCATTTATTTTTCAAGATTGTTGAATTACAAAGAGAGTTATTCGTGATACATTTCATTCCATTGCTGTAATCTGTAACACTTGAGGGTATAATTACATTAATCCTCAGGGGGGTACACGCTTACTTTGTGTACCATGTGTTTGGCAAGCACAAGGAGCCCTAGCTAATATGGTATTTGCTTATACAACCTTACACATCGGTACCATATTTCTCTAACACATAAATTGCACAGCTATCTGATCATTTAACTGAGAGAAACAAACATTTATTATACTACATCAGTGACAGATGTTTACGTAATTATACAGTTGGATAACGTCACACTTCCGAAATTGTATTTTGTCTGTACTTTGTGAACTGTTCATATTTTTTTGGAACCATTGTGATACTTTGAGAGCTTTGAATGACATATTTGGTATGAGATCATGATTTTTAAAGTACGTTTGAGGTAGATGACACTTTTGACATGAGCAGAGAATTTTTTTTAGGTTTTGAAATTATTGGAGGAAGCTACGACGATTTTGAGATTAGGTTGACGTTTTATGATGTTATGATGACGCTGTGTATTACGCTGTTGCGGTATGTTTATGATCAATAAACTGATGCTATATGAGTTATTTGATTATGCTACATATCTGTTATGATGAAATATTGAGGAAGTGTCGACGAATAAGGTAAGCAATAATGAGTAGTGGTTAGGGACTCTGGTTTGTGAAAAAGGTTGTTGGAAACCAAGAATCGTACAATAAGAGTTATGAAATGTGTGTATATGCGTGAATGTATCACTATGCTGGCGAAAATTTTTAAAGGATTTTGTTTCTACAGATTTGTAACGCAAATTCTTGACCTGAGAAATATTTTTATATGAGACTGTCACTGTAGCGGAAACTGCTGTCGTAAATATTTCGGTATGAAAGGTAAGTGACCGTGACGTAATGCGATGTGAGCGTCCAGGTGTGCCAGCCGCCTTGAGAAAAAGTCATTAGTGTGTGCCTTTCAGAGGCACAGGTGGAGAAGAAAGGAGGCCATTAACCTCGCTATTGACATTCCTTTGTAGAAAGCATCGGAAATACGACACGCTCAAACTTGAAAACATATTATTATACCGTGGAGCTCTGAATTGATGATATTTATTAAAATGCTTAATGAAAAGACGAGAAACATTTCAATTTTTGTCTTGCTAATTGAAAGATTGTTTACTGCATTATGAAACGCCATATGGCTAGTGAATGACGTTTCACGCCTTCCTTTGCCTATTTTGTTTAATACCTAGTTTCTAGCTGCACTGCATCATTGGTTACTACAAAATTTAATGGATGTACTAATATAAATATTTTATGCCTACAGATCCAGTAAATAATGACTTTTGATTTCCCTTCACAGGAATTGCATACAGAATTTTCTTTTCAAGTACATGATAATATTTTTTTTACAATACATTTTCGTGGTGCACCACTTTCATTATATAGACATTAAGATGTGAATATACATTTCCCTTATTTGCATTGTTATCTTTAGTGTAATATTTTTTCTGCTTGAGCTTTGTCATGTTTAGATATAAGTTATTGTATTTGCTGCTGCTGTTTGCCAGGCATAGTGCTACTAAATTTCACTTTGTATTACTCTGTTGAGCTAGTTTTACTACTGATTTATTTTTCTTGTTGCTGCACATTAGTTCATATCAGTTGTAATGTTGAGTAACTTAGTAATTTAGATTTACTGTAGCTTGTTTTGCCAATTTCCATTTTTTTTGTCATTGCTGTTTGTGCTAATTGCTTTGTGTAGCTCCATTGCGTCGTCCCTTAGTTTAGCATCTGAGCTCAGTAGGTTTAAGTTAGCTTAAGAGGGAGTAGACTATATAAGAAACTAACTATGATGAATTGGAAGAAAAGCATTGAGAAGTTATAAGAAAATGGCTTGGCCAAAAAAGTAGTGTACAGTGGAGAAAAACTATATTTGAAAGAGGATGTGAACAGAATACAGAAAGCATGCTTGGATAGAATTTTTTTTTTTTTGGCTGGAGCAAATGTTGAATTAAGAGGGGCGATCTATGGAATGAAGTTTTGGGTTGGACTGCAGTACCAAATGTTACCCTGAAAACAAACCCTGTCCTTTCCTTTTGTATTATCCCACTGTGTGTTTGTGTACCCTTGTGTATTTATTTTCTTCCTGTCTCTGTGTACTGTTTCATAGAAATTTTTCTCTTCTAATACTAAGCTACATTCACTATGATGAGGAATATTGTTATCCTCAAATATAATTTGCATTAACATGTTATTTACTTCTTAAAGATGTTTACACATTATTTATTCTGTTTTGTTCTAATGCTCACGTGTGAAGTTATTCTGATCTTTTATGTTTGTACTTATGTCATAATTCCTGTAACACTGATGTACATGTTATTTCGATTCTTTTGTAAGCCTATATTACTGCAAGTGTTATCTGTACTATTATGTTCTTTAAGGATATATTTTGTACCTTTGTTATTGTATTCTCATTTTATGAAATTGTAATTGACACCAGTTCATCAAATTAAGTAACTTGTAAATTACATTTCACTGCAAACATTTCTGTTGGTCATAGTATATGGACAATATTTGAGAATTAGGGACTGATAGTGTTTGCACGTGTGTTAATAATTCAGCAAGGGACTGGATAACAGCATTGCTGGTTCTAAGGACATTTCAAACAAATTCTTTGTGAGTGGACAAGTGGTGGTTTATGGATTTGCTATATTGTCCACAAGACTCTTCGATGGTGATTGTGCACCTGCACAGCCGCAACAGTTGGCTGCTAGCCATCTGTACAAGGACTACTATGAGTCTACACTTTTGATGACTCACCAATACCATTATTTCTACAAGGACTGCACTGGGTCTGCACCTCTGGTGGCCCACCAATACCATAATCTCTACCAGGACTACAATGGGTCTGCTCTGTGATCACCAACCTACCAATATTGTTCAAAACTTCGACTGACTCTGCCGTGGGTTTGCTCTGTTGTGGCCCATTACCTGTCTGCATGTCAAAAGTCAGCAGTGTCTTTCCGTTGGAAGGACAACACAACTTCTTCAAGACTGCATGGAAATCCACTACTTCAGTGTGCATTTTCTTTTACTACTCAGACTTTGAGAAAAACACTGCAATTTTACTTTGATGAATGATCAGGACTGTCTTTATGGACTGTGAGAAAATTTTAGCTTTTGGCCAACATTGTATCGATAAGTGTGTGCATTTCATTTCTTTGTTATTGTAATTATGAAAAAAATTTTCATATCTGTATTGGCCACTGCCCAAAACTATTTGTAAATTTTTTTGTGGGGAGCATGGGGGCTATGTAAGTAGGCTGTTTAGGTTTTTTTATTGGTAACGCCGCCGCAACGTAGCGCTCTGTATGAAAATCACTGTCTGTGCCGTGTGCAGTCTGTGGCTGGTTTGTATTGTTGTCTGCCATTGTAGTGTTGGGCAGCGGCAGCTGGATGCTAACAGCGCGTAGCCTTGCGCAGTTGGAGGTGAGCCGCCAGCAGTGGTGGACGTGGAGAGAGAGATGGTGGAGTTTTGAAATTTGTAAGAATTGGTGTCATGAACTGATATATATATTATGACTATTAAGGTAAATACATTGTTTGTTCTCTATTAAAATCTTTCATTTGCTAATTGCGCCTATCAGTAGTTAGTGACTTCCGTAGTTTGAATCTTTTATTTAGCTGGCAGTAGTGACGCTCTCTGTATTGTAGTAGTTCGAGTAACGAATATTTTTGTGAGGTAAGTGATTTGTGAAACATATAGGTTAATGTTAGTCAGGGCCATTCTCTTGTAGGGATTACTGAAAGTCAGATTGCGTTGCGCTAAAAGAAAAAAATATTGTGTGTCAGTTTAAGCACAGTCTTGTATAATTGTTCAAAGGGGACGTTTCAGTAATAATTAAGAAATAATTACAATTTCTTAACAGACCTCAGTTTGATATGCGTCCGCAACCTACAAAAGGCAACCAACAAAAGGTAAAAACAAAGGAAGACAAACGCAGATCATAAAGGAATTTACAATTATCATTGTCTTTGTATGATACACATCGATATGTCCAATTACATAATAGAATATTATACAAATAATTAATATTTGTCATCGTTTTCACTGTTTTTTTATATGTCGAAAATATAATGTTTATAGCTGTTACAGGCATAATTTCCTCTCGTCGCACTGTAGCTAAAATTTATCTCGAGGATGTTACAAGACCTAGATGACACTGTCGTGCTGTACGACCTCTGGCACTTCAATCTTAATCCAATCCCGTCGTTCCTGTTTCAAAAACATAGTGACGCCGTTACGTTAGTCCGCTCGCTCACAAGTGACTGTGTTTCCCTCGACTGTTCATACGCCGGTGACGTGGGACGGGCGAGTCTATTTGCTCGGAGGCAAGGTAGGTATGTCAACAACGTGTGCTATCAGCGATAACATTATATTCCATTGCATAGTGTCTCCACAGCAGTGTTGCTACTATTTAAGTTCCAATCTACGTACATTAATAGTATTTTCGGCTTAGGGAAAGCTTTCGGCAGCCTTGACTGGAATAATTCCTTAGAAACTGTATAGGTACGAGGCATAAATTACAAGGAGCGAAAGACTATCTACTAGTTTTTAAAATTTTATTTTGTGGTTGTAGAAGCCTCAAAGTGTTCTGAGAATAAAACATTGTCCAAGTAGGCTGTACAGGTATTGTGTTTATTATCAGTGCAATTGGCCGATTTCAGTAGTGAGTCGTTTCAAAAATGGAGACATAGGTTCATAAAACAATTGTGTACAAGCCCTCTCACATGTCACAGTGCCTGTCATGCCACAAGTAATATTGGCATATAATGTATGAGCTTCGATCCCCTACTTTCAATAAGATACTACATGCGAGAACAACGAACATCATATACCAATGAACACTTCACCAGTATCTTAATTAATGTTATCGACCATCCACAGATTGGATTATAAATATCTTTTGTCACATCATAACAGTTATGCGTCTACTATGGTAAGCACCTTTCTATTTGTCTCAGGTAATGGACATAATCATGTACACTATTGTATACCATAGTGCCACATATTTACAGAAATACGATGTATACGTGTCCAAAGTCACCGGTGATATATTAGAATGTGATTTTAAGTGTGAAGCTTAAAATGACTAAGTAACTTGGGTTATATTGTATAGGTATATACGACAGCGTGTAGACAACTGATGTACGAACATATGTCATCCTTTGAGAACGTATTATAGGTGCTTGAAAATGACCCACGTTAGAAACTGGTCAATTTCAAGGATAATAAATAGTATACATGCTACTAGATCCATGTTTTCATATCTACAAGATGTACAGTAACCAGACTACATTGTTAATAGTCGAAGGACGTGAATCTCCCGTAGTTGACAAGGAAGTGAGGCATGGTTGTAGTCCATCCCCGACGTTATTTAATCTGAAGCAAGTAAAGGAGCAAGAACAAATTGAAGAATTAGTGTTCAGGGAGAAAAAATAAAAGCTTTGGAATTTGCTGATGGCATAATAATTCTACCAAAGACTGCAAAGGACTTGTAATATCAGTGGAACAGAATGGATATGTTCGTGAAAACTGATTATAATTCGAACATCAACAAAAGTAAAACAAGGTTAATGTTATGTATCTCAATTAAATCAGTCATTGATGAAGGAATTAGATCAGGAAATGAAACAGTGAAAGCAGTAGCTGATGAGCTTTATTATTTGGGTGTCGAAGTAACTGACTTTGATTGGTGTAGAGAGAATAGAAAATGCAAACAGGCAATAGCACGGAAAGCGTTCGTGAAACATTTGTTAACATTTAAAATAATCTAAATGTTAGTAAATGTGTACTGCAGGTGTTTGTCGGAGTGTAGCCATGTACGGGATAGAAATGTGTACAATAAAAGTTCAGATAAGAAACATCTAGAGACTTCCGGAATGTGGTGTTACAGAATAACACTGAAAATCAGAGACGTCGATCGTACGAATACTGAAGAGGTACTGAACTGAATAGGGGAGAAAATGGCAGCAGTCGATCGACGCCAGCGCCTCTGCCAACAGCATGACATCGGCTGCAGCGCCATGTCGGCTGGGCCCTACAAGACTGGAGAACCGTGGCCTCGTCAGATGAGTCCCGATTTCAGTTGGTAAGAGCTGATGGTAGAGCTCGAGTGTGGCTCGGGCGCCACGAAACCGTGGACTCACGTTGTCAAGGTGGCTGTTGTTCGATAATGGTGTGGGCTGTGTTTACGGGGAATGAGCTGGGTGCTCTCGATATTCGGCTTCTTGGAGACCACTTGTAGCCATTCATGGACGTCAGGTCCCCAAATGACGATGGAATTTTTGTGGACGACAATGCCCCATGTCATCGGGGCGCAGTTGTTCGCATTTGGTTTGAAGAACTTTCTGCACAATTCAGAGCGAATGATTTGGCCACCCAGATCGCCCGACGTGAATCCCGTCGCATATTTATGGGGCATAATCGTGCACAGAATCCTACAAGGGCAACGCTTTCGAAATATGGTCCGCTATAAATGCAGCTTGACTCATTATTTGTGAGGGGACTTCCAGCGGCTTGGTCCCATAATGAATCAATGTTATTGATTGTACTGGTGTAGAAAATTTTTGGAGGAATATTTCAAGGTAGCCCATGGGAAAAAATGAGATGTTTGTTTGTCAGTCTTATCAACTGAAAGAAATCATTGCCCCTTAGATACCTAATAACACTGATGATTTGTACTAATCTGATTCCTTGTTGTCATTATGTCCAATGGCTCTGAGCGCTATGCGTCTCAACTTCTGTGGTCATTAATCCCCTAGAACTCAGAACTACTTAAACCTAACTAACCTAAGGACATCACACACATCCATGCCCGAGGCAGGATTCGAACATGCGACCGTAGCGGTCTCGCGGTTCCAGACTGTAGCGCCTACAAACCGCACGGCCACACCGGCCGGCCATTATGTCACAAATTACACAATTGATTGACATGTTTGTTATTTTTATAATGAGAGAACTCGGTAATTGTTACAGACTTCGTGTGCTGTACAGTGTTTTTTGATAATAATTACAGTTTAATTTTATAACAACACTTTTCTTCAAACTAAAACCATCCTCCATCATCTTTGGTGCAGTTGAAAACATTTTGTCATATGAACATTGCTTCTTACACCTCATGTGGCCACAGATTGCTTCTGACATGCAAAGAAAAATTTTGAGGAGATTATTTTTCTTTGGTTGCTGCATTTGCTGATTTCAAATTGCTTTCGAGAAAGTCGGTACATCAGTCACAAAATACACTCCTCGAAATGGAAAAAAGAACACATTGACACCGGTGTATCAGACCCACCATACTTGCTCCGGACACTGCGAGAGGGCTGTACAAGCAATGATCACACGCACGGCACAGCGGACACACCAGGAACCGCGGTGTTGGCCGTCGAATGGCGCTAGCTGCGCAGCATTTGAGCACCGCCGCCGTCAGTGTCAGCCAGTTGGCCGTGGCATACGGAGCTCCATCGCAGTCTTTAACACTGGTAGCATGCCGCGACAGCGTGGACGTGAACCGTATGTGCAGTTGACGGACTTTGAGCGAGGGCGTATAGTGGGCATGCGGGAGGCCGGGTGGACGTACCGCCGAATTGCTCAACACGTGGGGCGTGAGGTCTCCACAGTACATCGATGTTGACGCCAGTGGTCGGCGGAAGGTGCACGTGCCCGTCGACCTGGGACCGGACCGCAGCGACGCACGGATGCACGCCAAGACCGTAGGATCATACGCAGTGCCGTAGGGGACCGCACCGCCACTTCCCAGCAAATTAGGGACACTGTTGCTCCTGGGGTATCGGCGAGGACCATTCGCAACCGTCTCCATGAAGCTGGGCTACGGTCCCGCACACCGTTAGGCCGTCTTCCGCTCACGCCCCAAAATCGTGCAGCCCGCCTCTAGTGGTGTCGCGACAGGCGTGAATGGAGGGACGAATGGAGACGTGTCGTCTTCAGCGATGAGAGTCGCTTCTGCCTTGGTGCCAATGATGGTCGTATGCGTGGTTGGCGCCGTGCAGGTGAGCGCCACAATCAGGACTGCATACGACCGAGGCACACAGAGCCAACACCCGGCATCATGATGTGGGGAGCGATCTCCTACACTGGCCGTACACCTCTGGTGATCGTCGAGGGGACACTGAATAGTGCACTGTACACCCAAACTGTCATCGAACCCATCGTTCTACCATTCCTAGACCGGCAAGGGAACTTGCTGTTCCAACAGGACAATGCACGTCCGCATGTATCCTGTGCCACCCAACGTACTCTAGAAGGTGTAAGTCAACTACCCTGGCCAGCAAGATCTCCGGATCTGTCCCCCATTGAGCATGTTTGGGACTGGAATAAGCGTCGTCTCACGCGGTCTGCACGTCCAACTGAGGCGCCAGGAGGAAATGGCATGGCAAGCCGTTCCACAGGACTACATCCAGCATCTCTACGATCGTCTCCATGGGAGAATAACAGCCTGCATTGCTGCGAAAGGTGGATATACACTGTACTAGTGCCGACATTGTGCATGCTCTGTTGCCTGTGTCTATGTGCCTGTGGTTCTGTCAGTGTGATCATGTGATGTATCTGTCCCCAGGAATGTGTCAATAAAGTTTCCCCTTCCTGCGACAATGAATTCACGGTGTTCTTATTTCAATTTCCAGGAGTGTAGTTTGCTCAGCAAGAGTTAACTTACTTCTCATTCAAGGAAGATCTCAATTTGCTTTCTTATAGGTCATTAGAATTTTCCGGTGGTTTACTAAGGAAGCAGATTAATTTATAGAGAACAGTGGAGGTAATATTAAACAGTTATTTTCTTCCATGTTGAGCACTATTTCATTTCGTAGATTTTTCAAGTCAGACATTACACTTCATGATACGCAACATTCATAATGCACTTCAGTAACGAGTATCAGTTAAATGGCTTTCACTGAGAACATAATTAGTTCCTTTCACCAATTAATTAGATTCATTTTCCTCATTTAAAATTCACCATTTCGTTAAAATCTGCCCTTTGTTTCACAACATTGTTCACATGCAAAACACACGGCCAATTAACAGTCAGTTTTACTCAGCAATTGAATACGACACGTAAAGCACGCACGAGGAGAAAGCTTTTGAAAAAATAGTATTCAATATTTCATACATAGACAACTTACATAGGAAGCTTACATATTAAACAGGCCAGCAGGAACATAGGTTTAAACCCCAACCGGCAGTAAATAAATGTACATGGCTATCTAAAAGGCACGCAAGGTGAACATAACAGAAGACCGTATACCTATGAGATAGCTGAGGAGGTCATGTGTAAGGTTTCAATGGTCACCTACTCAAGCGAGGTTTCCTATTTAACCAAACAGAGACTTTTAGCAGCCAATAGAACCTATTTTACTCTAACAAAACCCACGAAGGCTCCTACCCGCACCACCATCTACAAAACCTTTACAAGATCAGTGTTAACATACTTGTATGGCTCCGAAACATCGCCTCTAACAGCAAGACGTTGGCTGATTCCTAGAAGAATCGGGGATATGGCGGAAAAGATAAAAATCATGAGCTGTACATAGTTCATAAAGACCGACCTATCAAAAGATAGATGAAATCATCCTGACTCATTTGGGCTGAGCACGTATCACGAAGGACTGTTGCCAAACTAGCGACAAAGAATTACAAGGAAACCCAGGAGGATAGAGAGGATGTGGTCGGCCGACAATCGGAAGGAAGGATGGAGTCATCGATGATCTCTGGAAAACGTGTTATAGAAATTAGAAAACTCTACCAATGTAATAAATGGCGATTGCCAAGCCTGACTGTGAGCCTTAGGGACACAAAAGAAGAGGAGGAGGAAGAAGAAGAAGAAAAAGAAGAGGAACAAGTTTTACAAGAAGACTAAATCTTCGACATACATGATAAACTACAGAAGAGAAAGAGAGACTTCACCCCCTCCTTACACCTATTTTCTGTCATATTCTCTTTCTTATTCTTCCGTTCTTATTGTTCCTCCTTGGCTATCGTAAAAATTTTATATTGTCTGTCTTTCCCTGCATCACATACGATATCCTCTTCGGCTTTCCAAAATCATTTTAGGTTGAACAACACTTTTACACGGTCTGTTCAATTACAGTGTCTTCATTTTTATTAAGTCTTGCGTCTGTTATCAAGGGTACCTCAGATCTACCTCTCTGGTGCCATTACCTGTCCCAACTGGCTGTGTAAGAGAGCCTCAACCTTGATTTCCAATCTTCAGTATAGTATTCGACTGAGCTACTTATGTAAGTTGTCTCGGTGTCCCATTCTTATCTCTCTCCAATTATTAATGTAAACGCTATTTGATAAAAGCATCCGAACACCTACTGGTGGACATTAATAAGGGTTGTGTTAAACCTTCACCATTTTTGTGACGGGTTGAATTCTATTGGGGGCACTTTCAATATGGTGTTTGAATGACTGAAGAAACGGTAGCCCATTCTTTCTCTCAGCTGAAAGCAAAGAAGGCAGTAACGATGGCTGTGGGGGTATGTAGCATAGTCGATGCTCTAACTCGGCCCAAATGTGTTCCACTGGGTTCAGGTCAGGACTCTGGGCAGATTAGTCCAGTTCAGTAATGTTATTGTCCACAAACCATTACCTCATAGATGCTCCTTACGGCATGGTGCACTGTCACACTGATACATCGTCTCCGAACTGTTCTAAAATGCTGCAAAGTGTGTTCATATCCTCCAGCAATTAGCGTTTCCAAATAAGGCGATTACACCTTAATCGCGAAAACAACCCCATAGTGTAACAATACCTCCTCTGTAGTTCAGTTTTGGCACCAAAAATAATGACGGGTAACGCATCCCTGGCGTTCGCGAAACCGAAACGCTTTCATAGAATGTCCATAGGATATAACGCGAAACGTCATCCTAATGACTCGTTTTCAGTCATCCACCACCCAGTGCCGTTGCTGTTTACACCACCTCAAGGGTCGCTTAGCATCGACAACAGAAATGTGTGGCTTATGAAGAGGTGCTCGACTATGGTGCTCCGTTCTTTATAACTCCATATGCACCCTCATTGTGCTAGCTGGATAGCTGGTAGCACCTTGGAACTCGAGAGTCATTCGATGATTTCACGCGTTTTCTTACAACCGCCATCAGCGCTGCTCAACTATCTCTGTCCCTCAGTACCTGAGTTCTGCCTGTTCTTGGGTTAGCTGCTGTTGTTTCCGTTTCACAGCCAACTCATCTAATCTACATCTACTTCTACATCTACATTTATGCTCCGCAAGCCACCCAACGGTGTGCGGCGGAGGGCACTTTACGTGCCACTGTCATTACCTCTCTTTCCTGTTCCAGTCTCGTATGGGTCGCGGGAAGAACGACTGTCTGAAAGCCTCTGTGCGCGCTCTAATCTCTCTAATTTTACATTCGTGATCACCACGGGAGGTATAAGTAGGGGGAAGCAACATATTCGATACCTCATCCAGAAACACACCCTCTCGAAACCTGGCGAGCAAGCTACACCGCGATGCACTTGAGTTTGCTAAACATCTCCGTAACGCTATCACGCTTACCAAATAACCCTGTGACGAAACGTGCCGCTCTTCTTTGGATCTTCTCTATCTCCTCCGTCAACCCGATCTGGTACGGATCCCACACTGATGAGCAATACTCAAGTATAGGTTGAACGAGTGTTTTGTAAGCCACCTCCTTTGTTGATGGATTACACTTTCTAAGGACTCTCCCAATGAATCTCAACCTGGTACCCGCCTTAACAACAATTAATTTTATGTGATCATTCCACTTCAAATCGTTCCGCACGCATACTCCCAGATATTTTACAGAAGTAACTGCTACCAGTGTTTGTTCCACTATCATATAATCATACAATAAAGGATCCTTCTTTCTATGTATTCGCAATACATTACATTTGTCTATGTTAAGGGTCAGTTGCCACTCCCTGTACCGAGTGCCTATCCGCTGCAGATCTTCCTGCATTTCGCTGCAATTTTCTAATGCTGCAACTTCTCTGTATACCACATCATCATCGGCGAAAAGCCGTATGGAACTTCCGACACTATCTACTAGGACAATTATATATATTGTGAAACGCAATGGTCCCATAACACTCCCTTGTGGCACGCCAGAGGTTACTTTAACGTCTGTAGACGTCTCTCATTGAGAACAACGTGCTGTGTTCTGATTGCTAAAAACTCTTCAATCCAGCCACACAGCAGGTCTGGTATTCCGTAGTCTCTTACTTTGTTTATTAGACGACACTGCGGAACTGTATCGAACGCCTTCCGGAAGTTAAGGAAAATTGCATCTACCTGGGAGCCTGATCTAATATTTTTTTGTTCTCATGAACAAATAAAGCGAGTCGGGGCTCACACGATCGCTGTTTCCGGAATCCATGTTGATTCCAACAGAGTAGGTTCTGGGTTCTCACAAATGACATGATACGCGAGCAAAAAACATGTTCCAAAACTCTACAACAGATCGATGTCAGAGATATAGGCCTATAGTTTTGCGCATCTACTCGACGACCTTTCTTGAAAACTGGAACTACCTGTGCCCTTTTCCAATTATTTGGAACTTTCCGTTCCTCTAGAAACTTGCGGTACACGGTTGCTAGGAGGGGGGCAAATTCTTTCGCGTACTCTGTGTAGAATCGAATTGGTTTCCCGTCAGGTCCAGTGGACTTTCCTCTGTTGAGTGGTTTCAGTTGCTTTTCTATTCCTTGGACACTTATTTCGATGAAATTTTCACTGTACAGCGGAGTGTGCGCTGATATGAAGCTTCCTGACAGATTACAACTGTGTGCCGGACCGAGACTCGAACTCGGGACCTTTGCCTTTCGCGGGCAAGTGCTCTACCAACTGAGCTACCCAAGCACGACTCATGCCCCGTCCTCACAGCTTTACTTCTGGCAGTACCTCGTCTCCTACCTTCTAAACTTTGCTGAAGCTCTCTTGCTAACTTGCAGAACTAGCGTTCCTGAAAGAAAGGATATTGCGGAGAAATAGCTTAGCCACAGCCTGGGGAATGTTGCTAGAATGAAATTTTCACTCTACAGCGGAGTGTGCGCTGATATGAAACTTCCTGGCAGATTGAAACTGTGTGCCGGACCGAGACTCGAACTCGGGACCTGCAGGAATGGCAAAACGTCATTTTTTCGGCTGTATCCAGGTTCTGTTTACAGCATCATGATGGTCGCACCCGTGTTTGGCGACATCGTGGTGAACGCACATTGGAAGCGTGTATTCGTCATCGCCATACTGGCGTATCACCAGGCGTGATCGTATGGGGTGCCATTGGTTACACGTCTTGGTCACCTCTTGTTCTCATTGACGGCACTTTGAACAGTGGACATTACATTTCAGATGTGTTACGACCCGTGGTTCTACCCTTCATTCGATCCCTGCGAAACCCTACATTTCAGCAGGATAATCCACGAGCGCATGTTGCAGGTCCTGTACAGGCCTTTCTGGATACAGAAAATGTTCGACTGCTGCCCTGGTCAGCACATTCTCCAGATCTCCCACCAATTGAAGACGTCTGGTCAATGGTGGCCGAGCAACTGGATCGTCACAATACGCCAGTCACTACTCTTGATGAAGTGCAGAATCGTGTTGAAGCTGCATGGGCAGCTGTACCTGTCACGCCATCCAAGCTCTGTTTGACTCAATGCCCAGGCATATCAAGGCCGATATTACGGCCAGAGGTGGTTGTTCTGGGTACTGATTTCTCAGGATCTATGCACCCAAACTGCGTGAAAATGTAATCACATGTCAGTTCTCGTATAATATATTTATCCAATGAATACCCGTTCATCATTTCCATTTCTTCTTGGTGTAGCAATTTTAATGGACAGTAGTGTATGAGGGTTGCCGAGAAAGTAAAGCACCGCATTTTTTTTCTTCAGCAGTTATTTATTGAACATAATGAGGATTACACACACGAAAGAACCTACACACACTACTTTTCCACGTAATCTCCATCCGTTCTATTGCCTTCCTGCAGTTCGAAACAACGGTGTATGTGTCCTGTTAGCACCAATCCTTGTTCTGGTGGCGGAGCCAGTGCTTCACTTTGTGAATCACCCCCTCGTCGTCCTCTAAATATCTTCCACGAATGGAATCCTTTAATGGCCCAAACTAGTGGAAGTCCGAGGGGACTAGGTCAGAGGTATAGAGTGGGTGGGGTAACTCTGTGCAACCATGTTTTGCGATGTGTTCAGCAGTCCTCAAGCTTGTGTGATGCCGAGCATTATCTCCTGGCTTGCCGAAGACGCTGGAAGCGAGTATTGAGTTATGTTAATGTGTTGACATATGCTTCTGAATTAATGGTACCGCCTCTTGGCATCACATCATGGAGAATCACACCTTCACAATCTCAGAACACGCTTATTATGACCTTACCAGCGGAGGCAGTTGCTTTGAATTTTTTTCTTCTCTGGGGAGTGGAAATGGTGCCATTCCATCGACTGCTGTTTTATTTCGGGCTCACAATGGTGAATCCAGGTTTCATCGCCTGTCACAATCCGGGACAAGAAGGCCTCCCCGTCAGCTTCAAAACATTGCAACAAACCAAGATAAATGTTTTTTCAGTGATATTTGTGATCCACTGTTAGACATTGCTTGATCCATCTTGCACACACTTTTGAACATCCAAGAATGTGGATAATTGTATCCATACTTTCTTTGCTGATTGACAGACGCAGCGTCAACTAACTGGTCCTAATGCGCCTGTCCTCGAGAATTGCAACATCAGCTCGCTGCAACGTGTCAAGTAAGACAGCCGCGAATGGTCTCCCCGAGCGCTGCAAATCGTGGAACTCGGCCGAGACCCCTCCTGATGACCTCACCCTCCGTGGCGAGCGACTAACTATACTTCTGCCGACGACTGATGCTGCATAGACTGGCACAAGCGTTTGTGAATATTCCCCACAGTTTATTTCTTTGGAGTACGAAATTCAATGACGACACGTTGCTTGCCGCTTACATCACCTACAGAAGCCATTTTGAAACTTTTCTGCAGCTATGATATCTGTTGGAAGTGACGGAAACTTAGTGCGCACACTCAGGAGACTCCAAACGTTTCGCATTCGTAGCATTCTTTTCGGCTGAGAAAAAAATGCGGTTCACTACTTTCTGTGCAACCAACTGTATGCAAAATTTGTTATCCATAGAGTTAGTAGTAAAGAAGTAATAAATTAAAACATCTTGCCAGATGCTACTGTTATATTGAGTGATCAGCGAGAATGTAGTAACCGATAAACTTTCTTCTTGTCATGATTTAGCGGGTTCATATCAGCGGGAAAACGTTTTGTAAAGCTTGTTGGAAGTCAGCAGCTGTTTTTATTCTTATACATTGGATGAATATGGTCTGGGTATTTGCGCGCGGTGCGTTAAGTTTCTTCTTCCCCATTTCGGCCTCCCTTTGAGAGTTAAGTAGTTATTACCCGCACAGTGTTTCTGTCAAGATAGCAACTGAGCCAAGTTTTGTTGGAAAAGATCCAGTAGTTTAAGAGAAGATATTGAGCACAATACACGATAGTGAGATATAGTTTTGTTGGACTTGAATTACTAGAGTTGGACTGTTGTGCTGTCATAATAGAGACTGGCAGGCCACCCAGGGTGAAGTGAGCCAGGACAGGACAGAGGACACGATTCGAGCTGAATTCGCAGAGGGCTGGGAGAGGACTGTAAACGCTCCAGGCAATTTCCATGCAAATTCCGGGGGCGTGGCCGGCGCTATCGGGGCAGGGTTAACGGAGCTGCCCGTTGGCAGCGTTTATCAGAACGGCTGTTGGTGGTGCGTGTAGCGGGACGTGCCACTCAGTGCGCGAGACACAGCACGTCCATGCCCGCTTCTCCCACATGCCGGCTGTCTTACATCTGCTACGAAGTCGTTACGAATGCTACGGTTACTGCACCCTAGTAGTTGAGCAGAATAACGTGCAGAAGAATAGGAAAGAAAAATGAGGCTCTCTCAGCTGACGATCTGTCTCATTGGTCCAGTTAGTGTTTCCCAGTCTGGGGTAATTACCCCCTGGGGAAGGGGAGGGGGGGGGGAATGTAATTCTCTGGGTGTTAAAAACGAAAGGGTTTAGTGGCATCTCTGTCATTAAACTAAATTATTTATGAAAGACGATTACTATCTTCATTATTTCGAAAAGCTGTAATACTGATTAACTACCTTACCAATAATTAACATTTTTAAAAAAAATAGTAACAATAACACGTGACACAATGTGATGGAGCTAGTATAAACATCATCTTCCTCACAAGGTCCTGCCAAACACATGCAGGGTGTTTCAAAAAGGACTTGACAACTTTGAAAATTCATATGAATTAATTCGTAGTACCCATAGAGGTGACAGTAGAGTCAGTTTGTTGAGAAATACAAGTTTCGTCTCGCGTAGTTAGCTAGTGCCGAATCGCACCGTAAGGAGCGGTAGCGGCAGTTGCGCTAAAGTTGGCTGTCTTCACTGGACCCGAGCGTGCTAGCTGTGTGTTTTGGTTTGAAGAATGGAAGTCGGCGACAACAGTCGGCGTAATTTCTTTGCCAAGTACGCTAAAGATCCTTCTAGTAGGCCTACAATTTATGAGTGGCATAAATGTTTTGTAGAAACTGGGCACTCGGTAAGACTTGGCAAATCATCAGGTCGTTGAAGCACATCTGACGACTACGTTGAACGAGTGAGACAGCGTTTTGCGAACTTTTTCTTTGTATGGGTATTCATCAAGGATATCGTATTTCTATCTCCTGTGCCGGCTTCTCTACCTCTACATCTTTAGTTTAAGGTTATTTATATGAATTTTTAAAATTGTGAAGTCCTTTTTGAAACACGCAGTACTTGTACTTTGAAGAAGGCCCCTGTGACAGTAAAACTGAGACATCACATAGGTTTAAATATCTCATGAAAGTGGCTACTCCGAGTTGTCTGAAGTTCCACAAATAGACCATAAATTGCTTCATTCTTCACTTCGCAACAATAAACGAACTAATTGACAGAGAAACACAACTGTAACTGTGTAGTGGCCACTACATTGGAATAGAGTCTGAACTAAATTATTGTTAGTGGTAGCGGTAGTGCTCAAACATAAAGAATTGGCTGCTTGAAGTCTTCCAATTTCTGTTAGCCCTAAAGTAAAAGTCCGTCAGATAAGTGAGGTACAAATAGGAGGCTTCAGTATAGTATACACGTTTTAATTTAGTTGACTGTTGGGCCTCGCAATCAACTCGTAAAACGCGTGCCTGGAAACGGAGAGGTTGCGAAATCGAATACCGGTCAGACCGCGTATTTTTCAGTCTGCATCTTAATGTTGCCTCTAACGAGGCAATGAATCGCCAGATATGACACGTGCCTCAGATTCCAATGTAAAGTGTATGTGTCCTTTCCCCTGTTAGATAAGTGGGGTAGGTTAGCGACACGATCGCCGAAATGGCGTCCAATTGAAAGACTCCAGCTGTTGAGACACAAGAAATTATTATTATATTAAAAGGGGGTGCAAGTTGTGGGTGAAGAGGAGCGGTGCAAAGGAAGCACGTTTAGTAACAAGCGTTTACCCTCAATGTCGATATTTAGCTTTATTTTCTGAGAAGGAGGTGTAGGTAACACTGTCGATTCATTGAGAACTGCTTCGTCACACCAAAAAAATGTCTTTAGGGATAAGCAGTACCAATTGTCTCATTGAATCGTTAGTTCGTAGTTTAATAATAACACCTACAAAACCTAAATATCATTTATCTTTCGTAATTTTAAAAATGAAAGTTTCAGTGTAATTAGGAGACATTGTTGACAGTGGTGGAGAGAACGGAGACTGGAGGGGTGGGGGTGGTGAGGACTAGCTTACATCTGATTGCACTCGAGGGCAATGATCTCAGAAGGGTTGGGAACCACTGAGCTTGAGTAAGTGTCCGCCAACTTAAAACGGGGCAACGTATTCGAAATCATCAGAAATGATGTACATACTCTGGGATGATAATGACATTGAAACAGAGTATGAGACGCGTAAAACCGATATACTAAACACCTTTTTCCAAAGCTGTTTCACAGAGGAAGACTGCACTGCAGTTCCTCCTCTAAATCCTTGCACGAACGAAAAAATCGCTGACATCGAAATAAGTGAAACTTCCTGGCAGATTAAGACTGTGTGCTGGATCGAAACTCCTGTCATCTCGAGATGCCTGTCATCTCGCCTGCTACTGATACCAGGCCGTTGGGATCCAGCACGGAGTTCCGTATTACCCTCCTGAACGCACCGATTCCATATTCTGCTGACAGTCATTGGATCTCGACCAACGCGAGCAGCAATGTCGCGATACGATAAACTGCAATCGCGACAGGCTACAGTCCGACCTTTATCGAAGTCGGAAACGTTATGGTACGCATTCCTCCTCCTTACACGAGGCATCACAACAACGTTTCACCAGGCAAAGCCGGTCAACTGCTGTTTGTGTATGAGAAATCGGTTGGAACTTTCCTCATGTCAGCACGTTGTAGGTGTCGCCGCCGGCGCCAACCTTGTGCGAATGCTCTGAAAAGCTAATCATTTGCATATCAGAGCATCTTCCTTCTGTCGGATAAATTTCGCGTCTGTAGCATGTCATCTTCATGGTGTAGAAATTTTAATGGGCAGGAGTGTATATGTACCAGCAAATGCGTCTCTATGGTTCTATCATCGTACGACAAGTAATTTAGGAGAATGATGCAGTCATTAACATTGAGTTGACTCAAAAGATGTAGCATCAGACCTTTACTAACAACCCTATTTGCAAGTCATTTTTCAGGCAGTGTCAGCTTATACCCCCGTATGTACCTACAAAATGATATCCTTGTGAAACTTACAGTTCTGCTAGCAGATATGACGTCATAAGCAGATGCGTGGAAAAGTGCCGCATCGTGCATGATGTTCCGCATTATGGGTAACGTTTTGATCTATCATCAGGTTTGATTCCATGGGAATAACTGTGCTCCATGACCGTGGTGTAATCCAAGACAGATGGAATGTCAGCATAGGTCGTAACACTATCTGTATTTTATTGCACAGCTATGTTTCAGCTAACAGCTTAGCTATCATCAGTGCGTCGTAGGCAGTCGCTAGACTCAGCGTAATTATATCGACACATATTGCAATATAACTTCGGCGCCTGCAAGCATGAGTCAAACTCACGCTCAGCTGATCTACATCTACATGACTACTCTGCAATTCACATTTAAGTGCTTGGCAGAGGGTTCATCGAACCACAATCATACTATCTCTCTACTATTCCACTCCCGAACAGCGAGCGGGAAAAACGAACACCTAAACCTTTCTGTTCGAGCTCTGATTTCTCTTATTTTATTTTGATGATCATTCCTACCTATGTAGGTTGGGCTCAACAAAATATTTTCGCATTCGGAAGAGAAAGTTGGTGACTGAAATTTCGTAAAAAGGTCTCGCCGCGACGAAAAACGTCTATGCTGTAATGACTTCCATCCCAACTCGTGTATCATATCTGCCACACTCTCTCCCCTATAACGCGATAATACAAAACGAGCTGCCCTTCTTTGCACCCTCTCGATGTCCTCCGTCAATCCCACCTGGTAAGGATCCCACACCGCGCAGCAATATTCTAACAGAGGACGAACGAGTGTAGTGTAAGCTGTCTCTTTAGTGGACTTGTTGCATCTTCTAAGTGTCCTGCCAATGAAACGCAACCTTTGGCTCGCCTTCCCGACAATATTATCTATGTGGTCCTTCCAACTGAAGTTGTTTGTAATTTTAACACCCAGGTACTTAGTTGAATTGACAGCGTACAGCTGATGCTTGTACGCAGGCCGCAGTGGCCGAGCGGTTCTAGGCCCTACAGTCTGGAACCGAGCGACCGCTGAGCATAGTGCTCAGAGCTGTTTGAACCATTTCTGATGCTTGTACAAACAAACAAAACACAGTCTGAACAGGCGTTGAATGCCCAACAGTACCGACCGGCCGCCGGACAAGTCAGTTATATTGTAATATGTGTCGTTATACCTACAACGATACCCATAACGACTGATGATAGCTGCGCTGTTAGCTGAAATCTAGATATGCAATAAATTACACATGATATTCCGACCGATGCTGCCCTTCTGTCTGTTCGTTTTGATTTATTATTTCTTTACTACTAACCCTTTTCGTACTTTGCAGAGAAGATCCAAATACGTCACTGAGTGTACCTGTTAAATTAGTTTCGACTTGAAGTTCAAGAGATTAACGTCGTCAACATTGACATTCGTGAAAAATTACTGCATCAGGCATGACGTTTCGATTAATTACTTCACCACTAGCTCTAATAGCAACATATTTCGCAGACAGTACCGACATATCCTGTTGTATGTACCAGCAAAACTATTTCATTCTACAGTTAAGAAGATAAGGCGAAATAAACACTGGGATGTGTAAAGATCTAGAGTTTTTTTTTTTAACTCTTAACGACTTGCAACAAACTTTAAATATATAACTTCAAGAATTTTCCGAATTTTTTCTCCCTGACATGCATACATCAAGTGTTTAACACGTTAACTGATTCAAAGAGTGGTAATCAGAAGTTTGAAGCTGCTTTATAGAGAGCCGTTCGATTCTTCACTTACTATCTGGAAAGGAGAACTTGCGGGGTTGAGAATTACCCTCAGCCTACAGGGGTGAAAATGAAGAGGTGGTGACATTGAAAGGTAACTCAGCAACCCCTGGGGAAATTTCAATAAAATTTTGTTAGGTTCAAAGTTTAACGTTAATATAAAAATACTGTGGGAGTGAGATTCCCCACTACGACTAAGGGTGGGGGTGGGAGAGTGAGACGGGTTGATGTAAAAATGTTCGAAAACGGACCTGTTTGTATTTATTTTCTGTATTTAATTGACTAGAAATACTTTTAAAAATATGAAATCAACTGTCTTTTATTCGTGTTGTACAGCTAGGTCGAGAGAATGAACACAGGAACGAGCCAATAATTTTATCAATGTGGTTCGGGACCAAAGATCAAACCACACTGGTGAATACCTCAGATAAATTTAACATCCTCTCTGTAACCGTGTGACCGGCCGCGGTGGTCTCGCGGTTCTGGGCGCTCAGTCCGGAACCGCGGGACTGCTACGGTCGCAGGTTCGAATCCTGCCTCGGGCATGGATGTGTGTGATGTCCTTACGTTAGTTACGTTTAAGTAGTTCTAAGTTCTAGGGGACTGATGACCACAGATGTTAAGTCCCATAGTGCTCAGAGCCATTTTTTGTACCCGTGTGATAGAAAACGGTAGGGACTCAAACGTATCTGTGTCACATACGATACGTGTATTTATAGACTCTCTGCCATCATATTTTTTTCTCACTCTTCTTTCCATGCTTTATTGGCTCTGGCGTTAAATGTAGAGATGTCGTCGGACGCAATGAAATACGAGGATACATAGTTGTTCGTTGCGAATTTAGTCCTCTGTGAAGAGGTCCAAGTACTCGTTCTGTTGCTATGATGGAATCCAGAGATGCACTGCGTGTCTATTTGCCTCCAGACGACTGACTGAGCACACTTGGCACAGTTATGCATCAAAAAGATCTAACATAATTTTAATTAATCCATGATCCTCGATATTTAAACATCGATATTGAAGTTCGATTCGTATCTGAGTGATTACTTCTCAGGAAAAATTCCTTGGTCCTACCAAGTTGCAATGATCAGGTTTAAAAGTTAGTCTCATTTACCATAACGTACAGTTTTGACTAAAACATGACGCACTTCAAATTAAAAAAGGTCTATTGGGATATTGTAATCTGGTTTCCGGAATTTGTTCGTGCTATGGATGTCTCAAACGCTAATCGACAATTTTGAATCGTTTATTATTAGCGCGCAGTGTTAGATGGTGAAAAGTTTCTATGGCTGAAAATAAAATGGACGAGATTTCAAGCATTTGAAACCATAGAAATTAAATTTTGGTATTAACTGAATAAAATGTTAACCTGGAAAAACTTTCACATTTCTCCAGTGAAAATGGACAGAGCCACTGTGAAGAAAAAAATGGTTCAAATGGCTCTGAGCACTATGCGACTTAACTTCAGAGGTCATCAGTCGCCTAGAACTTAGAACTAATTAAACCTAGCTAACCTAAGGACATCACACACATCCATGCCCGAGACAGGATTCGAACCTGCGACCGTAACGGTCGCTCGGTTCCAGACTGTAGCGCCTAGAACCGCACGGCCACCCCGGCCGGCCACTGTGAAGACTGCATCTGCTGGTCCTCCTTCAAGATCTCTGCCATCAGGTTACAAAGAAGCAGTTTGAATAACTATGAGGAAAACGAAATATCAATACTTAATCTCTCACCAGTGTCACATCAATTTTTACAGAATTTAGAGATGGAAGACTAAGTAACAACAGAGAGAATGAGATTTTCACTCTGCAGCGGAGTGTGCGCTGATATGAAACTTCCTGGCAGATTAAAACTGTGTGCCCGACCGAGACTCAAACTCGGGACCTTTGCCTGTCGCGGGCAAGTGTTCTACCATAGGTACTGGCAGAAGTAAAGTCGTGCTTCGGTAGCTCAGATGGTAGAGCACTTGCCCGCGAAAGGCAAAGGTCCCGAGATCGAGTCTCGGTGGGGCACACAGTTTTAATCTGCCAGGAAGTTTTTTTAACAACAGAGAGTTTGGTGATGAACCATTTAAGCTCTTTGTCTATTTCGACTAGAAAACTTATAGACACAGTTGCCCAAATCCAAGATTCTGAAGTATACAGTATTTTGAACTATTATTTTTTGGATATTTTTTTTTTTTTTTTTTGTTTCATGTTCAGGCACAGTTTCATCAATGTCTTCTTTACGTAACTATGTTAATAGTTTTTCTCAGTTTCAAGGAAGTCACATTTAGTCCAATGTAGCTCTCAGCCGTCAATTGCTGGGAAGTGTATGTGGATCTATGAATGTTTGTAAGCGTATTGTCATATGGCTGGTTTAGTTGTGGAGTATCTTTGCGGGCAGCCGCGTCTGTAGAGAGTAAAGCGCGGGACACGTTACTGTTATGTTGTGTAGTGTGCAGCTCTGCATGTGAGAGGCTTTCTTTAGCGTTCAGGTTGAAGTGTTGCTACAAGTGCTGTTGCAGTAAAGTGATAAAATATGGAAGTGATTCAGAGGAAAGTGCGTCAAGATGTAATTAAAAATGAGCAGTGCCGTCGATAACGTATTTGTGTATCCTCTCGTTGCGTGTCGCACAGTATCAACCATCCGTGCCGTGTTAGGTCTCCCAGAATGAACTGATGTGAATCAGTAGAAATTAGTTACCATAAAAGAGTGCAGTCAAGTGCCAGTGTCTTGTAGCTAGCGTGAGGACATGCGTTCGATCATCGAGTTTCCGCATTATCAACAATCAACCGCGCCGCGACCGTTATTCGCACGCTCGTACAAGGGAGAACTGAGAACTGAAAAATTGACTTTACGAACAGTGTTATATCATTACTAGTGTCAAGGAGGACTGGTACCAGGTATCTGTGTGTGTGACGAGCGTAAGAACTTTCGTTCGATCATTCTGCTTGCGCATCTTCAACAGTCACCCGCGTCGTGTCGGTTACGCGCACGCACGTCTGAATTTTTGGACTGTTAATCACATCAAGATTGTTAACTGGGATAAACATTTACGATTTAGAGTGTAAACAGTGCAGTATGTAGTTTCCATATGGTCTCAGAATATAGGTGTATGACCAGACATAGGACAGTGTTGTGTTTTAACGTTGAGTGACTCCCCTAAAACCGCTTGCATCCTTCGATAGATAATTTAAAGCAAGCCAACAGCAGTGTGGAGCAGAACAGTACGACCACCGCGGGATTACCAGGTACGTGGCGTGGACAGGGCGCATAGTCATGCAACGGTCACGAAACGTGAAACAGTTTAAAGGTACCCCACCCCCAGTTGTACTTCCGGGCGTGTTACATGTTGAAGCACGCACTGAAATCATTAATCGAGAGTGCACGAGAAGCTGGCCAAAATAATCTGCGAAAAATTCTTTGCGGAGTTCACCTATGGATAAAAAAATTAATAGGGTCAAAATTTTCTTTAATGACTACTGTGCAGATATCGTGAGCTCTGTAGCGTAGCGTGGCGCTCTGATCGCATTACGCGTGTCACCTCGGTGCAGTGTGAACAGCTGCTGTGCCCACTTCAGGGTATTAGCCACTGCCAAATGGCGGATTTGCGTGGCCTCTGATCTCACGTAATTCAATAACCGGTTCGTTAATGGAGCATTACGTGCGTCAGCAGACGGTGGAGGGGCGGTCGTTTGCCTGCGTAATGCCGCCCGGCCATTACCGGAAGACAGATCTGTTGCTTGCTGTAACCTGCTCCGAAAAAGATAAGAAAGTAGAACCGTGTCGGCACTGACGGAGTGCTGCGCGATCGACGCAAGATATCAGGTTTGCTTATGCAGGGCAGTGTCGAACCGCAGCCAGGCCACAGGATCGAGATGTGAACAAATGGGAGATGTTGAGATCATTATGTAGGGGACAATCAGATGAAAACAAGACAGTGTAAGAAAAATAAGTAAACTGTTTATTGTTTCAAAAGTAATCGCCACAAATGTTAATACATCATATACAACAGCTCGCTCGGCGAAAGATACGTACCCAAAGACTGGAAAGGTACATAAGTCACATCAATATTCAAGAAAGGAAGTAGGAGTAATCCACTAAATTACATGCCCATATCATTAACGTTGATGTGCAGCACGAGTTTAGAACATACATTCCTGGAAATGGAAAAAAGAACACATTGACACCGGTGTGTCAGACACATCATACTTGCTCCGGACACTGCGAGAGGGCTGTACAAGCAATGATCACACGCACGGCACAGCGGACACACCAAAAACCGCGGTGTTTGCCGTCGAATGGCGCTAGCTGCGCAGCATTTGTGCACCGCCGCCGTCAGTGTCAGCCAGTTTGCCGTGGCATACGGAAATCCATCGCAGTCTTTAACACTGGTAGCAGGCCGCGACAGCGTGGACGTGAACCGTTTGTGCAGTTGACGGACTTTGAGCGAGGGCGTATAGTGAGCATGCGGGAGGCCGGGTGGACGTACCGCCGAATTACTCAACACGTGGGGCGTGAGGTCTCCACAGTACATCGATGTTGTCGCCAGTGGTCGGCGGAAGGTGCACGTGCCCGTCGACCTGGGATCGGACCGCAGCGACGCACGGATGCACGCCAAGACCGTAGGATCCTACGCAGTGCCGTAGGGGACCGCACCGCCACTTCCCAGGGACACTGTTGCTCCTGGGGTATCGGCGAGGACCATTCGCAACCGTCTCCATGAAGCTGGGCTACGGTCCCGCACACCGTTAGGCCGTCTTCCGCTCACGCCCCAACATCGTGCAGCCCGCCTCCAGTGGTGTCGCGACAGGCGTGAATGGAGGGACGAATGGAGACGTGTCGTCTTCAGCGGTGTGAGTCACTTCTGCCTTGGTGCCAATGATGGTCGTATGCGTGTTTGGCGCCGTGCAGGTGAGCGCCACAATCAGGACTGCATACGACCGAGGCACACAGGGCCAACACCCGGCATCATGGTGTGGGGAGCGATCTCCTACACTGGCCTTACACCTCTGGTGATCGTCGAGGGGACACTGAATAGTGCACGGTACATCCAAACCGTCATCGAACCCATCGTTCTACCATTCCTAGACCGGCAAGGGAACTTGCTGTTCCAACAGGACAATGCACGTCCGCATGTACCCCGTGCTACCCAACGTGCTCTAGAAGGTGTAAGTCAACTACCCTGGCCAGCAAGATCTCCGGATCTGTCCCCCATTGAGCATGTTTGGGACTGGATGAAGCGTCGTCTCACGCGGTCTGCACGTTCTGCATGAACGCTGGTCCAACTGAGGCGCCAGGTGGAAATGGCATGGCAAGCCGTTCCACAGGACTACATCCAGCTTCTCTACGATCGTCTCCATGGGAGAATAGCAGCCTGCATTGCTGCGAAAGGTGGATATACACTGTACTAGTGCCGACATTGTGCATGCTCTGTTGCCTGTGTCTATGTGCCTGTGGTTCTGTCAGTGTGATCATGTGATGTATCTGACCCCAGGAACGTGTCAATAAAGTTTGCCCTTGCTGGGTCAATGAATTCACGGTGTTCTTATTTCAATTTCCAGGAGTGTATATTATGTTTGAACATTATGAATTATTTCAAAGATAATAGTCTATTGACACAGAGTAAACACAGATTTGGAAAACATCGTTCTTGTGAAATACAACCAGCTCTTTACTCACAAGAAGAGTTGAGTGTTATTGACAAGAAATTTCAAATTAATTCCGTATTTCTAGATTTTCAGAAGGCTTCTGACGCTGTACCACACTAGCGGCTTGTAGTGAAATTGCGCGCTTATGGAGTATCCTCTCTGTTATACGACTGGATTCGTGGTTTCCTGTCACAGAGTCCACAGTTCGTACTTACTAACGGAAAGCCACCGAGTAAAACGGAAGTGATTTGTGGCGTTCCACAAGGTAGTTTTATAGGCCCCTCTGCTGTTCCTGTACAGATACGATCTAGGAGACAATCTGGTTTGTTAGGTTAGGTTAGTGTGGTTTAACGTCCCGTCGACAACGAGGCCTTTAGAGACGGAGCGCAAGCTCGGGTTAGGGAAGGATGGGGAAGGAAATCGGCCGTGCCCTTCCAAAGAAACCATCCCGGCATTTGACTGAAACGATTTAGGGAAATCACGGAAAGCCTAAACCAGGATGGCTGGAGAGGGGATTGAACCGTCGTCCTCCCGAATGCGAGTCCAGTGTGGTAACCACTGCGCCACCTCGCTCGGGGAGACAATCTGAGCAGCCGTCTTAGGCTTTGTGCAGGTGACGCTGTCGTTTATCGACTAATTAGGTCATCAGAACATCAAAACAAACTGCAAAACGATTTAGGGAAGATATCTGCGTGATTCGAAAATTGACAACTGACCTTAAATAAGGAAAAGTGTGAGGTTATCCACATGTGTGCTAAAAGGAATCCGTTAATCTTCCGTTACACGACAAATCAGTCTCATCTGAATGCCGCCAATTCAACCAAATATCTAGGAATTACAGTTACAAACACTTTAAATTAGAATGAACACAAAGACAAAGTTGTTGGGAAGGTAAACCGAAGACTGCGATTTATTGGCAGAATACTCAGAAAACGTAACATATCTACTAAAGAGACTGCCTACACTAGGATTATCCGTTCTCTTTTGGAGTACTACTGCGGCTTCTGGGATCCCTACCAGATAGGATTAACGGAGAGCATCGAGAAAGTTCAAAGAAAAGCATCTCAATCTGTATTATCGCGAAATAGGGTGTAAGTAGGCTATTCAGTTTTTTATATTGGTAACGCCACGTAGCGCTCTGTATGAAAATCACTGGATGTGCTGTGTTCAGTCTGTGGCTGGTTGGCATTGTTGTAATATTCGCTATTGTAGTGTTGGGCAGTTGCCTCTTAACAGTGCTTAGCGTTGAGCAGTTGGAGGTGAGCCGCCAGCAGTGGTGGAGGTGAGGAGAGAAAAGGCGGAGTTTTGACAGCGTATGATCTGGACGTCTGTCCACCAGAAACAGTAAATTTGTAAGACTGGATATTATGACTTTTGAACACAATTAAGGTAAATACATGGTTTGTTCTCTATCAAAATCTTTCATTTGCTGACTATGCCTATCAGTAGTTAATGCCTTCAGCAGTTTGAATCTTTTATTTAGCTGGCAATAGTGGCGCTTGCTGTATTGCAGTAGTTCGAGTAACGACGAGTTTTGTGAGGTAAGTGATTTGTGAAAGGTATAGGTTAATGTTAGTCAGGGCCATTCTTTTGTAGGGATTATTGAAAGTCAGATTGTGTTGCGCTAAAAATATTGTGTGTCAGTTTAGTGTTGATCAGAACAGGTAATGAGCGAAATGTCTGAGTACGTTCAGTTCTGCTCATCTGTTTGAAAATCAAATAATATAATTTATGATATTTACTAAAATGTCTAATGAAATTATGAAATTGTTTTGCTTTTAGAGGCGCCATTTGCCTAGTGAATGACGTGTCATATATATATGTTCATTTCGTTTAATATCTAGTTTCTAGCTGCACTGCAGCATTGGTTAAAATAAAATTTAATAGATGTACTAATATAGATTATGCCTACAGATCCAGTAAATAATAATTTTATGATCTACTTCCAAAAAAAAAAAACTAGGGAGCACAAAAAGACATTTCCCTTCACAGGAATTGCATATATAATTTTTGTCAATGACTGGGTAACTTGTTTCGTAGAGTAACTTATCGTGATGCTTCACTCTAGTTTTAAGATGCAACATAGGTATTAGACATGGCCATCTTTACTGTAAAAAATTTTCTGCTTGAACTTTGTCAGGATTAGATATAAGTTACTGCATTTTCTGCTGCTGTTTGCCAGGCATAATGCTACTGAATTTCACCTTGTATTATTCTGTTAAGCCAATTTTACTACTGATTTCTTTTTATTGTTTGCTGCAGATTGCCTTACAGTAGTTGTAATGTTGCATTTGTTGGCTAATTTAGATTTACTGCTGCTAGCTTTGCCAATTGGCATTTTTTTCATTGCTGTTTATATTCATTGTTTTGTACTGCTACATTGCCTCGTCCCTTCGTCAATGCATCTAAGCTCAGTTGATTTAAGTTAGCTTAAAAGGGGATAGACTATATAAGAGAATGAGTTGCGATGAATTGGAAGAAATGCAATGAGAAGTTATAGGAAAAAACTACAGAAAGCAGGTATAGATAGGACTTTTTGAAAATAATGAAGAACGAAGAGAGATGTCCAAGAAGTAAAGAAAATTTTGTTTGCAAAATATTGCAGTAAAACAAACTCTGTCCTTTCCATTTGTGTTATTCCTCTATGTGTTTGTGTACCATTGTGTATTTATGTTCTTCCTGTCTTTATGTGTTTGTCTGATGGGAGTTATGTTGTAGAATTTTTTTATTCTATGTCATTTTCTTTGTAAAGATGTTTACACTTTATTAATTCTGTTCTGTTTCAATTCTCATGTGTGAAATTAATGTTTCAAAAACTATTCTCCTTTACTTTATGTATTTACTTATGTCATAATTCCTCTAACACTAATGTATATGTCTATTTCTATTCTTTTGGAAAGCATGTATTACTAAAAATGTTACCTGTATTGTTCTGTTCATTAATGATGTATATTGTACTTGTATTCTTACGTTGTAAATTTATAATTGTATCGACACTAGTTATTCAAATTAAGTTTCCTTTCACTGAACACGTTTCTGTTGGTCATAGTATATGCACAACATGTGAAAAAAAGAGGACTGTTAGTGTTTGGACATGTGTTAATAATTCAGCAAGGGACTGATTAATAGCATTGCTGGTTCTAAGGACAATTCCAAAAGCTTTGTGAGTGCACAAGTGGTGGTTCATGGACTTGCTATATTATCGGCAAGACACTTCAATGGTGATTGTGTACCCGCACAGTGGCAATGGATGGCTGCTAGCCCTCTCTACAAGGACTACAGTGGGTCTGCACCTTTGGTGGCCCACCAACAGTTTCGTTCTTTGTAGTTTTTTCGTTTGACGCTTATTTCGTGAGATACATTTGTATCTGGACAGGGACTGCGATTGCTGTGTTCGGATGAGGGCTGACTTGGCATCCCTTCGCTCACAGCTGCAAACGGCGCTGACTTCGGTCGCGCAGCTTGAGGCTGTTGCCAATGGGCACCACTGTGGGGAGCCGGATTCGGGTATCACGGGGATGTCAACCTCGTCCCGTCTGTCCCCAGATCGGTCTGCCGCTGTGGTTGCCCCGGTTGCTGCCCGCAGTGGGGCTGAGCCCTCGCCTGTGGTTGATTGGGAGGTCGTTCCAAGGCGTGGTAGGCAGCGAAAGGCGTCCCCGGAGGCTGATCAGAAAGCCTCCCCGGCGCGTCTGACAAACAGGTTTCAGGCACTGTCTCTGGCTGAGCCAGATGCAGCTGCCTGCCCTGTTTCAGAGGATCATTCTCAGCCTTCAAGGTCCGGGCAATCGCAGAGGGTGGGCTTACTGGTAGTTGGGAGCTCCAATGTTAGGCGCGTAATGGGGCCCCTTAGGGATACGGCGGCTAAGGAGGGGAAGAAATCCAGTGTGCACTCCGTGTGCATTCCGGGAGGAGTCATTCCTGATGTGGAAAGGGTCCTTCCGGATGCCATGAAGAGCACAGGGTGCAGCCAGCTGCAGGTGGTGGCACATGTCGGCACTAATGACATGTGTCGCTTTGGATCTGAGGAAATTCTCTCTGGATTCCAGCGGCTATCTGATTTGGTGAAGGCTGCCGGTCTTGCTTACGAGATGAAGGCAGAGCTCACCATCTGCAGCATCGTTGACAGAACCGACTGCGGACCTTTGGTGCAGAGCCGGGTGGAGGGTCTGAATCAGAGGCTCAGACGGTTTTGCGACCGTATTGGCTGCAGATTCCTTGACTTGCGCCATAGGGTGGTGGGGTTTCGGGTTCCGCTGAATACGTCAGGAGTTCACTACACTCAGCTGGCGGCTACACGGGTAGCGGAGGCTGTGTGGCGTGGACTGGGCGGTTTTTTAGGTTAGAAGGCCTCGGGAAAGTGCGGGATGGGCAGCAATGTCAAAGGGTGCTTGGCAATTACAGGACGTGCTTGGATCAAGGAACAGTCGGAATTATAGTTGTAAATTGTTGTAGTTGCGCTGGAAAAGTCCCTGAGCTTCAAGCGCTAATAGAAAGCACAGAAGCTGATATCGTTATAGGTACAGAAATCTGGCTAAAGCCTGAAATAAGTTCTGCAGAAATTTTTACGAAGTCTCAGACGGTGTTCAGGAAAGATAGATTAGGCAGAATTGGTGGTGGAGTGTTTGTGTCTGTCAGTAGTGGTTTATCTTGTAGTGAAGTCGAAGTAGATACTCCGTGCGAATTGGTGTGGGTGGAGGTTATACTTAACAGCCGAATTAAGTTAATAATTGGCTCCTTCTACCGACCCCAGACTCCGATGATACAGTTGCGGAACAGTTCAGAGAAAGTTTGAGTCTCGTAACAAATAAATACCCCACTCATACGGTTATAGTTGGTGGGGACTTCAACCTACCCTCGGTATGTTGGCAAAAATACTTGTTCAAAACCGGTGGTAGGCAGAAAACGTCTTCCGAGATTGTCCTAAATGCATTCTCCGAAAATTATTTCGAGCAGTTAGTCCACGAACCCACGCGAATTGTAAATGGTTGCGAAAACACACTTGACCTCTTGGCCACAAACAATCCAGAGCTGATAGAGAGCATCATGACTGATACAGGGATTAGTGATCACAAGGTCATTGTAGCTAGGCTCAATACCATTTTTTCCAAACCCATCAGAAACAAACGCAAAATAATTTTATTTAAAAAAGCGGATAAAGTGCTACTAGAAGCCTTCCTAAAAGACAATTTCCATTCCTTCCGAACTGAATATGCGAATGTAGACGAGATGTGGCTCAAATTCAAAGATATAGTAGCAGCAGCAATTGAGAGATTCATACCTCATAAATTGGTAAGAGATGGAACGGATCCCCCGTGGTACACAAAAAAGGTCCGAACGCTGTTGCAGAGGCAACGGAAAAAGCATGCGAAGTTCAGAAGAACGCGAAATCCCGAAGATGGGCTAAAATTTACAGACGCGCGAAATTTGGCACGTACTTCGATGCGAGATGCCTTTAATAGGTTCCACAACGAAACATTGTCTCGAAATTTGGTAGAAAATCCGAAGAAATTCTGGTCGTATGTAAAATACACAAGCGGCAAGACGCAGTCAATACCTTCGCTGCGCAGTGCCGATGGTACTGTTATCGACGACTGTGCCGCTAAAGCGGAGTTATTGAACGCAGTTTTCCGAAATTCCTTCACCAGGGAAGACGAATGGAATATTCCAGAATATGAAACACGAACATCTGCTAGCATGAGTTTCTTAGAAGTAGATACCTTAGGGGTTGCGAAGCAACTCAAATCGCTTAATACGGGCAAGTCTTCATGTCCAGATTGTATACCGATTAGGTTCCTTTCAGATTACGCTGATACTATAGCTCCCTACTTAGCACTCATATACAACCGCTCGCTCACCGATAGATCTGTACCTACAGATTGGAAAATTGCGCAGGTCGCACCAGTGTTTAAGAAGGGTAGTAGGAGTAATCCATTTAACTACAGACCTCTATCATTGACGTCGGTTTGCAGTAGGGTTTTGGAGCATATACTGTATTCAAACATTATGAACTACCTCGAAGGGAACTATCTATTGACACGTAATCAACATGGCTTCAGAAAACATCGCTCTTGTGCAACGCAGCTAGCTCTTTATTCGCACGAAGTAATGGCCGCTATCGACAGGGGATCTCAAGTTGATTCCGTATTTCTAGATTTCCGGAAAGCTTTTGACACCGTTCCTCACAAGCGACTTCTAATCAAGCTGCGGAGCTATGGGGTATCGTCTCAGTTGTGCGACTGGATTCGTGATTTCCTGTCAGGAAGGTCGCAGTTCGTAGTAATAGACGGCAAATCATCGAGTAAAACTGAAATGATATCAGGTGTTCCCCAGGGAAGCGTCCTGGGACCTCTACTGTTCCTGATCTATATAAATGACCTGGGTGACAATCTGAGCAGTTCTCTTAGACTGTTCGCAGATGATGCTGTAATTTACCGTCTAGTAAGGTCATCCGAAGACCAGTATCAGCTGCAAAGCGATTTAGAAAAGATTCCTGTATGGTGTGTCAGGTGGCAGTTGACGCTAAATAACGAAAGGTGTGAGATGATCCACTTGAGTTCCAAAAGAAATCCGTTGGAATTCGATTACTCGATAAATAGTACAATTCTCAAGGCTGTCAATTCAACTAAGTACCTGGGTGTTAAAATTACGAACAACTTCAGTTGGAAGGACCACATAGATAATATTGTCGGGAAGGCGAGCCAAAGGTTGCGTTTCATTGGCAGGACACTTAGAAGATGCAACAAGTCCACTAAAGAGACAGCTTACACTACACTCGTTCGTCCTCTGTTAGAATATTGCTGTGCGGTGTGGGATCCTTACCAGGTGGGATTGACGGAGGACATCGAAAGGGTGCAAAAAAGGGCAGCTCGTTTTGTATTATCACGTTATAGGGGAGAGAGTGTGGCAGATATGATACACGAGTTGGGAAGGAAGTCATTACAGCATGGTCGTTTTTCGTCGCGGCGAGACCTTTTTACGAAATTTCAGTCACCAACTTTCTCTTCCGAATGAGAAAATATTTTGTTGAGCCCAACCTACATAGGTAGGAATGATCATCAAAATAAAATAAGAGAAATCAGAGCTCGAACAGAAAGGTTTAGGTGTTCGTTTTTCCCGCTCGCTGTTCGGGAGTGGAATAGTAGAGAGATAGTATGATTGTGGTTCGATGAACCCTCTGCCAAGCACTTAAATGTGAATTGCAGAGTAGTCATGTAGATGTAGATGTAGATATGTTTCTGACTCGAGAATAAAACAATTGACGCTGAAGATGTGGAAATTGGATGGGGAGAGATCGGGAGTGTAAGGAGGGTGTGTATGAACTTCCTGTCGAAATTAATGCAGCGTAGTCGAAACAACAGGCAGAGGGCTCTGAGCACTATGGGACTTAACTACTTCTAAAGTTATCAGTCCCCTAGGACTGAGACCTACATAAACCTAACCTACCTTAGGAGATTATTCACATCCATGCGTGATACAGGATTCGAACCCGCGAACATAACGGTCGCTCGGTTCTAGATTTAAGCGCCTAGAACCGCTCGGCCACCCCTGCCGACGGAACAACAGGCACACCGGCTCCGGAAAAGTCAAGGTGGCCTTTCCCCTGGGTGCAAGGCCTCCCGAAAATTGACTTTCTGGAACATGGTGCCACAACTAACGCAAAGCGATACGTGGGCACTCGGCAGAAATTGAAGCGTGGCACTAAGTCCAAACGCCCAGGAATGTTGACGGACGGCATCATTGTACTGCAGAATAATGTCTGCTCACATGTTGACACGGTTGTTTGGACTAAGTTCCAGAAGTTTCGCTGGAAAACCCTTACACATCTTCCATATAGTCCCGACCTCTTCCATACGATTTCCATATATTTTTGGACTGCTGAATAAAGACATTCCTGGCCGTCGATTTGCTTCGAAAAGGTGGGCGCCTGGGTACATTCATGGATCTGTAAGCAATCGCAAACGTTTTCCCTTGAAGAGTTATTAGCTGATATTGCGATTACTTTTGGAATAGTAAACAAATTACCTGCCTTTCTCTGTACGTCTCGTTTTCATTTGACTGCCCTTGCAGCGGATGTGGTTTAACTACACTGATAACCGCCATGTCACTGCGTCACGTTCCTGTTATGTTTTTACCATGTAATATGTAAATTGTTAAGTAAATGCGTATTTAGCAACAACATCTTTTTTTTCTGACAGAACTTTGTTCGTCGTCGTTACCGTGCACCGAAATGTTTCAGTGTGACTCGAATAAATGTCGGGGACTGTCGTGCGCAGAGCCAGCCCCTGTTGCTGCATTGTTGTACGGGATGTGGACAGGCCTTGTCTAGGCCTTTTCAGGCGTAGTGTTTACACATTAGCGCATGGATCACATGCAGTAGCCTGTTGTTGTTGCCGTTATTGTTGCTGTCATGAGCCGAGTCTCGTTTGATGCTTCTCTTCACCTTCTTCTTTTATGGAAACGTTTTCGTGACGACTCACACTATTTTGAGCTACACTATATGCTGGGAGCTAGAAATGAACTTCACATGCATGTGATCTACTCTGCTCAACTTTTGAACGTGAATTCACGTCAGGTAGTACAGTATTCACAGGCGAGTACTTCACTCCCGTTCGGTGTGTAAGAATATTTTCATCGCAATTGAAGCCCAGGCCCTTGACTTCCTATAAATGCAGACACGAAAATAAAGAAAAATACACTATTAAGCTGTTAGTGCCTAGCATAGGGTTTGATGATAAAAGAAAATAAAGCTGAATCTGTTGTCAGTCACCATTAAGCACAACACTTACATACTTTTAGTCAGTCCGTGGACAATTCAGAGTATCGATCTGGCGAAGGCAAAGAATACGTTACATTTAGTAAAACGTATAATGTTTAGAAGCGAAGTGCCCAGCATATTATTATTTCCACAGTTGAATAGTCGTATAGTTATGCATTGGAACCTCGAGATGCAAAAATAATTCCCAAGAAATCTCTGTGCTCATCACAAGAGCAGACACTCGTCATATAATGAAGTACTAACTGAAATGGTAGTGCATATGCTTCCAGTGGTCTGCATTTGCAACGATGTCCTTGATAGGAAATGCACTTATTAAAGAAATGTCAAATAGGAAGTAAAATAAATAAATATAAAGGACCTCACTTTTTGTTTACAGGAATATAACTACTGTTATGTTGAACTTCAGCGTATTTGGCAGAAGTTAAGTCCTCTGAATGTGTTAACTTCCGCAAAATTTAGGGGATGTAATGTTTTACTGAATTACTATAAAACAAAAATTGGTTTTGACAATAAACAATTTTTTCTCTAAAGGTGTATTCAACCTGAAAATGTATCTTAATAACTTCATACAACTTTTTACTACTAACGGTAACTGAAATTGAAGATAGCTTCAAACAGCGGCTTTCTACGTCAGCTGCTATTTTCTGACAAAATCTACTATTAGTGACAAGTGATAGTAAAAGATAAGTCAATGGTACATGAATTCGATTCCGACCTTTTATTAACTTTCATCAAACAAGTATGAAATGTCTCTGTCTGTATCTACATAATTTAAAGTAAAGTTTGGTTCAATGGCCACATTTGCATACTAAGCTCCGTCAGAACAGGCCTCGGAAAGCCCAATGGTACCGACCAATTGTCGTCTCACCCTCATCGACAGACGTCATTGGATGCGCGTACGGAGGGGCATGTGGTCAGCACACCCCTCTCATGGTTGTTGTCAGTTTTCGTGACCGGAGATGCCACTTCTCAGTCAAGAAGGTTTTCAAATGGCCTCACAAGTTGGGTTGTCAGCTATATTTGACGGATATACGGAAAATCAGAAATTTTTAAGCGGGACTGGACAAGAAAAAAAAGAAAAAGAAAAGCGGGACTGCCTCCACAGTTGTACTCATTTTTATCAGATTTATAAAAAACGATATAAACTTCTCGCTATTACAAAGAGATCATCACAAAAATTTTAACACAAGTAAGTACATATAGCACTTTGCTCAATCCATTCGTTTTTCTTCTTGGATGGGTGCCTGTCTTGTGATTTGGCACATTTGAGCTATTTTTATTCTTCAGTTATAAAGATTTTTCCACTTGTACTGAAAGTTAATTTTCACTTGCAGTGTGCTCTTGCGTGTTAAACACCCAGTCTATTTCTTGAATCAGTCCACAAAGTGGAAATTCCCTCTCAGCAGCTCTGTTAGAACATGGAACGGACACAATAAACTGGAAAATCTTTAATAAGTTCGGTATATTCGAATGCTGTAATGGTTCATGCTAAGTTTCGTACATTAATTTTCTTTCATTTGACAGTGGTATTTGTTTATGCTCCTCAGTAATTTTATTTACAATCTCCTTAACTCTGCACAACTCGTTATAGAGGTCGTCCATGTCCATGAGTTTCGTGAGTAATAATTTTTCGCAACACATAGACAAATCCTTGTAAATAAATGTATTTTCCAAGGCAAATATTTACATTATTGTGAAATTACTGCCTTCCGGAAAATCAAAGTGGCCGTCCTGGTATTTCAATGAAATTTTGTACAACGTAATTAAAATAATTTTGATAGGTTCTTGTACATAAATTGTGAAACTGGACAGAGCATTTTAACAAATAAATCCAAAGAATCTGTCACTAATTCTTTGCTATACTTTTAGGTGTAAATCTGTTAGGATGTCGTAGGTTTCACAAGTAAAGCACTACCTTTTTCCAAAAATATGATGGCGTTCTGCAATATTTTTGAAGCATTGTTTGGAAATCCAAGAAAGCATTCTGTTTTCTTTGAGTGGTTTTTATCAAAATATTTTCCTAATACAACTGGGAAGTTACCTATAAGAGTTATATAATATGACTTCAACGCTGGAAATCCGCGTAGAATTTTCCGAGTAGCAGTGTGCAGTGACAGCCATCTTGTTTTGACTTGTCTTATACTACTTCAGTATTCTATTCCAGTATCACCAAAGCGTTCTTTTAAGGTTTGTACACTCTGGGGGTGGTAGGATAAGCGCCCGTACACTTTAAGTACCAAATTCTCCACGTCAAACTCGTACTTCTCTATAGCACAACAGATGACGTGTCCCATGTGCGCTGAACATCCTGCAGGCAAGATGTTGGCACTATTTGGAGAAAGTGGTTTGTAAACTGAATTATTTTTACCAATTTCAACCCTGACGTTGTCGGCTGAGTAGACAGGTACATTTGCGAAATCTAATTTCAGTGCTCTGAGTCTATTTTTTATATTATTATAAATATCTATAGCTTTTCCGTCCGGGTCTTCGTAAAAATGAAGCTGGCAGGTGCCGATTTCATTCCCTGGAGAGCAAAATTTGACAGTAATTGTAAGTAATTTTATACATCCGTGATTTTACACATCTGTCGAGCTGCTGTAAAACATGCCTGACCTTATTTTTTCTGCGCTATCTTCGACTGATGCTGGAGCCAGAGGACACCTTAGTTCTACCGAGCGATATTCCTGATGCGATTTGAGAATCGTTAAATATCACAGGACATAGCTTTGAATAGCAGTCAGTAGAATTGTACGACATGTTATGGTTCCCGCCATGGTAAATTTTTGTGATCTCTGCAGCTATCACTTTTCCTCGTCTGTCATCAATACACCACGCTTTAAAAACTGTAGTAAAATAATCCGTCGCTGCTTCGGGACTTTAACGTGGCATTTAAGAGCATTCAGACATTTCTGCTACATCGCAAAACATTCCATGCACACTTTGCAAAGAGCTTTATGCACGTTTGTATCAACTGTTTTCAAAAAAGGATATGAATTCTCCCATGCTTGCCAGTAGGAAGATATCCGTCTACACTCTTTGTAATTTAGTTTTTCACTGGTGCTGTCGATTGTTTCTGAATTAGACATGACTCAAGTCCAAACAAACCGTTCAAAAAATAAATAAATAAAAGAGTTTCAAGAACACACTAAACAATTTATTTTATGACAAGCCTAAAACCACCGAAACTCCGTGGCAAGTAGTGAGTTCAAACCGCAAGGTAAGCAGTGGTACCGAAGCAGCGGCGGAGTGGAGTGAGCGAGCGACTCAACATGCGCGACACTCATTTGTCTCTTTCCAGGGGCGGCGCGGGCGCGAGCGGGCCCTCTCATTGTCTTCGCCCCCTACAACGTTGCATACAAGCAACGCGCCGCCGTACTTCATTTGAATGGGGTTTCTTTGTAACCTTGTTCAGGATTGCCATAAAACGGTGGAGTGGTGATTGCACACTCTAACCTCGTATACCAGTAACACAACCAGTTTGTAGTTGCAACACTTCTTTATTTATTACACCTACACATGAATTCATCAGCCATAATAATCAATTAACAACATCTGCATGTCAAGGTCCTCTCCACAGTTAGTATTTACAATATTAACCTTCACACTTGCAGCAACGGCCCGTTTACGTGCCGGTAACAACAACCAAAATAATAGATGAAATAGATAATAAAATGTTTACAATGTCAGCTATCGCCTTTCTCACTCAGTTTTGCACTTACTGAAAACGTAAAATTAATTTGATGCTATCTGACCTGAAGGCTACTATTAATTGTTCTGTTTGGACTTAGCATTGTACTACACTCAACGTCCGTTAAGATTCTAGATTTTAAGCAAGCTTAAGGCAAAACGTCAATTTGATGAACATGTGATGGACGCGAGCAAACGTCAATCTATTACGATTTCACAAACACACGATCCAAAGGGTGAACTTATTCTCAGCTTTCGACAGTAGGAAATTTTCTGCCTAAAACAAGTCTCTAGTTGAATGGAATAGAGAAATCGCGCGTTAACGAGATCCGGACAGACCTGTGTTCAAATCCTGACATTTCCGTCACACTGCAAGCTCACAGGGCGAGGTTTGCTCGCGTCGATCACTATACACGTTCCTGAAAACAGAAAAACATTAGCGGCAGACACACTGTAGTCTATACAAGTTAGATATCGAAATAGACGACAGAGGGATAGAGAAACAATTAAAATCGCTCAAAAGAGGAAAGGCCACTGGTCCTGATGGGATACCAGTTCGATTTTACACAGAGTACGCGAAGGAACTTGCCCCCTTCTTTCAGCGGTGTACCGTAGGTCTCTAGAAGAGCGAAGCGTTCCAAAGGATTGGAAAAGGGCACAGATCATCCCCGTTTTCAAGAAGGGACGTCGAACAGATGTGCAGAACTATAGACCTATATCTCTAACGTCGATCAGTTGTAGTATTTTGGAACACGTATTATGTTCGAGTATAATGTCTTTTCTGGAGACTAGAAATCTACTCTGTAGGAATCAGCATGGGTTTCGAAAAAGACGGTCATGTGAAACCCAGCTCGCGCTATTCGTCCACGAGACCCAGAGTGAAACGTCCCCTTAGAACAATTTATACACGACTGTGCTTAAACTGACACACAATAGTTTTTAGCGCAACGCAATCTGACTTTTAATAATCCCTACAAAAGAATGGCCCTGACTAACATTAACCTATACCTTTCACAAATCACTTACCTCACAAAAAATCTTCGTTACTCGAACTACTGCAATACAGCGAGCGCCGCTACTGCCAGCTAACTAAAAGATTCAAACTACGGAAGGCACTAACTACTGATAGGTATAGTTAGCAAATGAAAGATTTTAATAGAGAACAAACAGTGTATTTACCTTATAGTCAAAATATATATGATACTTCATGACATCCAGTCTTACAAATTACAAAACTACGCCATCTCTCTCCCCACGTCCACCACTGCTGGCGGCTCACCTCCAACTGCGCAACGCTACGCGCTGTTAGCATCCAGCTGCCGCTGCCCAACACTACAATGGCAGACAACAATGCAGACTAAACACAGACTGCACACGGCACAGCCAGTGATTTTTTCATACCGAGCGCTATGTGGCGTTACCAACAAGAAAACCTAAACAGCCTACTTACAAGAGGGCCTTAGACACGGGTTCACAGGTAGATGCCGTGTTTCTTGACTTCCGCAAGGCGTTTGACACTGTTCCCCACAATCGTTTAATGAACAAAGTAAGAGCATACGGACTATCAGATAAATTGTGTGATTGGATTGAGGAGTTCCTAGATAACAGAACGCAGCATGTCATTCTCAATGGAGAGAAGTCTTCCGAAGTAAGAGTGATTTCAGGTGTCGCGCAGGGGTGTGTCATAGGACCGTTGCTATTCGCAATATACATAAATGACCTGGTGGATGACATCGGAAGTTCACTGAGGCTTTTTGCAGATGATGCTGTGGTGTATCGAGAGGCTGCAACAATGGAAAATTGTACTAAAATGCAGGAGGATCTGCAGCGAATTGACGCATGGTGCTGGGAATGGCAATTGAATCACAATGTAGACAAGTGTAATGTGCTGTGAATACATAGAATGATAGATCCCTATCATTTAGCTACAAAATAGCAGGTCTTCAATTGGAAGCAGTTAATTCCATAAATTATCTGGGAGTACGCATTAGGAGTGATTTAAAATGGAATGATCATATAAAGTTGATCGTTGGTAAAGCAGATGCCAGACTGAGATTCATTGGAAGAATCCTAAGGAAATGCACTCTGACAACAAAGGAAGTAGGATACAGTACGCTTGTTCGCCCACTGTTTGAATACTGCTCAGCAGTGTGGGATCCGTAGCAGATAGGGTTGATAGAAGAGATAGAGTAGATCCAACGGAGAGCAGCGCGCTTCGTTACAGGATCATTTAGTAATCGCCAAAGCGTTACGGAGATGATAGATGAACTCCAGTGGAAGACTCTGCAGAAGAGACGCTCGATAGCTCGGTACGGGCTTTTGTTAAAGTTTCGAGAACATACCTTCACCGAAGAGTCAAGCAGTATATTGATCCCTCCTACGTATATCTCGCGAAGAGATCATGAGGATAAAATCAGAGAGATTAGAGCCCACACGGAAGCATACCGACAATCCTTCTTTCCACGTACAATACGAGACTGGAATAGAAGGGAAAACCGATAGAGGTACTCAGGGTACCCTCCGCCACACACCGTCAGGTGGCTTGCGGAGTATGGATGTAGATGTAGATGTATACACACACACACACGCACACACGCAATACCTTAATATAAACCTATTACAAGTTAACCAATGAACAGAATTAAGGTGCTTAGATTCTTTGACCACCCCCCCATGAGGGGGGGGGGGGGGAGGCTTGCGTGCCTCAGCGATACAGATAGCCGTACCGTAGGTGCAACCACAACGAAGGGGTATCTGTTGAGAGGCCAGACGAAAGTGTGGTTCCTGAAGAGGGGCAGCAGCCTTTTCAGTAGTTGCAAGGGCAACAGTCTGGATGATTGACTGATCTGGCCTTGTAACAATAACCAAAATGGCTTTGCTGTACTAGTAGTGCGAACGGCTGAAAGCAAGGCACAACTACGGCAGTAATTTTTCCCGAAGGCATGCAGCTTTACTGTGTGGTTAAATGATGATGGCGTCCTCTTGGGTAAAATATTCCGGAGGTAAAATAGTCCCCCATTCGGATCTCTGGGCGGGGACTACTCAAGAGGATGTCGTTATCAGGAGAGAGAAAACTGGCGTTCTACGAATCGGAGCGTGGAATGTCAGACCCTTAATTGGGCAGGTAGGTTTGAAAATTTAGAAAGGGGAATGGATAGGTTAAAGTTAGATATAGTGGGAATTAGTGACGTTCGGTGGCAGGAGGAACAAGACTTCTGGTCAGGTGACAACAGGGTTATAAACACAAAATCAAATAGGGGTAATGCAGGAGTAGGTTTAATAATGAATAGAAAAATAGGAATGCGGGTAAGCTACTACAAACAGCATAGTGAACGCATTACTGTAGCCAAGATAGATACGAAGCCCACACCTACTACAGTAGTACAAGTTTATTTGCCAACTAGCTCTGCAGATGACGAAGAAATTGAAGAAATGTATAATGAAATAAAAGAAATTATTCAGATAGTGAAGGGAGATGAAAATTAATATTCATGGGTGACTGGAATTCGGTAGTAGGAAAAGGGAGAGAAGGAAACGTAGTAGGTGAATATGGACTGGGCAAAGAAATGAAAGACGAAGCCGCCTGGTAGAATTTTGCACAGAGCACAACTTAATCATGGGTAACACTTGGTTCAAGAATCATAAAAGAAGGCTGTATACATGGAAGAAGCCTGGAGAGACTAAAAGGTATCGTTTATATAACGGTAAGACAGATTTAGGAACCAGGTTTTTAATTGTAAGACATTTCCAGGGGCAGATGTGGACTGACCACAATCTATTGGTTATGACCTGTAGATTAAAACTGAAGAAACTGCAAAAAGGTGGGAATTTAAGGAGATGGGACCTGGATAAACTGAAAGAACCAGAGGTTGTACAGAGTTTCAGGGAGAGCATAAGGGAAAAATTGACAGGAATGGGGGAAAGAAATACAGTAGAATAAGAATGGGTAGCTTTTAGGGATGAAGAAGTGAAGGCAGCAGAGGATCAAGAAGGTAAAAAGACGAGGGCTAGTAGAAATCCTTGGGTAACTGAAGAAATATTGAATTTAACTGATGAAAGGAGAAAATATAAAAATGCAGTAAATGAAGCAGGCAAAAAGGAATATAGACGTCTCAAAAATGAGATCGACAGGAAGTGCAAAATGGCTAAGCAGGGATGGCTAGAGGACAAATGTAAGGATGTAGAGGCTTATCTCACTAGGGGTAAGATAGATACTGCCTACAGGAAAATTAAAAAGAGACCTTTGGAGATAAGAGAACCACTTGTATGAACATCAAGAGCTCAGATGGAAACCCAGTTCTAAGCGAAGAAGGGAAAGCAGAAAGGTGGAAGGAGTATATAGAGGGTCTACACAAGGCCGATGTACTTGTGGACAATATCATGGAAATGGAAGAGGATGTAGATGAAGACGAAATGGGAGATACTATACTGCGTGTAGAGTTTGACAGAGTACTGAAAGACCTGAGTCGAAACAAGACCCCCGGAATAGACAGCATTCCATTGGAACTACTGACGGCCTTGGGAGAGCCAGTCCTGACAAAACTCTACCATCTGGTGAGCAAGATGTATGAGACAGGAGAAATATCTCAGACTTCAAGAAGAATATAATAATTCCAATCCCAAAGAAAGCAGGTGTTGACAGATGTGAAAATTACCGAACTATCAGTTTAATAAGTCACAGCTGCAAAATACTACACGAATTCTTTACAGACGAATGGAAAAACTAGAAGAAGCCGCCTTCGGGGAAGATCAGTTTGGATTCCGTAGAAATGTTGGAACACGTGAGGCAATACTGACCCTACGACTTATCTTAGAAGCTAGATTAAGGAAGGGCAAACATACGTTTCTAGCATTTGTAGACAGAGAAAGCTTTTGACAATGTTGACTAGAATACTCTTTCAAATTCTGAAGGTGGCAGGGGTAAAATATAGGGAGCGAAAGGCTATTTACAATTTGTACAGAAACCAGATGACAGTTATAAGAGTCGAGGGACATGAAAGAGAAGCAGTGGTTGGGAAGGGAGTGAGACAGGGTTGTAGCCTCTCCCCGATGTTATTCAATCTGTATATTGAGCAAGCAGTAAAGGAAACAAAAGAAAAATTTGGAGTAGGTTTTAAAATCCACGGAGAATAAATAAAAAAAACTGGCAGCACACAAACGCGTTTTTCTCGCACAGAGTTATAGAGTAGTTAGATATTCGTTCAAATGTATTCGCTATCACCTCAAACAATAACGACATGACAATGTGCTGAACCAGAGTAAATGAATAACCGCACACATGAATTAAACAGTATGCGAAAACTTAAAAAATTTTGTCATACACATTGAAAAGGAGTATGTTCCGCAGATAACAGAGCGATTGTTTAAACATAACTACCAGCTCCACATTCACTCGAGCCTGCTTACTGCATTTAGGATTCGTCAGATCAACATCTTCGCATGCACACGTCCGTACATTGTCAAATGAATTATTCTACATCTACATCTACATTTATACTCCGCAAGTCACCCAACGGTGTGTGGCGGAGGGCACTTTACGTGCAACTGTCATTACCTCCCTTTTCTGTTCCAGTCGCGTATGGTTCGCGGGAAGAACGACAGTCTGAAAGCCTCCGTGCGCGCTCGAATCTCTCTAATATTACATTCGTGATCTCTGGAGGTATAAGTAGGGGGAAGCAATATATTCGATACCTCATTCAGAAACGCAACCTCTCGAAACCTGGCGAGCAAGGTACACCGAGATGCAGAGCGCCTCTCTTGCAGAGTCTGCCACTTGAGTTTGCTAAACATCTCCGTAACGCTATCACGCTTACCAAATAACCCTGTGACGAAACGTGCCGCTCTTCTTTGGATCTTCTCTATCTCCTCCGTCAACCCGATCTGGTACGGATCCCACACTGATGAGCAATACTCAAGTATAGGTTGAACGAGTGTTTTGTTAACCACCTCCTTTGTTGATGGACTACACTTTCTAAGGACTCTTCCAATGAATCTCAACCTGGCACCCGCCTTACCAACAATCAAGTTTATATGATGATTCCACTTCAAATCGTTCCTTACGCATACTCCCAGATATTTTACAGAAGTAACTGCGACCACTTTTTGTTCCGCTATCGTATAATCATACAATAAAGGATTCTTCTTTCTATGTATTCGCAATACATTACATTTGTCTATGTTAAGGGTCAGCTGCCATTCCCTGCACCTAGTGCCTATCCGATGCAGATCTTCCTGCATTTCGCTACAATTTTCTAATGCTGCAACTTCTCTGTATACCACAGCATCATCCGCGAAAAGCCGCATGGAACCTCCGACACTATCTACTAGATCATTTATATATATTGTGAAAAGCAATGGTCCCATAACACTCCCCTGTGCCACGCCAGACGTTACTTTAACGTCTGTAGACGTCTCTCCATTGATAACAACATGCTGTGTTCTGTTTGCTAAAAACTCTTCAATCCAACCACACAGCTGGTCTGATATTCTGTAGGCTCTCACTTTGTTTATCAGGCGATAGTGCGGAACTGTATCGAACGCCTTCCGGAAGTCAAGGAAAATAGCATCTACCTGGGAGGCTGTCTCTAATATTTTCTGGGTCTCATGAACAAATAAAGCGAGTTCGGTCTCACACGATCGCTGTTTCCGGAATCCATGTTGATTCCTACAGAATAGATTCTGGGTTTCCAAAAAGGACATGATACGCGAGCAAAAAACATGTTCTAAAATTCTACAACATATCGACGTCAGAGATATAGGTCTACAGTTTTTCGCATCTGCTCGACGACCCTTCTTGAAGACTGGGACTACCTGTGCTCTTTTCCAATCATTTGGAACCTTCCGTTCCTCTAGAGACATGCGGTACACGGCTGTTTCAAGGGGGGCAAGTTCTTTCGCGTACTCTGTGTAGAATCGAATTGGTATCCCGTCAGGTCCAGTGGACGTTCCTCTGTTGAGTGATTCCAGTAGCCTTTCTATTCCTTGGACACTTATTTCGATGTCAGCCATTTGTTCGTTTGTGCGAGGATTTAGAGAAGGAACTGCAGTGCAGTCTTCCTCTGTGAAACAGCTTTGGAAAAAGGTGTTTAGTATTTCAGCTTTACGCGTGTCATCCTCTGTTTCAATGCCATCATCATCAAGGAGTGTCTGGATATGCTGTTTCGAGCCACTTATTGATTCCTCGATTCCTGAACGTATTCCATTAACCGATAATTTCTTTCACTCATGTTGTACCATAAATCAGTTTTCTCCACAATTAGTTGCAGTATCTCTTGTGCTTCTGTAATTATTCGAACTACCCATTTAATCTTCAATACTCAACTGTAGCAGTATATTTCAGAATCTTCTGTTTTACTAATTTATCCACTACCGTCGCCCGCGGTTCGCTTCGTAACAATGCTACACTCTAAACAAATGCATTCATTAAAAAAAAACTTCCCATTACATAACATTCACATAACGTCCAAACATTAGTTCCAATATTAACGTCTAACGTGTATATAACACGTTACTGTTTTTCAGAAAACCTTTTTTTGCTACTGTCATTCTGCTTGTGACATTCTCTTTATTTTTACCTTACTCACTTATATTGCTGAATAACGTCTAAAGTCGTCATATTAATGCTCTTAGCATCGCCTAAATTACTTCATCTGTTATATATTGCCCTTGTTTTATTTAACGACATCTTATAATTTGTTTTCAAGACACAGTCGATTCCGATGAATTGCTCTTCCAGGTCCTTTGGCATCTCTGACAGAATTACAGAGCTTTCCGCAAAACTTAAGGTTTTTATTTCCTCCCCTTAAGCTTTAATTCCCTCCGCAGATTTCAGCTTGGTTTCCTTTACTATTTGCTCAACGTATTGGGGAAAGACTACAGTCCTGCCTCAGCCCTTCTCATTTACTGGCTCCCTTTCACCTCCTTGCTTTCTCGTAACTGCTTTGCAATTTCTTTACAAGTTGTATATAACCTTCTTCTCTCTCTGTTTGATCACTGTTAACTTCAAAAACTTCAAAGACAATACTGACAATAACTTCTTTTCGTTGGGGGAGGGTTGCCACAAGTGCTCGTTCGTCTTTCCAGAACCCAGACTGATCTTCACCGGAATGGCTTCTGTCACTTGTTTCTTACTCCTATAGCTAATTCGTATTAGTATTTTACAACCATGACTTATAGAAACTAATGTTGTGTCAGCACCTACCTTATTTGGTGTCGGGAAAATAATCTTCTACTTTGAAAAGAATGTAGCAACATTCTGCTACAGTTGTGGTGGTATATTGGTTGTCGCATGCATGGTGGGCCCAATTATCGGTTCGTTATACACTCCTGGAAATTGAAATAAGAACACCGTGAATTCATTGTCCCAGGAAGGGGAAACTTTATTGACACATTCCTGGGGTCAGATACATCACATGATCACACTGACAGAACCACAGGCACATAGACACAGGCAACAGAGCATGCACAATGTCGGCACTAGTACAGTGTATATCCACCTTTCGCAGCAATGCAGGCTGCTATTCTCCCATGGAGACGATCGTAGAGATGCTGGATGTAGTCCTGTGGAACGGCTTGCCATGCCATTTCCACCTGGCGCCTCAGTTGGACCAGCGTTCGTGCTGGACGTGCAGACCGCGTGAGACGACGCTTCATCCAGTCCCAAACATGCTCAATGGGGGACAGATCCGGAAATCTTGCTGGCCAGGGTAGTTGACTTACACCTTCTAGAGCACGTTGGGTGGCACGGAATACATGCGGACGTGCATTGTCCTGTTGGAACAGCAAGTTCCCTTGCCGGTCTAGGAATGGTAGAACGATGGGTTCGATGACGGTTTGGATGTACCGTGCACTATTCAGTGTCCCCTCGACGATCACCAGAGGTGTACGGCCAGTGTAGGAGATCGCTCCCCACACCATGATGCCGGGTGTTGGCCCTGTGTGCCTCGGTCGTATGCAGTCCTGATTGTGGCGCTCACCTGCACGGCGCCAAACACGCATACGACCATCATTGGCACCGAGGCAGAAGCGACTCTCATCGCTGAAGACGACACGTCTCCATTCGTCCCTCCATTCACGCCTGTCGCGACACCACTGGAGGCGGGCTGCACGATGTTGGGGCGTGAGCGGAAGACGGCCTAACGGTGTGCGGGACCGTAGCCCAGCTTCATGGAGACGGTTGCGAATGGTCCTCGCCGATACCCCGGGAGCAACAGTGTCCCTAATTTGCTGGGAAGTGGCGGTGCGGCCCCCTACGGCACTGCGTAGGATCCTACGGTCTTGGCGTGCATCCGTGCGTCGCTGCGGTCCGGTCCCTGGTCGACGGGCACGTGCACCTTCCGCCGACCACTGGCGACAACATCGATGTACTGTGGAGACCTCACGCCCCATGTGTTGAGCAATTCGGCGGTACGTCCTCCCGGCCTCCCGCATGCCCACTATACGCCCTCGCTCAAAGTCCGTCAACTGCACATACGGTTCACGTCCACGCTGTCGCGGCATGCTACCAGTGTTAAAGACTGCGATGGAGCTCCGTATGCCACGGCAAACTGGCTGACACTGACGGCGGCGGTGCGCAAATGCTGCGCTGCTAGCGCCATTCGACGGCCAACACCGCGGTTCCTGGTGTGTCCGCTGTGCCGTGCGTGTGATCATTGCTTGTACAGCCCTCTCGCAGTGTCCGGAGCAAGTATGGTGGGTCTGACACACCGGTGTCAATGTGTTCTTTTTTCCATTTCCAGGAGTGTAATTAAATGCTGGTACTCATGGAGGTCCCAGTGTGGGCAGTAATTATCGTATGGCAACGAAACTTGGCACGTACACTATGTGATCAAAAGTATCCGGACACGTGGCTGAAAATGACTTACCAGTTCGTGGCACCCTCCATCGGTAATGCTAGAATTCAGTATGGTGTAGGCCCACCCTTAGCCTTGATGACAGTTTCCACTCTCGCAGGCATACGTTCAATCACGTGCTTTAAGGTTTCTTGGGGAGTGGTAACCCATTCTCCGTGTAGGCCAGTCCATTACAGGGATGTTACAGTCAAGTAACCACTCCACCACAGGCTGTGCATTAGGAATAGGTGTTCGATAGTGTTGAAAGATGCAATCGCCATCCCCCAATTGCTCTTCAACGGGTGCCTAAAACATCGGTGTAGTCCTGTTCTGTGATAGTGCCACGCAAAACAAGGAGTGCGAGTTCTCTTCATGAAAAACACGACCACACCATAACTCCACCTCCTCCGAATTTTACTGTTGGCACTACACATGTTGATCAGATGACGTTCACCGGGCATTCGCCATACCCACTCCCTGCCATCGGAGAGCTACATTCTATATTGTGATGCGTCACTCCACACAACTTTTTCCACTGTTCAATCGTCCAGTATTTATGCTCCTTACACTAAGTGAAAGCGTTGTTTGGCATTTACAGCGTGATGTGTGGCTTATGAGCAGCCGCTCGACCGTCAAATCCAAGTTTTCTCACTTTCTGCCTGCCTTTCATTGTGCTGGCAGTGGATCCTGATGCAGTTTGGAATTCCGGTGTGATGTCTGCCTATTACACATTACGATCCTTTGCTACTGTCGTCGGTCTCTGTCAGTCAACAGACGAGGTCGGCCGGTGTGCTTTTGTGCTGTACGTGTCCCTTCACGTTTCCACTTCACTATCACATCGGACACAGTGAACCTAGTGTTTAGGAATGTGGCAATCTCGCTTACTGACGTATAACAAGTGACACCCAATCAGCTGACCATGTTCGAAGTCCGTGATTTCTGCGGAGCGCCCCATTCTGCTCTCTCACAATGCACCTAATATGAAAAACGTATGTTTTGGGGGGTGTCCTGATACCTTTGATCAGAAAGTGTACGCTAACGCGTTAATGCGGAACCGATTTACGCAGGATAGAAAACTAGTTCCAGTTTTGGCCACTAGATGCATATTTCGCCCCATACAGTATCCCGACGTCTCCAGTCCTTATGTTGAACAAATTATGTCAACAGCAGTTAAAAATAAAATCAACATTATTCCTTTATCACTTGTTTGACCTTTTCAGAGCACTTTCCGTTCCTAACCTATTAATGCAGAAACATTTATATACATCTTTGTTGCATTCACAGCACATGATTTGCACTTGGTAGGCAAAATTGGAACTATTTTTTTCCATCGTAAAACAGTTCCGCATTAACGCACTAGAGTATCTAAAAAGGTTCGCCGTCATACGATAATTACGGACCACAATGAACCATATGTGAGTAGCTACATTTTAATTACAACCACTCGCTATCTAAGTAATTCTGAAGTACTCTCATCTATAGCGGATGACTTGTTTCAAGTTAAGTATTTTAGCGGTTGTCATATTCTTCTCACAGAATGACATCATCATTCATCTCGTTTTCATTCACTTTACTTCGCTCTTTCAACGTTATTTTCAACATGATACTTTCCTTAAAGTGGTCATTCTACAAATTTCTTCCAGCTTGCAGCCATTTTTTTTGTAATTTTTGTGTAAATCACATAACTTCATAGTCTCCACCTGAAAGTCACATTTCTTGTTTCAATTAGTTCTTCTGACTAATCCATATTTGGTCGCTATAAAGTTTGTCTGTTTCCTCTTATGGAATGTCAGAGAATCACCTGGTGTCTGTGATCAATTATTGGTGATAAATTTAATTTCAGTTAATAACATTTAGATCGTCTATCGCTGTTTGCAGACTGCAATTAATCTGTGTACATTGCGTCATTTCTTTGTAGTAGAGCTTTCATTTAACAACACGATCAGTGGAACCTCCTAGACCACATTCATTTACGTGGGTCGTGAAGTAAACGTACCTCGGATGTGGCCACTGAATCTGCCCTTAATAGTTGGGAATAAAGTGTACAATCGCTTTGCAGTGATCTCACTGTCCCAATCAGACTACTATTCACCTAGTCTCCAGAACTGCGCAACTTACTGGACGTGAGCTGTGCATGACTGTTGTTGACAGTGGTGCGAGGAAGACCGCCATACGGCAGGAGCATCAAGTGCTGAGCCGGGGCTGTTCATTCACTCTAGTGCACCGCGCGCTCCTTAAGTTCCCGCACTAATTTTACTCCTGGCTCGTAAGCGTAGTCAGCGCAGTAAAAATGATGAATCAACAACTGTAAACAACAGACGTGCATTCAGCCAGGTAGTCGTAAGCTGGCAGTGTTAGGTAGGTGACGAGCCACTGTTGTATCAACGTTGTTGTGTCGCAAATCGCAATGGAACTACATCTCTCAGCAAAGGTTCAAGACTTTCTCGAGAATCTTTTGAGGAAGAGTGTGCAAAATTAGTCCTGCACACTTTGACTCAAAGACAAAAACAGCGACCCGTGGACCTGCGGCGACTTGACTGAAGAACAAAAAGCAGACATTTGTTTTCTGGAAAAAATCATCACGTGTAATGAGACTCGGTGTTATCAGTACGAACCTACCACAAAACTTCAATGCAGGAATGCAAATGAAGCGTCAACGCTTCGACAACATACCCGACATTCGAGTCATTGTGACAAGTGAGTTTAACAACATCGCAAAGAATATCTTCTATGAGACTTTCATAAGTTTGTATGATTGTTCTGTCCGTTGCCATTAAATTGGGGGGGGGGGGGGGGGAGAGAGACTACGGAGAGCACCTAAAGCGTTTTTCGTTAGCCCAGTCACGAAAGGTTTTGGGCTGAATTCTAAGAGTTCTATTGCACCCCACTACCATCAACTACTCATCCAGTGGGATAGGTAAAGTAAACGAAGGAAGAGTGATTAGAGTCCTGTCGACAACAAAACCATTAATGATGGGCACACAAACTCCGACTGCCTAAGGATGCGGGAGGAAAGTACACGTATACTTCTCCGTTCCAGAATTTGCTTTAAACAATTCAGGAAAATTAGGGCGTTTCAAAATGAATATACGGTTTTTAAGGCTTTGTAGCGCATATTACATTCACGTTACAATTATAAATAATACACCAGATGAAAGAGAAAGAGAAACAGTTTTTCTTGCAATTATTCAGTGTGAACAGCGATCACACGTCGAGTCGATATGCGAGTTGTTCCGAAACCTTGATCAATGTGTCAGGAGTAACTGTTGAAATAACACTGTTTCTAAAGTCGGATAGATCAGCTGGTATCGGAGGCACACGCATATGATCGCGTCAGATCGTCGAGACCTTTCATAAAATGCTGTGTCAACCGGCCCCTTGAATCCGATCCACCGGTCGGATACAACGTCGTTTAACCAGTCGCGTACTGAGCTACGAAAGCGAGGTGGCGCACTCTCTTGCTCCCAAATAAAAATACGTTGTTCAGCTTCTTCCCATTGAGGCACGGACCGTAGCTGTATTACATCAACATAATAAACTCAGTTACAGTTGATTCACCGAAAAAGAAACGTCCATAAACTTTCCGCGGGGATACTTCTTGGGCCTAAGCGTGAAAGCGTGGGTTTCGAAAAAGAAGATCGTGTGAAACTCAGCTCGCGCTATTCGTGCACGAGACTCAGAGGGCCATAGACACGGGTTCCCAGGTAGATGCCGTGTTACTTGACTTCCGCAAGGTGTTTGATACAGTTCCCCACAGTCGTTTAATGAACAAAGTAAGAGCATATGGACTATCAGATCAATTGTGTGATTGGATTGAAGAGTTCCTATACACCAGAGCGCAGCATCTCTTTCTCAACGGAGAGAAGTCTTCCGAAGTGAGAATGATTTCGGGTGTGCCGCAGGGGAGTGTCGTAGGACCGTTGCTATTCACAACATATATAAATGAGCTTGTGGATAACATCGGAAGCTCACTGAGGCTTTTTGCGGATGATGCTATAGTATATCGAGAGGTTGTAACAATGGAAAATTGTACTGAAAGGCAGGAGGATCTGCAACGAATTGACGCATGTTGCTGGGAATGGCAATTGAATCTCAATGCAGGCAAGGGTAATGTGCTGCAAATACATAGAAAGAAAGATTCTTTATCATTTAGCTACAATATAGCAGGTCAGCAACTGGAAGCAGTTAATTCTATAAATTATGTAGGAGTAGGCATTAGGAGTGATTTAAAATGGAATGACCATATAAAATTAATCGTCGGTAAAGCAGATGCCAGACTGAGATTCATTGGATGAATCCTAAAGAAATGCAATCCGAAAACAAAGGAAGTAGGTTACAGCACACTTGTTCTCCCACTGCTTGAATACTGCTCTCTGGTGTGGGATCCGTACCAGATTGGGTTGATAGAAGAGATAGAGAAGATCCAACGGAGAGCAGCGCGCTTCGTTACAGGATCATTTAGTAATCGGGAAAGTGTTACGGAGATGATAGATAAACTCCAGTGGAAGACCTGCAGGAGAGACGCTAGGTAGCTCGGTCCGGGCTTTTGTTAAAGTTTCGAGAACATACCTTCACCGAAGAGTCATGTAGGATATTGCTCCCTCCTACCTATATCTCGCGAAGAGACCATGAGGATAAAATCAGAGAGATTAGAGCCCACACAGAGGCATACCGACAATCCTTCTTTCCACGAACAATACGAGACTGGAATAGAAGGGAGAACCGATAGAGGTACTCAAGGTACCCTCTGCACACACCGTCAGGTGGCTTGCGGAGTATGGATGTAGATGTAGATGTAGGCGGTTATCACATTAACGTGACTGTGAAACCTTCCCGTCGAATAAATAAAAAAAATAATTTAACTTACTTTCCGTGTAATGAAAGAAAGAAAGATAATGAACTTTTTGTGCCTTGCAGTTTTCCTGTCTGGACTTGCTTTAGACAACTCGCCTGATCTGATAGTCTTTAGCGTACAACAATGACTTGCGCCTTGTGCCTTTATTGGCAACAATATTAATGTGACTGATCAAAAGAAGATTATTTCGACGTGAACTGATAAGTTTACGCCGTGTCCCTTAGTACTGGTTGTCTATGCGGTGAACCTGGGAACATACATATATATTTTCATATATATTTTCGTTACCTTTTATTTTACAGCTTCGCCTCTGGATAACGTCATCTGACTTCTTGTCTGAATATACTCTCTCTGATCTATTGTTCATAATTATTTGAGTTGGCATTCATTTACTGGGATTGCGAATATGTGAGCTAAATCTGTACTTATTACTCATTTGCTGTTTTGATTGAAGTTACTAGTGAAAAAGTCAATTTCATTATTAAATAAAAAATTGACAAAACTCAACAAAAGTTAAATCTTGTGGTTACTGGGTTCAATGAAAGATAATACGATGTTGACTGAGATAAACAGATCCATTCTGTAAATGACTGAATATAAATTTTTAACTCTTTATAATGATTCCATTTATAAAACTTTAGTTTGGGGATAGTTTACATAAAACAGATTAAAAATTTAACAACGAACTTACAGTATGCAGTTAGCGCTTAATTATCTTTGATGTCTTCATTGTGGTGTCACCGCCAGACACCACACTTGCTAGGTGGTACCCTTAAATCGGCCGCGATCCGCTATTATGCGTCGGACCAGCGTGTCGCCACTATCAGTGATTGCAGACCGGGCGCCGCCACATGGCAGGTCTAGAGAGACTTCCTAGCACTCGCCCCACTTGTACAGCCGACTTTGCTAGCGATGGTTCACTGTCTACATACGCTCTCATTTGCTGAGACGACAGTTTAGCACATAGCCTTCAGCTACGTCATTTGCTACGACCTAGCAAGGCGCCTTATTCAGTTACTATGAATGTGTTCTGAAGAGATAATATTGTGAATCATGTACCGTCATGAGCGACGTTCATCATTAATGGATTAAAGTTAATTATCAAACTAATCACGTCAGCTTTCTGAATTCTAATTCCTTGTCATGTTCCAGACCTCACGTCAGTATAGTTCTTCCCAAACGCGTGCATTTCGGCCTCCTCTAGTAACAAGGTGTTGGCTCTTCTGGCAACACAACATTCGTGACCTCAATTTTTAATAATTCATGAATAATTATCAACTACATAATTATAGTATTCTTCAAGTAATATATAGCTGGTGGCGAACAGGCACACCGCTCTGTCTCTACACAAAATTTCACTGCACGAAGGTCGACTCGAGAGTGTTCTATCGACAATCCTGCGCGCTTCTCGCCACGCTCCCTATGTATCAATGAGCGGTCTCTCCCGCCAACAAAGAACTTAGTGCAGATACTTCACTGTCACCATCGATATGCAAAGAACTTAAATAAATTTTACAAAACATTTTTCTTAACGTTTTTCTTACACACTGTATTTGTTATTTACATACTTCTTAGCTTATAAATATTTTTCATGGCCTGTTTTATTTTCTATTGACATATTTCAGTTGGACGGTGTATAATTCGAAGTGACCCATAAAGACCTATATCTGTCTTTGTATGCATATATGGAATTATTTAATTTTAAAATGTGTAATGGAGACAGACATTATTTGACAAAAGTGGCAGTTCATAATACTAGACAAGAGCAAATAGAATATATTAACCGTCCGCAACGTCAGGCGTCCTGTTGACTGAATGTCGTGCGATTTTACTCTCTGGCAAATATGCTGAATAGCGAGAGTGGAGGGTTTGCTGTTTAATTTAAAAACTGGATTCAGTTCCGTGTCCCCGTATTGTTTACAACATCCTGCACGGCGCCAGCTGCAATTTCCGGCCCACAAGCGGCAAATTATTACGAGCTGTTTACGGTTTCGCTCGTATCGTGCGGTACAGCAGGTGCGCTGAAACTGTTACGGTAATATTCATGGAATGGAGGGGAAAGCTCAAGGAGCAATACACAAAATCAGGTGCCAGCCATAAATTATCTAGTTTTTAGTGCAGGCGCAGCGATGATTGATAGCTTCTCTTGGAACTACTCTCTCTCGTCTTACACAGACAGCCCCATTCAAGGTGTGACTGAGATCTAAACAGTTGTGGTTTGAAAGCGCTGAAAACTCGGCATGTTAAATGCCTTTTTTAAATTAAAAACTGCATATCATATAATGTATCAAAACATGTGGTGCGTGGTAGAAATCTTCTCAGTGACAAATCTAAAGTGTTCAGTGAGAAAAATTTACGTGTACGACAATAAGAATACAGCGGGAATGTATTCACATCTGTTGGACGAATGTAATGAAAACAAACACTCCAAACCGACATTTCACGATAGTTCATCTGTAAGAAACACACCACATGTCATAAAGAAAGCGTGTAAACTGTCTGAAGATGAATCACAACGATTCGAAACTGGTAACGGTACCCTTTGAATAAAGGAACTGAAAGTAAATTTGTGGCTCGTTGCTGTCCAAACACCATCAACATTTGCCTTCAAACAACAGCCACGGTCTCCATCATGTCATCATATGAGAAAATTGCATTGTATGTATTCCTCATTAGCGAGGATAGGTATTTCCTCGCAAACTTTCCACGTTGGATGTCAAAAGACTAAAATACGGTTGGTCGGCGTTCAGAAGAATCTGTAGAGAAGGTGAATATTTCGTGGTTTCGAGAATATGATTCGCCTTGTGCAGTTACGAGGGAGGGCAGCCGAGTTTTGCTGGGAAGCCAGCTGTGGAGAGAAGGGGGTCTTCCGTTTTGAGTGCCCGTGTTTGACGGTGGCTCAGAATCAGCTTTTGTTGATACAGACGGACTTGCTGTCCTTGCTCTCAAGAGATTTTGTAGTTAGAACGATTAGGCACTGTACTGTTGCGAACTTAAACGATTCTGGACTTCGCCTCCGGGTAGGGAGTCGTCATTGAGTACGCAGCGTTCAGTGATTGGGAGCACTTCTTCTGCCGATATTAATGTTGGTTGGGCTGTTTTGGGGGAAGAGACTGCCTATACTCATGTTGAGACGTTAGCTGAACTCTGTCCTTGAGGCTGGGAGTTCGCTTTTCTCGTCTGTAGAACACAGAGAGGAGAAGACAGTATTAGATTATACTAGTGAGAGCAGCACCTTCTGCCGTGCTAGTCTTTGAATGAGTTTTTATTTTGTGGCTGAAGTTCTTCCATCGTCGCAGACGTGTACGAAAACCATCACTCCGAAGCACCGGATACAGTACATACGGTGGTATTCCTAATTGCTTTGTATTATTAGGGCTATAAAGCTAAACAGCTGTGATCAAGTAAGTTTTATTTCCACTGAGGTTGCACATCACTGTAGATCGTCTTTGAAAGTAGTGTATCCTAGTGTTGGGTATGTAGATGATGTCAGTCATCTCACGTTATTTATACTACATCGCGTAGCCATAAAAAGGAGCAAATTTGGGCAGTTGATCAGTAAGAATAGTTAGGAAATTCATTTATATATAAACATTTGTAATATATAATGTGGTTTTAAACTACAGCAAGTAGGTAAGCAGAAACAGCATTTATCATTTAGTACTTACTAGTTCCCTTAATCTTTCATTTATGTTTATGTTGTAATTTATATGTCAAAGAGCCAGAAGGAGGAAAAGATAAATCACCACTAAGATATCCTAAGATCTGTTTCAGGGGGTAGTCAGACAGGACTAAATCTTTATTTTCGCGTTCAGTATTTCCCGTTGTGCACATTCATTTTATACCCACCTGGAGCAGCATCTTGCATAAGTAGCAAGTAAACACCCAGCTGCCACTCTTGCTAGATACCCCCACCACCGAAACAGAAGAACAGCAGGCTCTCACCAAAGACATATTAGATACAGAAATTGTAGACGCAATCTACTCTGGATACAACTCATCCCCATGACAAAACAACATCAGACGCATAAACCTTCAAAAAGTCCCTTCCCAAATTCTAATCCCGATCCTTTCCCCCATTTTCCTCTATTGTCTACATAATGAGACAATACCGACCAATTGGAAGACCTGCAAGACAATCATGACAACCAAACCAGACAAACCCAAGACTGACCCTAAGTCCTACACCATTATCGCTTTTCGACGTAATAGGCAAGACTTCCGAACAGATACTAACGAAACAACTAGGAACATACATCGAAAACAAAGGACTACTCCCCCTCACGTAGGCTGGATTCAGACACAACTATTCGACAACTGACCCACTACTCAAACTACCTGACAGAATTACCATAGGATTCAACCAGGGACACTGTACCCTTGCAGAGTTCCTAGATATCGCACGAGCGTTTGACAAACTTTGGCACCAGAGCTTGCTATTCAAACTGGTCAGTATGGGTATACCAACAAAAATGGTCAGACTGAGCGGACATGCTGACTGCACGTAGCATATCAATCGTCTGAACCCTTCACCCCACATGCCGGTGTCCCACAGGGAGGCATCTGGTCCCCCCGTCCTGTATACCCTACATGCAGCTAACGTACCTATGGTAACAACACAAAATGAAACGACAGGACTATATGCAGACGACACAGCCTACTGGGTCACCGAACTACGAACAACAGCCATTCAACACAAGAGGCAATCGTACCTCCAACGATTAGAAACGTGGATGACAAAATGGAGGATACGACCAAACTCGACAAAGACTCAGTCCTTTTCAGATACAGAAACCTCACCATAAAACACCAACAAAACGAAAACGACATGGGAATCTCTTTGTGGGACACACCCATAAGGCTCAACAATACAGCCATATACCTTGGGGTATATCTGGACAAACATCTCAATTATAAAACCCACCTAACTCACCTCCTGAACAAAACCAGACACAGACAGAACCTCGTCCGACAGGTACAAGGTCGAATCTACGGCTGCAGCACACAAACCGCAGTCCACACCTACAAAGCTTTCATCAGACTGATAATGGAGTATGTGGCAGACCCCTGGGAGGCACACACGCCCAAGTAGCAGACAGGTTATACAGCACAGGAAGGAGAATCCTGAGCAGTATCGCCAAACTCCCGAACATCGTACCCTAGCAACGAGGTATACCGAACAACAGAAATAGAACGTCTCCAAACCAGGCTGGTCAAGCTTCTAGCGCGGTACGGCAGACATATACTGAACAAAATGCCTGACATGGAGGACCTCATCTCCACCAACCACAGAACCCGATGAAAACCGAAATTCAGATACATTACCCCTTCCAACACAATAGCCGTAAACACTGCAAAGACATACCCAGACTTAGCCCCAATCCTGGAAGCACTCACAGCCAGCCCCATAATCATCCCCATCTAGATCAGAGAACAGACAACTGAAACACACATACACGTGGACATACGCGCACCACATCTCACACGCACACAAACACACACACACACACACACACACACACACACACACACACACACACACACACACACACACAACACTACAACAAATACACGACCAAGAACCTCTCAAGGAGTTATTAAATTAAATAAAAATTATAAAAACGAAAACATTGTAGATAGTAAATAAGATCCTATAACTAGAAATAAGTCACCTAAGTCCAGCATATTCCTCTCGCTCTCCCTTTCTCAACAAAACAATACCATGTATATTATGTATTAATATAATTCTCAAATCTAAACTGTAAAATTATAGAAAATGTACAGCCTGTAACAAGCAAAAGATCCTTAAGTAATATTAACGTATTATGCACAATATTTAACTTATACTATTGTCTTGTGTAAAATTGTAAAGAAATAATAGCACCAACGTACAATTTCCACAATGAACGAACCAAATTGTAACACGAAAAAGAAAGTTTAAAATGTATAATCAGTATGAAATGAGAACTGAATTGCATTATATACATAAATGTAAGCCAAAAATAAAATGTAAAACCTCATGTCTGAGAAGGACATACAGCAACTCCTCGAACAGCCCGCCCTTCTCCCTCAGAGAAGGGGGGAAAAAACGCCCAAGGACCATTGTCAGGTAGCACCTGAAGATGACAGCGAGTTACGCCGTCGAAATATCGTACGAAAACGACGAGAACATCCGGCAAAAGTCCCGTTTCTTCCAAAGTCAACAGATCGCCTGGAAAGCCTGAAAAATTACTCTGACGTTGTTGATGATCTACGAGGTGCATTCAAGTTCTAAGTGTTGTGGTTGGCAGGAGAGCCAACACAGGGTTACTAAAGGAGGCCGAAATGCACGCGTTTTAGCTCACGCAGGCTGGAAAGGGCATTAGGATTGAGAAAAACGGACGTAGCTGGTGGAATACTTACCTTTAATCCATTAGTCACGAACGTCGGTCTTGACGGTACATGATCCATAATATAAATAGAAACTGATAATGGCGCCTTGCTAGGTCGTAGCAAATAACGTAGCTGAAGGCTATGCTACTATCGTCTCGTCAAATGAGAGCGTATTTACTCAGTGAACCATCGCTAGCAAAGTCGGCTGTACAACTGGGCCGAGTGCTAGGAAGTCTCTCTAGACTAGACCTGCCGTGTGGCGGCGCTCGGTCTGCAGCGACACGCGGGTCCGACGTATACTACCGGACCACGGCCGATTTAAAGGCTACCACCCAGCAAGTGTGGTGTCCGGGGGTGACACCACACTAAGGCCTCCGATTTTTTTTCTAATTAACTACTCACCCGAAATCGATGAAACTGGCATTACTTCTCGGCGTAATCGCCCTGCAGGCGTACACATTTTTCACAACGCTGACTCCATGTTTCCATGGCAGAGGCGAAGTCTTCTTTAGGAGTCTGTTTTGACCACTGGAAAATCGCTGAGGCAATAGCAGCACGGCTGGTGAATGTGCGGCCACGGAGAGTGTCTTTCATTGTTGGAAAAAGCCAAAAGTCACTAGGAGCCAGGTCAGGTGAGTAGGGAGCACGAGGAATCTCTTCAAAGTTGTTATCGCGAAGAAACTGTTGCGTAACGTTAGCTCGATGTGCTGGTGCGTTGTCTTGGTGAAACAGCACACGCGCAGCCCTTCCCGGACGTTTCTGTTGCAGTGCAGGAAGAAATTTGTTCTTCAAAACATTTTCGTAGGATGCACCTGTTACCGTAGTGCCTTTTGGAACGCAAAGGGTAAGGATTACGCCGTCGCTGTCCCAGAACATGGACACCATCAGTTTTTCAGCACTGGCGGTTACCCGAAATTTTTTTGGTGGCTGTGAACCTGTGTGCTTCCATTGAGCTGACTGGCGCTTTGTTTCTGGATTGAAAAATGGCATCCACGTCTCATCCATTGTCACAACCGACGAAAAGAAAGTCCCATTCATGCTGTCGTTGCGTGTCAATATTGCTTGGCAATCTGCCACACGGGCAGCCATGTGGTCGTCCGTCAGCATTCGTGGCACCCACCTGGATGACACTTTTCGCATTTTCAGGTCGTCATGCAGGATTGTGTGCACAGAACCCACAGAAATGCTAACTCTGGAGGCGATCTGTTCAACAGTCATTCGGCGATCCCCCAAAACAATTCTCTCCACTTTCTCGATCATGTCGTCAGACCGGCTTGTGCGAGCCCGAGGTTGTTTCGGTTTGTTGTCACACGATGTTCCGCCTTCATTAAACTGTCGCACCCACGAACGCACTTTCGACACATTCATAACTCCATCACCACATGTCTCCTTCAACTGTCGGTGAATTTCAATTAGTTTCACACCACGCAAATTCAGAAAACGAATGATTGCACGCTGTTCAAGTAAGGAAAACGTCGCCATTTTTAAGTATTTAAAACAGTTCTCATTCTCGCCGCTGGCGGTAAAATTCCATCTGCCTTACGGTGCTGCCATCTCTAGGACCTGTTAACAATGAATGCAGCCTCATGTTAAGACAATGCGCATGTTTCTATCTCTTTCCAGTCTGGAGAAAAAAAATCGGAGGCCTTAGAACTTGAATGCACCTCGTACAGCTGCGTAAAGTAATGCGACATTTAATCGATGGCTGCGAATTCTCTAATATCTGCTGCGTTAGATATAGGTGTGATACCTATAAGGGGCGTTCAAAAAGAAACGAGCCGGAGTCTGGAATGCGGAAACTGGTGGCAGGAGGGTAATATCGTGATGTGTGTAACAAGGTGTGGTTCCGAGCAGAGGGTGGAAGTTCACAGCCTGTCTCTACAGGGCATCACGTGACCATACAGAGCTAGCAGCACCATGCAACAATCGTCCAACGCTGCCAGTCGCATTGCAAACAGTGACCAAGATGGCCCTCTTTTGGTTCACTTCCCGCAGCACAGGACACCAGTGAATGCCCAACGCTACCCGCAAACCTCGACCAAGTGATCAAATCAAAACGACCAGGCAATCTCACCCGTGGGGTCATTCTGCTCCACGACAAAGCAAAGCCTCATACGGCCAACACAGTCGAGGCACTCATGCTGAAATTCAAATGGGAGGTTTTCGGCCACCCTCCATACAGTCCGGACCTGTCCCCTGTGATTACGCCATTTTTGGTCCCCTTAAATAGGCTCTGAGGGGCAAACGGTTCACCTAGGACGCCGACGTCCAGCTGTTCGTGCGGAACTGGTTAACATCGCAGCCCCGGGAATTTTATGAGACAACCATTCACTGCATTGTGTCACAGTGGGACAAGTGTCTCAACAGCCAGGGTCAATACTTCTAACATTTAGGTAATGGTTTCTGTAATTATGCCTCCGGCCCGTTGGCCCGTTTCTTTTTGAACGCCCCTTATACAGGGTGATTCAAAAAGAATACCACAACTTTAGGAATTTAAAACTCTGCAACGACAAAAGGCAGAGCTAAGCACTATCTGTCGGGGAATTAAGGAAGCTATAAAGTTTCATTTAGTTGTACATTTGTTCGCTTGAGGCGCTGTTGACTACGCGTCAGCGTCAGTTGATGCTAAGATGGCGACCGCTCAACAGAAAGCTCTTTGTGTTATTGCGTACGGCAGAAGTGAATCGACGACAGTTGTTCACCGTGAATTTCGAACGAAGTATGGTGTTAAACCCTCTGATAGGTGGTGTATTAAACGTTGGTATAAACAGTTTACAGAGAATGGGTGTTTGTGCAAAGGGAAAAGTTCTGGACGGCCGAGAACGAGTGATGAAAATGTAGCACGCATCCAGCAAGCATTTCTTCGCAGCCCAGGAAAATCGACTTGCAGAGTTAGCAGAGAGCTGCAAATTCCACAATCAACTGTATGGAGAGTCCACATTGGGACTTATCTGTCCGTAACTACCTGAACGTCAACTACCCGAGGCGATGGATCGGCCGCCAGGCAGCCCGTGACAGAGCACTTCATCGCTGGCCTCCAAGAAGCCCTGAACTTACCCCCTGCGATTTTTTCTTATGGGGGTATGTTAAGGATATGGTGTTTCGGCCACCTCTCCCAGCCACCATTGATGATTTGAAACGAGAAATAACAGTAGCTATCCAAACTGTTACGCCTGATATGCAACAGAGAGTGTGGAACGAGTTGGAGTATCAGGTTGATATTGCTCGAGTGTCGGGAGGGGGCCATATTGAACATCTATGAACTTGTTTTTGAGTGAAAAAAAACTTTTTAAATACTCTTTGTAATGATGTATAATAGAAGGTTATATTATGTTTCTTTCCAAATAATACACATTTTTAAAGTTGTGGTATTCTTTTTGAATCACCCTGTATTAGTGCCGGACCGCAACGCGTAGATCGATACAGGTCTGGCTTGCAAGCTAGCACACTGTACTTTTCATTCCTGTCGACGTTTAAAGTTTATCCGTTCACTAGTAATTACAAAATACATGTAACAAACGAAACTATTTTTATTTTAATAATAATAATAATAAAGAATAATAGAAAACTCCTTTAATTAATATAGGAAATAGCGCTAAAACAGGTCGGCGAATGCTCGTTTTAAAGACACCAGACATCATTTGGGGACATGCCATCAGGGTGGAACGCCGAGCCTTCAATGGTCATGAAAAAAGAGCTGCGTCGTTCAACCCAACGGAGATTACAACTGCGGGGCAGTTTGGAGAAAATGCTCCCTAAATTAATATCAGAAGTGGACTGGTATTTGACTTGTCGCTTCATTATGTGGTGTTGTGTTAGTAAGAATGTCCCAAGATCGACCACGTTCGTGAGACCACTTTGGCTATCTGTGCACATTCTCCAGTTCTACCGGAGCTTCCAAACGTCACCCTTACTACGCTTGCATGCGACACATTTCCCGAAAGTCGAAAACAGAATTTCGGAAACCGTTTTTCGCTGTCGTGTTCACATATGAGGGTCTAAGGCGGATTTGCTAGTCCATTTAAATAAGGCGTCCGGAAAACCTCCTACTAAAACGGATTTCCATAATCGATTTTAGAGTGGTTACACAACCAACGAGAAACGGTACTGTGAAATCGGTTAACGACAGCCGGTTTTGGGAGCCCTTTTGTAAACATTGTGACTGTCTACTGCACTTTACCATGCGCGCTATATTCATCATCTAATGCTCGCCAACTTTATTAATTGGATTCTCGAGCCAGCAATCAGCGAGTAAATTTCTAGTTATTTTGTGTTGCTGTGAATCGTCAATAAGATCTGTTCTTCCAGACATGTAAGCTACTCTTAAGTAAATAGCGAACGTAAAGTAATGTAAAGTATTCCCTCTCCAGTACATTCTTGCCAATTTACTATTTGGCCCAAGCGAAGCTACTTGCACTCTTTACCATTCCTTATTCACTTTATAAAATGTAAAATTACCTAAATTATTTTACGTTTACTCTCATCCATTACGTATTATTAGCACAAATAACTCTAACACTGTTTTCAATGTGGTAAACGTATCAAAATAGCTTCGAAGGAGCTGTAGTTTATCGACACAGGTGAGTACTTTTATAATGTTACGGTGGCAGAAAACGCCACGCATGAACTTTAAACGTACAACTTAACACTGAATTCAAATCTATGTCTTAATAGACTATGAAACCTTCCAACTGAAAAATTTTATTCGATACAGTATTAATTGAGAAAAACTATGCAATAACGATTTTCAACAAAATGCATTCTTACTAGTGAAGTTAATTAACTCAGCGCTAATAGGGCTTGTAAATTTAAACTGGAATCACCCGTATTTTCACGGCGTTTTAAGCAATGTTCTTTCATTCGCAGTTCCCAATTTTCGAGGAAAATGCGAAACTTTCGCAAGAAACTTAACTTGGAGCTGCCAAACACAATTACGACCGTTATGTTAAGAGTTTTATAAAAGGAACTTGACCTGTTAGACCTGTTAGCGCACAGCGAATAATTCTAGACAACTTACGGCGTAAATAAATGCGTTGCCATTTTACAGTTTATCTTTCACATCCCTAATTAGACTTTAGACTGCGGCTTTTATAAGGGAGTCGACTACTTCGGTATCATCCAAATACTTTGTTCTCTTTCTATTATGGCTCGTAAAAGAGCTTCGTAGTTTGAGCGGAGTAGAGCAAACGCCAAATGTCCATGTTCATCAGAAAGAGAAGGAACCCTACAAAACCTTTTCAATTTTCGTGCTTCAACTTTTCTTAAATATGCTACTGTCTATGTAGTGTAACTGATCGTTCTTCAGTAGGTACATGTGACCATTAGTTGCATGTCATGTGACGTTTCCGTGCTTAGAGTCCCTTAGTGAATGATTAAGTATATTATATAAATCCCTTTGAACCGTACGCACCTAACCTTCCGTATGTGATTGCTATATTGCGGTGAACTTTTCATATCTATCTTTGGGTTGCTAATGTAAAACATTTTCCCAACCTTTGAATCGTATCTTTCTACGCGTTACTGAGACGAGCATTTCATTAAATATAATCAGACACGCAAATTAATAAATTCTCACCGTTCCCTAAACGCACTAAACAATATTAAATGTGACATTAATAATGTCATGGCGTACATGTGCATCGACGGATAGCTGAGATCTGCTATGAAATGCGATTACATAGGCAATACAGTCAGCTGGAAGAAAGTACGCTGCTTCCGATATAACAAATAAATGTTGCCAAGTGCGATGCAAGTATGTCATGAGCCAGCGAAACTCATAATCGCGAGCTATAATGCGTGTCCTAACAGTTTTACTTGGAGACTTTTGAGTAATAAATGAAATTTTGGGGTTCAGAGTCGAATAACTTGAAATCTGTGGGAAATAATGTTTATATTCATTAACTGAATAACAGACAATAAACGCACTTACGTTATTAAGGTTGGTTACGAACAGTCGTGAAACTTAGGATACTGAACATAAATTTCACGACATTAAGATTTTAAATAAAACTTCTTCCACAATGATTACTTTAAAAAATCAGGGGCCAAAGGCTGATGTGATTTTTTCCTGACATCATACATATAATGAAAAGAGACGGTAGTGAATTGCGAAGCAAGATGCAAATGATCAGTTCAATCCCTGTTCACATTTTAGCGTGACAGACAAAAACTTTACTAGCTTTTAATCACTTCGAAAATAAGACGGCAACATTCAATTGAAACAATCAGAAAAATTATTCAAGAATCAAATGGCAAGCACTCGAAATTTAAGAAAGTGACTGTAATTTTTATCAAGAGAATGAAGTACAGCTGCAACCCCGTTCTTGGAAATTAGTACAATCAGGCGTTACTAGATCGCGAGACGAACGAAGGCTCGAAACTTGGACAGAATCATGATTGAAATGTTTTATTTATTTATTAGTTGCCGTTGTTAGGCATGACCTGCGCCCTAGCCGACATTTCAATCCGTCATTCACAGTTTTTTAATTAAAAATCATAGTAATTTAAAAACGCTAAGACAAGTCGTTCTGATAGTACTAACAAGGAGGAGGAGGAGGAGATTAGTGTTTAACGTCCCGTCGACAACGAGGTCATTAGAGACGGAGCGCAAGCTCGGGTGAGAGAAGGATGGGGAGGGAAATCGGCCGTGCCCTTTCAAAGGAACCATCCCAGCATTTGCCTGAAGCTATTTAGGGAAATCCCGGAAAACCTAAATCAGGATGGCCGGAGACGGGATTGAACCGTCGTCCTCCCGAATGCGAGTCCAGTGTGTTAACCACTGCGCCACCTCGCTCGGTGATAGTAGTAACAAAAGTGACTGGATAGCACGCTGATAAAAAATATCGAACAGAATCCGGGATTTCCCGAATGTTGAAGTAAACTGTTCGAACAGTTTGAGTCGTGTTCAGACAAAGCCCTAGTCTCGCCAGCGAACAAACAACTCGACAAGAATATAAACTTTGGAATGCAGAGAATCGCCTCTAAACACGTACTCAGGAAATGTATTTTCTGTGGCAAATAACACAACAAAACGACCACTTCTCATAATGCAGAATCTTACACTTTCATGCTGCTTTTCAATCGTTGTAAAGAAAAAAAATTTATGTTTTTCTGTGAGATCGATATTCACTAGTCAAGAAGATAACATTATTCCTGAACAGTGGCGTTTCCTAAACTATAATCAGGCAGAAAACTTTACGTTCATGGTTACTAAATGCAACCGTTATAACTTCTGGATATACAGTTTGATGGCAAACAATCTGAGACAGGTAAATTTCGTATTAATTAAATATTTACGTAATTTCCAAGAATGATTGGCTATCGAAGTCGATGGGTCCAAACGACGCATATCGAAGGTGAGATTGTAAATCGATCATGCCACCCTGGTGGCGGGCGTTTTATTCAATTATTTGTGAGTCATTTTCATCTGTTTTCCTTCGTACCCTTAGTTGCAATAAGTTACATACCCTGCGAATTAATGGGAAAAAGGAAATTGTTCGTGTAGCGTACACATCACATAGACTTTCACATGATGACAACACTGACGACGAGTAAGGTAAGTCGTCTCCTTTGTAATTACAAATATTTTTGTAACGGTCTTCTTTTGTCATTGCTGTAATGAGCACCGTAAACATACTCATAACGCCCGCCACCAAAGTGTGATTTAGGATCGTACATTCGATATTTATGGTTTGGACTCCGATACTTCGATAGGCAACCATTCCTGGAAATTACCAATATTTAATACGTTTTTAAATTATAAGTGAGATTTTCAGTTGGTTTACCAATGAACCAAGACTTGAAAGATTCACCGTTAAAGTTTTTGAGCGCCGATTGTCTTCGTCATAATAAAATTCTGATACGGAACTTAACATTATCGTATAACTGGTGGACAACCGGTGTAGCTATTTGTGATCTACCGTCCTGTCTGCGCATCAGTACACCAGTGAAGCCAATTTTGGGTCAGTAGAAGAATCAAGAAGCAGCAACCTTAGAATCTTACAATATTTTACCCTTTTTTCAGACACACTATTGGTCGATGGACCTGCTTATCTCAAGCGCAATTTGAAAGAGATATCTTTGTCTGAGTCGCCCATCATAGAGCCAAATAGTAAAAACAGGTCGCCGTGACCCTACGCTCGTGTAGACTAGGCGAGAGGGCCTTTATATTAGTCGCTAACAGAAGTACCTCTCCAAGCTATAATTTCAACAGATGTTTTTTCAATTATATTGTTTCCATTTGTATTTCTTGATGGGTAACCAGTTATCTTTGTTTTCCTAGTTGATCATGAACTGCACAGGGGAGCAATGTGTCTTACAGTTCGATAGAATTTTTCGTGCTGGTATCTCCCCTCTCTCTCCCACATCGCTCTCTCGTTAACGGTTTTTGCCTCCTACATCCATTTTGCATGGTTATGGAGTTGGGCTCTGGTTTAGTCGTGCGATAAACAATTCAACTACTTCATTCAGGCCAAAGGTCCTTGTTTTTGCACAAGAGTACATTTAACTATATTTTTCAGTAGGTTATTGTCCAAGTTATTAAGCAGTATGTGTCTTCAGCTTCTTATTGTGACTGTCATGCACTTTGATGCCATTTCCTGTACTAATGTATAAATACCCAGAAGGGCTTGCAATGTTTAAGTTTTCTATGAAATTAAAAAAAAAATACTACACTTTCTGAGTAATAAAAGAGGTATGAAATCCACTTCGCTCACTTAGGAGATCGTTTTTGATTCTGAGCTTCACTATTTGCCAAATGGTGCACATAGTGTTAGTATCGCGACATTTCACAGCATAGCCTTGAGCATGCAAGCACTTAGTTAATTTCGTGTTCCGTAAATAATTTGTACCATTAATTGTAAGGATATGGAACGAGTCATTTTGTATTCACTTTACACATAGCTATATAAACATGGCTAGATGCTGACCCTTTGCGAGTGGTTTTCTTGTTGATTATTTAATTTTTTTATTTTTTAAAATAAGTACGTCAGTCATTAATTTTACCCACCACAGTTTAAACATTACAAAAACAGAAGTCTTCTATGAAATAGAAGCAGCTGTCAAGGAGAAACATTCTCAATTCGCTTTCTTTTTGTACATCAGGCATTTTATATCACTGGGTAAGTCTTCCAAAATTTTACTGGCAGCACTTTTCCCTACTTTCGTGCTAAATACATTAATGTAAAATAATGAAACCAATTATTCCTGGTATTGTACTTGCGTACAGTTTTGCTTCTTTTGAACTGTAGCGTTATTTCTACATCTGAATCTACATATATACTTCGCTAGCCACCAAGCAGTGTTTGGCGGAGGGCACAATTCGCGCCAAAGTCATATCCCCAGCCTCTATCCCACTCGCGTATCGAGCGAGGTATAAACGACTGTCTGAACGCCTCAGTACGAGCTCTAGTTTCCCTTATCTTTGGATGGTGATTTGAAAGTTGGTGATAATAGTAATATATGTTCTGCATCCTCGGTGAAGATCGGATTTCGAATTTAGTGAGCAGCCCCCTCCGTTTAGCTCGCAGTCTGTCTGGAAGTGTTTCCCAATTCGAACATTCTATGATATTTGCAACGCTCTCCCGATGGCTACATGTACTGTAACGAATCTTGCTGCTCTTCTTTGAACCTTCACAGTATCTCGAATCAGACCCGACTGGTAAGGGTCCTATACAGACGAACAATTCTCTAAAACTGGACGAACTAACATATTGTAAGCTATTTCCTTTGTTGAAGGGCTGCATCGCTTCAGGATTCTACCATTAAACCGCAATCTAGAGTTCGCCTTATCCGTTACTTGTGTAATCTTATCATTCCATTTGAGATCATTTTGAACAGTCACACCCAGATACATGACAGATGTTATCGTTTCCAAAGACTGGGCATTTATTTTGTACTCGTACATTAGTGGGAATTTTCACCTTGTTATACGCAGTAGGTTACACTTACTAATATTGGGAGATAACTGCCAGTCACTACACCAAGCATTTATTTTCTGCAAATCCTCAGTGATTTGTTCACAACTTTCGTGTGATACTACTTTCCTGTCGACTATAGCATCATCGGCAAACAGTCTAATGCCGCTGTCAGTACCATCAACCAGATTTACAACGAACTTCAGGAGCGAATAAATATGATGTGAAGCAATAGTCAAAATGCCTAACTCCTTAAACAGTTGTCTACAAGATGATCGTGGCGGAGCAAGTTACAACATGTTTTTGAGCAACAGAGGCTTTCCTTCTTAAAGATTAGTTACCCCTGAACATTATTCCATATCACATCACTGAATGAATTTAAAGATGTGCGAGGCTTTTCTTTTTCTTCGGTGTGTCTGTAATAACAAAAATCATCTCGATGCTCACTTTTTGCAGACATTGTTCTTGTTGCCTCAGGCGGTTCGTTTGATACTTGCTAGTAAGTAACTAGTAAATTATTGCCGTGTTCTCCGTAATCTGATTCTCCAGATTCTTCTCAGAGACCCAGAGGACCAGTAGCAGGTCAACCAGCCTGGGAACAAGACAGCCTCATTAACTTATGTCTTGCTTCTGCCAGATCAAGTTTGTCTCGAATTATCTCTCACTTTCTATCGACCCTAACTCTACATTCATTTTCAACATTACTGATGTGCTGTTTTTCACTCTATCGAAAGTTTGCTCTCTCAGACTGACAAAGTAATAAAGTACTGAACACGTGGCTACTTATATTTGTTTCACGATTTACTTCTGATTTCAGTAAACTGGTGTCATATTTCAATACTGAATAATTGTGGGCACTCTTTTCTGTTCACGTAATGAAGAATACATTTGCGAACATGATATGTAATTGTATGTTTTGTTGTTCTGCGCCCTGATGGGTGCTTTTGGTTTAATTAGGGTTCAAGTAATCTAGTAGGGCTTCGGATCCCTATTATCCTTCCCTTAGGCCCAAATGATCTTTATTCCACGCCTGCTGTGTTTTTTCACGCCAAAGACTGGTCTGATAATGCCCTTCACGCTAGTCTATCCTGTACATGTATCTTCACTGCGTAACTACTACTGTCTACATCCATGTGAATATACTCACTGTTACGACGCTTTCGACTTCCTCTATAACTTTAAACCACACACGTCCCATAATTACCAAACTGATTATTCTTTAATGCCTCCAAATTTGTCACATCAACCAGTCCCTTCTTTCAGTCAAGTTCTGGCATATTCCTTTCCCCTGATGCAGTCCAGTACCTCTCATTAGATAGACGATCTATCCAACTAATCTGTAGCGTTCTTCTGTAGCACCACCTTTCACAAAACACTTCTCTTTTTCGTAAACGCTTTTCTTACTGTTTCCGATCTGAATTTAATATCCGCATCTACTACTGTCAGTGTCTCGCCCTCATCTAATAACTTCGGCATCACCTGATTTAATTCAGCTACAGTCTATTACGCTAGTTTTACTCACATTTATGTTCATCTTACAACTTCTTTACAAAGCTACATCCATTCCGTTCAAGTGATCTTCCAATTCCTTTGCCTTCTCTCTGTTAGACCAACAACATAACCGGCTTATCTCTATGTTATTATTTATTCTCGCTGAACTTTGATTTATTTTCCAAATTTTTCCTTGATCGTCTTGTCGTTACCAATGTTCAGGTTGAATAACATCGGAGGAAGTCTACAACACTGTTTCATTCCCTTCTCAAGTACTGTCTGCTTTTCACGCCATTCGACTCTCTGAACTGCAGCAAAAACAATTGTAGATGATGTTACGCTATTTGCAATTTATCTCTCCTCCCTTAAGAATTCCTAAGGCGTATTAATTTTATTCATCATTGTCAAAATTCCTTGTATTTTATCTGTGCTCCCTTCAGAATTCCAAAGCTTATATTTATTTTGTTCAGTGTCTAAAGCTTTATGTAAATCTACAAATTAATAGAAATATACGTTTTCGTACTTTCAGTATATCTTCTAAGACAAGTGAAAACTGATGGTATGATAATAACCACACCCTTCTTTCTAACTGGAATTATTAAATTTGTCATGTGCGCTTGAGGGTATTAAGCCAGTTAAATATCATATATATTGCGTAGCAGGGAAATAGTTTTCTCGCCATAGTTTTTCCTAAACATCTCAATAATTCTGAGGGAATAACTTCTTCATTGAAAATAGGTGTTTCAATGATATGTCAGATTCTTCCCACAGTATCCCATCTTTCATACCATCTTCAGCTACTTTCTCTTATAGTTAATTCTCTTTAGTTTACTTCCTTTATCCAGTTTCGTAAACTGATATAGGCCGGGCGAATGGTGTGATTTCCACATGCCCCTCCATGCATGCATCCGGTGATGCCTGTGTTCAGAGGATGACACGGCAGCCGGTCGGTACCGTTGGGCCTTCCAAGGCCTGTTCTGACGGAGCGTAGTTTAGTTACTTACTTTATAATGACTTGCTTACGTTCATTCCAGTTTTCAGACTTTCTGCCTTTGCTTAGTACTCTTTGCTATTTGAGTTGCTAACATTCATGTTGACGCTTCTTTTATCTACCAAGATCTGTTTGACTTTTCTATGTAGTGCATCTCCCTGTTCCATAGCAATAAATTTAAATTTTGCCTGTGGCCGGTCTTGCCTCATCATTTTATACTTTCTTTCACTCTCATCTTTTAGACATCTGTGTTTCCTTTTGCTTCCTTTACGTTCTGCATGTTTATGTTCTCTTCTTCAGTCAATGCGATTCAGTATCTCATGTATTATGCAAGGATTTCTGCGGGACTTTTGTTTTTGCTTCGTTTTCCTAAGCTATCTAACCTATTCCACGTCTTAAGGCTACTCATTTATATACTATTATCTTTCTTTGTCCTGTTTCACTCAATAATTTCCTAGCGCTCCCCTTAAAACTCTCAACAATCAGTGGATGATTCAACGTATTCAGATTCCAGTTCCTCCACTTACTTTTTCTCCAGAATTTCTTCAGTATCTGTCCACAGTGGATAGCTAATAATTTATTGTCGTAATCCACATCTCCTCTACAGAAGTTTTTCAGTTTAAAATGTTGACTCGAAACACCTTTTGAGCACTATATAACATTTCTGAAACATTCCAATTTCTACAGTTATTTTTTTCTTATAACATATTTTTTAACGATTCTTAGGTCACGTATTTGCAGCTGTTAAAACGTGCGTTTTCCAAAATTCTATCCGAGAGCTCCCGCTTTCATTCTCCTCCTCAATCCATATTCTTCTACAATTTTTCTTCTCTTATTCTTCGTACTATCTATTTCAAAATTCCGCAAATAAAATTTCCTCTCTCTAAGGAACTGAATTATTTCTTTCATACTACAATATTTTTTTCGATATATTTTATCATCTGCGGATCTAGTGGTACAATAACGCGTTCACTACGCTGTTTATAGCAGTTCACCCAAATCACAGTTTTCACATTCATTATTAGACCTATTCTTTCATTCCTCTGTTTCATTTTGTATTTACAGTCCTTTACTCACATGCACCACTCTTCATCGTACCACACTTCTATAATTCCCATTAGATCTCCATCTATATAAATACGCTGTAACCTCCCCACAATATAATATAATTATATAATTCACATTTTAGCGTAACCTACCAACAGATAAATTGCGTAACCTATAAATAATAAAATGTGACTAATGTCTCAATAAATAAAACTGTGGCTCACTTATAACCTTTCAATAATTGACTGTGAATTTAAACTGGTAAATTTTAGACGTCAGCAGTGTTGCGTCACGGCCCTAAAAGATCATTCTGAATAAATAGAAAATTCTTACCTCAATAAGATAGCCGGATAACGCATATATATATCTGCTCCTATAAGAATTTTTTTCTGGCGCAGCCCAGCGCAATGCAGGCCGATAGATTTGTCATGTATACGAGGAAACAACTGACTTTTTTTACAATAATCAGGATGACCATGGATTTGAGAAATAAGAAAATTATTTAAATTGAGTTGAATGATTGTCAAAAGTTAATTTTTGTAAGAAAGATTATTATCAAGAGATTTTATTTTTTAAAAACATTTACATGGGACTTGATATAACAATACTACATATGCCGAGGCTGCTTTTACCTTATACTACAACGCTCAGGCACCGCCATCGCCCGCCACGACCGGCCCAGCCAACTCCACACACACGTCAACTAGCAATTACTTACTCCTACTGCTACACAGTTCCTACTGCTGACAACACTGCTCTCTGGTCTGAGATTCTCTTATACCTTACATATCGCAGGGAGTGCATGAGCAGTCCATCGAAATTACATCTGCTCAAGTGCGCTAGCAACACATTCCTTAATCATGGACCTCTTACAACTCCACAAGACATGGTACAGTGAATGACGGAGGGTACATCGTGCCAACGCTAGCGACTTTACATTCTGTTCATTGGCATACTGAATTGATGGAAAATGGCTGTCTGTGCGTCTCTGTAGGCACCGTTATCTCTCTTATTTTATTCTAACGACCCTACAGAGAGCGGAAGCTATAGCCTACACGATTGCCAGCTTGACGTGGAGCAGGGTCCTGTGGTGGCGATCTGTCGAACGCCAGACGGCGCTGGTAAGATATTGTCAACAGGTTACGCATTCATTATTCATGGACACACAGCTGTCTTCTTTCATGGCTGCCAGTATACAGGCGAGGAAGAGGGCGCTAGCCGGACTAGTATAAGCTAACGCCAGAGCTCACTGCAGTCTTTGGCGACCGATGTGAATATGTGAATGGGGCAGTGGGCAGCTGCGTCACGAGACGCTGCCGACGAGGCGCAGTATGGATACCTCCACATGTCCCAGTAGCCAGCAACACGGATAGTGGGATACCAGAGCGCTCTCGATGATGTTGTAGATGGCGCTCCGATAAGGCACCGAAGTGCTCAGAACGAGCTGGCCGTAGTGGTGAGCAGTAAACGTCACAGTCCCTCACAGATAGACAACCAGGGACAACCCGTAGACGCAGGCTGAGGGACTGCAGCTCTCCCCTGGGGTGACAGTAGTTCGGCTGCTCAAGAGTTACCACCAGCTAGGTCTCTAAGGGCGTGGTGGTAGTAGGCAAACAAGTCTTCTGATCGGCGAAGGTCACGTCCTTCAGACTGTTCTGGCTGTTGCATCGTAGGTCGAAGTCATCTGGGCGAACGGTGTATGGAGTGTCACACGTCTCATTTCGGACCTAGTAAGCTGCAAAATGAGAACGAGTTTTGGAAGTCAAAGTACTCTACTGGCCATTAAAATTGCTACACCAAGAAGAAATGCAGGTGATAAACGGGTATCCATTCGATATATTATATATTATACTAGAACTGACATGTGATTACATTTTCACGCGATTTCGGTGCATAGATCCTGAGAAATCAGTACCCAGAACAACCACCTCTGGCCGTAATAACGGCCTTGATACGCCTGGGCATTGAGTCAAACACCGCGTGGAAGGCGTGTACAGGTACTGCTGCTCATGCAGCTTCAACACGATACTACAGTTCATCCAGAGTAGTGACTGGCGTATAGTGACGAACCATTTGCTCGGCCACCATTGACCTGACGTTTTCAATTGGTGAGACATCTGAAGAATGTGCTGGCCAGGGCAGCAGTCGAACATTTTCTGTATCCAGAAAGGCCCGTACAGGACCTGCAACATGCGGTCGTGCATTATCCTGCTGAAATGAAGGGTTTTGCAGGGATCAAATGAAGGGTAGAACAGCGGTTCGTAACACATCTGAAATATAACGTCCACTGTTCAAACTGCAGTCAGTACGAACAAGAGGTGACCGAGACATGTAACCAATGACACCCCATACCATCACGGCGTGTGATACGGCAATATGGCGATGACGAATAAGCGCTTCCAATGTGCGTTCACTGCAGTGTCGCCAAACACGGATGCGACCATCATGATGCTGAAACAGAACCTGGATTCATCCGAAAAAATGACGTTTTGCCATTCGTGCACCCAGGTTCGTCGTTGAGTACACCATCGCAGGCGCTCCTGTCTGTGATGCAGCATCAAGGGTAACCACAGCCATGGTCTCCGAGTCGGAAACGTGATGGTACCCATTTGTCCTCTGTACACGAGGCATCACAACAACGTTTCACCAAGCAACGCCGGTCAACTGCTGTTTATGTATGAGAAATCGGTTGGAAACTTTCCTCATGCCAGCACGTTGTAGGTGTCGCCACCGGCGCCAACCTTGTGTGAATGCTCTGAGAAGCTAATAATTTGCATATCACAGCATCTTCTTCCTGTCGGTTAAATTTCGCGTCTGTAGCACGTCATCTTCGTGGTGTAGCAATTTTAATGGCCAGTAGTGTATTTTTACCTGTCGGTCTACGTCAATGATGATACCATGTGGCAAAAATGACCAAATGTGCGTTAGTTTCCTGGACTTGCCAACATTCTTCGCCATGCCATGGTGTCAAACTCTTCTTCTTGAACTTTCAATTTAGTTATTTCTGCAGCGCGGATGGGATGGAAGCCACCCTTGCGTATGACGTATGCGTTGTTACTTCACTGAGCGTGGTCAATTGAACGACATTACAATCCCTTCTCTGTGAGGTCACTCTGTTGCATCGGTACTTTGGTCTGCCGGCTCGAGTAATGTGTGGCAGTTAACTCTATGGTGATCATGCTACATGCTATGGCAGCTGTTCTTCTTTGTTGACATTTCAATCTAGATACTTCATACCAGTGTGCTTTGGCTCCAACTCTGTAGCAGGCGCTGCAGGGAAACTTTTAAAAATTTTCACCTCCGCCCGGAATATTGTCAACCGTAGCTGTATGGACTGTGCACCGGTTTGTCATTCCGGAAGCCCTGGGTTCGATTCCCAGCTGGGTTGGAGATTTTCTCCACTCAGGGATTGTGTGTTTGTGTCGACTTCATTACCATCATTTCATCCTCGTCGACGCTGGAATGTGATGATGACAGTGAACCCAAGCCGTCAGATTACTGCAGACGTCGCAGCGCTGGAGTCTGCTCTGACATTGTCATATGTGAACGAACTCTTCGAATTCGATAATCGATTACAGTGTGATTCTTCACACGCGTCAACATGGTTACGTTGCACACCTCCATGTTGCACTCTACAATTCCGAGCCCTGTAGCGGCAGAGGGTTGAAACTTGAGCTCCAAAACCATACAGTATATGCTACCCTTCTTGAACACTGGTTTACATTGTGGAGTACATTTTTCGAACGATCGGAAATTACTTTCTGGACAACCCTCGTACTTTACATATGTTAATATACTTCTAGCATACAGGTACTGGTTTCTGTAATTATGCCTCCCTTTCTAAGGGGACCAAAAATGAATCACTTCTGATTCGCTCCCTGCAGCATGGGACAATAACGAATGCCCACCATTACTCGCAAACCTTGACCACCTTTCGCCAATCAATCAAATTAAAATGACCAGGCAGTCTCATCCATAGGTTTATTCTGCTCCACGACAATGCAAAGCCTCATACGGCCAACACAGTCGCGACACTCCTGGAGAAATTCAAATGGGGAGTTCTCGCCGACCTTCTATACAGTCCAGACCTCTCTCCTTCTGATTGTGCCATTTTTTGTCCCCTTAAAAATGCTCTGAGGGGCAAACGCTTCACCCAGGACGCCGACGTCCAGCTGTTCGTGCGGAACTGGTTAACATCGCCGCCCCGGGAATTTTATGAGACAACCATTCACTGCATTGTGTCACAGTGGGACAGTGTCGGAGAGCATAATTTAACGTATCATGGTGGCACAGAATGGAAAACTTCAGTAAGAGCAGAAACGACGGTTTGATTTTCAAATAGTAACGAAAACTGCTCCTATCCCAAAACGTAACATTACTCTGAGCATGAGAAAGATGCCCCTTAGTTGAGGTAGAAGGTAAACTTGAAAATGTGCCCGCTCCACCTGAGTTATATGGGAATGAGAGGCAGACCTTTGGATCAGAGAGACAAAACGTGAGACCACCATAGAGAGAATCATTAGCGTGTTCGAACTCTACCGAGAAATCCTCACGACCACTCGGCAGACAATTGTAGTCTTGAAAGGGAAGCGTAGAACGGAAAAAAGACAAGAAAACGCGTGTCCTGCAGCTGAGAGCCGTTCTGGAAAATGTAAGGAAGGCGAAGTGTGAGAGAGACAGAGGGACGCAGAGTTGTAAGTCTTGTGGTGAGAGGACGTTTGAAAATCTAATAAGTTTTTGCCTGCCCCTTTGAATACGAAAGTAACATCCGCAGAAGTGTGGAGATGGCGAATGAGACAGCTGGGTATAGATTCGCACAAGGACAGAAAATTTTTCGTCAGGCTGGAAAGATTATTACTGATCTCCTATAAATTTAACGAATTTTGCTTTCTCTCACTAAGTATCGCGAAATGACCTGAACTGCATCATCTCGGGGAGACGGAGAGTAGCCTTTACGTTGAGTGTACAGCTGGTGCCAGCAACTTACTTGAGAAAACCACCGTTTTCCCTCTCATGCGTAATGACATCGTCATTTCCTCCCCACGTGGGCGTAACCCCGTATCTTTACAGAATTAATCTGTTAGGGATATCGCAACTCGTTACCTAATGTTTCACTAGTCATTCACTGTCCGGTATCTGGTCTAGAGTTGTTCATAATTTGTCTTCTAATTAACCATTTCTCACGAAATCAAAACCATTTCTGATGCTAACACAAGCCTACATCCTCCTCCAAGCCGTCTTCCATCACCCGGGCACAATCTGGGCCGCGATTTAATCGGTCGTCTAAATTTTTACAGTGGCAGGGAAAAAATATGGGCTATAGGAGCATAAAAATTTAATATTCCAATCAGTCTATCCCACTGCAAGGTACTTTAAACCTTTAGGTGCTTGACTGAACCGTTCTCAGTACTAGGGTTGAAGGTAAAGCTGTACGCTTTCACAAATACAGTAATAAAACATGCGATGTTTGGAAACTGTGAAAAAAGAGAATGTTTCGTTGCAGAAGGCTGCTGAAAAATTAGTGGCCTGACTACATATGAAACGAGTAGATTCGGTAAGCAAAGGCGTAGTTGACAACCACTAACTAGAAGATGGACAAAGTGATAAGAATACGTGTTAAGACAACAGGGAAAAACTCCCGTAGTTCTGGAGCAAGCTTTTCGGGGAAAGATCGTAGGGCACACGTTGGATTACATATAACGACCTAATTGAGGCCAGTGGGTGTAAGTGCCACTCTGAGATGAACAGATTATCACAAGAGAGAAAATAGCGACGATACACAGCATATCTCTGGACTGATACCAAGGGGAGAAAATGTATGGAATTTTGAAGTTAGTATTATCCCTTCAGTCTTCATAGGACATCACCATCGATTTTTCTATAAATTAATATCAGTGGTAACGGACTACTCTGGCGATACAGTGCCAGGTTATCCTCTTTCTATTCCCACACATGCAGGTTGTTTTCTCATACGTCGGAAGCACCCATTCCACTTCGTCGGTTCATGGTCTACTCTAACGCCTGTACGCTTCGATTAAAGTAACTCTATGGCTGAAGTTTCAACGGATGAAGTGACAGCTCCCAGCCGCCGGCCAATTGAAGTTCGTTCGTGAGTGCAAAGTGCTCGCGGTGTTGCCTGTTTTGCAGGTACCTGCAAATCCTTGTCAAACGTGACACCGCTCAAGGAATGTGGGTAAAGGAGGCAGGCCATTCCGGACCCTGGCGATCAAAAAGTTCCCAGGCGCCTTTGCGCCCCGTGACGTCACTTTGAGGACTATCGTGGCTATGCGTTCAGCTTTACATAGACGTCCTGGTGTGCATCTAAAGAAAATGACTAATGACTCTTTCCGTGTCAGTCATGAGCATGTATTAATAGTGCTCGAAAGAGGACAAACGTTATTTATCATTGTTTTCAAAATGCGATCTCTTGCACCATGAATGGTAATTCAATGCAAACTTCAGTACATTAATAACACTCAAAATAAATATAACTCAAAAATTACCTTAAAGTAAATTCATTCACATAAATTTAATGCTTTTCTTCCACGCGGTCCTGGATTACTCTACGACACGGAATGACTCGCTACACTATGTAGGAAATAAATAAATTATGTTGCTCAGGTTTATTAGCTTCTGCTCCTGAATGTTACAGCCTCATTTCTCGAGGAAACAGGCCTCATTTTTCCGTATTCTCGAGATGTATTAACTATTTCAATGGAAGAATATAGTACAGCTTCTGACTGAACTCTATAACCGAGCGAGGTGGCGCAGTGATCAGCACACTGGACTCGCATTCGGGAGGACGACGGTTCAGATCCGCGTCCGGCCATCCTCATTTAGGTTTCCCGCAATTTCCCTAAATCGCTTCAGAGAAGTGCAGGGATGGTTCCTTCGAAAGGGTACGTTCGATTTCGGTTCCCTTCCTTCCCTAATCCGAGCTTTTGATCCGTCTCTAAGGACTTCATTATCGACGTTACACTAATCTCCACCTCCTCCTGAACTCTGCTTCTGAACATTTCGCGTGGGGCACTGAAGTATTAATTACAACAATGTTGCCTGGCGAACATGGCTGTATAGCGTAGTGGATACAATCGTTGCCTGACGTGCTGAAGGTTGTGAGTTTGAAACTTGTCGACTGCATGAGCGCATTTTTAAATGTGATCGAAATGAACTGTGGTAGCGAATTGTTTTTGATATTTTATCCCTTTTTTCTATTATTTATTTGTTTAATAATAACAAATTAATGTAACTGTACAACACTTAGTAAATAATTCAAGGACCAGTAATAGTAGAGTCAATCCTTAGAGATCTGGAAGTCGTGCACAGCGCTACGAAGGAAGAAGTTTGCAAAAACAAGCATTGATAACTTAGGAAACTGTGACCAAGAACAAAGAAAATCGACCAGACCACAGCTACATATCCCTTCATAAGCTCAGTAAAAAAATGAATAAGGATTTAGACATAAAGAAACTTAGGACCGATACCGAACTTTGAAAAAACTAAATGGACAGAAGGTAGCAGCACTAAAAATGTGATATAGCCTTACGCGTTAAAACAAATTCTTTTCGAGGTGGTCTTTCGTTAAGGCGGGTAAAAAAAGTCATCTGACGCGAAAGGAAACAAAAAAAAAAAAATACACAGCACTGTAAGAGCTAAGTTATCAAAATGTTTTACACCGACACAAATATGGTATTGTGGAACTGAGAGGACACTGTCCGAGCATTGACTTTCAGAGGTATATCGCCAAAACTCTATGCTTATTTGCGAGAGGGAAATTCAGAAACGGACAAAGGAATTTAAATGCAGACCGGGTATCGTCGAAGATCTCCTGCGTTTATCTACGACAGGGTGTCCATTCGTTCCGTTTTTCCCGGGACAGTCCCGTTTCTTACCAATAGGTCGCGCTGTCCCGAAAGTTTTTTTGCGTACGCTAATATGTCCCGTTTTTTTATTATTTCGCTTGGCTAGAATATTTTACGCTACTGCTTGTTTGACTTGCTATAATCTGCTCAATTATTTACGCTGGGAAGCGTGTGATGACTTTCATCATACCCCAAACATGTACCGAACTGTCAAAAATCACAAGTATCAATCTGTATAATGAGCAAACAATGAAGGAAGCAAAAGAAAAATTCGGAGTAGGTATTAAAATCCATGGAGAGGAAATAAAAACTTTGAGGTTCACCGATGACATTGTAATTCTGTCAGAGACAGCAAAGGACTTGGAAGAGCAGTTAAAGGAATGGATAGTGTCTTGAATGGAGGATATAAGATGAACATCAACAAAAGCAAAATGAGGATAATGGAATGTAGTCGAATTAAGTGATGCTGAGGGAATTAGATTAGGAAATGAGACACCTAAAGTAGTAAAGGAGTTTTGCTATTTGGGGAGCAAAATAACTGATGACGGTCGGAGTAGAGAGGATATAAAATGTAGACTGGCAATGGCAAGGAAAGCGTTTCTGAAGAAGAGAAATTTGTTAACATCAAGTATAGATTTAAGTGTCAGGAAGTTGTTTCTGAAAGTATTTGTATGGAGTGTAGCCATATATGGAAGTGAAACATGGACGGTAAATAGTTTGGACAAGAAGAGAATAGAAGCTTTTGAAATGTGGTGCTACAGAAGAATGCTGAAGATTAGATGGGTAGATGACATAACTAATGAGGAGGTATTGAATAGGATTGGGGAGAAAAGTAATTTGTGGGACAACTTGACTAGAAGAACGGATCGGTTTTTAGGACATGTTCTGAGGCATCAAGGGATCACCAATTTAGTATTGGAGGGCAGCGTGGAGGGTAAAAATCGTAGAGGGAGACCAAGAGATGAGTACACTAAGCATATTCAGAAGGATGTAGGTTGCAGTAGGTACTGGGAGATGAAGAAGCTTGCACAGGATAGAGTAGCATGGAGAGCTGCATCAAACCAGTCTCAGGACTGAAGACCACAACAACAACAACAACAACAACGACATAGATTACGAATAACAACGAAGATTCTTCTCTTCTAAATCGATCCACTGAATCCGTCCTTTCGGTCCAGAGATACTCTACACAACTAATACTTGCTCTCTGGCTTTCGTTACCACACTGTTTTGCACTGTGCAATCACTGTTTCATTATGCCAAAACGAAAGTTTAATTTTAACAGCAATATAAAAAGCAAGTTTCCTTTTATCACTGGTAGGGGAATGTATGTTGTGCAGACCAAAATTTGCTATTGGTCATGGTGGAAGGTCTCACACTGTGAATCACATTAAGACAAAGAAACATCGCATTAGTGATCAAACGAAAAGAGCAAATAAATGCGTGAGTGACTACTATGTAAACTTAAAATCAGTAACAGAAATTGATAGGCAATTGGCAGCACAAGAAGCTACGTTTGCATACCACAGCGCAATGCATAACCATAGCTGTAAGTCAAATCGTTAAAGAACTTTTCAATCCTAAATTCACATGTGGACACACAGAATGTAATGCAATCATTTCAATTGTTATTGCACCGTCTGTAGCTCAGCAGGTTTTAAATGAACTGAGTAGTGCTCGCTTCATTTCGGTAATGATTGATGCATCGAATCATCTGGATTTGAAGTTGGTTCCTCTCCTTTTCAATTATTTTCTTCTTGAAAATGGAATCACTGTGAAAGTGCTCGAATTGATTAATTTAGCTGGAGAAACTTCAGATTTACTTCAGAATTATGTGCTGGAGGTTTTAAAGAAATATGATCTTGAGGGAAAGGTGTTTGCCGTTTCTGCAGACAACACTAACACCAATTTTGGTGGTAAGCAAAGGAATGGAAAAAAAATTGTTCTATTAACAGAACACAGTGAATAATGTAGTAGGTGTTGGCTGTCCAGCACATGTGGTGTGCAGTTCCTTACAAACTGGCTCAGATTGCCTACCCATCGACTGTCAATTAATTGTAAACAAAATCTAACAGCATTTCCAGATATATACAGTAAGGGTTGAATCTCTGAAGTAATTCTGTAAGTTTACTGAAACTGAATACAAAACTGTACTTGGGCACAGCAAGACAAGGTGGCTATCTCTGCTACCAGCATTGGAACGAATTGTAGAGATATTTCCTGCTTTGAAATCATATTTCATTTCCCTTGATAGTTGTCCTGTTATCCTTAAACAATTCTTTGATAACCTTGTGTCTATTGTTCTCCTACATTTTCTTGTTAGCCAGCTAAAACCGTCCTCCACAACAATTAAATGTATTGAGAAACAAGAAATCACAATAGTGGAAGTTTATCAAGAAATAAACAAATTATTGGGCAAATTACAATGTAGAATATCTGAAAGATTTCTCACGTCCTTTGTACATGAGACTCTAAGAAAGCTGGAAGAAGAGGGTGAAATTACTATAGAACAATTTCATATTTATGCTGACTCTTGCATTGAGCATGTTAAACAATGGTCTTTACCATTTCTCACACCTTTTAAGGCATTTGACTGTGTTAATACTGAAAAGGAGCAGCTACAGTGGAAGGATATTCTGGACTGTTGTTTTTTTGTGAAAAGTCTTGTACCAAATTTTCCTGTTGATGAAGACGAACTGTTTGATGAATTTTCAAGTGCACAGAACTTCATAAAAAGTGAACAGGGAGACAAAGAAAGTGTTAGTGCAACATGGTGTAAAATATTTGCTTATTTCAAAGTAAAAACATGAACATGAAAAATATGATACATTTGGTGGAGTTTTGTCTGGCAATTCCTGGGTCAAATGCTGCTGTAGAACGTTTGTTTTCATTATAGAACTCTTCGTGGTTAGATGAAAAAAAAAAAAAAAAACAGAATGAAAGTTGAAACAGTGATGGCCTTGCTCATTGTCAAAACACACTTTAATGGTGTATCGTGTATTGAATTTTATGATACAATTTCAAACGAAAATGCACTTCGTGATAAACTACATAAAAGTGAAAAGTACGGTGATAGTGTGGCAGAATAATTGTAAAAAGTGATTTGGGGTCATCTGAGTGCACGTTGTAAAGGTAAACTTGTATGTGTATTAAATTTAGCCATTACAATATTTATGTCCCGTTTTTTTTTATTCATTGTTCCAGGTTTCTCTCTAATTTATTTTAAATGTCCCCTTTTTCAATGAAAATGAAATGGAAACCCTAATCTACGACTATGTCAAACACTTTTACTGTCCAAAAGAGACTGGCAGTTTTGACATCTGACATATAGAACGTTGATGGTCGTGTATGTTACGACTCGTCCGAGGACATAGGAGTTGATTCACATTGCAGTGTTCCAAGTCTGCATGGTCTCTGTGTCGTGTAAGCAATGGAAGCAGCCATTTCATTATGATTTTGACAAGTATGACTAGTAGTTTGCTTGCTTGATTAGTTGATTGATTTACGCCAGGGGACCAAACAGCGATGTCATCGGTCGCATCGGAATAGGGAAGGATGGGTAGGAAGTCGGCCGTGCCCAGTCAAAGGAACCATACCGGCATATGCCTGAAGCCACTTATGGCAATCACGGAAAACCTAAATCAGTATTTTCGGACGCGGGTGTGAACCGTTCAAATGCAAAGTGGTTCAAATGGATCTGAGCACTATGGGACTTAATTTCTCAGGTCATCAGTCCCCTAGTACTTAGAACTACTTAAACGTAACTAACCTAAGGACATCACACATATCCATACCCGAGGCAGGATTCGAACGTGGGACCGCAGCGGTCGCACGGTCCCAGATTGTAGCGCCTAGAACCGCTCGGCCACCCCGGCCGTAGTTTGAACCGTCATCCTCACGAAAGCGAGTCCAGTGTGCTAGCCACTGCGTCACCTCGCTCCATGGTAGTTCGCTTCAGAGTATCATTAAGGTAGTTGAAGAATCGGAAATATATGAAGTAGCTATAACGTGCGGTATGAGTGGAAAGAATACAAAAGTGTGGAAGTAATTTTGTGTCGATACAGATAAAACATATTTTCCTAAAAATATAGAATGTAGTACAATTTTTGACTGAACTCTTGGGCGTCCCTAACTCTCAGTACCAGCGACTTCTGTGTAAATGTTGTTTATGAATCACCAGTACGAGAACTCTCAGAAACAGTGACTGTCGAAGAATATTGGTTAACAGATTTGGCAACAGTACGCGATGACTCTGTATTCTCTGTTGTTCTTTCAGAAGCAGTGAAATACACTGCCAGCTATAGTGCTTCTAAAACAATGATAAATCATTAGGTTTTGGAGCAGTAGAAAGGAAAGTAGGGGAGCATAATGTAGATTGGATGTCAATTATATCTCGTGGTGGTGGTCTTTACGCTTCAAGGCCTGCATGATGAAACAAAGTGCTCAGTCTCATGAATAATTAGATCCTTTTCAAGAAAATGGAGTGTTAAAAAAATTTCGTTAAGTCTCAGCGCTCTATTTTGAAACAAAAGGTTCCTGAGATTCATGACAGTTATTGCTCTTTATATAAGAACGAGAAGATTTACAAGGACTAGATTTCTGAATTAATAAGAAAAATTGTAAACCTTGCTGGTGCCATAAGGAGGAATCAGCTATGCACTGCATCTTGATCTGGTAAATGGCAACGGAAATATGAAACAAGCTACGTTAACATCTGCTCCTTCATCAAACGAGTTATTTTTCTGCTTGATTCTCATTTATTAGTCCTAACGTGTAATACACCTGCCATGGCATTGTTTTGATTTGCCCAACTGTGCACAGAACCAAACTGAAAGCAACATGAGCAGGTAACACGCCACGGCGTCTGTTGTGCGGCACATTTGCCATAATCACACTGCTGCGCTGCGTAGCCTCGCCGTGACGTCTGGGGGCTGCAGCAAATAGCGAGCGTTGTTACCGGAATGCCCCCGCCCCACCTCTGGCAACACTGCCAGTCGCCTCCAAAAGCCGTCAAAGTTACTTTACGGCTCTTGATAAAACTTGTACGACGCGGCTAGAGGTGTGAGGTAAATCGTGGATATTATACTCATGAAAGAAAAAAACACACACACACACACACAGTGACTTGCAATCCGAGAAACTTCTCCTTTCCCTCATACCATCGTTATATCATTCGTGAAGACTGAGTCGAGCACTCAGAGCTCTTGGGGACTCAGAGAGCCGTCTCCTCTTTTGTTCTAGCGGTACTGTGACGGGGCTTAACGGTACGTTTGTCACTCTGACAGCCGTCACGTCCGTGGCGTGACGCAGACAGTTCGCCAGAAGAACGGCCTCTGACGAGAACATCCTCGCTGCGTGTCGCAGCGCTCTCCACGTCCAGCCGATGTGTGACGCGTGTCACGTGTCACGTGCAGATGGCGTGACGAGCGGATTTTTACGTTTCTGTGCATCTGGCCGCTGTAATAACTGGTCGTCGGCTTGACTGTACGTTCTGGCAGAGAAATAGGAAAGCCACTGGAATACCACGTTTTCACACAGGCTTCAACAGTCACTCTGGCGTCAAACAGAAAAGCTTTCTGCTACAAATTCTGTTAACTCTAGTGATAGAAAAAGTCTTCACGTCGACACATACAATCACCTTCTATCACAACGCCTGTTATCGACACTGACACCGTTACACTAATCTGTAATTCCGCCAACCTCTCCCTCTGAAATCAGTAAAATAATAAACTCACTGAAAAGTAATAGCTCTTACGGAATTGATGGCATTTCCAGCAAGGTACTAAAATCTTGTTCCCCACAGATAAGTAGGATTCTCAGCCAGGTATGTAGTAGCTCTTTGGAGCAGGGTGTTTTCCCTGATAGACTGAAATATGCCACTGTAAAACCATTGCATAAAAAGGGGGATACGTCGGATGTCAACAACTACCGCCCAAACTCTCTTCTGACAGGTCTATCAAAAAATTTTTATAAAGTAATGTATTCAAGACTAGGCTCCCATATTTGCGAAAATAAAGTACTAACAAAACGTCAGATGGTTTTCAGAAAGGCTTTTCAACAGAAAATGTTATATATGCTTTCACTGATCAAATATTTAATGCTCTGAATAACCGAACATCACCCATTGTTATTTGCTGTGATCTCTCAAAGGCCTTTGATTGTGTAAATCATTGGATTCTTTTAGGTAAGCTAAATCATTATGGTGCGGGTGGGGCAGTGGACAAATGGTTTAATTCATACTTAACTGGAAGAATGCAGAAAGTTGAAATAAGTGGTTCATGTAATGTTAAAACAACAGCTGATTCCTCAAACTGGGGGCGGGGGGGGGGGGGGGCTAATCAAGTACGGAGTCCCACGGGGTTTGGTCTTAGGTCCTTTACTGTTCTTGATATACATTAATGACTTACCCTTCCACATTGATGAAGATGCAAAGTTAGTTCTTTTTGCTGATGATGTAAGTATAGTAATAACATCCAAAAAACAAGAACTAAGTGATGTAATTGTAAATGATGTCTTTCACAAAATTAGTAAGTTGTTCTCAGCAAACGGACTCTTTAATTTTTGAAAAAACACAGTATATACAGTTCAGTACAGTAAATGGCACAATTCCAGTAATAAATATAGACTTTGAACAGAAGTCTGTAGCTAAGGTAGAATTTTCAAATTTTTTAAGTGTGTCCATTGATGAGAGGTTAAACTGGAAGCAACACATTGATGGTCTGCTGAAACGTCTGAGTTCAGCTACGTATGCTATTAGGGTTATTGCAAATTTTGGTGATAAGCATCTCAGTAAATTAGCTTACTATACCTATTTTCATTCACTGCTTTCGTATGGCATCATATTCTGGGGTAATCATTGTTGAGTAGAAAAGTATTCATTGCTCAAAAACGTGTAATCAGAATAATTGCTGGAGCCCACCCACGGTCATCCTGCAGACATCTATTTAAGAATCTAGGGATCCTCACAGTAACCTCACAGTATATATATTCACTTATGAAATTTGTTGTTAACAATCCAACCCAGTTCAAAAGTAATAGCAGTGTGCATAGCTATAACACCAGGAGAAAGGATGGTCTTCACTATGCAGGGTTAAATCTGACTTTGGCACAGAAAGGGGTAAATTATGCTGCCACAAAAGTCTTTGGTCACCTACCAAACAGCATCAAAAGAATGACAGATAGCCTACTAACATTTAAAAATAAATTAAAAGAATTTCTAGATCACAACTCCTTCTACTCATGGGCTGAATTTTTAGATATAAATTAAGGGAAAAAAACGACTTAAACATTAGTGTCATGCAATATTTTGTGTAATGTAATATCTTGTACAGACATCTTTCATTAACCTGACACGTTCCACATCATTACGAAGTGTCGTATACATGATCTATGGAACAAGTATTAATCTAATCACATGGAGACGTTGTCGACGTTAATCGAAGCACCCGAAACAAATATGCTTTTAATTTTTTGTGTAGTACATGTTGTCTCATAATTAAAAATACTGGGTAGTTATAATTAAAGTGCAGCCACCCGAAGAGGTCCAGTGCGGACTGTAATAATCGTATGGCAGCGAAACTTGGTAGACGTTCTAATGTGTTAACGCGGGACAGATTTGGCGGAAAAAATTAGTTCTAAATTTGGCCAGCAGGTGCCATTTACATATCTAATGGGTTAGGAACGGGACGTGGGTAGAAAAGAACAAACAAGTGAGAAAGGCATAATCTTGTTTTTTATTATTGACATCCTCTTACACAATTTGTTCAGTATGAGCACCGGAGACGTCGACGAGATGCTGCATCCGTAGGAAGACGTGATCAACACTTGCTGGCATCAGTTCCGGAGGAATCTGAGCAACGTTATTCCTTCCTGACAGATTAAAACTGTAAGCCGGACCGAGACTCGAACTCGGGACCTTTGTCTTTTACGGACAAGTGCTCTACCAACTGAGCTACCCAAGCACGACTCACGACCCGTCCTCACAGCTTCAATCCTGTCAGTAACTCGTCTCCTACCTTCCAAATTACACAGAGGCTCTTCTGCGAACCTTGCAGAACTACCACTCCTAGAAGAAAGGGTATTGCACAGACATGGCTTAGCCACAGCCGAGGGAATGTTTCCAGAATGAGATTTTCACTCTGCAGCGGAGTGTGCGCTGATATGAAACTTCCTGACAGATTAAAACTGTGTACTCAGTTTGTAGGGCATTTGCCCGCGAAAGGCAAAGGTGCCGAGTTCGAGTCTCGGTCAGGCACACAGTTTTACTCTGTCAGGAAGTTTCATATCAGCGCACACTCCGCTGCAGAGTTGAAAATCTCATTCTGGGAACGTTATTCCTGTACACTGGCCTTCAGATCAGGCAGAGTACGAACGTGTCCCTGGTAAACGCGTACTTTTAGATTCCTCTAGTGCCAAAATTCACTTGGATTCAGGTCAAGTGATCTTTCACGTTATGTATCTGGGAAGCCTCTGGAGACAACACGTTCGTGGAAGGTTGCATTAAGAAGATCTTTCACTGGGCGAGCGACGTGAGCTGTTGTCCTGTCTTGCATGAAATCAGTGCTTTAGACTCTTCCGAAGCAGGAATCACATATTGTACATGGAGATGTCGATAAAGTGCAGACGTCGCGCTACACCTGGTCGTATTCGCTTCAAAGAAGAACGGACCGAAAATAAAGGTGGTTATGAGTCCACTACTCTTGTCACATACGGCGAGTGCAATGGTTCCTTATGCTCAACAACGGATATAACAGTATCCCATATTCGGCCATTCTGTGTATTCATTGCACCCTGTAGTGTAAAATTTGCTCAATCATTTCATAGAATTGTCCAGCCACATGTCATCAACTTCGATTCGTGCCGGAAACCGAAATGCAAATTTAGAACGTTGCTATGGATCATGAGGTTCTAGTTACTGTAGCGTGCGTTCCGTGTACAACTGCTTCAGTAAAACAGACCGCAAAACGTTCCGTCTTGTTTATCATGGGATGGACAATTCTCGTGGCAGTAGACGAGCAATTACACTAACCGGGTCACTTGCTGCATGGTCAGTTACGGCAACAGCAAACTCGTCAATAGCTTCCACTGGGACAGGACGTCTTCCTCTTCCATTGCTCCACCAAGCTCACCCGCGTTTCCAATTTTCATTATTATCTTCGTTAAACAATTTAATTACATCGTACCTCTCCTGAGACCTTTCAGTAGGCGATACTGTCGCAGTGCAGCACAGCAAAGACTGCCGTTCACATGAAACAGTTTCACTAACAGTTGCGCGGTCTCCCTTCTCGATAGCCATACTGTTCAACCACGTTACGGCTTGTCAAATGACAGCGTTTACATCATAACGTCGCGCATACAGTGTACAGCGTCAGATTTACACCTGGTGGCCACAACTGGAGCTATTTTCTTTCCAGCTAAATCGTTTCGGCATTGACGCATTAGCATATCCATAAAGTTTCGCTGCCTCCAGATAATTAGAGCCCGCACCTGACCTTCGTGGGTGGCTGCACTTTATTTACAACCACCTGGTACCTCTCTCTCTCATCGTTCTGAACACAGCGATCGGGAGAACGCCAGAATGCCAGAAGTAGAAATCCCTTCCGAAACATTTCCAGCTGGGACTTCCTCTGACCATGTTCTAGACCGATAGGTATTTGGCTGCAAATAACTGGGGCCAGAACTCGAATAGCGTGTTCTGTCATTAGCGATAGAGATTGATAAGCGTACAAAAATTGAAGACAACAAAAAATTGAAAAAAATTTGTTGAGAATTAAAAAAACGATTTCAGTTGTATTTAATGTTTTTGTTATCAGATCACAATCAGTTTCGTGGCCTGAGGACCACAACCTCAGGTGACATAACTAAGGCGTATGAGCTAAGTAGCCCAGAACATGAAACTCTTCCGGGCTGCTTATCTCTTGTCTCAATATTATCAACTGAGAATGTGGTTTTCTGTGCCATAAAACTGGTTGTGGTCTAACAACAAAAACATTAATACAGATGGAGCGGCTCCTTATTCGCCAAGATGATTAATTACATCTGTGGTTGCCCTGTCTACAAGGTTTTCTGAAGGACTATTCACTCTATTTGCTTACATTGATCTCCTAGTTCTCTTAGACAGCAGTAAAGGAGAAATTAAATCTATCTCCAGTGAACCCCCAGGTTTACAGTTAAATAAGGGCGAAAAATATTTTATAGAACCATTACTACCAGAGATAATTTGAAAGAATTAGTCGGAAAAATTGAAGCCACTGTCCGTTAAATATCACAGAACCTTCTCCTGTACGGCGGATGATGTGAATAATGAAATCAAAACTATAATTTAAATTGCGAATAAAGCGTATGCTGTCAAATATATGAAGAAACAATTATTCTAGATCCCTAGTAAAACCAAAATATACATTTTTAACAGGTATGTGAATCCTCGACTCTGACAAAAAATACGATTATTGAACAAGTATTCAAAATATTCGAGAAGAACAGTTATACGCAATTAAATAACGAATGACCGTTTAGTGCTGAATAATGGATTCGGCATTATTTCATACCGAAATCAGTGGTAGCTTGTAACCACACATTGCATGTACGACATGTCACAAACTCACCGATTACTGGAATGTTAATTCTTCCATTTACCGTATTCTTTCGCGTGAGCAAATTTTTGCTGTTAGTTATGATCTACCCTGTACATGTAATAAAAAAAAATCTTATATATTTATAGATGAGTAGTAAACCTAGTGTCGCTCAGAGTTTGGTGCAAACTATTTTGATCCGTCGTCATTGTAGTGAAGGGTATGACAACATAAATTGGTGCTTTCACCAGTAGTCAAATCTAAGTGCACCGCATGTTTCCTTAACTATCAAACCTAAAAAGTTCACCAACGTTATGAATTTCAAGATCCTTCATGGAAAAATGCCTGATGTGTAACTTCTCACAGACGAATTTTCTTGAAGCATAATATAGGGGAATTCGGGGCGGTATGGGATACTTACTGTTTTTTCAAAACAGTAGAATGCAAGATACTGCTGTTTAAAGGCCTAAAACTCCCTTACGTACCTTACTCGAAAATTACGTAACAGTTCTATGTTCTGTAAATTTTACATTTTTTCAAATGCTTGCATGTTTCTCTTTCTGCCACAGAGCAGAATGGCTTAAGGGACCTTTCTTGTGAAATTATTGCCTAAACGTTTAAATTAATGCGTAAACGTTGAAATTATTAGAAACATCATCTCAAAACCAAGACAAAAAGTTGTTTAACGAACAACTTACCCTGTGAAATAAGGCCTCTTAAAAACTCGTTAGTAAGAATAAGGAAATATTGCAATGAAATTTTGAAAAATATACAGTTCCTTTAATCCTTAATAAACTTCACAATAATATGTCCTAGGCTTTTTGACGGCATTCACAAATCATAATTTCTTCTTCATCCTCCCTAAAGTAGTTCGAAAGTAAAATTCTATGCACCGACTTGACAGAAAATCATAGGAAGTTCTGGTCAAACGTTAAATCAGTAAGTGGCTCGAAACAGCATATCCAGACACTCCGGGATGATGATGGCATTGAAACAGAGGATGACACGCATAAAGCTGAAATACTAAACACCTTTTTCCAAAGCTGATTCACAGAGGAAGACCGCACTGCATTTCCTTCTCTAAATCCTCGCACAAACGAAAAAATGGCTGAATCGTGTCCAAGGAATAGAAAAGCAACTGGAATGACTCAAAAGAGGAAACTCCACTTGACCTGACGGGATACCAATTCGATTCTACACAGAGTACACGAAAGAACTTGCCCCCCTTCTAACAGCCGTGTACCGCAACTCTCTAGAGGAACGGAAGGTTCCAAATGATTGGAAAAGAGCACAGGTAGTCTCAGTCTTCAAGAAGGGTCGTCGAGCAGATGCGCAAAACTATAGACCTATATCTCTGACGTCGATCTGTTGTAGAATTTTAGAACATGTTTTTTGCTCGAGTATCATGTCGTTTTTGGAAACCCAGAATCTACTCTGTAGAAATCAACATGGATTCCGGAAACAGCGGTCGTGTGAGACCCAACTCGCTTTATTTGTTCATGAGACCCAGAAAATATTAGATACAGGCTCCCAGGTAGATGGTATTTTTCTTGACTTCCGGAAGGCGTTCTATACAGTTCCGCACTGTCGCTTGATAAACAAAGTAAGAGCCTACGGAATATCAGACCAGCTGTGTGGCTGGATTGAAGAGTTCTTAGCAAACAGAACACATCATGTTGTTATCAATGGAGAGACGTCTACAGACGTTAAAGTAACCTCTGGCGTGCCATAGGGGAGTGTTATGGGACGGATGATGCTGTAGTATACAGAGAAGTTGCAGCATTAGAAAACTGTAGCGAACTGCAGGAAGATCTGCAGCGGATAGGCACTTGGTGCAGGGAGTGGCAACTGACCCTTAACATAGACAAATGTAATGTGTTGCGGATACATAGAAAGAAGTATCCTTTATTGTATGATTATATGATAGCGGAACAAACACTGGTAGCAGTTACTTCTGTAAAATATCTGGGAGTATGCGTGCGGAACGACTTGAAGTGGAATGATCATATAAAATTAATAGTTGGTAAGGCGGGTACGAGGCTGAGATCCATTGGGAGAGTCTTTGAAAATGTAGTCCATCAACAAAGTAGGTGGCTTCCAAAACACTCGTTCGACCTGTACTTGAGTATTGCTCATCAGTGTGGGTTCCGTACCAGATCGGATTGATGGAGGAGATAGAGAAGATCCAAAGAAGAGCGGCGCGTTTCGTCACAGGCTTATTTGGAAACCGTGATAGCATTACGGAGATGTTTAACAAACTCAAGTGGCAGACTGTGCAAGAGAGGCGCTCTGCATCGCGGTGTAGCTTGCTCGCCACGTTTAGAGAAGGTGTGTTTCTGGATGAGGTATCGAATATATTGCTTCCCCCTACTTATACCTCCCAAGGAGATCACGAATACAAAATTAGAGTGATTAGAGCTCGCACGGAGGCTTTCAGACAGTCGTTCTTCCCGCGAACCATACGCGACAGTGGCACGTAAAGTGCCCTCCGCCACACGCCGTTGGGTGGCTTGCGGAGTATAAATGTAGATGTAGATCTATATAAATCACGTGTGCCAACTTGAAACACTTCCGGCGTGTGTGCCAAACTCCATTAGTTGTCAGCTTCCCCTCCTGATTCACCCACCTTCATCTTCTTCCTTTTATTCTTCTTAAAGTCTTTTCTCTTTTCTGTGTCCCGTTGTATTTTTTAGATTCAATTTTCCCAGAGTATTTTTTTTTCAGCTGACTTTCTTCTCCTGGCATGTTGGACTACTTTGCACCCTCCTTCTTTTCCGTGTTCGGAGCAGCATCTTGCAGTTCCTTCCTGTAATGATAATCTGTTAATATGACAGTTGTTCTGCAGTGACCACATTTTTTATAAATTTTTATCGAATTTGTCAACTCTGTAATCAGGATTAATCTTAGCTTTACGAATATATCTTTCCAAAGTTGATTTGCTTACGTCAAGTGTGTTAGCTGCTTTAAAAATCCCATTTCAGGACCTAAAAAGGCTGAAACTGCCATTTCCATTGATTTTACATCCGACTGCTGTCTGTCAGTCTTTATAATGTAAGTTCGCACCATCTGGAAAAACATGGGAGAAAAAGAAATATCTACATAAAAAACGGGACACTATCCAATTCGGTGTTGTCCTCTTCTAGCCCACGAGCACGTTTCAGGTTAACAACTTTTGTAGGGCGCAATGAAGTATAGATTTAAACGTATTATGTAACTGATTTAAACAAGTGTGTAGGGAAGCAGCCTACTCACGCCGTATAAAATTCACATCCATTGTGTGCCAGCCAGTCCGCTGTAACTACCTCTGACGTCATAAATGTTGCGCAATACTTTAAAAATCAAGTAAATAACCTGAAACGTTTCTAACATATCAGGAGTAATACTAAATCAATATGTGTTGAATATCAGTTCAATAACTTTAACAATTTTCGAAATTTGGACGTTTTTCTGTAAAAATCATTGGCACGACAGAAAAGAGCTGGAAACTTAAAAATTTATATTTAGATTCCTTTTGCATAATAATTTAGTAGAAACAGTATTCTGGATTTCACAAATTAAAATTTAAGTTGTAATTCGTGATTTTTCTGGTTTTGTCTTAAAAATTAAGGAAGCAAGATAGATTAAGTAGGTGAATAAATAAAGCTAGAATGTTTAAATTTAAGTAGAAGGGAGATTCGCTACAGTCATAAAGATGTGAGAAGTTTCAAGAGAACAACTATAAAACTATAGCGATAGCGTATCTCCAAAGGGCAAGTTCAGAGCTAGTCTACTGCGTATAGTGTAATTAAATTAATTCTCTCGCCTAAAATATTTGACTGAGCCACGTCAGACTTTTATTATGATTACTTACCTGTGTGCTGATTGCACATTTAAATTGAGAGGTTTATCAGCCCATCGGCTAGTCGGGACAGCGGATTTACTCAGGCGTTCCCTTAGCCGTCCGCACCGCGGCTTTATATATAAGAACGCTGCGCGAGAATGAAAGGCCCCAGTTCTCTCCAGACGCTGATTAGCGCACCATCTGTGCCGGGAGTCGCGTCGCGTCGGTATCATTGCTATAAACAGCCTCGGATGCCGAAATAAGTTACTCGGGATACACGTAACCATGAAATCGTTTTCGAGTGAAGTGTTAATTCTGGGATGACTTTAATGATCTATCTTCGCGGATCTCGTATTTTCACGTGCCACCGCGGGACAGACATTCTACCATTATTTAGCGTGGCGTTTGATGAACAGTATCATCAAATTATGGCGAGCATTCACTTAAAAATTTAATTTGAACAGTTATAGTTGCATCAGGGCATTAGACTCTGAACTGCTCTGGTAGCTGGATTGTGTGGATTCTTTTTGGTCTGTGACTTTAAGAATATAGTGAACATTTTAGAGAGAATCGTTTTTGATTATGAATCCCATACAATCTCCTAATTCCTCAGAGCTATAAGCTGTAGCTATAAGTGTACTTCTGAGATGAAGTGGGCATTAGGAATTCTAGTTGCAGGCTTCACATTTTGCTAATCACTTTCTGGTTGCCAGTATTGTTGTTAGAGAGCTAGTGTTGAGAACGGCAAACAACAGCATTAAATAAATCATAGGAACATTTTGATAACAATAATTCCCCCCGCCGCCCCACATATGTTGCATGTGCCGGGAAATACATTCCACATTTATCATTATTCAACAATAGCTCCACCCGCCACCCCACAAGTGGCATGCACTATAATATTACACGTTATTTGAGGGCGTAAAATTAATAATTGACAGTTTAATTTGTGTTGAAATTCGCCAAAAGCTATAAAAACACCACTGCAAACGTTAAGGACAACAATCACTTACAAGTCGCAGTCCAAACTAAATTAAGATGGCTGCCTCAACTTTGCTTCCACTCAGATACATAGTGACATCTCATTACGATACGTTGCAGCTACCACCAGCCTAGAAGACAGCACAGCCCGGTCGTTCCCTGCTATCCACTTCTGTCCCGAGTTCCGCAGCAATTTACGTAGTGAAACAATGGTTTAAGTTCAAAACGTTAGTATACAATTATTTGTACGTCGTCGTTGCTTATTGATCAGCGTGTGGGACTGCCATGCAGAGGGCCCGGTGTCAGTTCCAGGTACTGACAGGTACCCTTCTCGTTCAGAAGACTGAAGTGGTGTCTATTTAGTCTTGTCGTGATGCCAGGTGGGGAGAGAATTAATGAGAGGTAGCGTCTCCAAAAGTCTGCAAAGGCGACAACGACCGGGAGAACGGTGTGGTAACCGCTCGCCTCTGTGGACCGCATCCAAAAGACGCCACCTTCTGAGGATGACATGGCGGGCGGGCGGTCCCTACTGGTCCCTCTGAGGCCAGAAAAGCGCAGCGTATAAAACTAGATGAACTTTTTTTGTTCTGTTCAGCTGGAAAGTAAAATAATACGATAGGTCTAGCTGTTTCTAGTTTTAGTAAACCTTTTCTGATATCTAGCTAAAATGGAAATGAATTTGTTCTTTTGATGTTAGCACTCGCAAAACGGGGTGTCGCTTTGTAAGTGTATTGTCATATCGCTGGTTTAGTTGTGGAGTATCTTTGCCGCGGCTAGAGAGTGGAGCGCGGGACATGAACTTCTATGTTGTGTAGTGTGGAGCTCTGCATGTGAGAGGCATTGTTAGCATGGAAGTTGAAGTGCTGTTACAAGTGTTATTGCAGTAAAGTGATAAAATAAGTCAATGATTCAGAGGAAAGTGCGTCAAAAAGTAATTTAAAAATGAGGAGTGCTGCTGATAACGTATTTGTGTATCCTCTCGTTGTCGTGCCGTAGTGTATGAATCATCCGCGCCGTGTTCGGTCTCCCAGAGTGAACTGGTGTGAATCACTAATAGGATTTTTTCGAAAGAGAGCATTTAAGTGCCAGTGTCTTGTAGCAGGCGTGAGAACGTGCGTTCGGTCATCGCGTATCGCATCATCAACAATCAGCCACGCCGCCACGGTTACGCGCACGCTCGTACAACTGAAGAACTGTGAACCGTAAATTTAACCTTATGAGCAGTGATAAAATTTATTACCAGTATGAGGGAGGACTGGTACCAAATATCTGTGTATGCGTGACGAGCGTAAGAACTTTCGTGTGACCATTCGGCTTCCGCAACATCAACAATCACCCGCGCCGTGTTCGGTACGCGTACACTCGTCCAAGTGGACAGATAGTCATGAAGACTGTCAGTTGGGATAAACATTTACGACTTATAGTGTAAACAGTGCAACCTGTGATTTCCATATCGTCTCAGAATATAGATGTTCATACCAGACGTCGAACAGTGTTGTGTTTTCACGTTGAGTGGCTCCCCTTATTCGCTTGCATATTTCGATAAATAATTTCAGGCAGGCCAGCAGCAGTGTGGAGCAGAACAGTACAACCGCCACGGGATTACCATATACGTGCTGTGGACAAGGCGCATGGTCAAGAAACGGTCACGAAACGACGAATTTTTTGAAAGGTACCACCCTGCCCATTGGTACCGCTGGGCGTGTTACAGCTTGTGTGGAAAAATGTTCTCGAACTGGTCCTGTACATACTTCCTCCAATCCATTGGTTTTCCCCTTCAAATGCAGATAAATAATTATCCTTCTGACAACATATATAGTGATCTTGGAGGTCCCGGGTTCAATCACGGGGGAGGATGGAAATGTTCCCTCCTTCCAGTCACTGCAGGACGGCTCCGGGTGCACTTAGCCGGCTGACAAAATCAGTACGGGAATACTGTCCAAGGAGCAGAAGGTGGCAGGGGCCAGGGGCCCACCAAATCTCCCTCTCCAAATACTGTGGCGGATGGAAAGGCTGCACTCTATCTACTTGCAGTCTGGTCGATAGTTGTTCACGGGCCTGCGCCACAAACTTGCCTTTACAACACATCCAACGTCTGGGTGCTGGTAAAGTGTTGGAACACAGTCGTCGTTGGCGTGTGAACCACAAAAGAGCCCCGCCGACCACTGCCTCTTTGGAGCCCAGCAGTGGAGACGCGGCCGTCAGCGGCAGCCGGCTCCGCCGCCACCCCAGCAGGTCTGGTGCTTGTGGCTCGCGATTATTCCGGCCGATGCGCCCTTATACGAGCCCCGCCAGAGTCAGACAGCGGTACTTTGCCGGAGTTGGGTAGACTTCAGAGGGCCGGGCTGCGCGCGCCGTGCTTACGCAGCCCTTAATGGAACACGTCTGGCGCAACCCCGCCGGCTGGTCGCAGCTGGCGGCCAGGAACAACAGAGCCGGCTGCGATCCTGAATTCCACCACGGTGATTAAATGGCCGCCTCTGCAGCTAGCGCCGGCGGCGATTGCTCTACTCCGCTTGCCTGTTATGAGGCAACAGTCCATTCACAGCTATCGGTAGCGAGGCGATTGTGTGTGTTACTGGAGTTGCATGTGTGGCTGCGCATGTGTTTGTGTTCGTGTGTGGCAAGCGGACTTGGAGCTCAAGTGGCGCCGGGGTTTGAGTGATACTGCATTATTGTACCATATCGACCACGGCCAACGACAAGGACACGGCAAGTGCCATAACCCAATTTCGCAGAAATTTCGCTCACTGGAAGAGGAATATAAATAAGGAAGCAAGTGCGCCTAACAAATTGGTGTAGCCATGCGTATTCAAATACAGAGATATGTAAACAGGCACGCCGAGCGGGATTAGTCGAGCGGTCTCAGGCGCTGCAGTCATGAACTGTACGGCTGCTCCCGGCGGAGGTTCGAGTCCTCCCTCGGGCACGGGTGTGTGTGTTTGTCCTGAGGATAATTTAGGTTAAGTAGTGTGTCAGCTTAGGGACTGATGACCTTAGCAGTTAAGTCCCATAATATTTTACACACATTTGAACATAATCAGCACAATATGGTGCTGCGGTCGGCAACGACGATATAAGACAACAAGTGTCTGGCGCTGTTGTTAGATCGGTTACTACTGCTACAATGGCAGTTTATCAAGATAATACGTGAGTTTGAGCGTAGTGTTATAGTCGGTGCTCGAGCTATGGGACACATCATCTCCGAGGTAGCGATGAAGTGGGGATTTTACCGTAAGACCATTTTACGAGAGTACCGTGAATCTAAGGAATCCGGTAAAACATAAAATCTCCGACATCGCTGCAGCCTAGGGGACTGATGACCTCAGCTGATAAGTCCCATAGTCCTAGAGCCATTTGAACCATTTTTTTGCTTCGATATTTTCCTTTAATGTGACTAGTTGAGAACTCCAAATACTGAAGCAGTAGTGAATAATGGCTCCCGCTAATGGTGTATATGCGGCCCCTTTTATATTCTCGTAATAAACCAAAGTCGACCATTCACCTTTCCTACTGCAACCCTTACATTCCCATTCTATTTCATATTGGTTTGCAATGTTACTCCCAGATATTTATTCGACGTGACTGCATCCAGCAGAACTAATGTAGCACCAATGCTATCTTCGAACACTACAGGATCGTCCCTATTCATATTCTTTAACTTACTTTTTTCTAGATTTGGAACAAGCTGCTATTTATCACATCCAATAGAAATTTGATAAAAGTCATGTTGTATGCCCGAGAGTCACTCAGTGATACCTTCCTATATACCACAGCATCATCAAGAAACAGCCGCACATTGCTACTCTGTTCGCCAGATGCTTCGTATACAGGAAGTTACAAAAAGGTACGGCCAAACTTTCAGGAAACATTCCTCACACACGAAGAAACAAAATGTTATGTGGACATGTGTCCGGAAACGCTTACTTTCCATGTTGGAGCTCATTTTATTACTTGTCTTCAAATCACATTAATCATGGAATGGAGACACACAGCAGCAGAACGTACCAGGGTGACTTCAAACACTTTGTTACAGGAAATGTTCAAAATGTCCTCCGTTAGCGAGGATACATGAATCCACCCTCCATCGCATGGAATCCCTGATGAGCTGATGCAGCCCTGCAAAATGGCGTATTGTATCACAGCCGTCCACAATACGAGCACGAAGAGTCTCTACATTTGGTACCGGAGTTGCGTAGACAAGAGCTTTCAAATGCCCCCATATATGAAAGCCAAGAGGTTGACGTCAGGACAGCGTGGAGGCCATGGAATTGGTCCAACTCTACCAATCCATCGGACATCGAATCTGTAGTTGAGAAGCGTACGAACACTTCGACTGAAATGTGCAAGAGCTCCATCGTGCATGAGCCACATGTTGTGTCGTACTTGTAAAGGCACATGTTCTAGCAGCACAGGTAGAGTATCCCGTATGAAATCATGATAACGTGCTCCATTGAGGTGGAAGAACATGGGGCCCAATCAAGACCTCACCAACAATGCCTACCCAAACGTTCACAGAAAATCTGTGTTTATGACGTGATTGCACAATTGCGTGAGGATTCTCGTCATCCCACACATGTTGATTGTGAAAATTTACAATTTCATCACATTGGAATGAAGCCTCATCCGTAAAGAGAACATCTGCACTGAAATGAGGATTGACACATTGTTGAATGAACCATTCGCAGAAGTGTACCCGTGGAGGCCAATCAGCAGCTTATAGTGCCTCACACGCTGTACGTGGTACGGAAACAACTGGTTCTCCCGTAGCACTCTCCATACAGTGACGTGGTCAACGTTACCTTGTACAGCAGCAACTTCTCTGACGCTGACATTAGGGTTATCGTTAACTGCACGAAGAATTGCCTCGTCCATTGTAGGTGTCCTCGTCGTTCTAGGTCTTCCCCAGTCGCGGGTCATAGGCTGGAATGTTCCGTGCTCCCTAAGACGCCTATCAATTGCTTCGAACGTCTACCTGTTGCGACACCTTCGTTCTGAAAATCTGTCTCGATACGAAGTTACCGCGCCACGGCTATTGCCCCGTGCTAATCCATACATCAAATGGGCATCTGCCAACTCCGCATTTGTAAACATTGCACTGACTGCAAAACCACGTTCGTGATGAACAGTAACCCTTTGATGTTACGTACTAACGTGCTTGATGTTAGTACTGTAGAGCATTGAGTCGCACGTCAACACAAGCACCGAAGTCAACATTACCTTCCTTCAATTGGGCCAACTGGCGGTCAATCGAGGAAGTACAGTACATACTGACGAAACTAAAATGGAAATTAAGCTTTTCCGGACACATGTCCACATAACATCTTTTCTTTATTTGTGTGTAAGGAATGTTTCCTGAAAGTTTGGCCGTACCTTTTTGTAACACCCTGTATACCGGGAATAAGAGAGGTCCTACTACACTTCCGTGGGGTATTCGTGACGAATATTTATGTACAAGCAGTATATTCATCGATAGCAATTGATTGAAATAGATTAACATGTAAAAATATAGTTCAGGTTATTTATCTACTCCCATTATAAGTATCGTCAGCTACTAACAGCAATAGATCTCCCTGGTAACTGTAAACAAAACAATTTAGACCAGAGTCACTGCATCGGACTGAATATTAGATACTGTGAAGCTGGTGGTAAAAATTCGATACAGTACCAGATATCTACTCAAGATTAAAACCATAAGGAAAATGCATTAGGTATTTTATGGATTTTGGTTTTGGATGTAATCTTGAGTAGACACGAGGCACTGTATCGAATGCACCACAATATGATGCAGTGACTCTGGTTTGTATTGTTTAGTATACAGTTACCATGGTGATCTATTGCTGTCAGTTGCTGTCGATACTTATAATGGGTGTAGACAAATAATCTGAACTATATTTTTATTGTAGATTTACATGGTAATCTATTTTTGTCAATTGCTCTCGACGCATATACTGCGTGTCTGTAAACAATCTTAACTATATTTTTACCGTAAATTTACATTTTAAAAAATGACACTGCTTTTTTAAAAATGGATTTTATCATAAATTTTTAATTTTAAAAGTTTTAGCTAATTTTGTCAAAAGGCAATTTAATATTGGAGTGAATAAATAATTTGTATTGTGGCACATATAATTCGAGATCTATGCGTGTACGTACTCAATGTCGAGTACTGCAATGTAAACAATTGTGGCCTCGTTCACACCACAGAGAGCCGGCCAAGGTTCCCGCCAACGGCGTGTCCGAACACGAGACGTTAAGGAGATGGTGATGGATCGTGTGTGGTCAACCGCCCAGAAATAAGCACCGCCACCTTGCCCGTGAAAAGCACACTTCGAAGGCTACAGTATGGAGAGTAATGATGGAACTAGTTTATGCCCCTCTCATAAAGAACGTGTGCCAGTTCGGGGACCAAAGGATTTGACTTTTCTCACTGGATTATCACAGCAGTGCTGTGGTGCTGAACTCCGTGCAATTTTGTATTGTTCTCGGATGAGGCCTCATTCACCCATGTTGGTATTTCAACAGGTGTAGCAGCCATCAACAAAAGCAAAACGAGGATAATGGAATGTAGTCGAATTAAGTCAGGTGATGCTGAGGGAATTAGATTAGGAAATGATACACTTAAAGCAGTAAAGGAGTTTTGCTATTTCAGGCGCAAAATAACTGATGATGGTCGAAGTAGAGAGGATGTAAAATGTGGGCTGTCAATGGCAAGGAAAGCGTTTCTGATGAAGAGAAATTCGTTAACATCGAGTATAAATTTAAGTTTCAGGAAGTCGTTTCTGAAAGTATTTGTATGGAGTGTAGCCATGTATGGAAGTGAAACATGGACGATAAATAGTTTGAACAAGAAGAGAATAGAAGCTTTCGAAATGTGGTGCTGCAGAAGAATGCTAAAGATTATATGGGTAGATCACATAACTAATGAGGAGGTATTGAATAGAATTGGGGAGAAGAGGAGTTTGTGGCACAACTTGACAAGAAGAAGGGACCGGTTGGTAGTACATGTTCTCAGGCATCAAGGGATCACAAATTTACCGTTGGAGGGCAGCGTGGAGGATAAAAATCGTAGAGGGGGACCAAGAGATGAATACACTAAACAGATTCAGAAGGATGTAGGTTGCAGTAAGTACTGGGAGATGAAGAAGCTCGCACAGGATAGAGTAGCATGGAGTGCTGCATGAAACCAGTTTCAGGACTGAAGACAACAACAACAACAACAACAACAACAACAGCCATGTCTGGAGTGAGGACAATCCCCACTCCACCTACATAGATTCTCTGTCAACGCGAGGGCGGACATTTTCCAAGGTCACCTGACTGGACCTTACCTGTTGTGTGATGGTCCACGTTACGTGCTGTTCCTACCCTATGTGCTTTCATAGTTCTTGAAACAGTATCTCTTGTTGTCCTCGAAAGGATGTGGTTTTAATACGACAGTGCACCAGCCCACTTCGATGTTAATGTCCGCGAGTACCTGAACAACACGTACCCCCATCGTAGCACTGGAAGGTGAGTCCCTGTCCCATGGCTAGCGCGATCGCCGGATCTCACACGTGTGGACTTCTTGCTCTGGGATTACGTCAAGACGTCGTGTATGAAACCACCCTAGAAACCGATTAAGACCTGCTTGCTAGGGTCCAGGCTGCCCATCTCGTGGTACATCAGACATCCGGGATCTTGGAGAGATTGCGGCAGAACTTCATGAATACACTGAGAATGGAGGTTGTCTCTTCTAATAATTTCTATGAGCTACGATGCTGTTCGGTGGTGTACGCTGTGTGTGCCCATAAATCAAGAAATATGCCTTTGCAACCATTGGTCTCCTGTCTAAATGTAATCTGTTGTGGACCCACTATCACCTGTTTCAGTTTCACCCAAAAGATTTGAGACATCCTGCATATAACGTATTTGGAGAGATTGCGTTCGAAGCAGAATCGTCGACTAACAACATTATACGTCACTGTCGCTGCTCTATTTCGGAATCCTGCAACGAGTTGAGGTGTGGTCGAAGCGGTCATTAAAAAAAATAAAAAAAAATAAAAAAAAGAGCCTGCGAAATCGAATTAAGCTCTCGACTGTAAAAGTAATTTAACACAGGCTTCCTCTTTAAAATAAAATGCAGTACTAAAATGTTATGCTTTCATTTGTAAAAATATTATAGTGCCTGTTTTCTCTTCAAAAGATAATATGTTTCCAGTCGTAATCTTGTTACCTGTCGATCTTCGCCAACGATGCCATTGCAACGGTACCGACATGTAAATTTAGTGTTCGCTCCACATCTCCCCCTCCCCCCCCCCCCCCCCTACAATTTTTCCATTACTGAGTAAAATAAAATTCGGGACAATTCTCATCCATGCAGTGCATTAACTGTGTTTCACAGGTTCTGATTTCTCTCGTTATAAATAAATACGTTTCTGAAGTCAGCTGAGTTGACAAACTCCATTATACGGTGTGGTCGGGAATCTATCAGAGATATCCTTAGTTTTTATTGGTCGAGAACTGCAGCCCATGCGACATTCGAGTTTCACAGTTGTTGCTGAAGTGTTTGCGACTGGTTTGTTCACAGTATAACGGGAATCGTAAAGGTTGGACGCGTCAGTGTATTTCTAACAACTGAGTGCATTTCTGGGTCCATGCATTCTTACCATTTAACAGCCTTCGTGCTATATACTCGTGGGAACTATGTTTCATGTCAGAGACTGACGTTTCCCTAATTTACACGATACTGTTTTTTGCACGTAGGCAAACGTACAGGTCGAGCAGCAGAGTACAGTTCTATTACTTTTGTTTCAAAGTAAATTTCATTTCATTTGTTTCACCTAATAATCCCACAGGTGTAATTAATCACTCTCGACTAACACATTTAATTTCATACATTGTAACATAACTAGGGTACCTTACCACCTGATTACATGGTCACTTACACAGTCTACATTTAGGATGACCATACCTGTTGCATTATAAATTGCGTAAAGTGTTGGAGCATTACTCTGGCGTTCAAAGTCCTTATCAGGTACTAATGACAGCAGACATAGATCGTTCAGAAACGCCCTTCTGTTACCATATCTGGTTAGTATAGTCGGTTCGAAAGCGAAACAGACATGTTCGGCGAACGTCAGAGGTAATGTCTAGTAGAAAAACGACATAGTTCTCTAGAAAATAAAGAGCTACCAGCAGCATATAAGGGGCAATCAAATGAAAACGAGACTGATGCGAAAAAAGTAAGTCAACTGTTTATTTTCCCTCCTTGACTCATTGATTTTACGTTTCAGGTTGATACTTTTATTTTTTCTTGGTATTTAAATTGTTAATGTCCTTACCCATAAATGATCCTCCCGGAGTTCCGATTGAAGAACTTACTCCGAATGCTAATTTCGCCATGAGCGTAGCCAAGACGATCACTAGCACATGCCACAAGGCCTTTAATGTAGGTCGTTGTCCAGTGCGCTCTGCTTCTTTATCCCGCAGACCATCTTCATGGCTACATGGTTCCTCCGTCTTTAGAGCCAGTGTCCTAACTCCAGGGAAAAGCAGTGCCCTAAAGTCAATCCGCTATTAGCAAAAGAGAAGGGGACTCCTTAACCCTAGAGTCACTCGGTCGCTAGAGCCTCGTCAGGCTAAGGCAGTATGCACCACGAGCATGTGAGCATGGCATTTGGGTAAAATCTACCACTTACACTCCAGTAGAGATACTTGGAGTTGGCGTGATACGATGGCCGAGCACAGGAGATATTTACACAAATGGACACAGAGTGCTACACTCAGGAAGAGCAGGCGAGGATAAGTGCATCGGACCACACAATGTTATTGCAGCTGAGTGGTAGCCCCAGCGATATGTCCTTACAATGGACAAGGCAGATGAACGGATATAAGAATTTTATGATAACATAGCTGGAATTTTGAAAAAAAACTTTACAATTATGAGTTGCTAGTTGTGTGTGAGATTTTAATTCGAAAGTAGAGGAAGGTAGACCGTCAGACACGGTAGGATCATTTGGACTAGGAAAGAGGAATTCTAGAGGGGGTGATCTTGAAAATTTTGCGCTGTCAAACGATCTAGTGGTTATGAACGCCTGGTTTAAATTTCCTCCTAGAAGATTGTACACATGAAAGTCTCCAACGGAACGACCTGGGAAATGAGTGAAAAAGCACATTGATTTCTTAATAGTAAATAAACGCTTGAGGAACAGTTCCACATCAGGAAAAACATACCCAGGAACAGACGTGAACACACCACTTGTAGGAGTTTTCAAACTTAGAATGAAGAGAGTGAAAGAAAATCAGATGTATGGTTTGAGGAAAATGAAAGACCCATAGTTAAACAGAACACACACACAGAACTCAACTCGGTAACAAACACAGAGGACATCACAAGTAACAATGTCATTTTAGAATTGAACAAACTACAGAATGTTGTACAGCAAAAATCGAGTTTTATCAAAGAAAATATGATAGTTTCAGGGTACACAAGAAAACCAAAGTAATGACAGGGAAATACATGTAAAGCATCAATAGAAAAATCAATAGAAAATTAGTGGGTGAAGCAACGAACATGATGGTGGAATTAGAAGACAAGAAAAAGACATGGAAACAATACGGAGAAAATTTATTTAATGACACTAGATGTGTTTTTAATTCAAGTACACATGAAATAAGTGGTACAGATATACTAGAGGCAGAGTTTCAAACAGCCATCAGTCAGATGAAGGACTTAAAGGTTGTGGGACAAGACAATGTGGAAGCAAAGTTCTTAAGATTGATAGATGAAAATCATGTAAACTGGTTAACAAAAATTTTGAATCAAATTTATCCATCTGGAAACATTCCATTGGAATGCCTGAAATCAGAGTTCATTTCTCCCCCCCCCCCCCCCTCCCCCAATAAGCCAAATGCAGAACAATTAGGAAATTAACGTACGATAATCTTAAAAAGCCATATCTTGAAACTGTTTTTGTGGGTGATACAAAGAATATACACACCATGTGAGCAACAGATAGCCCCTATTCAGTTTGGGTTTGTTAATGACGTGGGTACTAGAGGAGCCTTGTTCAGTATACAAGTATTGTTTTAGATATGTAGAGACGTAAATTAAAATGTATTTGCTTGCGTAATACGTTACCAGAAGGCTTTTGATAGGGTAAAAGGCAACAAATTGATGGAGATTGTGAGAAATATTGGAATGGAGGAAAGAGACCTGCAAATCATCAAGAACAAGTACTGGAATCAAACAGCGGTGTTGCGTGCTGATGGAGAACACAGTGAAGCAGTCAATATTCTCAGTGGAGTGAGATAAGGATGTAGCTTGTCAGCCATACTATTTAATTTGTACGCAGAAATCATATTTAAAGTAGCCTTGGAAGAAGTAGAAGAAGAAAATTTGATAAATGGCATAAGGTTAAACAACATTCGATATGCTGATGATACTATTTCATTTGCTGACACTACTCAGGCGTTACAATTATAAATGAATAGAAATGTAAGAGTTGGGAGTCAGTGTGAGCTTGAAATAAACACCACAAAGACAAAACTAATCGTCGTTAGTAAGTAACTATTGCAGGAGTAAACTTATCATAAACCAAAGAACTACAAAAAGGGTAAAACAATGTACAGATCTTGGAACCATAATACATCAAAATTGGGATAACTCACAAGAAATCAAGACTCGCATCATGAAAGCAAGAAGTGTGTTTCTGAAATGAGTGCTGTCATCAAATGTCATACCAAACTCTAAGAGAAAAACTCAGACTGTTGCACTGCTATGTATATATACCTTCCTCCTGTGTGGGGTAGAGACATGGACTTTAAATAAAAACACGTATAAGAAGCTGGAGATCTTTGAATTGTAGGTTTATAGGCAGATCCTGATAATACCTTGGACCCAGAGCGCAACAAACGCACAAGTTTTGAGAAGAATAAAAGCAACACCTAAATTAATAAAGATAATGAAATGCCGGAAGTTGCAGTAGCTAGAACATATCATGTGAAATACAGATAGGTACGATTTGCTACAAAAAAAATGCTTCAAGGGACAATCAACAGCAAAAAAGTCCTGGAAGAAGTGAAATATCTTGGTTTGACAACCTTAAATTTTGGTTCAGTATGTCTTCAACAAAACTATACCGTTTTGTTACCAACAAGAGAAGAACAGCCATCATGATGGCCAAAATTCAGGCCATATAGGCACCGAAGGAAGAAGAACTGTTTATTATTTCGAAAGTAGGCGCCATAACTGTTAATGCATTTATACCATTGTGAGACAAGACGTCAGTGCCTTTGCAGAAAAGTGTTTGCGGTAGCCTAAGGAATCATTATTGTACGCCGGCGTGCACCTGTTCGTCCAAAGCAAATCGGCGGCCACCAATGTCTTCCTTCAGGGCTCCAAAAATATGGAAATCGCATGTGGAAAGACAGCGACTGTGTGGAGGATATTTAATAGGTTCCAAGCGAAATTTCTGCATAGTACTCGAAACAACCTTGGCAACATGTGGGCCCATCCATAAGTCACCAAAGTTTTTTCGACGGCGCTGCACGCCTGGGTACAATCATGGTTCCGTAGTCAGTCGCAAATATTTTTCTATAAGGGAGTTGTCCGTCTGTCTCACAGAGGGATAAATCTGTTAACAGTCATGGTGATTGCCTTTGAAATAGAAAACAACTTAATTACTTTTTTCCATCTCTCTTTTTCGCTTGCCTCCTTACGTGTCTTGCTTAGGTCACGTGAGATTTCTTTCTCTCGCTCATTACGCGAATTGAATTACGCCTAAAATCATTGATACTGGTACAAAGTTCCCTCTGCCAAGCTTGTTGCTGGCAATGAAAATTGTACATCCGAAAAGGACAGCAAAGAACGATTTTTTAAAATCAGATACAGCTGTTCCTGAGTCATTATCGTAGTACTTTTCTCTGTTCTCCGTGTACAGCATAGTACGAAGAATGCATGATTGAATTTGTAGGTGAATTCGGTATATATAGCGTGCAACATTTAGTTGTCTTGTTCTCTGAGATGTCTGTAGTCATCTTTCTGAGCTGATAGTTCCCGCCAGCATATCAAAACGCTGAGAGGCCAAGGAACCTCTGCATAACAAGTTGGTGAGCTTCGCAGACAAAGCAGCCTTTCACACAGCATTACCAGAGCTTCTACCGATCCATTCTGGATAGTCAGCTCCTGAACTTTAACTTTTCACTGGGATCTACGTCGCACTGAGCTGCCCAATAATTACACCACGTATCATTCAACTGCATTCAGCAGCCCTAATCGAATAATTAAAGTACAGCATCTCTCTGACGTATGTCAGACAACTCTGAGGTATATCAAGCGACTGTTTAATTTCCTCGTTTCAGGTCAAATGCAATTTAGTAATGCATTTGGTTGTCTTAACATGCGCTGTTACTCCCCTAGTCGCTTCTATGTTGTGTAATCTGTTTCCAAATCTCTAAAACTCAGCGTTCTTGGACGACACGTCCTCACTGGTCATCGGGGCCTAGTTCGAAGCGGGACTCATCACTGAAGGCAAGTCTACTCTGGTCCACATCCTCATCCATACTCCGCAAGCCACCTGACGGTGTGTGGCGGAGGGTACCCTGAGTCTCGTAATGCTTGTGGAAAGAAAGATTGTTGGCATGCCTCTGTGTGGGCTCTAATCTCTTTGATTTTATCCTCATGGTCTCTTCGCGAGATATACGTAGGAGGGAGCAATACACTGCTTGACTGCTCGGTGAAGGTATGTTCTCGAAATTTCTGAGGGTCTCTCCTGCAGAGTCTTCCACTGGAGTTTATCTATCATCTCTGTAACGCTTTTGCGATCACTGAATGATTCTATAACGAAACCCGCTGCTCTCCGTTGGATCTTCTCTATCTCTTCTATCAACCCTATCTGGTATGGATCCCACACTGCTGAGGAGTATTCAAGCAGTGGGTGAACAATTGTACTGTAACCTATTTCCTTTGTTTTCGGGCTGCATTAGGATACTTCCAATGAATCTCAGTCTGGCATCTGCTTTACCGACGATTAATTTTGTATGGTCATTCCATTTTAAATCACTCCTAATGCCTACTCCGAAATAATTTATGGAATTAACTGTTTCCAGTTGCTGACCTGCTATATCGTAGCTAAATGATAAAGGATCTTTCTATTTACTCGCAGCACATTACACTTGTCTACATTGGGATTCAATTGCCATTCCCTGCACCATGCGTCAATTCGTTGCAGATCCTGCTGCATTTCAGTACAATTTCCAATTGTTACAAGCTCTAGATATACTGAAGCATCATCCGCAAAAAGCCAAAGTGAACTTCCGGTGTTATCCACAAGGTCATTTATATATATTGTGAATAGCAACGGTTCTACGACACTCCCCTGCGGCACACCTGAAATCACTCTTACTTCGGAAGACTCTCCATTGAGAATGACATGCTGCGTTCTATTATCTAGAAATTCTTCAATCCAACCACACAATTGGTCTGATAGTCCATATGCTCTTACTTTTTTTTGTTAAACGGCTGTGGGGAACTGTATCGAACGCCTTGCGGAAGTCAAGAAACACGTCATCTACCTGGGAAACCGTGTGTGTGGCCCTCTGAGTCTCGTGGACGAATAGCAAGAGCTAGGTTTCACACGATCGTCTTTTTCGAAACCCGTGCTGATTCCTACAGAGTAGATTTCTAGTCTCCAGAAAATTCATTATACTCGACCATAATAGGTGTTCCAAAGTTCTGCAACTGATCGACGTTAGAGATATAGGTCTATAGTTCTGTACATCTGTTCGGCGTCCCTTCTTGAAAACGGGGATGACCTGTGCCCTTTCCCAATCTTTTGGAGCGCTACGCTCTTCTAGAGACCTACGGTACACCGCTGCAAGAAGGGGGGCAAGTTCCTCCGAGTACTCTGTATAAAATCGAACTGATATCCCATCACGTCCAGCAGCCTTTCCACTTTTGAGCGACTTTAATTATTTTTCTATCCCTCTGTCATCTATTTTGATATCTACCATTTTGTCATCTATGCGACAATCCAGAGAAGGAACTACAGTGCAGTCTTCCTTTGTGAAACAGCTTTGGAAAAAGACATTTAGTATTTCGGCCTTTAGTCTGTCATCCTCTGTTTCAGTACCATTTTGGTCACAGAGTGTCTGGACATTTTGTTTTGATCCACCTACTGCTTTGACATAAGACCAAAATTTCTTAGGATTTTCTACCAAGTCAGTACATAGAGCTTTACTTTCAGATTCAATGAACGCCTCTCGCATAGGCCTCCTCGCATTTCGCTTCGTGTAATTTTTGTTTGTCTGCAGGGTTTTGGCTCTGTTTATGTTTGCTATGAAGTTCCCTTTGCTTCCATATCAGTTTTCTAACTCGGCTGTTGTACCATCTCTTACGATCGTGTTTGGCACATACTCATCTTCAAGTACTCTGAAATATGCTCTTTGTCACTTTTGCTAAACAGAAAAATCTTCCTACCTTTCTTAATGTTTCTAATTGCGGCTGAAATAATCGATGCAGTAACCGCTTTATGATCAGTGAGATTCAGGACCGAAAAAGTGTCAGGAGATTCCCCGGACAGTGGTGGGCTGCTAGCCTGGCTGCTGGCCACCGTACAGCCCGACAACCAGGACTGGTGGTCTGGGGTGTCGTTTCCCTTCATAGCAGGATCCCTTTAGTTGTCATCCGCGGCAACATTACGGCACAGTGGTACGTCGTCGATATTCTGCGCCCCGTTTTGTTGCCCTTCAAGTCAAACCATTCTGGGCTTACATTTCAACAGGTCAGTACCAGCCCGAACACGGTGAATGTTTCTACTGCTTGACTTCACGCTTGTCAAATATACCTTGGTCAGGAAGGTCGCCGTATGTCTCCCGAGGTGAGAACGTTTGGAGCATTATGGGCAGAGCTCTCTAAGCAGTTCAGTATTTTAACGACCTGAAGAGCCAATTGGACAGAATTTGACACGATATCCCTCAACAGGACATTCAACAACTGTACCAATAAGTGCCAAGCCACGTAACTGCTTGCATAGGGGGTGGACGTGGACGAACGCGTTATTGACTTGCTCAATTTATGAAGTTGTTTCTCTTGAATAAATCATCCAGTTTTCTGAAATCGTAATCATTTGCTTGTCTGTACACGTACATCACATCTAACGATTTCCTTCCCATTTGGATAATTCCCTCGTGGTGAGTCTTATCTTTTTATACAATGCAATTGAGTACCGAATACTTCATGCCAAATTTTATGAAAACCCGAGAAAATATTTTTAGAACCCCTACCACCTTCAACCCACCACTGGTATAGCGGTAGTGCAGATGAAGAGTTCAAGTATCATACTTACATAAGGCTCGTCCAAGAGAACAGCAGACTCAATTGCGACGGAAGGGAACTTACTAGCAGTACGGAAAAGTATAGTTTTCGATCTGTTCAGAGAGTAGTCAGTGAATAACCTGTACTCTTCAGGATTATAAGGAACTGCAATAAATTACATAAAGCGTGTTACGTTATGTGTACCCAAATATTGAATTGCAGTCTAGAAAATAAGGTGTGAGTTTTTTCTCCATACACCGATAAATTGAGACACATTTGCTGATCGGACGTCTCATTCCTGCAGACGCGATGCTACAATTTCAGCTTTACTTTTTGAAAGACACGCATCTCTTATGAAATCAGTATATGTGGTTTCTCATATGATACGTCAGATCTCATAACATAAACGGTGGGGTCGACAAAATGAGCTATTTCATTCTTATCTTCAGAATGAAGTATGTGCTCTGTTAGTGGCTCTTGTACGCCAATCCCAAAAGCAACTGGATGCGTAGCAGAAGAAATATTAGAGTAGGTCACTAGCAGTTTGTGTTTCTTTGTGATCCCGTGCTTAACAGCTAATCTAACTATCTGTCATGTGATCTATGGGCGCCCTCCTTAGCTGCAAATGGCATTCCTCGCCCTTTGCAATTAATGTACTTTGGTGCAACTGTTGCAAAGAACAAGTAGATCCCAAGTTTTAGCCTGTGCTCCGATTTCACAGCCAAATTATCTGCGATAGGCATTTTACTTAATGGTATCATGATCTGTTTTGTTTTTGCGTAGCAAAATGTGTCAGCGCTGTTAACAGGCTTCGTGGCTTTCTTTTTTTAAAATAGACAGATTGTAACTTCTAGAAAATTGTCATAAAGTCACGTTTTGCTTTCTTCGGAAAGAAAAATAACGCTATATGAAATCGCTCTAGAAGTAAATGTAAAGACAAATTAGATTCTACAATATCAAGCGCAGTTTCATACTGAACTGATATGACATGAGCGCTAAATAACCCCGTCCGAAGAGGCGTTGAAAGTCCTAGCGATATCGACTGAACGCCTTATCATCCTCGGTTGTTAGGCGTTACTGGACGCTGTCAGTTTTCATCACAGCAGCCGTTACATCTCAATCAAGTAGCTCCCAAGTTGGCCTCACAATGACTGAGTGCACCTCGCTTGCCATCAGTGCTCAGCGGTCACAGGACTGCACTGCTAGCGAAGCCCGACAGATGTTAACTTCGGTGACCTGAGGGGAACCTGTGTTACTACAGTGGCAAGGCCGTTAGGGTAGCGTTGAATAAGTTTGCTACTGCATAGTCTCAGTATCGTCAAATGTAACATACGCACATGGTAATAGTGATCTTCCAGTTTCCTTTATGAATGAATACATTTATGGAACGAAAACGAGAACTACATTTCAGTTCCCTTTGTAGTTTTCTTTTGCTCAGCAGAATAAAGCTGATGAGATCTCGCTAGTTTCATGTAATTTACCTTTACGCTACTGCACGGTGTAACGCAACGAATTGAACGACTACACATCACGCCACAGTCATAGAGCTATGCGGTGCTACTGCAGTGTTTTGACGAGTCCATTTGTAGCCATCTAGATTTCGGTTTTCCATGGTTTTCCTAATAACTAAAGCGAATGTCGAGGTGGTTCCTTTGAAATGGTCATGGGCCATTTCGTCGATTCTCTGTGGCCATTTTGAGCATTTCCTCAATCTCTAACATCAGTGGTGTTAGGATAAAACTCTAACTTTCCTTTCTTCCTTCCCTGTTTTGATCTACGAGCATATTGAAGGTGTCAGCTGCAAGATATGTGTTCCCCTTTCGGGTAGCATATGGACGGAGATGGAAAATGCAGAAGGTCTTACTTTCTTGACCATTGGAGGGAGGCCCTGCCAATTGGGTCTTATTTATTTACTTGAATTTCCATTAACGTGAGTATTATTGCCGACTGCTGGAAGCTGTGCCTGCAACAAGCTAGTGCGACGACCAACAAGCAATTGCTGGGCACACTGTACCCATATGGACCCTGAAACCTGCCGGCACTTTCATACCATTAGCGTGTGTTGTCGTCACGGCTCTTGCTAATTGCAGACGAGTCATCCCAGAGCTGCTGCTAATTGCTCTCGGAATCGCCACCAGCAGCCATAGCGGCGCCAATGGGCAGTTCAGCCTCGCCGCCGTGCCCGCTGACGCACACAATAACGCCATATTGCGACGAACGACTCGGAGCGCCTACGTGTTTTTGTACTCACACCACCGCACGTAGCAAGCTGTCTGAACGTCGGCGCTGCTACAGGGTGCAATGTGCGCAATGTTCCACTACCATGCTTCGATTGCAACATGTTTGTGGGTGACATTTCAGAGAGCCGAGGTACAGCATTCAGCCGTCAACAAATCGGAGTATTTCCCCAGCGACATCTCATCGCAGTATTGCCTGACTAACAGGAAAACGCAGATTCTTGTCAAGCGTGAGTGGCTACAAGCTGGGCACAACTTCTTCTCTTTTCATCTCACCCGCAGTAGTCAATCATAAAGCTACTTTACTCGAGCTGCAGTTTAGTAATTGGCAAGATGGTTAAACATTCCTTTACTATAATGTGAAAGCTAAGCTGGATATTCCAACAAGACGATCTTAGCCTCCTCCCTTTGCCCCTGTAAATAATTCACGTATAACGAAATATGAACCATTAAAGTGCAAGGTCATTACCTGCATTACAAATTAAAATGAGCAGAAGCCATTCTCGAATACAGATTACAAACCGTATTTGGTATTTTTTTTTATCAAAACTTGGGAGCTTCGAAAATACGCTGCTTCAGGCCACCAGAACATTAAATGTATATTAGATTCGCGTCGTATTTTGTGCAGTTTTTATAACAAAATGTCAGGAATGGTACGTCGATAGTGAACAGTGTTACCATTGAACGAGACTCGGCGAGTATTTGTTTGCATATTCACTGCCTCTCTCTTTGACAGTGTTTACCCTGTAGTGCAGAGTCCGCTGTTTCCTCGATTTGACAAATATATTTTGTATAATGTGGATTGAGAGTAAACCGGAGAAAGACAAAAATAATGAGAAGTTCAAAAATGGCCTTGGGTACCATGGGACTTAACTGCTGACGTCATCAGTCCCCTAGAACTTAGAACTGCTTAAACCTAATTAACGTAAGGACATCACACACATCCATGCCCGAGACAGGATTGAAACCTGCGACCATAGCGGTCGCGCAGTTCCAGATTGTAGCGCCTAGAACCGCACGGCCACTCCAGCCGGCTAATGAGAAGTAGCAGAAATGAGAACAACAAGAAACTTTACGTCAAAATTTGCGATCATAAAGAAGACAAAGTTAAGGAATTCTGCTGCCTTTGAAGCAAACCAAACAGTGACGGATGCAGCAAAGGTAACATAAAAGGCAGACTAGCACAGGTAAATAGGGCATTCTTGGCCAAGAGAAGTCTACTGCCGTCAATTTTGTGGTAAATTCCTATGGGACCAAACTGCTGAGTTCATAGTTGCCTATGCTTATATACTAATTAATCTAACTTAAACTAACTTACGCTAAGGACAACACACACACGCATGCCCGAGGGAAGACTCGAACCTCCGGCGGGGATAGCCGCGCGAACCGTCACAAGGCGCCCTGGACCACGTGGCTGCCCCGCGCGCCTACTACCGTCAAACATTGCCTTTAATTTGAGGGAAAAATTGCTGAAAATGTAAGTTTGCACCACAGCACAGTATGGTAGTGAATCGAGGACAGTTGGAAAACAGGAATAAAAGAGAATCGAGGCGTTCGTGATGTGGTGCTACAAAAGAATGTTGAAAATTACGTGGACTGATAAGGAATGAGGGGGTTCTCCTCACAATCGGCGAAGAAAGTGTAAGTAGGCTGTTTAGGTTTTTATGTTGGTAACACCATGTAGTGCTCTGTATGAAAATCACTAACTGTGCTGTGTACAGTCTGTGGCTGGTTGGCATTGTTGGAATATTCGCTATTGTCGTATTGGGCAGTTGGATGTGAACAGCGTGTAGCGTTGCGCAGTTGGAGGTGAGCCGCCAGCAGTGGCGGATTTTGGGAAAGAGAGGGAAGAATTTTGAGAGTGGACGATCTGGACGTATGTCTGTCAGAAAAAGTAATTTTGTAAGACTGGATGTCATGAACTGATATATATATATATATATATTATGACTTTTGAACACGATTAAGGTACATACATTGTTTGTTCTCTATCAAAATCTTTCATTTAGTGAATCGAGGACAGTTGGAAAACAGGAATAAAAGAGAATCGACGCGTTCGTGATGTGGTGCTACAAAAGAATGTTGAAAATTACGTGGACTGATAAGGAATGAGGGGGTTCTCCTCACAATCGGCGAAGAAAGTGTAAGTAGGCTGTTTAGGTTTTTATGTTGGTAACACCATGTAGCGCTCTGTATGAAAATCACTAACTGTGCTGTGTGCAGTCTGTGGCTGGTTGGCATTTTTGGAATATTCGCTATTGTCGTATTGGGCAGTTGGATGTGAACAGCGTGTAGCGTTGCGCAGTTGGAGGTGAGCCGCCAGCAGTGGCGGATTTTGGGAAAGAGAGGGAAGAATTTTGAGAGTGGACGATCTGGACGTATGTCTGTCAGAAAAAGTAATTTTGTAAGACTGGATGTCATGAACTGATATATATATATATATATATATATATATATATATATATATATATATAATGACTTTTGAACACGATTAAGGTAAATACATTGTTTGTTCTCTATCAAAATCTTTCATTTGCTAACTATTCCTATCAGTTGTTAGTGCCTTCAGTAGTTAGAATCTTTTATTTATCTGGCAGTATTGGCGCTGACTGTATTGTAGTAGTTCGAGTAACGAACATTTTTGTGAGGTAAGTGAAAGGTATAGGTTATTGTTAGTCACGGCCATTCTTTTGTAAGGATTATTGAGAGTCAGACTGCGTTGCGCTAAAAATATTGTGTGTTAGTTTAGTGATGATCAGAATAAGTAAAGAGAGAAATGTCTGAGTACGTTCAGTTTTGCTCAACTGTTTTAAAATCAAATAACGTAAGAAGTTTGCCAGCACAGTAATTCATAAATTTTTCTAAGGGATGGTACAAAAGGAATATATGGAAAACATTGTCAAGAAGAAGGGACAGGATGATAGGACGTATGTTAACTTCCTTTGTACTACAGGCAGTTGTAGACGATAAATACTGCAGGGGAAGACAAATGATTGGAATACACCAACAAATAGCTGAGGACGCTGACTGCAACTGATACTCCAAGATGAAGTGATTGGCGCAGAAGAGAAATTGAATAAAAATGACTTAAAAATATATATAATTTTAACTCTGTTGACCGATGCCCTTCCTTTCCCCATAGCTGTCAGTTAACGTATGGCAGGGGATTCGCGTGCGCCATCTCACTGCAAATCGTGTGAATTTTGTTCGCATGTGTAAATTTTGTTCCGAGTGTTATTGTGTTTTAGTTTTTTCTGTGCCGTATTTTCTGAAACCGAAATTGAGAATTACCCGAGTATTTTCCTAGAAGAGCATGGGAAAATGCATAAAAACCACAATCTGTCTGTGTTAAGAGTCAAGAAAGACAACTTTATTCGTGGATAGTGCCTGGAGACACTAAAGATTTAGATATATTTAAAGTGCTAAGAAAGGGGTTTAGAAACCAAATTTTTCACTTAAAATGCTTCCGGTAGTAGATTTGGACTCTGATTAAAAGTGATTGACTTTCAACTGTGGATTAAAACTGGAAAAATTACAGAAAGCTAAGAAATTAAGGAGAAGGGACATAGATAACGTAGAGTAATAAAGTTTTTGAAGATTTCAGAGAGTCCTATAGCCAACTATTGACTAATACAAGGAAAATAAACACAAGAAATGAGTGGGTAATTTTGAGAGATGATGATGATGATGATGATCGTATGGCATTGTTGGCCCGGAGGCCCCTTGCGGGGTAGTTCGGGCGCCGTATCGCAAGTTGCTTTTAGTTGACGCCACTTCGGCGACATAGTGAAATCTGATTAAGAACAACTTGACAAATATATATCATGAGCTCAGATGGCATGGCATAACTAAGCAAAGAAGGAAAAGCTGAAAGGTGAAAGGAATATATAGAGGGGCCGTTTTAAGGAGCTGAATCTGTGCATAATGTTATGGAAACTCAAGACACATGGAGAGAGAACTATGATACTGTGAGAAGATTTGACAGAGATGTGACAGACCTAAGCTGAAAGAAAACACTTGGTGTGCGCAATGTTCCCTCAGATTTATGGGAATACTTAAGAATAAATACCATGACAAAGCTATATCACCTGCTACATATGATAAGTGAAACAAAAGAAATATTCTCAAACCTCAAGAATAATGGAATAATACCAATTATAAAGAAGGTACGAGCTGACAGATCTCAACATTACTGAATCATCACTCAAGTAATTCACGGTACCGTAACTGGGAGAAATCGATCACAGGACAGTTCGGGTCGGTTTCTACACTAGTTTCTTGGAACATGCGAGGCAATGGAACTTACCTTGGAAGATAGTTTGAAGAATGCGAAACGAACTTTTTTACGATTTGTAGATTTAAAGAATGTTTTTGGGACTGTTTGAAAAACTTCAGATTTCTGAAGGTACTAGTGGGCGAAAGGTTATCTACGACTTGCATGGAAGCCAGACTGCAGTTAGCTGAGTGAATGGCAAGCAGTAGCTGAGAAGGGAGTGAGACAGAATTGTATCTCATCTCCGCTGTCAGTCAGTTTGCACTTTCAGCAACCAGTAAGGGAAACCAAGAAGGAATCTGAAATCGGAATTAAAGTTTAGCGAGAAGAAATGAGAACTTTGAGGTTAGCCAATGTCACTGAAATTCATTAACAGACGAGAAATAACCAAGAAAATCAGTTTCGTGGAATAGATAGTATCTACAAAACTAGCTGAGAAAGGACAAGTCACTATCACTTATTTTCATATTCACAGATACTCTTTAATGTGGTTATTTCACCCTAAACATCATTTTTGAGAGATGACAGGAACTTATCAACATGAGCAGGCACTGATAGGTGACTGTACGTTGTTAATGCATGCAGGATATTTACGGTTGCTCTCGTTCGAATAGTATAGAGTATTCTCCAGAGTTGACAACAAGCAGGCAGTTTGGCTATTTAACAATAAATCTTCCGTGAAAATTTGGGGCTTGGAACCCAAGTGCAACTATTAAGGAGAGGAACATCTCGAAGCACTTACTGGGGACACAATGCTGGTCTCATGAATTTCTCGCACCAGTGTGCAGATAACGCTATCGGCCGAAGTGGCGAGAAACTGTCTACCTGGATATACCTGTTAGGCGTTTTTGGTAACGGCAGGAGCAGGGGTGTAGGTAGAATTGGGTCGCCCAGCCAAAGTGTTTCGATTGTGTCGTAAACTTCCATTGTGTAAAGAGATGGCGTCCACAAAACTCTTCTAGTATCCATGTTCACCTTGACCGGACGCTATCGATGGAGCCATCAGGTGGTGTCGTCCCTCTGCCTGCTACGTTTTTTGGGGAGCCTCAGGCCTCTCGAAGAATTTTAGGATGGAGCGATATGTTTACGGCGGCTCTGAAGTGGTCTATGTTGGAACTCAAAAGCAGTTCTTAGTTTATCAGGGGCCCCTGGTTGGGTATTCTGGGATGTTCCGCCCATCCATATAATGATCACTGTAATAAACGTGTTGTTTACTTTTGGCACAAACGAGAACTCAAAACATGCTGCCTAAAGTGGCTGTGACAAAAACAATTCGGGAGTATAACGTCTTCTCCTCCCTGCGTGAGACTTTAAGAGTGAGAGATCGGATGCTTCTCCTGGTTACGATTGGCTGGAGGGTAGAGCAGACAAGATAGATGGAAGACATGGTGGTTGTGGAGTTTTGTGACGGGCACAAATCCTTGTGGAGGGCAGTTGTGTATTCTGCTCTTGACTCTTGTTATGTGTGAGTTGCACTTGGGACACTCTTACTGAGCGTGATTTTGCACTGGCACTGATCTTCACTGGCGAACTCGTAGTGAAGTCTTAGCTGTACTGACAGTTTACACATCAGTCATCTTGAACAACTCACTGTGGCAAAGACCCATTCGTGTCAGGTCTGCTGTTATGACGTTCGGTCTCCTTGTGCTCACCGCCATGTGAGTGAGTGAAACTGGTCTATGGTACGGCCGGCGAATGGGAATGTCACACGCTGGAATCTTCAGAGTTTTCAGGGCTCCATCAGAGGGTAATTGTGACCCCTCTAACAGATCGCCAGCCTAAGACTTTGCATCTTTCATGCCCGCAATAACGAATTACAGGGGCAGCACATTGCTATTTATCAGACGCTTTCACCACGAGTCTTACGGTCGCCTGTTGCTTTGAAAATCACACTGCAAGACCAGCGTAGTCTTGTATAGTTATGAGATGAATATCAACAACAAAATGTAGTGGAATGTAGCCGATGTAAACCAGGCATGCAGGATATTTGCGGTTGCTCTCGTTCGAGTAGTATTTTCCGGAGTTGAGAACAAGCAGGCAGTTTGGTTATTTAACAGTAAATCTTCCGTGAACATTTGGGGTTTGGAAGTTCAAGAACAGCTATTAAGGAGAGGTACATCTCTAAGCACTTACTGGGGACAGAATGCTGATCTCATGAATTTCTCGCATCAGGCATGCAGGAATTACTCTGAAGAGCCAAAGAAATCGGTACACCTGCCTAATATCGTGTAGGGCCCCCGAGAGCACTCAAAAGTGCCGCAACACGACATGGCATGCACTCAACTAATGTCTGAAGTAATGCTAGAGAGAACTGGTACCATGAATCCTGCAGGGCAGTCCATAAATCCGTAAGAGTACGAGAAGGTGGACACCTCTTCTGAACAGCACGTTGCAAGACATCCCAGATATGCTCAATAATGTTCATGTCTGGGCGGTTTGATGACTAGTGGAAGTGTCACCCGTCAGAGTAGTACGTTGATGTATCATGGGTCCCATATCACTCTAACTGCACACGCCCAACACCATTACAGATCCTCAAACAGCTTGAACAATCCCCCGGTGACATGCAGGGTCCATGGAGTCATGAGGCCGTCTCTTTACCCGTACACCTCAATCTGCCCGACACAATTTGAAATGAGACTCGTCCAAACAGGCAACATGTCCATGTTCAATGTCCAATGTCGGTGTTGACGGGCCTAGGCGAGACGTATAAAGTTTTGTGACGTGTACTTATCAAGGGTACACGAGTGGGCCTTCAGCTCCGAAAGTCCATATCGATCATGTTTCGTTAAACGTTTCGCACGCTGACACTTGTTGATGGTTCAGCATTGAAATCTGTAGTAATTTGCGGAAGGGTTGCACTTCTGTCACGTTGAACGGTTCTCTTCATCCGTCGTTGGTCCCGTTCTTGCCGCATGGGCTAACCACGCGTTATGAGGCGCCTTGACACGGTTCGCGCGGCTCGCCCCATGGGAAGTTTGAGTCCTCCCTCGGGCATGGGTGTGTGTGTTGTCCTTAGCTTAAGTTAGTCAAAGTTAGATTAAGTAGTGTGTAAGTCTTTGGACCGATGACCTCAACAGTTTGATCCTATAGGAACTTACCAAGAATTTCCAGTTTCCGTTTCTTGCAGGATCTTTTCCCGGCCATAGTTATGTCAGAGATGTGATGTTTTATCAGATTCCTGATATTCACGCCACACTCGTGAAATGGTCGCATCCACACTTCATCGCTATCTCGGAGATACTGTGTCCCATCGCTCGTGCGCCGACTATAACACCACGTTCAAACTCGCTTAAATCTTGATAACCTCCCATTGTAGCAGCAGTAACCGGTCTAACAACTAGCCCAGACGCTTGTTGTCTTGTATAGATGTTGCCTATCGCAGCGCCGTATTCTACCTGTTTACATATATCTGTGCATGCCTAAACCAGTTTCATTGGCGCTTCATTGTAGGTTAGGGATTGAGACACTAAAAGTAGTAGCAGAACGAAGAAATATGGGTTGTGCGTGGTGTAGAAGTTTATAGTTGAATTTCCGAGAGTGTATATTCCACGAAGTGACGTGCAAGCTCTCGCTTCCTCTCACGTACGCCTCCCGAAATGACGATGTCGGGAAAGTTCGAGGAAATTAGTGCTTACACGGACACGGCCATCGGTCTCCCATTCCTATGCATCAATCGCGAATGAAACAGAGAAGTGTGACATCATAGTGGTAAGAGAATTACCCAACTCCACACAATGAAGGCGCTTTATGGAGAATGGAAGCGGATATAGAGCTGTACACTGCTTACTTCCGGCCTTACTCTCAAGATTCTTTTATTTTCTTCTTCTATCCATAATCCTCAGCATTTCCTGAATCTTCCATTACCTTTTCGCGTTTACTGTCACTGTCACTGTCAATGTCTCTGTCTCTGTCTTGTGTTCCCTTAATTATTTCCTTCTTGGTTATACCCCCTTTGCTCATCTGCTGACCTACTCTCGATTCCATCACGTATTTCTTCCACCACGACGTTAGAGTATTTCTAAGTAGTCTCCAGTTGAACTTAATTTTCAGTATTCCTGTTTATTGTGTACCCACTTTTCATCATCTACATCTATTTCAATCTACTGTCCATCCCTCCAGGGTTAAGGTCTGATGCTGTGTCAGCTTCAGCGCATGTCTTGCAAATCCACAACTTGTTGTTGTTGTGGTCTTCAGTCCAGAGACTGGTTTGATGCAGCTTCGATGCTACTCTATCCTATGCAGCCTTCTTCTTTCCAAGTAACTACTGCATCCTGCATCCTTCTGAAGCTGCTTATGTATTCATCTCTTGGTCTCCCTCTGCGATTTTTCCCTGCGCGCTGGTGCGTCAGAAGATGTCCTACCTTCCCATCCCTTATTCTAGTCAAGTTGTGCCACAAATTTCTCTCATCCTCAATTCTATTCATTACCTCCTCATTAGTCACATGATCTAATCTTCAGCATTCTTCTGTAGCACCACATTTCGAAACCTTCTATTCTCTTTTTGTCTAAGCTATTTATCGTCCATTTCTCACGTCCATACATGGCTACACTCCATACAAATACTTTTAGAAAAGACTTCCTGACGCTTAAATCTGTACTCGATATTAACAAATTCCTCTTCTTTAGAAATGCTTTTCTTGGAATTGCCAGTCTACATTTTATATCCTCTCTACCTCGACCATCATCAGTTGTTTCCTCCCCAAATATCAAAACTACTGCTCTGTCTCATTTCCCTCAGAATGACCTGATTTAATTCGACTACATTCCATTATCCTCATTTTGCTTTTGTTGATGTTCATCTTACATCCTCCTTTCAAGACACTGTCAATTCCGTTCAACTGTTCTTCCAGGTCCTTTTCTGTCTCTGACAGAATTACAGTGTCATCGGCGAACCTCAAAGTATTTATTTCTTCTCCATGGATTTTAACTCCTACTCCAAACTTTTCTTTTGGTTCCTTTACTGCTTGCTCAATATATAGATTGAACAACATCCGGGAGAGGCTACAACACTGTCTCACTCGCTTTCCAACCACTGCTTCCCTTTCGTGCCCGTCGACTCTTATAACAGTCATCTGGTTTCTGTACAAATTGTAATTACCCTTTAGCTTCCCATATTTTATCCCTGCTACCTTCAGAATTTTAAAGAGAGTATTCCAGTCAACATTGCCAAAAGCTTTCTCTAAGTCTACAAATGCTAGTAACGTAGGTTTGCCTTTCCTTAATCTTACTTCTAAGCTAAGTTATAGGGTCAGTATTGCCTCACGTGGTCCAACAGTTCTACGGAATCCGAACTGATCTTCTCCAAGGTCGGCTTCTACCAGTTTTTCCATTCGTCTGTAAGGAACTCGTGTCAGTATTTTGCAGCCGTGACTTATTAAGCTGATAGTTCGGTAATTTTCATACCAGTCAACGCCTGCTTTCTTTGGGATTGGAATAATTATATTCTCGTTGAAGTATGAGTGTATTTCGCCTGTCTCACACATCTCGCTCACCAGAAGGTAGAGGTTTGTCGGGCTGTTTCCCCCAGGGCTATCAGTAGTTCTAATGGAATGTTGTTTACTCCTGGGGCCCTGTTTCAACTTAGATCTTTCAGTGCTCTCTCAAATTCTACATGCAATATCAGATCTCCTATTTCATCTTCACTTACGTCCTCTTTCATTACAATAATATTGCCCTGAAGTACATCGCCCTTGTATAGACCCTCTGTAGATTCCTTCCACCTTTCTGCTTTCCCTTCTTTGCTTAGAAGTGGTTTCCCATCTGAGCTCTTGATATTTATACTAGTGGCTCTCTTTTCTCCAAAGGTCTCTTTAACTTTCCTGTAGGCCGTATCTATCTTAGCCCTAGTGATATATGTCTCTACTTCGTTACATTTATCTGCACATCCCTGCTTAGACATTTTGCACATCCTGTCGATCTCATTTTTGATACTTTTTTTATTTTATGCCTGCTTCATTAACTGCATTTTATATTTTCTCCTTTCATAAATTAAATTTAGTATCTCATCTGTTACCGGCCGGCCGTTGTTGGCTGAGAGGTTCTAGGCGCTTCACTCTGGAACCGCGCGACCGCTACGCTCGCAGGTTCGAATCCTGCCTCGGGCATGGATTTGGGTGATGTCCTTAGGTTAGTTAGGTTTAAGTAGTTCATAGTTGTAGGGGACTGATGACCTGGGATGCTAAGTCCCATAGTGCTCAGAGCCATCTTCTGTTACCCAAGAATTTCTACAAGCCTTGGTCTCTTTACCTACTTGATCCTCTGCTGCCTTCAGTATTTCATCTCTCAAATCTACCCACTTTTCTTCTATTGTGTTTCTTTCTCCTGTCCCTGCTAATCGTTCCCTATTGCTCTCTCTGAAATTCTGTACAACTTCTGGTCTTTCAGTTTATGCAGGTCCCATCTCCTTAAATTCCCACCTTTTTGCAGTTTACTCAGTATTATTCTACAGTTCATAACCAATAGATTGTGATCAGAGTCCACATCTGTCCCTGGGCACGTCTTACAATTTAAAACCTGGTTCCTAAATCTCTGTCTTACCATTATACAATCTATCTGAAAAATAACAGTGTCTCCAGGTCTCTCCCATGTATACAACCTTCTTTCATGATTCTTAAACCAAGTGTTAGCTTTGATTAAGTTATGCTCTGAGGCAAATTCTACCAGGCGGCTTCGTCTTTCATTCCTTACCCCCATTCCATATTCATCTACTAGTTTTCCTTCTCTTGCTTCTCCTATTATCGAATTCCAGTCCCACATGACTATTACATTTTCATCTCCTTTCACTATCTGAATAATTTCTTTTATTTCATCACACATTTCTTCAATCTCTTCGTCGTCAGCGGAGCTAGTTGGCATATAAGCTTGTGCTACTGTGGTAGGTGTGGGCTTCGTGTCTATCTTAGCTACAATAATGCGTTCACTATGCTGTTAGTAGTAGCTGACCCGCGCTTCTATTTTTTTATTCGTTATTAAACCTACTCCTGCTCTACCCCTATTTGATTTTGTATTTATAACCCTGTTTTCACCTAAGCAAAAGTCTTGTTCCTCCTGCCACCGAACTTCGCTAATTCCCACTATATCTAACATTAACCCATCCATTGCCCTTTTTAAATTTTCTAACCTACTTGCCCGATTAAGGGACCTGACATTCCACGCTCCGATCCGTAGAACGCCAGTATTCTTTTTCCTGATAACGACGTCCTCTTGAGTAGCCCCAGCCCGGAGATCCGAATGGGGGACTATTTTACCTCCCGAATATTTTACCCAAGAGGACGCCATCATCATTTAACCATACAGTAAAGCTGCATGCCCTCGGGAAAAATTACCGCCGTAGTTTCCCCTTGCTTTCAGCCGTTCGCAGTACCAGCACAGCAAGGCCGTTTTGGTTAATGTTACAATGCCAGATCAGTCAATCATCCAGACCGTTGCCCCTCTTCAGGAACCACACGTGTGTCTGGCCTCTCAAGAGATACCCCTCCGTTGTGGTCGCACCTACGGTACAGTTATCTCTATCACTGAGGCACACAAGCCTCCCCACCAACGGCAAGGTCCACGGCTCGTGGGGGGGGGGATCCAGAACATATAAACCATAAATACACTGTTACGAAAGATCCAAGCATGACCTCCTGGCCGCTTTATTGGGCGAACTTTCCTGTATGTCGTACAGAACTCAGTATTTGTTTCACTGATCCGATATTGTCTCTGCAGTTGACTAAAGTGAGCTTCTTCGTTCGCTCGCACTGCAGTACGTCAGCCTGAAGCGAGCCAGGGAACGTTTGCCAAATACGCTTCCCCGTGTTTTATTGGCTTTTAAAGCCGAGGGGTCCAACGCCGGTCCAGAGGCAATCCACCTCGCCCTGAATTCGCGCGAGCGACGCACAGGGGATGCCGACGTACAAATTTGTTGAGTTATCTCACATCTATATTTACGTTGAGTAATAGAGTCGTGTCATTACTTCATCAGGACATTCTCCTGTCCTTTAGCAAACGCAGTACTTGTAGTTATTATTGCAGCATTGCCATAAGATATTTGTCACACATCAAAGAGAAAAGAAATTCCTTTTACATGAAAATTGCCATGAAAAATAACTAATTGTTCATTTAAAAGAGTTACTGAGAATGAGCTACACAATATGCATGGTGATTCAGAAAGGTTCATTACTGTGACAAGACTAATTCTTCTCCTGCACTAACCTCTTCGTTACAGTGTACTACTTGCAACTTAAGTCCGCTATTATTTTTTGGATGTTCTTCAGTCTATGTCTTGCCCTACAGTTTTCATCCTTTACAGCTTCCTTTACTGCAGTGGAGGATATCTTCTGATCTCTTAACACATGTTCTTTTCTCCTGTACCTTCTTCTTGTCAGTGTTTCCAATATCTTCCTTTCTTCTCCAATTCTGAGGAGAATCAGCTCATTTCTCATCAGTCCACGTAATTGTCAGCATTTTTCTGTAATCCAAGACCGCAGACGCTTCGATATTCTTCTGTTCCAGTTTTTCCTCAGTTCATCATCCACCACCATACAATACCGTGCTCCAAACATATATTCTAAGATGCTTCTTTCTCAAATTAAAGCCTGTTTTTGGGTCCGCTACACTTCTCTTTTTTCGGATGAATCCAGGTTCTGTTTACAGCATCATGATGGTCGCATCGGTGTTTGGCGACATCGCGGTGAACGCACATTGGAAGCGTGTATTCGTCATCGCCATACTGGCGTATCACCCGGCGTGATGGTAAGGGGTGCCATCGGTTACACGTCTCGGTGACCTCTTCTTCGCATTGACGGCCCTTTGAACAGTGGACGTTACATTTCAGGTGTGTTACGACCCGTGGCTCTACCCTTCATTCGATCCGTGCAAAACCCTACATTTCAGCAGGATAATGCACGACCGCATGTTGCAGGTCCTTTACGGGTCTTTCTGGATACAGAAAATGCTCGACTGCTGCCCTGGCCAGCACATCCTCCAGATCTCTCACCAATTGAAAACGTCTGGTCAATAGTGGCCGTGTAACTGGCTCGTCACAATACGCCAGTCACTACTCTTGATGAACGGTGGTATCGTGTTGAAGTTTCATGGCCAGCTTTACCTGTACACTCCATCCAAGCTCTGTTTGACTCAACGCCCAGGCGTATCAAGGGCGTTATTAAGGCCAGAGATGGTTGTTCTGGGTACTGATTTCTCAGTATCTATGTACCCAAATTGCGTGAAAATGTAATCACATGTCAGTTCTAGTATAATATATTTGTCCAATGAATACCCGTTTATCATCTGAATTTCTTCTTGGTGTAGCAATTTTAATGACCAGTAGTGTATGTATACTGTCCACAGCACTCTAGTATTAGCAGATTGATAGTAATGCTCTATTTTGTATATACACATTGCATTTGACGTACCAATAATAGAGGTGACGTGAGAGGAGCAGTATAGTGCAATAAAATTTTGTTTTCGTTCAAAGCATTTACCGCTGATAGTTACGTAAAACTGCAGCAAGCATACGCGAAGATGTGCTACACATGTAGCGTTGTTTAGACGGATCAAAGATTTCAAAGAAGGTGAGCTTGTCTGTGGTAAGCAAGGTGGGTGTGGGCCTGGAGTTTCGGCTTCCGCTGTGACTAAAATCAAGATGAACATACCTGTTGTGATGGTCCGTGAGGATCAGCGGCAGCATTACATAACCTCAGTGAAAGTGTTGAGAATTTCATATGACAGGGTCTTCACAATTATGCGCGATCAACTCCATATGACCCGTGTTTGTACCCGTTGGGTGCCACATCTGTTGATTGCTGAACAAAAGGCTGTGGGAATGGAGACAAGCCGTGCGCTGCTGCGACCCTTACAGCAGGAAGGTATGCGGTTCTGGAATCGATTATCGCCGGTGATGAGTGACCGATCATTATGATCCTGTAGGAAAACAAGCCAGCACAGTGTGGAAGTCGCTAGGTTGTCCAACACTAAAAAAGGTGAACGTTGTTCCATCTGCAGAGAAAGTGACGGTGGCCACATGTTTTGACTGTATTCCAACGATTTACCAGCGTGCGGTTCCCGCCTCACACTAGTTTTGCAGCAGAATGCTAAACGTCAGTATTTGCTAAACTGAGGAAGCACGTTGTAAGGAAACGAGCAGAGCTCTCTGGTGACTTTACCGTGACAACGTGCAGTCTCATGTTGTAAAAAAAGTCATACAATTTCTAACTCAATTCAGCATTTTCTGTGCACCCCATCGGCCTTATAGCCCCGATCTTGTACGCTGTGACTGAATTTTTATTCATATCTTTGAAGGTAAAGCTTCAGGGCATTCGATTAGAGAACTCTGAAGCAGCGCTGAAGAAAAATGATTCTCAAGGATGTAAGAATGAACGGCCTACACCATGTCCTGGAAGACGTACGGTGACGCAGTAAAAGTTCATTCAGTTAGGAGGGGAGTACTTTGAAAAAGATAATATAAAGAGTAGGTGGAGTAATAAACAATTGTGGAAAAAATGCTCAGTCATTGTTGATCAGACCTCGTCCAACGCTTGCACTGGCGGAAGTCTAACGGAGCACACTTATATGGGTACATGGCTGAGCATTATGAGGTAATGGGCGAGTTGTGGCGCCCTGAGAATATCCTAAGCTCGGAGCTGACGTGGCCGCAAGGGACCGCTCTGCAAGCCAGGGCTCGTCAGCGGCCAAACGTTAGCCGGAGCAAGAGGGGTAGCTCAGCGCGTGGTCCAGGCCAACCGCGTGGCTGGGTATTCCACGTTGACGCTGCGACGAGGACTGTGATTTGTGTCGATGATGCAGATTTGTATGCCGGGAGCGCCAAAGATGGCGGACTTGGCGAAACCATAATGGCAGACACTGACAGTTCTTGTAGAAATTAATAATAGCCAGAGGAATCATGATACCTTAAAAAGAAATATGTATGTTGCCATTATTTGCACGACGATTCTGTTGGCGTAACCAGATTTTCAATATCTTTATTAGTTCAAAGTTTAGTATCTGACTGTAAATTACACAAGTAACACCCAGCAACGAATTTCCAAAATCCAAACGGTTCATCCAATTTGGTCGACAACATGTCTTTAGAAAGCTATTAGTGTAAGCCTAAATTGGTATGAATTACAGGCATGCAACTTGAGTTGTACATCAATTATTGGAGGTCAAAGTGGCCGATTACTATTGATCGTGTAATGCCATACGTACTCCACAGTTACACGAAAAAACGGTAGCAGCGTGCTTACATTTATTCGTCTATGTTAGATTAGATTAGATTAGTTTTTCGTTCCATAGATCCGTGCTGAGGAGTTCCTCGTGGATGTGGAACATGTCAATATATTTTTT